>NC_139933.1:18338385-18984635 GCF_963514095.1 Eutrigla gurnardus | reverse complement strand
GATCCACCAGGCTGCCTGAGTTAACAAAAAAAGGGAAAAGCGCTATCACTCAGGTAAGACAAACATTCGTTTTTTTTATTATATCTGTTTATTCTAAAATATATATACAACCTATATAGAATAAAATAGAATAAAGTGAACTAGATATAAATAAAATATGATGGGTAACAGCCATTCGTGTTGTGGCCGGAGATGTAAAGTGTATGCAGGAGACAAAAGAAAAAGAAATTCTAATCTTTGTCAATTCAATTCAATTCAATTTTATTTATAGTGTCAAATCACAAAAGAAGTCATCTCAGGACACTTAACACATTGAGCAGGACTAGAATACGCTCAAAATTTCAAGAGTCAACACAATTTGAAAATCCCAACATCACCCAGGGGCAAGTGTTACAGCGACAGTGGCGAGAAAAAAGAAAAGTGGAGAGCGCAACTTTACCGAACTTCAGGAGGCAGAATCTACCACCTGGCAAAGGTGGTAGAGTCCCCAGCATGATGAGCCTCGGCCCCCTTCCCGACTGGAGGGGTATCAACAGGGCACAAGAATCCGTGAGGATGTCATGCGTTTGTAATATAAGGAAGACAACAATCAATGTTCATTGTAAACGTATTATTTTATTAATCACAGTGCGCGTTTGCCGTAGCTCATCTGCAACGTTGTTGATGGCGGTGATTGTGTCTTGCTGAAGTTGCAGGACGGCATCAGTGTGCACCCGACCGCTTGATGTGCCATGCGCCGGGGGTGCGCTGCTGCTTTGCGCAGGACCCGGACGCTGTGGAGGGGCCGTCACGTCACCCTCCTCACATCACCCTCCTCACCATCGCCTCCTCACATCACCCTCCTCACATCACCCTCCTCACGTCACCCTCCTCTACGCCACACGCTGCAGACTCTGGAAGGACAAAAACGATTTAACGTTTTGTTTTATATACAATAAACATTTAAAATCTATTCACCCTTATACCTCTGGTCTCAGTCGCGTCTGTGTCTCCCTCCTTTTCAGACACAATCCCCGTCAAAGTCACATCAAAATCAAACTTCCTCAAATACTCTAGCAATACATTAAATCCATGTTAGGAGCGGAAAGATGTCATTTACCTTCAGATCACCGTCCGCTCCTCCGTCCCACTGACGCCGTTGACTGCAGCAGCAATGTGTTGCCACTCGCACTGCGTCTTTTTATTTGTGATCCCGCTGCTGTGGCCACTAAATTAAATTATTGTCCGGGCCTCCACGTCCCCAACAAGTGTCTCTTTCTCCGTTTCTGAAAAGTTACGTTTCTTCGCTTTTTCCTGACCTGTCGCCGTGATTCACCACACGGAAACGATTGCATGCTTGCAATGTGGGCATGTACAGGGCGGGATTCAGGTACGCACACTTGTAGGTGATCCTGTGATTTATAAAGGGAACATTGCGTACAGCTTGCGTGCGCACAGTTTTATAAATCTGATTTTTTTTTGGCGCACGCAAACTTTGGCTTTTTGCCGTACGTACACTTTTAGTAAGGATCCTACGCACAGTTTTATAAATGAGGGCCCAGGCCCTTGGGTTCCAACTGCATTTGGTGCTGGTAGTATAGTAGTAGTAGCATTAGCAGTAGTGGTGGTATTAACAGAAGCAATAGTATCAACAGTAGTAGTCCATGGCAGCAGGCACAGCCACGCCGAGATGGATCCATCCCAACCATGTCGCCGTAGACCAGAAAGCAGGAGTAGTTGAGCAGCCACACAGCGGGCAGGTGGAGCTACAATGTGGTGTTTCCAGCATCAGGCCAGTTAGCAGTCTGCATTGGTCAGGACCTCAGTGGACTCTGCTGGACCAGAAAGCATAGCCAGACTCCCGAGAGTGATCCCGGGAGTAGTCAAGTTAGTGACAGTAGAGATGCCGATTTTAGTCAATTACTTTAATTAAAAATACTGGCAGTAAGAGGCAAACGAGACCACAACATCGGTGCAGTCCGGACCAGGTTCCACCACGGTCCAGGGAGACCTGCTAGGCAAGAGAGCACAGGGACTCCGGGGGAACATACACAGAGAGAGAGCGAGAGAGAGAGAGAGAGAGAGAGAGAGAGAGGGGGGCTCAGTGTGTCACTATAATCCCCCAGCAGTCTAGGCCTATAGCAGCTTAACCAAGAGCTGGCTCAGGGCAAACCTGAGCCAGCCCTAACTATAAGCGGTGTCAAAGAGAACGGTTTTAAGCCTACTCTTAAATGTGGTGTGGCGCCCGCCGGGTAAGGATGGGGAAAAGGGAGTGTGGGCAAGTGGTCGATGGGGTGTACATCGCGCCCTGGCATGCGAAAGCAGCGGGGCACTTTGAATGCTCTCCCTCCGCAGAGAACCAGATGAGGCGTTCCGATGAGGGAAGCGGTCTCACCTGTGCGGCGAAGGCACAGCTGGGGAGAGTTGGCATAATGAGAGGGGCGGAGATAAAAGCAGGAAGAGATGCCCAGAAACGCTGGAGTAGCTACGGCGAAACATCGGAGAGGTGAATGTGGAGAGTAAGAGAGAGACAGATTCAAGCGCTGTGTATGACCCCCTTAGGACGGAGAACCCTGCTGGCTGCCCGACCCCCGGATCGTCTGAGAACCCCCCTGTGTACCGACCCCCGCCTGCCTGACCGACATTCCCCCTGCCGAACCCTGGACCGTAGGACTACCCGAGCCCGGACACCGAACCCCGCACTCGCCCAAAGACGCCGCCTCATCTGCCCCCGCCCCCGGATCTTTGCGCCCCTCCCGACGGCGCCGCCCGTGCGCAACCACCACGCCGACGGCCACGAGGACCTCACGGCGGCCCCCACGCTGCACAGCTCCAGCCCTATTCCCGTAATAAAATTGCAGAAAGCTGATTGTAGTGTGGACAGTGGTTTTTCTATTGGGATTGGTCACGTGGCATCCCTCCCCACACCTGAGGGTGCCACAGTGGGAACAGTGTCTGCCTCACGAACCAGAACCGGAAGACGGTTCCACAGAAGAGGAGCTTGATGGCTGAAAGCTCTGGCCCCTGTTCTAATTTTGGAGACTTTAGGAACTACAAGTAACCCTTTATTCTGAGAGCGTAGTACTCTAGGAGGACGGTAGGGTTTAATGAGCTCTTTAAGATATGATGGTGCCTGTCCATTAAGAGCCTTGTAAGTGAGGAGAAGGATTTTAAATTCTATTCTGGATTTTACTGGGAGCCAGTGCAGAGAAGCTAATACAGGAGAAATGTGATCCCTTCTTCTGGTTTTAGTCAGAACACGAGCTGCAGCGTTCTGGACCAGCTGGAGAGATTTAAGAGATTTATTAGAGCAGCCTGATAATAAAGAGTTACAATAGTCCAGCCTTGAGGTAACAAATGCATGGACGAGTTTTTCTGCATCTTTTTGAGACAGCATTGGCCTAATTTTAGTAATGTTACGCAGGTGAAAGTAGGCTGTCCTCGTGGTTTGTTTAATATGCGAGTCAAAGGACAGGTCCTGATCAAAGATAACTCCAAGGTTTCTTACAGTAGCATTTGAGGCGATGGCAATCCCATCAATAGTCGCTATATCTTTAGACAGCGAGCTTCGGAGGAGTTTAGGCCCAAGTACAATAACTTCCGTTTTATCGGAGTTTAACATCAGGAAATTGCAGGTCATCCAGGATTTTATGTCATCAACACAAGCCTGGAGTTTAACTAGCTGATTGGTTTCTTCAGGCTTGATTGATAGATATAACTGAGTATCATCAGCATAACAATGGAAGTTTATAGAGTGTCCTCTAATAATGTTGCCTAAAGGAAGCATATATAAGTTGAAAAGAATTGGTCCGAGCACAGAACCTTGAGGAACACCGTATTTAACTTCAGTGTGCCTGGAGGATTTTTCATTGACATGCACAAACTGAGATCGATTGGATAAATAGGACTTAAACCAGCTTAATGCGGTTCCTTTGATGCCAATTAGAATCTCATGGTTAATGGTGTCAAATGCAGCACTAAGATCTAGCAGAACAAGTACAGAAACCAGTCCTTTGTCAGAAGCAATAAGAAGGTAATTTGTAATTTTCACCAGAGCTGTCTCTGTACTATGATGTACTCTAAATCCTGACTGGAAGTCCTCAAGTAGACTGTTATTGTTGAGAAAGTCACACAGCTGATTGGCGACTACTTTCTCAAGGATCTTAGAGAGAAAAGGAAGATTTTATATTGGTCTGTAGTTCGCTAAAACCCCTGGATCTAGAGAAGGCTTCTTAAGAAGAGGTTTAATTACAGCTACTTTAAATGACTGTGGCACATAGCCTGTTAAATAAAGACACATTGATCATATCTAATAGCGACGCGCTCACTAAGGGTAAGACTTCTTTCAGTAGCCTGGTTGGTATCGGGTCTAGGAGACAGGTTGAAGGTTTAGAAGAAGAGATCATTGACGTTAGTTGGTTTAGGTTGATTGGAGAAAAGCAGTCTAAATATATATCAGGTCTTAATGCTAGTTCTTTGAGTTTGCTAGAGTTTGAGGGTAATGCGGTTCCAATTGAAGGCAAGATGCAAGTAATTTTGTCGCGGATTGCTAGAATTTTATCATTAAAAATGTTCATAAAGTCGTTACTACTAAGATCTCTAGGAATGCATGGCTCAGTAGAGCTGTGACTCTTTGTCAGCCTGGCTACAGTACTGAAAAGAAATCTAGGGTTGTTTTTATTTTCCTCTATTAAAGATGAGTAGTAGGCTGCTCTGGCATTACGGAGAGCCTTCTTATATATTTTAAGACAGTCCTGCCAAACTAGGCGGGATTCTTCCAGTTTGGTGGAGCGCCAGATGGTTTCAAGTTTACGCAATTTTTGTTTCAGTTTACGAGTTTGGGAGTTATACCAGGGAGCTAACTTCCTATGCTTTATAGTTTTCTGTTTTAGCGGAGCAACAGAGTCGAGAGTCGTTCGCAGTAGGCTTCCAGATTCATCTATAAGAGAATCGATCTGGGAGGGACTAAGATTAATATAAAAGTCCTCCGTTTCATTAAGACATGGAAGTGAACTCAAGACTGGCGGAATTACTTCCTTAAACTTAGCTACTGCTCTATCCGATAGACACCGAGAGTAGTAGCTTTTTCCTAGAGGAGTGAAGTCCAGCAACAATAATTCAAAGGTTATCAAGTAATGGTCAGATAAAGAAGAATTTTGAGGAAAGAAAATTAAGTTTTCGATTCCAACGCCATAAGATAAGACGAGGTCGAGAGTGTGGCTATGACAGTGAGTTGGTTTCTGTACACTCTGACTGAAGCCAATAGAATCTATTAAGGAAGTAAATGCTACACTAAGGCTGTCATTTACAACGTCCACATGGACATTAAAATCCCCCACAATAATTACTTTATCTGATTTAAGGACTAAATTTGATAGCAACTCAGAGAATTCAGATAGGAATTCAGAGTATGGACCAGGAGCACGATACACAATAACAACTATCTCAACGGACAGGTCATGCTGAGACACACACATACACAGCACACAGGCGATATCATCAAATTTAGCTAAATTCAACCCACCAAAATTCTATTGTATGTTGATGATATTTTGATAGCTTCAAAAACTCAAGCTGACTGTAAAACAGACACTCTGGCACTGCTGAAGTTTTTGGCTGAACAAGGTCACAAAGCAAGTAGAAACAAACTGCAGTTGTGGATAATATTATTTGGACACAAGAGGCAGAACAATCCTTCAAACAACTAAAACAGGTTTTAGTGAGCACATCAGTATTAGCACTCCCAGACTACAAAAAACCTTTCATCCAAACATGACGCGAGACAAGGATTCATGACCAGCGTTCTAACACAGCCTTTTGGACAAAAACTGAGGCCGATAGCTTACTACTCTTCTAAACTTGATCCCATAGCAAGAGCTATGCCTCCATGCTTACAATCAGTGCAGGCAGCAGCTATTGCTGTACAGTGTTCAGCTTCACTCGTGTTGTTTCATCCATTGACATTGAAGGTTTCACATTCGGTTTCTGTACTTCTAATGCAAAACTAAGTAGCTTTCATGTCGCCAGCACGGCATTTCAATTGTATGACAATACTAATGGCGCAGCCACATTTGACGATCGAACGTTGCAATACATTGAATCCATCCACACTTTTGCCACACGAACAAGACGGTAATAAACATGACTGCTTAGCTAAAACTGAGGAGACTGTTTTGCTGAGAGCAGACCTGACTGATACACCACTCACAAATCCAGACATAACAATGTTTGTTGATGGTTCCTGCAGGAAAAATCCAGATGGCACGAATGCCATTGGCTGTGTGGTGGTGACACAGGGGAGGGTGTTGAAATCCTCACCTTTGCCATCACATTTCTCAGCACAGGCAGCAGAGATAGTAGCTTTGATGGAGGCATGTAGATTGGGGGAAGGGAAAGCTATCACAGTCTACACAGATAGCCAGTATGTGTTCTCCACACTGCATCTTTTCGCACAACAGTGGAAAAACAGAGGCATGGTAACATCTACTGGCAGAGCTATTCAACACAAAGATTTGATAATAACTTTATTGGATGCTATTCTCCTACCAAAAGCAGTTGCAGTCTGTAAATGCGCAGCACACACTACCGGGACTGATCCAGTTTCACGGGGAAACCGCAAAGCAGACGAAGAAGCTAAATGCGCAGCAACAGGGGGACAGGATTCAGATTACATTTTTGTAGCTGATAGCCCATCCATCCTAAAAAAAACTCTATAGATTTGCGGCTATTTTGAGCAATGGAATTACCCATGTCTCAACAGGAGGGAGGTGGCAATGATAAGTAAATGTTTTACAATGTATGGATTCCAAAAGTACTCTAAAAATGTTTGTGCATCCTGTTTGATTTGCTCCAAGCACAACTCACAAGGAAGAATGAGACCTAAAAGAGGAGCATTTCCGAAAGCTGAATATCCTTTCCAACAATATGCATGGACTTCATCGAACTAAACAAATCAGAGGGCAAGAAATACTGCCTGGTAATAGTAGATATGTTTTCAAAATGGGTTGAAATCACACCAACAGCAACAAACGATGCTATAGTGGTAGCAAAAACGCTTGCTACTATTATTGCATTAAGATTTGGATTCCCAGAAACAATTTATTGCGATAACGGTCCACATTTCAGAAACCAAGTCATGGCTAAATTATCAGAAATGTTTAACATCCAACTAAAAGTTTCATTGCAGTTATCATTGGTATCACTGGTCATCTCATCGCTTGGAAGGTCCATATCAGGTTCTGCTATCTACACCGACAGCAGTCCGCATCGCTGAGAGAGGGACGTGGGTTCATCTGACACACTGTAAGAGAGCATACAGCACTCCGGAGGGGACAGATAAGTAAAAGCACCACACCATGGCCGATAGACCGTGGCATCCGTTTCGAAGGACGGGATGCGGCATGAGAGGAACACTGTGTCTAATAAGTGTGATAGCAGTGATAGTGGTAGTTCCGATACTCTGGGTACACAAACGTCAGTCTCGACAATCGAATGGCAACAACAATTGCACCGCAGCTGAATCACTGATTGTAGATTCGACACTAGCCAATACAATGCTAGCTAATTCAACACCAGCCAAATTAAGAGCTAAAGGAGAAATTGGACCGCAAACTTTGTGTCTCTACCCGCTGACAGGAACTGCACCACTGTACACCAATTGTTTCCCCCTGTGCCAACTCACACGCGGCCACCCTGGTTTGAGCCATATGACGGCAACTACACCTGTCTGTCTAGAGAAGAAGGTACGGTTAGTGTAGGAACTTTGACTTCCTGTAATCTAACCCTGAAGTTATCAGCAGGAGAATGGGGTGTGCAGGATGCGTGGGTGAGAAGACAACTTGTGACCAGGGCGGACATCTGGTGGTTCTGCGGTGGTAAGACACTTAGAACAACGTTACCAATTGATTGGATTAACTATTTGTACTATAACCAACAGAGATTCATCAATTACACCAGAGCTGGCAGGTTTGACATCATTTTCCGAGGAGTTCGCGGAAAACTCAGGTATTGATGCGATTGATTGCGATGGGTCCTTGGTTGTCTTCCGGGATCACTGTGGACGTAGCCTCCATTCCAAGATCACTCAGTAATTGTCTCAGCCAGATAGCTTCTTGAGAGGCTTGACTGAGTGTGACGTACTTGACGTGAAAGTGCAACTGTTACCTGTTTCTTGCTGAGCCAGCTCACCGCTCCTCCACTCAGTAGAAATATATTGCCTGTCGTAGAGTGGCGGTCATCCTGGTCACCAGTCCAGTCAGCATATGAGAATCCAATCAAAGCTCCAGAGTATGACTGCTCCTACTTGAGAGCAAGGTTCACTGTCCCTTTCAAGAATGGAAATATCCTCTTCACAGCAGTCAGATGTGCAGCATCGGGATTCACGTTGAAATTTGAGGCGACTGCTTCAGTCCATAGATTGATTTTTTAGTTTGCACACCAGGCGTTCCTACCCTGGTTTGATGTATCCCTCTGGTTGTCCCATGTAGATTTCTTCTTCCAGATGTCCATTAAGGAATGCAGTTACAACATCCATCTGGTGCACATGTAGATTGTTTTGGGCAGCAAAGGACAGTAATGTATGAATAGAGCTGAATCGTACTACTGGTGAAAACGTTTCATCATAGTCAGCACCATACAACTGTAAGTAGCCCTTGGCGAGAGTCTGCACTTATATCTCTCCACTCGTCCATCACTATGGTGCTTGACTTTGAACAACCATCCTACTGCCTTTCTTCCTCTTGGTAACTCCACTAAGTCCCACGTCTTGTTTTCCAGCTTGTTTTCCTCCTGCCGTTCCTTTGCATCAGAACTCTCCATTGCTTCTTTCAGAGTGATTGGCTCTGTCACACAACACATATTGGCATGATGATCAACAGTCACTGTATCTGCAAACTTATCATATCCACATCTCCTTGGTGTCTGATTCTGATTCTGCCACTTGTTCTGACTGTGCTATCGACAGTGGCCTCGCCATCTCGTGTTTCACTTTGTTTCCATGGTTATCTCACTCTCTTAGCATTATTTGCATACCCCACGAAACAAAGCTTCACAGGCTTTTTGTCCAGTTTCTTTCTCTCTTCATCTTGGAAATGTGCGTAAGCAACACAGCCAAACACCCTCATGTGACTCATGACAGGCTTCTTTCCATACCATCTCTCATAGGGTGTCTCTTGCTTCAGCACAGATGTAGGCAGCCTGTTCTGTATGTAGGCTGTGGTGGCTACAGCCTCTGCCCAGTACATCTTCGGTAACTTAGCATGTGACAGCATGCTTCTAGCTGCTTCAACTAAAGTCCTATTCTTTCTTTCTGCAACACCATTTTGCTGTGTTGAGTGAGGTACAGTCATTTTATGGTGGATGCCTTGAGCCTTCAAATATTCTTGAAACTCCTTTGATGTGAACTCACCACTGTTGTCTGTTCTCAGTCTTGTGACGCTGTGCCCACACTCATTTGAGAATGTTTTTTCAAATTACTTGAATTTGTTTAGCACCTCATTCTTTTGTTTCAGAAAGTATACTTTGCAGCACCTGGAGTAGTCATTGATGAAAGTGACAAAACATTTTGCTCCACCTATAGACTCAGTCTGCATGGGACCACAGACATCACTATGAATCAGCTGCATCTTGTGTTTGGAACGGATTCCTCCAATCGACTTGAATGGCTTTTTAGACAGCTTGCCTTCCACACATCTTTCACAGAAAGGAACCTCTTTCACTGCAGGGAAGTCCACTCCGTTCACCAGATCTTTCAGTTCGTTCAGCTTGGTGGTGTGACCCAGACGCTGTTGCCAGAGGCTGGCTGCTACTGATGCTCTATGACAAATAGCTTCAACATCCAGCTGATGCAGCCCGTCAGCTCTCCGTGTTCCTATTTCTTGAAGAGTTCCACCAGTTACCTTTATGTAGCAGTGAGACTTCCTGAACTGCACTGTATTTCCTCTTTTTATAGCAGCTCCCACCAAGAATTGATTCCCAGAAAGCTTTGGAACATACAGCACGTCGTACATTGTGACATTTTTTGAGTTTACTCATTTTTAAGGTAATTTTCATGTTGACAGTTTAGATTTCTAGGGCGCCAACCACCCAACCATCACTGAGTTTCACAGACTGTGCTTCTGAGAATTGCTGGTATTCTCAAAAAATGTATTCATCACGTCATGTGCTTTGATGCTCCTGAATCAATCAACCATTCGACCTGTTGTGATCTGTCAGTCAGGTTTGCCTCTTGACAAAAGCACTTTCAGACGATTCTTCTGCATTGTCACACATCATGCTTTTGGCCTTGTGGGTTTCCAGCTTAAACAGTCACATTTTATATGACCTTCTTTCCCACATTGGGGAAAATGGCGCCAGTCTGTTCGGCGAGTCGTCTTCCACAGGCGTTCTGTTTAACGTTTGTTAATTTGCTGTTTTTATGCATCTATCTGGATGTGTCTGCCCTTCTTTGCTACGATCGTCAAGCATTGTTTAACATCCAGGAACTAAATCTTTCTCTCTCTGGCTCGGGCAGCCAGATCCGAACCAGGAGATTGGACCAAACCTCCCCCTCCCCTGCTCTCAGGTATCCCAGCTTACCTGCGCTGCATGCCGGCGGCCCGTCCTCGTAAGAGGCGCTCCAGGAGAGGAGGAAAGAGGGGAGGTCTGCTGGTGAGACTCAAGATCCAACTGCCCTCAAATTCGGCTGCAGCCCAGCATTTAGTGCGATGGCTCGGTCCTGTCTCGTCCACTACTCCTGCTGATGCCTCCCTCGACCGTGATCCTGTTAAACTGCCTCGTCCATTGCCGTTTCTAGCCCCTCAAGCTCTCCCGACAGCGTTGACCGGGCCGCTTTGTACTCAAGTTCCTTCTCGATGGCGCTCCGTAGGTACAGCCGTCATGTTGACCACTCGACTAGCCTACGCCTGTTGAAGCGCACTGGGCCAGTGGCTAGCGATGAGCGTGCAGTTTTCTGGCGAGCAAAACTTTGATGCTTGCCAGCGAAAACACGCTGTTCTCTGAACTCCTCCCACCGGACTGTAACTTTTTCAATTCCACCCGCGCGACTGGAAGGTGTCACCTCTGTTTACAAGTCGTTGTTTCACTGTCAGCAGATTCCACACAATGTTTTTGCGAGCTTTGAACTGACATTGTGTACTGAAATAATTCTGTGGTGTATCGCCCACCTAAATTAAACAAAGACTTTATCCATGACTGTGACTTATGACTTATGGTCAAATATGATTACATATTAATATCCGTTGATTTTAATGTCCATGTTTGCTGTGAGTCACAGCCTCTGACCCGGGACTTTCTGAACCTCCTTGACTAATTTAGTCTTAAGCAAGTTGTCACCAGCCCAACTCATGAAAAGGGGCACATATTAGATCTTGTGCTGTCCTATGGTATTTCGGTCTCTGTTAGTACCCATAGTGTCTCCAAATGGGTATCCCGCACACTCAACTCCTCTACTGCTGGACATTTTTCAGCCACGTTCAATGACTCCCCCTTGTGTAGGCCATTAATAGACTCTGAGTATACTGCTGATGAGCTTCTCTCTATGCTCTCATCAGCTTGCACTGGCATTCTGGACTCCATTGCCCCTTTCAAATCCAAATGCACTAAAACACAGTCCATGGCTCAACGATGCAATGCGTGATCTCAGACGCACCTGTAGGTGGGCGGAGCGCAAGTGGCAGAAGGACTACCCTGCCAAATCACAGTACATTTCCACCCTGGTCTCCAGAAACAGCCACAAACCCCAGGTTATTTTTAATACACTGAATTCT
Organism: Eutrigla gurnardus; assembly: GCF_963514095.1. Classification (NCBI taxonomy): domain Eukaryota; kingdom Metazoa; phylum Chordata; class Actinopteri; order Perciformes; family Triglidae; genus Eutrigla; species Eutrigla gurnardus. Next base: position 18,972,891 of record NC_139933.1, on the reverse strand, counting down.
CTCATAAATCCCTGTAATGAATCCCCTGTTGTGCCCTCATCCACCCTCTGTGAAAGTTTTCAAAAATTCTTCATTGATAAGGTTGCAGCTCTTAGGCCTTCAGATACATCTGGCATCCCACTCCCTGCCACTCCCCCTGCCAGCTGCCCTCAAGCAGTTTGAGCCTGTTTCGCTATCCCTCTCTGACACAGTCAGACATCTGCGGCCCTCCAACTGCCCCTCTGACTGTCTGCCTGTCTTCTCAAGGATGCTACAGTCCTCGACACGGTTGCCCCCTTCCTCCTGCTGCTGATCAACACCATCCTCTCCTCTGGTTGCTTCCCAGCTGCCTTCAAGCATGCTGTGGTGCAGCCATTACTAAAAACAGGGATGCAAACAGGTAAAGCTAAAAAAAGAGAGAGAGTCCCGCAAGGGGGGGGGGGGGGGGGTTGTGTCGACAGCCAGGGTGTGCATTTATAGCGGAGGAGACGGGTAAATTCAAATGTCCTCTCCTCAATATTGAGAAAAAACATCCCTAGTCTGCCTAATTTTACTTTGATCAGCATGGTAGATATATTAAACAATAAAAACTTGTTAAACTAGAAAAACGTATATTCTTAGACACCTAAGAGGCCTACCAAATCAATAAGAGACATACACAGGTTAAGTAATAAATTGTGTTTAATCGTTTCATAAAACTATGTACAAAAAACATCTAGGGCTTTCCATTTAACAGTGAACTCCAAGTGGGGAAAAATTGCTTGTAGTAACATGTGCCACAACTCCCTCTGCCAGGGTGCACAGACATTTACATTTGTTCATTTATTTTTTGTGATTTTGTGATGTGCTGCTAAGTATCATTGTGTTCTCTTTTTCTTTCTAGCAGCATTCCTTTGCTTGATGCAGTATCCATCAGTGCTTCTTCTTTGCCTTCCCTTGGAGCACTTCTAGGGCCTTACGTCTAGCAGCATTTCTTTGCCTAGCTGCATGTCTCTGCCGTGCTTCCTTCTGCTCTTCCTGTGCAGTCCTCTTGCTTTCTTGTGCACTTGCACAGGTTTTCTTGCAGCCATACTCCACCTGGAATTCAAATATTACATGATGATATTACATGATATTGAGATGACTAGGCTATACAAGCATAGTCTTGTCTAAGAACAAGGTAGCAACATAACACCAAGTAACAAAATAAGGCATAATAACGAAAGATGTTATTAATAGTGATCATTGTATTTGGTATTTGTGATCCAAGTACACAGTGTACTGTGTGTGTGTGTAGGTTCAGTGTCTACTTCACCTGTCTCCTTCTTTTCTCCATCAGCCTCTCTGCGCTTTATCCCTTCCTCCAGCAGTCCTCATGTGCCGGCATAGTTTTCTGTCAACAGGTCCAAACTTCTCATCTTCTCTCTTGAATATCATGGTAGCTGTCATCCCCCTAGACTTCTGCATCCTTCTCCTCAAACTCCCTCATTCTGAAATCAAGCAGAGTAGATCATGTTAGCTAAAATAAAGTTTATCAGCAGCATGATGAAAGTTATAGCTAGGTAAAGAGGAACGAAGCAGGATTTCTCCAGTGGCCATGCTACATTTTTATTTTTAATTAAAAAGCTCCAGACTGTGATAATTGTGATTATCTACATGTGTTTCGCTTTTACCGCGCACTGCTCACACTGTGTGTGTGTGTGTGAGTGAATAACGGAGAAAGAGCACTATGCGGACGGAGATGAAGGTCACTCGGTCGCCGCCACGGTGTCTAGCTCTCCTCTCCGCGCACCGCGACACAAACGCGCACCGTAACCGGCAAACATTTATTTTATGCCGGTGAAGACTACACAAATACACACGCGTAACAAATGCACATGGAGGAGAAGAGCATTACCAAAACAGCAGAAACGCAACCAGACTTGCACATTAGTTCCTCTTTACTAGCTAACATGTAATGTTAGCTCAAAATACATCATGACACACGAGGGCTATGCGTTTACAGGCTTATAAGGCTACCGTTCATTGATTAAAAGACAGTTCATAACCAAGCTAAATATGCTAAAAGCATAGCCAGCCAACGAAAAAAGCTAATATTAACGTTACCTTTGATGTTTCGACACTCGTACTCCAAGTCTCAGCTCCGAATCCTTCTCCGCTCCGGCGTCTTCAATCGTCACAACTTGTTTCAGCTGCCTCTTCGTGTGACTCGATTGATGCGGTGAATGGCCAATCATAGATCAGCAGCACACTGGTGTGCCTTCGGGACTGGCTGACAGTTTTTGTCCCCCCCCCATCAGTTGGTACTTAATTGGTTTTGCTCAGCGCAGTTCACTCCCCCCCCCCCCCCCCAAAATAGAAAAACTCCTCGGATCTGGACGAATCACACAAGTGACCTATTTGGCCATTAAAAAAGCGAGTTTCGCTTTTCGGCGCGCTGCTGCATCCATGTAAAAAAGCCAAACTTTGACCCCTCTATCCTCTCAAACTTCAGGCCTATCTCCAAACTATCCTTTCTATCCAAATTCCTTGAGCGAGAAGTTTATGTTCAGCTGCAATCCTTCCTATCCATCAACAACATCTTTGAGAATTTCCATCCGGCTTTAGAACAGCCCACAGCACAGAGACTGTGCTCCTGAGAGTCCTCAATGACCTGCTCCTAGCTGCTGACTCAGGTAGTCCCGTGATCCTGGTGCTCTAAGATCTAACAGCAGCCTTCGACTCGGTGGATCACAGGATCCTGCTGGCTCCGCCTGAGCATCACGTGGGCATCAAAGGCACAGCCCTGAAGTTCTTCCAGTCTTACCTGGCCGACAGGAGCTTCTCTGTCCAGCTTGGAGGCTCCATCTCTTCTGCTGCCCCCGTCACCTGCGGGGTCCCTCAAGGCACTATTCTAGGTCCCATCCTCTTTCTGCTCTACATTTTACCCCTAGGAGAAATCCTGGCCAAACACAACATCTCCTTCCACTGCTTTGCCATCGACGTCCAGCTGTATCTCCCCCTTAAGGCTGATGGGCTGCACTCCATCTACTGCGTGACTGTCTGGCATCAAGTCATGGATAGGTGCAAACTTCCTCAACCTTAATGAGAGCAAGACTGAGCTGATTGTTTTTGGAAAAACCTCTCCGGCCTTCTCTACCAATGCCCTGGGCCCTCTTACCTCCAACATCAGGCCCTCTGTCAGAAATCTGGGCGTGATTTTTGACAGTGCCTTCAAGTTCGAGCAGCAGGTCAGTTCAGTAGTTAGGAAGAGCATTTTCCACCTGAGAACCCTAGCTAAGACCAAAGCCTACCTGCCCCAGAGCTATCTAGAGAGACTCATCAATGCCTTCATTACATCACAACTGGACTACTGTAATGCTCTCCACACTGACATCGATCAATCTCAGCTCCGCCGCCTGCAGTTGGTTCAGAACTCAGCCGCCCGACTCCTCACCTGTACTAAAAAACGCGAACATATCACCCCAGTCCTGGCTTCACTCCACTGGCTCCCCATCCGCTACCGCATCGATTTCAGACTCCTATTGACTGTTTTCAAATCTCTCCATGGTCTGGCCTTAACCTACTTGTCTGATCTTCTCCACCACCACTCCCCTTCCAGAACACTAGCAGACCAACTGAGGCTTGAAGGTCCAGGTCCAGGCTAAAAACTAGGGGGGACAGAGCCTTTGCAGTAGCAGCCCCTAGACTCTGGAACTGCCTCCCCCTCCACATCTGTGCAGCCCAGTCTGTGAATAAGTCCCTTTTAAAGACCCACCTCTATTCACAAGCCTTTGGCTAGTGTCTCCTTTTATATGCCAGTGTATAGTGCCCCTGGACACTTTTAAATGTTCTCTTTTATTGCATTTTTTAAAACTTATTTTATCTGTAGCCCTTTTCTTTTTTGTGCCTTAGTTTAGTCTTTGATTATTGCACTTTATTATGAAGCACTTTGGTGTGGCTAAGCCTCCTGTAAATGCGCTATATAAATAAAATTGTCATTGACATTGACATTTGTAACATCTCCACGTGCTTGGCCTTTCTGCTCCCCCTGACCTGGAGTTATCCTGCTCATTTCCCTTAAATTGTGATGACATGGCTGATGCACCACCTGACATTGCACCACTGGAATTATCATTGGCATTCACTTGCTTTTGCTCTTCATTTATTAACGCTTGCTGAACAAACTTCAGTGTCAGATTGTCAATCTTTGTTTGTAGAGCAGTGACAATTGTAGCATAACTTGGTGGCAAACTTCCCAAAAGTGTTACAATCGCCAACCGTCATTTCACATCGGAAATATTTTTTCTTCAGGAACAGTTTATTTGCCAAAGTATCGCTCTCAAAATGGCCTTTCAGCATAGTCCATGCCTCTTTGGGAGTCTGGTTGCTTGTTATCAGGTACAACTGGGGTGTACTTACGTTCAGCACTAACGTAGAGAATGCTTTCTCTCTCCGTTTAGCAAACTCAGCCCGCTTGTCAGCATCGGTGGCTAGTGTTTTAAAATGATGGTACTACAACATCTTCTACCACAGCATATGACGTTACTAGAGCACCAGTCGGTGAGTGATGACTATGTCCATCACAATAGTCATTTGAGCATCTTTGATTGGTTCTTGTTGTAGTGTTGAGTGTAGTTGCATGCCTTTGTTGGTTTCTGCTACACAGTCAGGGTCTTGTCTAGTGTCCATCTGTGTGGCCAAGTTGGCACCTGCACTGGTAAAATGGATGTGGGGTTTGTTAAGGAGTTGTTGTAGGCCTTGGATCCTATGTGCTGATCGTGTAAATGCATTGGAGTCAAGAAAGTGCTTTTACTCCATGAGTGGTATGTACAGTAGATTGGTTGCTCATTGTAATGTGGCAGGCTTTTTGTATTGCTTGTCCTATTTCTACATTGTCCAGTTTTGAGCTGTAGTATATTAACACTTTTCTGTCTGTTGTACTCCTACTCCCCCCCTTTTGAAAAAGAACAGTGTTTACAATGCCATCCTTTTCATCAACATCCAGATGAAATGGTTCACAGTAGTTGGCAGTGTATAGGCTGCATGCTGTATGTAGCAGAACAGAGCCTGGTTGAGTTCTGCTCTGCTTTGCATGGTTCTCTGTGTTTTCATTTTAAAATGATCAGTGATCGACAGCCAATCATTGTATGCAGGCATACTATAAAGGCAGGTAGTGGTCCTCCTTGCTTTCCCTTCTGTCGCCGTAGTGTACCTCACTTCCGGTGCGCCCGCTGCTGTAGCAGGTAGGAGAGCGGTGGTTGCTCGTCCCTTTTTTTATAATTTCTTGGGTTTATTAGTGTGGGGTTAAAACCAGTTGCATGTGCTTTTGTAGACGCCGTGGACCCCTCCCCTCCTCAGCCATGGCGCTCACCGATCGCAGCTGGTAGGTTCATATACCGTGCGCTGTAACATCATTTGGCTTGTAACTAGCTGTTGTTATTAGGGTATTCACTCAGGGCGGAATAGCACCCCCCCCCCCCCCCAGCTGGCTCATAAGCACAGCCAGATCGGGACCACGAGTTTGGGTTCAGCAGCCAGTAGTGTCACAGCTGCTCGGCTCACCTATAACTCTGCTGCTGCTTTGCCTATTGTTTGCTCATCTTAAGCTAACTGCTGTTACTTTGCTCAATAAGTCCCTACATATTTGTTTTGGCCACTTCGGTAGCTTGCCAGTGGGTCCATCTTGTTGTTCTATTTGGCTTGCTGCACTTAATCCCCGTTAATATTCTTTTGGTGTAATTGATTCTGTTTATTTCCGTTATCTTATTTTGTTTTTCTTATTACTGCATTTTATTATTTTTGGGTGAGGTGTCTTGCTCAGGGACACTAGGCACTCACCTAGGAGGAGCCAGGGATCGAGCCAGGGATCGAGCCGGCAATCTTGCGGTTGAGCTAATCTACCTCCTGAGCTAATCCCCCCCCCCCCCCTAGCAGGACAGTAGGGGCTTAATGAGGTCTTTAAGATATGATGGTGCCTGACCATTAAAGGGATAGTTCGGAATTTTGGACATAAGACCTATTTTCCAAGTGAGCCGGTGTGTTCGAGACGTCTGGAGACGTTTTCAAGAAATTTCATTCAGTTCATCTAGTTGCCGAGTTCGCTTATGCTATGGCTAGCGCAAGTCAATGGTTCTCACTAGACAGGCATTAAAAACAGTCTTGCCCACACCACAGTAGGGCTGTAGCGATACACTAATCTCACGATACAATACGATATACGATATTCAGCTCACGATACGATATAAATCATGATATTCAGTCAACGATACGATTCGATACGACTCGATATAATTCGATACACTTACATCATTTTCTGAAAGATTTAAAAGGTACAGTGTGATTTTGGTGACATCTTGTGAGTGTTCCATTTACTTGGATTGAATTAATATAAACTGAAAGAATCAATTACACAATATATGGCTCTGACTGGACAGAGAGTCTCCAGCTTGCAAATGCTGGACAAAATAAATCAAATATGTGGTGAGAAAATAAGTTTCCACTACACAATACAGCTCGGCTCTACTCTCATCACCTCTCTGCTGCTGAGCACTGTGGGCCGAGCCGATGCATGTCTCTCTCCCCTGGCCGGGAGAGTTATCATACCGTACTGTGCGTGTGTGTCCAAGCGTGTGTGCGTGCTTAGAGTGCTCACAAGCGTGCGCTTGTGTTTAGGGCGGGGATGGAGGGCACAAAAAAAATATTTGCACCGGGGCCTATCACCATGATATACGTTGTATTTTGCCGTTTCTGTGCGTACATTGAAATTGAATCCTGGCGGCGCCACTGCACACACACACACACACACACACATACACAGAGCAACGGAGTGGGCTGGCTACGGGGCGATGGGTGGGGTTTTGGGTGTCTACAGTAATATGGCTTATTAATTTCATGAGGTTATTTACTTACCCAAGATGAAAAAAATAGCTCTGAATGAATAACAGCTGAGCAGAAGCACTTGTCGACCGTCGCGGAGAAATACGCGTCTGGTCTGAACTGGGGGGCAGCGGATCATGTGTGATTTTCGTGGCCGTGACGCTTTGCAGCAGCTGGTGTGAACCTGGCGTCATGCCGGCGTGAACCGGGCGGCCGCTGAAGCACCGCGAACGAAGCACGCTTCCTTTCGGCGCCTTTGTTAACCGATAGTGCAGTTCAGACCAGACGCGAAGCGCCGCGATCCTGCCCGGCCGTCTCTCGGCGCAGCGAGCAGAGTGCCAGGGGGATTTGAATGGGACTTAATGTATCGATACTCGTGGCTAAAAAATCGATACTTTCTGTGGAAACAAAATATCGATGTATATCGCAAAATCGATAAAATCACTCAGCCCTACTCCACAGTGCACCCGAGGCAAATCAATTAAAACACTAGACTGTCGATGTACATATCTGTGTTGATAGAATAATATTTGAAACAAAACTAACCTCACATCGCATGAATCATCCATTTGTTGAGGGACTAGTTTCTCAGCAGCAGCGGAATTTTACTTTGCTCCGTCGGACTCAAAACTCTAAGACGCGCCGCCCGAAATACTGCCCGTAAATAGGCAATCGAACCGGGCCAAACTGTCGGCACTTATACCCCCAAGGCTGTCTAAAAAAAGCCCTTGGAGCTCACTCAAACACCAGGCAGCCCACGGCCACGCGAAGCCACAATTACGCACCGCGAACCCGGACCACTGCTCCGTCCGGAGAACCGTAAACCCTCGGACACGTTGCGGGGGATTCCCTCCTGGCACCACCAGTCGCCGTTTGTTCGGTCCTGGTTCTCAGCTCCAGCGGGGGCGATCTCGGTCTCCACAGACGCTCGTTCACGTTCTGCCCTTTGAGCATCCCTCTCGCGCAATTCTTCCTCTGTATATTCAGGCTCGTACAGGTACGGTTGGGTTTGGGTGGAAAAAAACTCCTCAACAGAGTCTTCAAAAGTTTCAGTATATTCAGTATATATACTCTGCGTCTGTAGCAATGACAGCAGGTAAACAAACTATTATAGAACCGGTAACTTATAAGTGCTAGGTGATATCAGCTGCTGCTGCTGCTGAGACATAAATCCTTAAAAATGCAAGGTTGGTTTTATTTCAAACATTCTATCAACACATATGTACATCGATAGTCTGCCGTTACAATGGATTTGCCTCGGGTTGCACTGTGGAGTGGGCAAGACTGTTTTAATGCTTTTAATTTAACACACCGGCTATCTTGGAAAATAGGTCTTATGTCCAAATTCTGAACTATCCCTTTAAGAGCAATTAGAAGGTCATTTGTGATTTTCACCAGAGCTGTCTCTGTACTATGATGTACTCCTATAGATCACGCCACCTTTGAAACGCGGGTCTGCAAAACAAACAAGGCTCTACGTGCAAGTAGAGGCGCGCTTTTTTCTAAAACCGGATGATTTATGTTGTTCTATCAGAGCATAGTGTCGACTTCGGTGAATATGAGTTGCCAACTGGGTCTTTAACAAGGCAAGACTGTGACGCACCGGCCCAGGACAAACCAAGACGCTGGGTGCAGTCGAATAGTCTTTTTTGCTTAGGAAGGTTCCTAACTGAAGAAGTGACCCGGAAGTAAACAAGTGGCCGCCATGATAAGAGCTGTTCGAATTCTCTAAATGCAAAGAAAAGGAGCTCCAATGCTTCCTTTCAGAGCTCCTTTAGAATAGGATGCAACGGACCTTCCTATGCGATAGGAAAGGAGATTACGCCGTCCCACAATTCTTTGCGAGAGCAACATTTAAAGTGCCGCACACCTCGGCCGTTCATGAAAACAAACGATATGTGCATTTGCATATTTAACATTAACTTTCATGCAGACATATAGTAATTGGAATAGTGATGATAAATGTGTGTGGACAGTGATAATAATCGAATTTTTTTTTTTTTTTCATTTATTTCAATCATGTTACAAATGTTTGACAAAAACGAAACTAAAACCACAAATGAAACGTAAATAAAGCAAACGGTCAAACCGGAAGGAGGAGCTGCTGGACCTGAAGCCGGTCAGTGAACCAGCTGTTTATAAAACCAACATGGGGAGAAGTGGACGACGCGTTTTTTGTAGTCCATTATTGTAGTTTCTCCAGCGCAGACGCACGTCAATCGCCGGTGCCGATCATCAGCTGTCAATCATCAGCGGCCGCGTTATAATGACGTAGCTTAGTGAAAGTCCGGTCGGATTCTCTGAGCACCGCGGTCGACTATTCCTAAGTCCTTTTGAGTTCTCCTATCGCAGGTGTGTCAAACTGATCCAGTAAAGGGCCGCTGTGGCTGCAGGTTTTCATTCCAACCAAGCAAGAACACACCTGATCCAACCAATCAAGGTGTGAAGGCCAATCAGGTAGGTGAATAAGTCGAGTCAGGTGTGTTCTTGCTTGGTTGGAATGAAAACCTGCAGCCACAGCGGCCCTTTACTGGATCAGTTTGACACACCTGTCCTATCGCCTTTCCTTAACCCTTGACGTTTTCCCCAGAGGTCAAGGAATAGGAGATAGGAATAGGAGTTAGGACCTTATTTTTTGACTATTCGACTGCACCCACAGACTATTACATGAGGGAGAGGGGAACAGGTGGAAACAATCAGGAATCAGGGATGACGACAGACCGGGGACACATTAAAGGGCAAGTGACCTGAAACAAGAGGGGAGTTAGATTTTCAAAATAAACCAGGAAGTTCACAAGACAAAAACCAAGACAAGACAAAACCTCACCACGCCGTGACAGTTGAACACTAAGGGCCCTAGTTTCGTGGCGCAGCGCAGGGTGGCGAAGGGTGGCAGAGCCGGCGCAATGTAAGTTTCGACCAGCACAGCCTTGCGCACGGTCAGTTTGTTTGGCAGTTTGGGTGCCAAGATGGGTGTGGCGGTGCAGCAGGGGAAGGCGTCACACATTCAGCTTGGTGCAGCGGAAGTTTCGTGGCAAAAAGCCTCGCCGAGACTCCGCCAAAAGCCCGCCAGCTCCAACCTGGTCTACTCTTTGCGCAAGGTGAATTACAGCTGGCGGAGTGATATTTTGGCTGACCGGCGCAGTGCACACACGTCATCAAGACCTCACAGGCAGGTTTCCACAGTTCCAGGCACATTTAAATGCAATAAATAATCATAACAAACACTATTTAATGCAACTAATTGAATCAACACGTGAATTTATATCTATATAGATTGTCCCGTCATGTCTGACGTCAGATCAAAGGTGGATGGCACGCGTAACGGAAACTCAGCCTGACTGAATTAACACAGCTGAAACTTGGACCTCTCGGACCAAAACATCTCCCTCTCTCTCTCCTGTTTTTCATATCTATCCACTGCTAATAAAATGCATCTATGCCTGAAAAAATCTTTAAAAAAATACAGCAGCTCGTGCCTGGTCTCGCGACTCGGCAGCCTGTTGTGTCCTTGGAGAGACGCGCAACTTTGCCGCGAGCTGGAACCGGAGTTGGGGCTGCAGCTGGTCTGAGTGGCACACAAGGTCCCGGTGTCCCGCCGTTCTGGTGTTGGACGGGGAATCCGGTGCAGCTGTGGAGCGCAGATGATGCAGACGGTGATGATGATGATGAATGGGGCCAGCTCGTGCAGGCACCGGGTTCTCGCCACTATTATGTCTACTGCTGTGCGCCCTGACCCTGCTTTGTGATAGACATGCCTAAAATGCGCCTTTTTATAGTGATATAATATTGGCATTATAATTATTATGACTATACGCACGCACAGCGGGTGATGAGCGTGGTGGGAGCGGCGGCGCTGCTTCTGTCATTGGGTTGTCAAGTGACGAAACTTGCACTGCACCTCGCCTGGCGCATTAAAGGGGAGGAGAGGAGCTCATTTGATTGGTGAAGATCTGAATCGGCTGTGTTACGAGAGGGGAGGAGTGCCTGCGCTAGCCTGCGCGGTGCACGAAACTTGCAAAGTCCAGGCGGACACACCCCGTTGGCGTGGCGCAGGTGTCACAATGGTCTTAAAAGTTAGGACACATTTTTCAATCGGGCCTTTAAATGACAAAATAAAATACATCTCTGCTGTGTGTTACTGCCTATAAAAACCCATTATCGAGGCACTTGCCTGTCACTGGCACCACCCTAATGTCCTATTGTTCCAGCCCACAAATGTTTAAATGGTTACTTTTATGACCTTAAGATCAATTTTGACTCCAGCCTTCACTTGAAGAGACAGTCCCGGCATGGTTACTGATCGAATGATCTCCAGAGCCATTTCAAAAGTTGAACAGCGAACATGTTATATTGCACCGTGTTTTGTTTTTCCAGTTACCAGTATGCCAGACTAGTTTTCAACGCAGAGTCAGATCCTTACAGTCCGTTTGTTTTTACTTCTGTGTATAAAATATGTGCTTTTGTTAAGTTAAAGCTGCAAACAATCAATGTTGTTGCTTTGCTTTTCTTTTTTAATTAATATCCCTTGAAATCTGCAGCACTTTCCTGGATGTGCTACACTACACCACAGAAACAATGTTTACACTGCAGTCAACAGCTGTAACATTCATTTGCATATAATAAGAGCAGAGTGTGCAGCTACTGGCACGCATGTCCATTTTAATTTTAGTAGTGAGTTAAGGTTTTAATACTTCATCATGAATACTACTGAGATGTGGTTTTTAAAGGAAGATTTTGGGGACAAATGCGATTTTAACTTTTTTCATTTTCTTAAATATGGAGCTCTATGCGTTTAACTCCGTCCAAAAGGAAGTACGCCAATCATTACGGACAACATTTAGGTTCTTTGTGGATCCAGCCTGTTCATTTAGGAATTGTAGAGGTTCTTGCCGGCCACCCACCTGTGCTGTTCCCAAATCCTCTGGAAAACACTGCAGCACTGTCAGCATCTCCGTGTTGAGAGCCCCGTGGAGGTAACAGATATCCTCTACATTTCAAATTCAGCACCTGTAACTTCAACTCTCGGCAGAAGCAAAACAATCTCTCTTTTCTCTGGACACTCAGACATCCACGACCCCAAAGTGTGGGAAGAGATCAGGGAGCACAAAAGGAGTGGTTGCTATTAATTTTGCCCAGGCAACCTTCACAATAATCCAACGGGACAGCTGTTTAATTGCTAACCCTGAGCCCGCCTGTCCCAGCATCCGCCTTTTCTCTGCGAATACCAAGGAGCTGTCTCACTTCGCCTTCATTAGAGGAGCAGACAGAAAGTGTTGCAGGGAGAGAGCAAGTTTTATTATTCTTTGCTCATGTCTTTTCTTTGCACATTTTTTATTTTTCCTCACCATTGTTATCTCCATCCAACTGTAGGAAAATAAAACGGCGTGTCAGTGAAGGTTATCGATGGCCATTGTGATGTAGTTTTCTGTTTCTGAAAAGAAACTCTGGAGTATTTTTCACTTTCAACTGGGAGTTAAAGCTTGCCGCAGGGAGACATTTTGGAACAAAGGCTGAAAATGAGTTGTTGTGTGCCCCAAAGACAGAGCGTGTAAGAGCAGCAGAGGTCATGGAAAAGCATGAGGGCGGCTGGGTCGAAATATCATCCCTGTAACCTTTTTTGTAGTAAAAAAAATAAAAAATACCAGTCTAATTCACTGCTGCAAAAAAGAAGAAAATTATGGGCTAAAGAGAGAGGTACTCATACAGTACATGGTCCAATTTTATAATGAAGCAACTATTTATACTGAAAGTTTGGACAGAAACTAAAGGTCATGCAGCCATTTAAATTGGCATGATTCCGTGGCAATTTCAATTTGTTCTGATAAAATCGAGGGATAAATTAATTTAAAGTAAATTAGAATTTTGACCTGCAATGCCATGGACAGCGTGAAACATTTGAGGGCACCTGGTGAAAAATTAGAGGATATGGAAATTAGAGGATACAGAAGTGGTTGAAATATCAATATTAAAATGTTATTATATTTGTATTAAAATATGCAGGTGCTATTTATTGATTCCATGCATTAAGCTTCTGCATTTTACCTCACCAGGGTCACTAATTCATGACTCCTCTTGGACTTGAGTCAGTTTGTGTCTATACTGGAATGATGGCACATCAGTCAGTGTGTGTGTGTGTGTGTGTTAAAGAGGGACTAAGCTAAGACTTTGCACTTTGTTTCACAAATTCTGGGAAACTGACACCATGATGCAGTGAATAAACACACTGTACGATACATTTCTGCGTTTGCCTTTTCACTGGTATTTTTTCTACTTCAGATACACAGATTTCGTGATGCATATCGTAGATGATTTCTTGCAATATGTCGGCGCTGTATCCGTCTCTCTGGTTCCGTGAAGCCGTGATGTTTTGTAAAAAGAGACACCGTTGCAGCGTAACGCCACAAAGCAAACTTATTTATTAACGGTATGATCGTGGTGTATATTTGACTCTCCTTTCCCTGATTACAGCACAATCTTCTGTGTAAAAAAACAGTTGGAAATGTCTGCTATGGCAAGTGCAACGCCTCGTGGGAAAGGTCGGTATAACCGGTTCTGTCCTGTGTTTGGCTTAGTATCAGACCGGTTTGAAAATGTTTAAACCAGCCCAAGCCTAGTACAAAGAGGTCTTTTGAGTGAACAGAGTGTCCTGTTAGCATCTGGGCAAAGTTAACCAGCTAATGAGTGTGTCAGCTACAGTACTTAGGCAGTTCACCAACGTGCCCTGCAAGTACAGCCACTGTGTCGCCAAGCTCACAGAACCAAATATTTCACAAGGGCACAGATTTACTTTCCTGTACTACTTTCTGCTGGTTTCCACAGAGAACTTTTACTCCGTGAATGGAATGAACTGGGTCCGCTCATATCATCGAGAGAGGTTACAAAATGCTGACGAGGTTCGAGTGGCGCAGCGTCAAAAGGAGTTGCGATTTGGCTGCAAACAAAAGGACACGAAGCAGTAGAAGCCCTTAACATTTAACTCTCTTCCCATTTTCGTATAAATAATCTAAGAGTTCACGAACCCGCATCAAATGAATCAAGACAATTTCTGTTGAAAGTCCTCCAGCAGGTGAGGATGACTTGACAAGTGGTCCTCCACCCTGTCAGTCTTTACTTGCGTCCTGTCTATCTGCTATTTTGCCAGCCCCCTTCCCTCAATGGCCATCCCTCTGCTGTGGGTAATTACAGTGCAGTGGCACCGTGGTCAGTGAAAGGCGAGGCCAACCACTCCAGGGGAAGGAGCATGATCCATTAGCTGAGTACAGGGCTCGACGGCCCATTCCTCATTCCCATTTGTCTTTCCCTAAAACCTCTCCGCTGCCCCCCCTCCCCCATCCCACTCTGCTGCAGACATCTCCCTTCCTCTCCTGCTCCATCAAAGGTACAGTATTGAGCCCAGGTGGGAGGAAAAAATGTCTTTAAAAACAGCTTTCTGCTCGAGAGCTCCACAGAGCTTTTTTTTTCTTTCACATACTTGAATAAAACTGCTCCCTGATAGCCAGGCAGCCTGGCAGCGAGCCGGTGTACGCTCTAACTGAATCATTCAATTTGGGAGAATTTTTCACAAAACCAAGCTCAGCTGTCTTGAATTCAATACAAGCAAATGTAATATTTTTTTTATTAATATGCTGATTCTGCCTGGGTCCAAATAATATAACCGGCCCATTGAGAGATGCAGCCTAATGGCTTCAGAGTTTTCATTTTCATGTCCTTTTTAATTTGGTTCAGGTTGTCACCACTGCTCTAGCTGTTAGTAGACGTACAGATCTTTTTGTTTAGACGTCGGTTCCAAATGAGGGGAATAAGTGACAATCACACATAAAACAATGAATCAAACTTGTGACAATTTTTTGAAATAATTATACTATTTTTCAACTGCCTTTTAACACAGGCCCCTGCCAAGAAAAAGGAAGAAAGAAAAAAAAATGTAATTGCTGTAATGACCTTCTCGACAATTAATAGGCAAACCCATTACCAGAGCAAAGACAAGGAGGGAAACAGAGCCAGAAAGGCTGCGGCTTCATGTCACATCCCTGAGTTAACGCCACTTGTCTTGTTTGATCAGGTGCAAAGCCTGCATTGATCGATAACCACTTCCTGCAGGTAAAGGAACACAAGACCACATGTTACATGCATCTCGAACTGCCGTCCCAGATTAGCTGCCTTGTCATCAATCTGAAAACCCATTTGGTGCTTTAGGAAGCTGCTCGTGCTTATATTTCCTTGTTCATGTCCATAAATGTACCTGGATGTGTGTGTCTGCTTCAGTTTCAAATGGGGTATGGCACGGTTATTAACTCGTTTTTTTAGTTAAAACTATAGACTGTAAATAAGAAGAGAGTGACCGCATGGTGACGTCACCCATTGGTTTGTAGACTACAGTTGGAATCCTCGAGTTAGGTATTTTGCAATCATTGAATGGAAGTGACCAAATGATTTATGTCTTGCCTTCAACTGGAACCATGTTACCCTCAAACTCAGGAATATTAGCAATAGAAATAGAGTTAAGACCTGATATATATTTAGACAGCTTTTTTCCAATCTACCTTAACCAACTAACGTCAATGATCTCTTCCTCTAAACCTTCAACCTGTCTCCTAGACCCGATACCAACCAGGCTACTAAAGCCGCGTCCACATGAAAACGCAGTCTTGTGCGTTTCGGCCTGCCGTCCATACGAATCTGCCGTTTTCGCTGCCTGAAAACGCACTTTTTTTAAAGCTCTCAGGGTGGAAAAGAAAAAAAACGGCACCCCTCCGTTTCGTGTTTGTTTTCATGTAGACGGCGAAAACGAATACGCTGACGTTATCGCCCTGCTCCTTGACCCTCGAGCCTGACTTCTTACCCCGCGACGTCTCATAACAACAACAACAACAACGGCGGTCTACGTGCTCGCAGCAGATATTCTGCTCGTCTGTATGACCGCGTATCAGGGCCACTGTATGAAAAAAAAAAAAAAAAAAAAAAACGGAGCCAAGAGAGGGGGGCAATATTCCAGGAAAAAGTCACAGATATGCTACTTTATTACGATGCTAACAAACAACCACTAGCTAACTTCCCATGAATGTAGGCATTTATTTGTCTAATTAATCCATCCCAACGTGTGACAACGCCTCGTCAAGGTCCTTATGGTGACGGCTGTTGATGCTTATTGTTTATACGGGACAAATTGTCATCTTATGGGTGTTTATTAGGGGTGTGACGATACACTCCGCTCAAGAGACGAGACAAGACACGATATTGAGTTCACGAGAACGAGACGAGACGAGATTTTAAGAAAACTACAATGACAAAATATATGACTGGACTAACTTAATTTAACAGAGTTGCACATGCATTTTGAAATATTTTATTATAACTCTTTACATGCATCATGTAAGCATGATCTTTTAATAAACTTCTTCTTTCACAAATTTAAACTGAAACTAAAATTTATAAAAGTTAAAATAAAATAAAATATTTCTTTTTCCGAAGTGTAAATATGTGCAAAACCAAATCAAAGTTCTACTTTGTCAATACAGAGTGCAAATAGTGCAAACGGAGCCTGACCAAGTATGTCATGAACAACATGCTGCAACTACAGCATCTTCAGCATCTCTGACATCGCAGCTGTCAAGCGTATCAATGCTTCGGGAGTTTTGTCTTATCTCTGGGCTGGTGATGCTGCTATGGCAGCTTGCTGCTCAAGGTAACGAGCCAGCATATCCAACGTGCCTGTCATTAACTTGTGTGATGGTAATTGTAGCCGTTTCTGCTTGGACATTTTCACTGCTGTAGCCACTGAACTAGGATGAAAAAAAGCAGTCACACGTCTCACCCGCCCGAGTAAACGAGCGACGCGGGGAACACCGAAGCCAGCTTGGGTTGCAAGATTTATAGTGTGCGCAAAACAGATGTGCGACTTCAATCCCGCGTTGCGCACGGCCACGTCCATATTACGTGCATTGTCGGTAACAATAAGCGATGCCGTGGTTGGGTTTTTTAAGCTCCCAGTCAGTAACAGCTGTCTGTAAAACCTCAGCTATGTATAGCTCACAAATCTCACGAGACGGATTTTTAACGCGCCGAGAAATATCGTCGACTTTAATCTCGCGAGATCTCGTGGTACGAGATCTCGTCACACCCCTAGTGTTTATTGACCGGGTGGCTAAAAGCCTCAGCTTTTACGTGTTGCGATAGCAACGGCAAACATCCGGTCAAGCTCCGTCTCTTCTTCTGCGTATTTGGTTGCAGAAACAGCGCTGCATATAGTCCTGGAATATGTACTACAGCGCACTGAGTCGTTTTCAGTGGTGTTGGGGTTGTAGCAGGAGCAGATTTGGTTATCAACAGTTAACTATCAATATCAATATGATTATCAGTATTAATAATTATATTTAATATATTATCATGATATAATCATGAATAAACGGGGCACCACCCTGGGATCAGGGAAAAGATAACCTAAAACTGTATTCAGTCTCAATATGAAGGTTTTATACTCACATGCCAATCATCGTGATCATTGGCATAGGAGTACAAAACCAATCGAACAATTAAAAGGCGTGAAATTCAAGCACTAGCCTTCACAACCTGCTGTTATCCAGTGACATATACACAACAAGCACAAGAGACCGCTAGTTATAATATAATAAGATTTATTAAAATCAGTAATAATGATCACAATCAATAACACTGCAATTAACAAAGCCTAATTACCTAACTACCTAACACACAAAGCTAAGCTTAAACAAAGGGAGATACACACGTGGAGTGTGTGTGTGCGTATGTGTATGTGTGCGTGCGTGTGTGTGTGTGTCGAGAGAGAGAGAGAGAGAGAGGGAGAGATGGCTATGGGCGGCCACCAGATGGAGCTATTCCTCGCAGCGTTCAGGGGCGGAGCCACTGAGGTTCGATGGGGTAGCGAGAGAGAGAGAGAGGTGGAGCTATTCCTCGCAGCGTTCAGGGGCGGAGCCACTGAGGTCTGATGGAGTAGCGAGAGAGAGAGATAGCCGTATGTCGCCACCAGATGTAGCTATGTCCCTAGCGCCCGCCGGGAACAGCTGGCTTAGGACATGTGTGTGCGGCGTGTATGTGTGTGTGTGTTAGCGGGACACAAACAAAGAGAGAGAGGATGCGCGAGCGATATTCGGAGGGACAGAAAGCGTGCCGTTATCACACGGGCTCGCGTGAATGAACTGGCGTTTATTCCGCGAGACCGGTCTTTTAACTGATAGTAGAGGCTTTCTGAGCTCGCGAATATGGCGGAGGTTAGTCGAAACACTGTTACAGAAATCAACCCAGCTGCGTGGGTACACGATCGGTATTCAAATACAGCAGCACATGAACCAACTGACTCGGCGGTCCGCGATCAGAACTTAAAACACATTAACAAGAATTACAAGCATATCCTACACTATCACTTGTGTCTCTGCCCAGACTGATAGCCTCTTACTGGTATCGTTGCGTAAGACGATGACGGCGTTCCGTAACGGCGGTGGTTCGTGAGTCCCCGGCGTCAGCGGGGGACGTGATGAGTCGGCTTCGTCCAGACGAGAGCGGAGCGGGTTTCCTCTCGTTGATCAAACTCAAATAAAGAAAACAGTTGGTGTTTCCTCCTTCCACGAGCGGCGATATAATCGCGGCTTGGCGATTTAGTCAGCTTACTTCAGACAGCGTCTGGTAGCTGGAAGGCAGGAACCGGCTTGGTTCCTCTTGTTGCAACGGTGCGCTGCGGGGCCGTGTCCACCTCCTGCTGGTGGAGGGGTCGCCTCCCGTGGCAACGTGGTGTTGCGATGGAGCGCCCGGGTAGGAGTGGGAGCCAGAGAGTAAGAGTGAATAAGAGAGCGTTCTCCGGGCTGCTTCGGTTTATAAAGCTCAGGCCGCTCCAGGGGACCCCCCGGGGTTCCCTGAAGATGTCAGCCAATAGGGCACTGGTTGTGTGGCGTCGCATCTCTCACCTGGGTGAGATGTGAAACTAAAATGGCGGTGTAGTTTTTAATCCCCTTTGTCCCTTTGTCCTGGCCGCATGTGTAGGCTTCTGTAGGCCGCATTGTGTAGTCCTTCTAGTGAGGTCCCAACAGTGGATTCATCTGGATGCAGATTTTCTTGAAACGACACCAAGGCAAAACGAAGAAAAAAAGTTTTGCTACGTGTGGACGGCATCTAAAAGATGTCTTACCGTTAGTTAGAGCTAGATATGATCAATGTGTAAACGGTCCTCATTTATAAAGCGCTTTTATCCAAAGCGCTTTACAGTGTTGACTGACTTTCATCCATTCATACACACATTCACACACTGACGGCGGAGTCAAGGCAGGGCGACAGCCAGCTTGTCAGGAGCAATAAGGGTGAGGCGTCTTGCTCAGGGACACCAGACACTCAGCTAGGAGGAGCCAGGGATCGAACCAGGTTACCTGCCAACCCGCTCTACCTCCTGAGCTAATGCCCCCCTGCTAATGTGTCTTTATTTACAGGCTATGTGCCACAGTCCTTTAAAGTAGCTGTAATTAAACCTCTTCTTAAGAAGCCGACTCTAGATCCAGGGGTTTTAGCAAACTACAGACCAATATCAAATCTTCCTTTTCTCTCTAAGATCCTTGAGAAAGTAGTCGCCAATCAGCCTTGTGACTTTCTCAACAATAACAGTCTACTTGAGGACTTCCAGTCAGGATTTAGAGTACATCATAGTACAGAGGCAGCTCTGGTGAAAATCACAAATTACCTTCTAATTGTTTCTGACTGTACTTGTCCTGCTAGATCTTAGTGCTGCGTTCGACACCATTAACCATGAGATTCTAATATGTAGACTGGAAAAATAATTGGCATCAAAGGAACCGCATTAAGCTGGTTTAAGTCCTATTCATCCAATCTATCTCAGTTTGTGCATGTCAGTGAATAATTCTCCAGGCACACTGAAGTTAAATACGGTGTTCCTCAAGGTTCTGTGCACCGACCAATTTCTTTTCAACTCATACATGCTTCCTTTAGGCAATATCATTAGAAGACACTATAATCTTCCATTGTTATGCAGATGATACTCAATTATATCTATCAATCAAGCCTGAAGAAACCAATCAGCTAGATAAACTCCAGGCATGTGCTGATGACATAAAATCCTGGATGACCTGCATTTCCTGATGTTAAACTCAGATAAAACGGAAGTTATTGCACTTGGGCCTAAACTCCTCCAAAGCTAGCTGTCTAAAGTTATAGCGACTATGGATGGGGTTGTCATCGCCTCAAATACTACCGTAAGAAACCTTGGAGTTATCTTTGACCAGGACCTGTCCTTTGACTCGGATATTAAACAAACTACAAGGACAGCATACTTTCACCTGCTTAACATTACTAAAATTAGGCCAATGCTGTCTCAAAAAGATGCAGAAAAACTTGTCCATGCATTTGTTACCTCAAGGCTGGACTATTGTAATACCCTATTATCAGGCTGTTCCAATAAATCTCTTAAAGCTCTCCAGCTGGTCCAGAATGCTGGACCGTGTGTTCTGACTAAAACTAGAAGAAGGGATCACATTTTCCTGTATTAGATTCTCTGCACTGGCTCCAGTAAAATTAAGAATATAATTTAAAATCCTTCTCCTCGCTTACAAGGTTCTTAATGGCCAGGCACCATCATATCTTAAAGAGCTCATTTAACCCTACTGTCCTGCTAGAGCACTACGCTCTCAGAATAAAGGCTTACTTGTAGTTCCTAAAGTCTCCAAAATTAGAAAGGTGACAGAGCTTTCAGCCATCAAGCTCCTCTTCTGTGGAACCGTCTTCTGGTTCTGGTTCGGGAGGCAGACACTGTTCCCACATTTAAGAGTAGACTTAAAACCTTTCTCGTTGACAACGCTTCTAGTTAGAGCTGGCTCAGGTTTGCCTTGAGCCAGCGATAGACGCGAATACAATCGCGTGAGACGCGTGTATCGCGCCGCTTGATCATTTTGGACTATTTGTGTCATTCGCTTCATTCGCGCATGACGCTCATTTTTGAACCGGTGCCGCTCTAGTGGGGGAAACGAGGGCAGCGCCGGCGGGGGGCCGGCGGGTCACGTTGGCGGACCCTCCTCCTCCGCCTCGGGGTAGGCTACCTGATGCCAGAGTCCGTGAGCTTCCTCCGGGAGCCACGTCCCTCGCAGCTCTCCCCAGGGAGAGTCGGGGCCACATTCGACTACGACCTCAGATCAGACGAGACAACCCGCTGAATTTAAGCATAATACTAAGCGGAGGAGAAGAAACTAACCAGGATTCCCTCAGTAGCGGCGAGCGAAGAGGGAAGAGCCCAGCGCCGAATCCCTGTCCGATGGGCGGGCGGACGTGGGAAATGTGGCGTACGGAAGACCGCTTGCCCGGTGTCGCTCGGGGGCCTGAGTCCTTCTGATTGGGGCTCAGCCCGTGGACGTTGTGAGGCCGGTAACGTCGCGCCGGGGTCCGGTCTTCTCGGAGTCGGGTTGTTTGGGAATGCAGCCCGTCCATCTCAGCTCATTTGTCTGTCGGCTTGAACTCGTCGCTGATTGGATGTCCCGGCGCGATGCCGCCTGAAAAGTTCGATATTTTCAACTTTATTTGCGTCGCTTCAGACGCGCCATTCGCTTCAGACGCGCCATTCGCTTCAGACGCGCCATTCGCTTCATTCGCACCGCGTCTCATCGCGCCAGACGCTCCATTCGCGCCGCCTCCGCCTGAATCGCGTGTCATCACGCCATTTACATTGATTTTCAATGTAGAGTCGCCGCTCAATTCGCGTCTATCGCGTCCGGTGTGAACGCCCCTTTAGTTATGCTGCTGTAGGCCTAGACTGCCGGGGAATTTATTTATTAGTGACACACTGAGCCTGTCTCTCTCTCTCTCTTTCTCTCTCTCTCTGTATGTTCCCCCGGAGTCCCTGTGCTTTCTCGCCTAGCAAGTCTCCCTGGACCGTGGTGGAACTTGATCTGGACTGCACCGATGCTGTGGTCTTGTTCAACTCTTACCGCCAGTATTTTAAAGGCGGCTGACTATTGATTAAAGTAATTAACTAAAATCGGCATCTCTACTGTTACTAACTTGACTCATTCCAGGATTACTCCTGGGAGTCTGGCCATGCTTTCTGGTCCAGCAGAGTCTGCTGAGGTCCTGACAGATGCAGACTGCTAACTGGCCTGATGCTGGAAACACCATATTGCTCCACCTGCCCGCTGTGTGACTTCTCAACTACTCCTGCTTTTTGGTCTACGGCGACTTGGTTGGGATGGATCCATCTCGGTGAGGCTGTGCCTGCTGCCATGGACTACTACTGTTGATACTCTCTCTTCTTTTAATGCCACCACTACTGTTAATGCTGCTACTACTATACTACCAACACCAAATGCAGTTGGAACCCAAGGGCCTGGGCTGCACTAGATTTCTGCCTAAAAGCCTATAAAGGCAGTTTTCTGTCACCACTGTCACTGTAACGCTTGCCCCTGGGTGATGTTGGGACTTTGAAATTGTATTGACTCTGAAAATCATGAGTGTATTCTAGTCCTGCTCAATGTTTTAAGTGTGCTGAGATGACTTCTGTTGTGATGTGACATTATAAATAAAATTGAATTGAATTTAATATTTGGAGGAGTGACGGGTGGATCCGGTCAATACATGCGGCAGAGCTGCCCCCCGAGTGGCAACCTTACTGGATCTGGCTCCATCTGGCTTCTGGTGTGAAGCTGCTTACAAAGCTAGCTTCCATAATTATAAGTAAAATGTATAGCCAATAGTGAATCTTAGTGGCTTATTGCATTGGTAGTGTGTTAGGGATGGTAGTGACCTATTAATCACAAGGTAGGCCCACCCTAAAGCATCCCCTGCTCAACTTTTTTCCATTAAGAAAAGCATCAGAGTGGCTATTATGAAATTAAGTCTGAACTACAACATTTCCATTAACAAATGCACTCTGAATTGCAGTCTAGAAAACCAACCAGTTCGGCCACTCATGTGTATGAAACATTCCCCATGAATTAGGGACAAAGACAAAAGGGAGATGTAAATTCTCTTTCATCTGCAGGACGGGGACTGTTGAGAACAGCACGACAAATGAGCACCCGCAATGATGTGGCCCTCTATTTCAACCAAGGTTTCTTTTACAGGAACCTGTAGATTGTTTCCGTATGGTAAAAGGGCCAATAATTGTTTGTCACGCTGTGAGTGATGACCTCATTGCATATATTCATACAATATATGCATAAATGCATGTGTATGAATATATGTTTATGAATTTCCCCACATAACTGACTGTGAGAAATTCTTGCCATGTGATTTAATCGTTTCTGGTTTCTCTTTTGCTAACCTGCACAGACGAAATCAATTCTGCTGACCCAAAGAGCATGACACAAGGATTAATAACTTACCTGATATGGAATATACACAACTTTCTGCCAGCCAGATGAATAGGCTGCAGTCCAATTGAAATAACATATGAGGAGCTCTTTAATCATCAGGTCAAGGAAAGAACATCTCCTTGCTCCACTCGAGTCATGTAAGGGAGGAAGGCTCTGGTTTACAGGTGGACACAGCCTCCAACAGAAGCACAAACACCTTCATATCTTATTCATATTTCATTTGATTACATTTATGTAATGATGACTCATGATGGCAACCTCTGCTTAAACAGATATGGATATTCATTATATTCATCAAAATAAAAGGCCTTATAGGTCATTCTAAAAATTTGAAGAAAACAGAGATTTTTTACTTTGAACGCATCAGTGTTCTTAACCCTAACATTATCATAATAAACGTTAACAACTAATGTGGCTGTTGTTGCTAGGCATATATGTCAAGCTAGCATGTGAGTATTAGGCAGTGTCATTGAAAAGGGAGTTACGATGCAGTGACTTATTGCTGGCTAGTTAACAGTTGGCGATGCTAACTGCTAAATCAGGCAATGCTAAAATAGCAATAAGGTTAGCAGTTTTATTTATAAACTTCAGCGCCCTCCCTGGCTTTCTGCTGATATGCTGGTCAGTGGTTCTCTGTGTAGTCTACCTGACATGTACAGTGGATAAAAGGCCTCGTTAAGGACAATAAAGCTCTGTTCAATAAAAACGTCTTATCAAGTCTGTTACTTTACAGGCCAGCATTCCAGGACTGAGCTTAGCATAGTAGCACAGGGACTGTGTGTGTATATATATATATATGGCCATCATTTTGGTTGTGTTAGTGCATATGCCACAATTTTTCGTAACAAAGTCTCTCGACAAATTTTGGAATTCAATTTTTTTTCTAATAGATCACTAGAACACTGTGTAACAAAGTAATACCCTCTTTCACCTTTAGGGACAAAAATGTCCACTGCACATAAACTGCTATAAAAATTGAACAGATTCATATTTTTTTCTACTTTTTTTTAACAAATCTCTTAACTTCCACCCTGCTCAAAATGACCAAATATTCAATATTTTTTAGGATTTTAACCCTTTAAATTCCAGTTTGATTACTTGATGTCACTGTTGTTTTTTATGGAAAAACACAAAAAAATATTTATTTTCCATAAAACTAATTTTAGGTGGCTGGGGCATTTATTTCAAATCAGTCATGGATAGGTCAAAGATTATCCAAAATATTGACTTTGATGCATTATTAGTGCGTAGCATCAGATTTACATTCACATTTACATTTAGGTCATTTAGCAGACGCTTTTGTCCAAAGCGACTTACAATAAGTACATTTGTCAAAAGAAGGAAACAAAGAAACCACAACGTGTCATTGCTGATAAAGTAAGAGCTAAAAATAGAACAAGTGTTAGGTCCTCATCTGAGTAAACTAGTACTTCAAGATTTGAAATGTACTACCCTCTTTGTCGCATTGACTCCCATTCAAATCACATTTTTCATAGCCATTAAAACAAATAATCATGCATTCTGTAATGTTAGGGTTTCATTCTTGAGAAAAAGTAGCCATGGAGAAGGACTTTCGGTCGGAACCAAGGTGCTTCTGGAAAAACGGTCCGGCACCTCAGTAGGGGGAAACACTACATTTACATTTTGACTCTTTTGTCCAAAGCGACTTACAATAAGTACATTTGTCAAAAGAAAGAAACGACAACATATCATTGCTGATGAAGTAAGAGCGAAAAAATTGAAACAAGTGTTAGGTCCTCGTCTGAGTAAAGTAGCGGTTCAGCAAACAAACCTTAACAACAGTGCTATGATCAAAGTGCTATAGGTAAGAACATAGAAGTGCATTTTTATTTGGGGGGGGGGGGGGGGGGGGGGGTTGTTAGTGGGTCATGCTATGCAGAGTCAAGATGAAGTGTGAACAGGTGAGTGATGAGCCTTTTTCGGAAGATGGCAAATGACTCTGCTGTCCTGACATTGGTCGGGAGTTCGTTCCACCACTGAGGTGCCAGAACAGAGAAGAGTCGGGACTTTGCTGAGCGACATCGCTGAAATGGTACCAAGTGCTCGTGTAACCCACCTGGGTTTCTGAGCTTGCTGTTCGAAATAGTGCAGTTCCCTGGCCAACCAGAGGGTGGCGTATCCGCTATGAGTAAAAATCTCATCGCCGGTATTCACTCTCTTTTCGGCAGAAGATATTGCCTGAGAGCACCCAGCTCACCAACTGAGAACTCCCGGGTGAAACATTGTGTGAAGATTCAGGTGGAACGGAACGCCTCTGTTAGCTTTAGCTCCGATTGTTTTTTTACCCAGACCGAGTCGATCGGGACCTGAACTTGGTGTTCAGTGGCGAGCCAGTTAAAGTGAAGGTTTGACTGTGGAGGAACTAGCAATGCGGTGTGGCCAGCCGCAGGATTCCTCTGCAGAACACAGCATCATCGATTCCCCCTTCATTCACAGACAGATAAGATTGACACTCAAAAAAAATCTACCCGGGTAGTTCGAACACAGATATTACAAGAACACACACTCATACACAAGAGACCTTTGCTTCTTTCCGTAAAGGAACAGTGCACATGGAACTTTACTCCTTATTTTCTTTGAGGAAACCAAAACCATTTATTGTGCATATGTGCACACTAGGAAGCCGGCTTAGGTAGGCAGGGTCTGTAATTTCATGTTTATTATTTTGTGTACAATATATTTGAATTCAAACCATCCAGTTGTGTGTGTGTGTGGTATCTCTGCTGACACAGGCTTTCAGGCTCTGCAGTCGTTCCTGGATCTTACTGATACTGGTCTAATAGTAAAATATCATCAACATACTTACCTGTGGTAACCGTTACAAGT
Organism: Eutrigla gurnardus; assembly: GCF_963514095.1. Lineage (NCBI taxonomy): Eukaryota > Metazoa > Chordata > Actinopteri > Perciformes > Triglidae > Eutrigla > Eutrigla gurnardus. The sequence continues at coordinate 18,946,891 of NC_139933.1, read as the reverse complement.
GACGAGCCAGCCAGGAGCCTGGTTATGTGTTAGCAGTGAACCACGTTACAAGTGTGTGAAACAATTTTGAGTGTGTGAGTAATTTTCAAGTGTGTAAGTTTTGTCTGTGCATACATTTCTGATTGCTAAAAATGGAGTTCATTATGAGCTCAGGTATCAAAGTCCCAATGCAGTAATTATCAGTGGTTTACATGAATCACCAGGGGCCTCATTTATAAAGCTTGCGTACGCACAAAACGGGGCTGGAAACGTGCGTACGCCACTTTCCACGCAAATGTTGTGATCTATAAAAACCAAACTTGACGGGAAAGTGTGCGTACCCTAAGCAAACTCTGAGGCATGCGTACCGGTACGCACATTCTGGAGACTGGAAGGGAATCAGCAGTAAACGTGAGAAGAACTATATATTTTTGATGACTCGCACACATTTAATTACACTCCATATCATACGTTAGATCTGCGTTATAATGAGGAACTCCAGAAATGTTTTTGACGCTTTCAATGAGTGATAGTTTTTTTCATATTACCACCTTCTTTTAAAATCTGACTTGTATCTTAAATCAAAATAATTTTGAAATATTGAATCAGCGCTGTCACCGCAGGAGGAGGAGACGGCCCAAATGCATGTAATGCAGTATACGATAAATACCTTCCATTAGATCACTGCAGAACACAGCGGGAATAACTAAATATTCTCCTTATTTATGTGCATATACAGTGGGTACGGAAAGTATTCAGACCCCTTTAAATTTTTCACTCTTTGTTTCATTGCAGCCATTTGCTTAAATCAAAAAAGTTAATTTTATTTCTCATTAATGTACACTCAGCACCCCATCTTGACAGAAAAAAACAGAAATGTAGAAATTTTTGCAAATTTATTAAAAAAGAAAAACTGAAATATCACATGGTCATAAGTATTCAGACCCTTTGCTCAGTATTGAGTAGAAGCCCCCTTTTGAGCTAGTACAGCCATGAGTCTTCTTGGGAATGATGCAACAAGTTTTTCACACCTGGATTTCGGGATCCTCTGCCATTCTTCCTTGCAGATCCTCTCCAGTTCTGTCAGGTTGGATGGTGAACGTTGGTGGACAGCCATTTTCAGGTCTCTCCAGAGATGCTCAATTGGGTTTAGGTCAGGGCTCTGGCTGGGCCAGTCAAGAATGGTCACAGAGTTGTTCTGAAGCCACTCCTTTGTTATTTTAGCTGTGTGCTTAGGGTCATTGTCTTGTTGGAAGGTGAACCTTCGGCCCAGTCTGAGGCCCTGAGCACTCTGGAAGAGGTTTTCTTCCAGGATCTCTCTGTACTTGGCCGCATTAATCTTTCCTTCAATTGCAACCAGTCGTCCTGTCCCTGCAGCTGAAAAACACCCCCATAGCATGATGCTGCCACCACCATGTTTCACTGTTGGGATTGTATTGGGCAGGTGATGAGCAGTGCCTGGTTTTCTCCACACATACCACTTAGAATTAACGCCAAAAAGTTCAATCTTGGTCTCATCAGACCAGAGAATCTTATTGCTCATAGTCTGGGAGTCCTTCATGTGTTTTTTGGCAAACTCTATGCGGGCTTTCATATGTCTTGCACTGAGGAGAGGCTTCCGTTGGGCCACTCTGCCATAAAGCCCCGACTGGTGGAGGGCTGCAGTGATAGTTGACTTTGTGGAACTTTTTCCCATCTCCCTACTGCATCTCTGGAGCTCAGCCACAGTGATCTTTGGGTTCTTCTTTACCTCTCTCACCAAGGCTCTTCTCCCACGATTGCTCAGTTTGGCTGGACGGCCAGGTCTAGGAAGAGTTGTGGTCATCCCAAACTTCTTCCATTTAATGATTATGGAGGCCACTGTGCTCTTAGGAACCTTGAGTGCTGCAGAAATTCTTTTGTAACCTTGGCCAGATCTGTGCCTTGCCACAATTCTGTCTCTGAGCTCCTTGGGCAGTTCCTTTGACCTCATGATCCTCATTTGCTCTGACATGCACTGTGAGCTGTAAGGTCTTATATAGACAGGTGTGTGCCTTTCCTAATCAAGTCCAATCAGTTCAATTAAACACAGCTGGACTCCAATGAAGGAGCAGAACCATCTCAAGGAGGATCAGAAGAAATGGACAGCATGTGAGTTAAATATGAGTGTCACAGCAAAGGGTCTGAATACTTATGACCATGTGATAGTTCAGTTTTTCTTTTTTAATAAATTTGCAAAAATTTCTACATTTCTGTTTTTTTCTGTCAAGATGGGGTGCTGAGTTTACATTAATGAGAAAAAAAAATGACTTTTTTGATTTTAGCAAATGGCTGCAATGAAACAAAGAGTGAAACATTTAAAGGGGTCTGAATACTTTCCGTACCCACTGTATCATCAACACACATACATACAGCCATTAAGCCATTGTATACTTGTTACACTTTATCCTCGTTTTTAAACCACCAGAGCGCAGAGGAAATGCGCTATAATGAGTGGCATGCTGGTGCGCGCTCAGTCGTGGAGCATGGAGAGCGCAAATTTATCGATGACCCCGAGCCACGGCCCCCTGCCCGACTGGAGGGGTATCAACAGGGCGCAAGAATCCGTGAGGATGTTATGCGTTTGTAATATAAGGACGACAACAATCAATGTTCATTGTAAACGTATTATTTTATTAATCACATTGCGCGTTTGTCGTAGCTCATCTGCAACGTTGTTGATGGCGGTGATTGTGTCTCGCTGAAGTTGCAGGACGGCATCAGTGAGCACCCGACCGCTTGATGTGCCATGCGTCCGGGGTGCGCTGCTGCTTTGCGCCGGACCCGGACGCTGTGCCAAGGGCCCGTCACCGTCACCCTCCTCACCGTCACCCTCCTCTACGCCACACGCTGCAGACTCTGGAAGGACAAAAACTATTTAACGTTTATATATAATAAAAGTTTAAAATCTGTTCACCCTTATCTGGTCTCAGTCGCGTCTGTGTCTCCCTCCTTTTCGGACACAATCTCCGTCAAAGTCACATCAAAATCAAACTTCCTCAAATACTCTAGCAATACATTAAATCCATGTTAGGATCAGAAATATGTAATTTACCTTCAGATCACCGTCCGCTCCGTCCCACTGACGCCGTTGACAGCAGCAGCAATGTGTTGCCACTCGCACTGCGTCTTTTTATTCGTGATCCCGCTGCTGTGGCCACTAAATTAAATTATTTTTCCGGCCTCCACCTCCCCAACAAGTGTCTCTTTCTCCGTTTCTGAAAAGTAACGTTTCTTCGCTTTTTTCCTGGCCTGTCGCGTGATTCACCACACGGAAACGATTGCATGCCGGCTCATTAATGTAGTAAAATGAGGCCGGTACAGGGCAGGATTCAGGTACACACACTTGTAGGTGATCCTGTGATTTATAAAGGGAACATTGCGTACAGCTTGCGTGCGCACAGTTTTATGAGGATCCTACGCACAGTTTTATAAATGAGGGCCCAGAAGATGAGGAGATCATAGACTTCCTTAAGAAGTATGGCTCCATGAGACTTGTCCCAGTTACTGACGTTAAGTCAGGGTTTTATAGAAACCTGATTATTGAGTATCAAGATGGTGCTGCTATACTACACAATGCGGCCTACAGAAGCCTACACATGCGGCCAGGACAAAGGGACAAAGGGGATTAAAAACTACACCGCCATTTTAGTTTCACATCTCACCCAGGTGAGAGATGCGACGCCACCCAACGAGTGCCCCATTGGCTGACATCTTCAGGGAACCCCGGGGGGTCCCCTGGAGCGGCCTGAGCTTTATAAACCGAAGTCGCCCGGAGAACGCTCTCTTATTCACTCTTACTCTCTGGCTCCCACTCCTACCCGGGCGCTCCATCGCAACACCACGTTGCCACGGGAGGCGACCCCTCCACCAACAGGAGGTGGACACGGCCCCGCAGCGCACCGTTGCAACAAGAGGAACCAAGCCGGTTCCTGCCTTCCAGCTACCAGACGCTGTCTGAAGTAAGCTGACTAAATCGCCAAGCCGCGATTATATCGCCGCTCGTGGAAGGAGGAAACACCAACTGTTTCCTTTATTTGAGTTTGATCAACGAGAGGAAACCCGCTCCGCTCTCGTCTGGACGAAGCCGACTCATCACGTCCCCCGCTGACGCCGGGGACTCACGAACCACCGCCGTTACGGAACGCCGTCATCGTCTTACGCAACGATACCAGTAAGAGGCTATCAGTCTGGGCAGAGACACAAGTGATAGTGTAGGATATGCTTGTAATTCTTGTTAATGTGTTTTAAGTTCTGATCGCGGACCGCCGAGTCCGTTTATTCATGTGCTGCTGTATTTGAATACTGATTGTGTACCACGCAGCTGGGTTGATTTCTGTAACAGTGTTTCCGACTAACCTCCGCCATATTCGCGAGCTCAGAAAGCCTCTACTATCAGTTAAAAGACCGGTCTCGCGGAGTAAACGCCAGTTCATTCACGCGAGCCCGTGTGATAACGGCACGCTTTCTGTCCCTCCGAATATCGCTCGCGCATCCTCTCTCTCTTTGTTTGTGTCCCGCTAACACACACACACATACACGCCGCACACACGTGTCCTAAGCCAGCTGTTCCCGGCGGGCGCTAGGGACATAGCTACATCTGGTGGCTACATACGGCTATCTCTCTCTCTCTCTCTCTCTCGCTACTCCGTCAGACCTCAGTGGCTCCGCCCCTGACCGCTGCGAGGAATAGCTCCACCTCTCTCTCTCTCTCGCTACCCCATCGAACCTCAGTGGCTCCGCCCCTGAACGCTGCGAGGAATAGCTCCATCCGGTGGCCGCCCATAGCCATCTCTCCCTCTCTCTCTCTCTCTCTCTCGACACGCACGCACGCACACACACACACGCACACGCACGCACACACACACATACGCACACACACACTCCACGTGTGTATCTCCCTTTGTTTAAGCTTAGCTTTGTGTGTTAGGTAGTTAGGTAATAAGGCTTTGTTAATTGCAGTGTTATTGATTGTGATCATTATTACTGATTTTAATAAATCTTATTATATTATAACTAGCGGTCTCTTGTGCTTGTTGTGTATATGTCACTGGATAACAGCAGGTTGTGAAGGCTAGTGCTTGAATTTCACGCCTTTTTAATTGTTCGATTGGTTTTGTACTCCTATGCCAATGATCACGATGATTGGCATGTGAGTATAAAACCTTCATATTGAGACTGAATACAGTTTTAGGTTATCTTTTCCCTGATCCCAGGGTGGTGCCCCGTTTATTCATGATTATATCATGATAATATATTAAATATAATTATTAATACCGATAATCATATTGATATTGATAGTTAACTGTTGATAACCAAATCTGCTCCTGCTACAACCCCAACACCAGCGACAGGAACAATTCCAGCTGGAGGAACGGTTGTCCTGGAAGGAATGGTGTCAGTCAAAGAGTTCCACACTGAGAGGTCTGTCATCATGGAGTACCCTTCATCATCTTCTCTCCCAGGAGGGTTGCTAGTGAAGCCCTGTCTCATTGACCTACCATGGAGACAGCCAGGCAAACTACCAGTTGTGGTCTCCAACGAGTCAGAACACAACATTACCATCCCAGCCAAGACTGTGATCGCAGAGCTCAGTGCAATTCAGACCATTCTGTCCCAAAAACAGAGCGTGACCAAGCCATCTGAATCAGAACACTCCAAGACAGCTGACCTAGCCTTCGACTTTGGTGAGTCCCCGGTCCCTCCAGAATGGAAAGACAGAATCACTCAAAAGCTGAACAGCATGCCTGAGGTCTTCGCCCAGAATGACACTGACTTTGGAAGGACAGACAAAGTCAAGCATAACATCAAACTGTCCGATGAAACACCATTCAAACTCAGAGCTCGGCCGATACACCCACACGACGTAGAAGCGGTTCGTCAACATCTTCAAGAGCTTCTCGACGCTGGGGTGATCCGTGAAAGTGAGTCTCCATTCTCCTCCCCAATCGTCGTAGTCAGGAAGAAGAATGGCCAGGTACGCCTCTGTATTGACTACAGGAAATTGAACCTGCAGACGGTGAAAGGCGCTTATGCCCTCCCGAGGATGGATGACACCTTTACAGCACTCTCCGGTTCCAAGTGGTTCAGCGTCCTCGATCTAAAGTCTGGCTACTATCAGATCGAAGTTGACGAGGTTGACAAGCTCAAGACCACCTTTGTATGCCCACTTGGTTTCTGGGAGTTTAATCGCATGCCTCAGGGAGTGACGAACGCCCCCAGTACCTTCCAGAGACTGATGGAAAAGTGCATGGGAGACATGAACTTGAAGGAAGTTGTTGTTTTCCTGGACAACTTGATAGTCTTCTCGAAGACACTAGAAGATCATGAAGCCAGACTCACCAAGGTTCTCAACCGCCTGAAGGAGTATGGGCTCAAGCTGTCCCCGGAAAAATGCAGATTCTTTCAGTCCTCAGTCCGGTACTTGGGGCATGTGGTCTCGGAGCAGGGAGTGAAGACCGATTCGGAAAAGATTGCAGCGCTAAAGACCTGGCCAGTTCCTCAGCATCTAAAAGAGTTGAAAGCCTTCCTCGGATTCTGTGGATATTACAGGAAATTCATTAAAGGCTATTCAAGTATAATGAAGCCCCTCAACGACTTAACATCGGGCTACCCACCTCCTGGGAAGCACTCCAAGCCGAAGGAAAAGAGTGGCCAGTACTACCACCCCAAAGAACCTTTTCTGAACCGTTGGACCCCCGCCTGCCAACAGGCGTTTGAGATGATCATAGACAAGTTGACAACGTCCCAGTTCTGGCCTTCGCAAATCCCGCACTGCCTTACATCCTTCACACGGATGCAAGTTCCACCGGCCTCGGAGCGGCCTTATATCAGGAGCAGGAGGGCCAGCTGCGTGTCATCGCCTACGCAAGCAGAGGGTTATCCCGTAGTGAGTCCCGCTATCCATCTCACAAGCTCGAGTTTTTAGCGCTGAAATGGTCTGTAACAGAGAAGACTATCTCTATGGCAACCAGTTCACAGTAGTCACCGACAGCAACCCTCTTACCTACATACTTACCTCAGCCAAACTCGACGCAACCAGCTACAGGTGGTTAGCGGCCCTCTCTACTTTCTCCTTTAAGCTCCAGTACCGCCCCGGGAAGCAGAATGGAGGTGCTGACACACTATCGCGACGTCCCCACGGTAACCTGCGTGACGACCCTGCATCTCAAAAGGAGTGGGACAGGACCCGCCAGTTCACACAACACCATCTATTGGACCCAGATAACATTGAGGCTGTGGACCAGCGGGTCGTTCGTGCCATCTGTGAGAGACAACTTGTCTACAGCGCCAACGATGGAATGGGCAGCGATGGAAGTATCTCCCTCGTCGAAAGTCTTGCCATCTCTGGAGATGCTGTACCCGACAGCTTTGAGCAGGAAGATGAGTTTGGAGGGCTTCCCATCATCCCGCACCTATCAGAGTCGGATCTCAGAGACAAACAGCGAGCTGACCAGTGCATTAAACATGTCGTCTCCCAGATCGAGCGTGGCGAGAAACCACCACCCACTGTGAGGACTGAGCTCCCTGACCTACCTCTGCTGTTGAGGGAATTGAACAGGCTTGAACTGCGGAACGGCATCCTCTACAGAACATGCCAAGAAGAAGGCAACACACAGTACCAGCTAGTCTTACCTGAAGAACTTTGTGAGACGGTCTTAACGAGCCTGCATGACAACATGGGTCATATGGGAAGAGGCCGCACGCTGGACTTGGTCAGAGCCAGATTCTACTGGCCGAGGATGGCCTCTGACATTGAGAAGAGAGTCAAGACATGTCACAGGTGTGTGCGCAGGAAAACCTTACCTGAAAGGGCCGCACCTTTAGTAAACATCATGACAACACGACCGCTTGAACTGGTCTGCATGGACTTCTTGTCCATTGAACCGGACAGAAGTAACACAAAGGACATTCTCGTGATCACAGATCACTTCACAAAATACGCTGTGGCTATCCCAACACCAAACCAAAAGGCTCGAACAGTTGCAAAGTGCTTATGGGACAATTTCATTGTCCACTATGGTATTCCAGAGAAACTGCACAGCGACCAAGGTTTGATTTTGACTGATTTTGAGTCGCGGTTAATCAAAGAACTGTGTGAAGTTGCAGGCATAAAGAAAATTCGAACAACCCCGTACCACCCAAGGTGCAACCCGGTGGAACGCTTTAACCGCACTCTGTTAGATATGCTCGGCACTCTGGAAAACCAGGATAAGTCACACTGGAAGGACTTTGTGAAGCCTTTGGTCCACGCGTACAATTGTACTAGGGCTGCGCGGTATACGCGGTATTTGCGGTAGACGGTAGAAAATTTGGCCCACGGTAGAGATTTGCGCAGTACCGTCCTACCGTCGATGACGTCATCACCACCTGCCTCAGAGTGAAAATGGCTGCAAGCACAGAGACAGCGGAGAAGGAGGAGCTGGTGAAAAAAAACGGTGCCACGTCAGTGATTTGGACGTGGTTTGGCTTTAAAAAGTCGGATGTGGAGCAGAAAAAAGTTATTTGCAAGATGTGTGGAATAACTGTGACCGCCAACAAAGGTAACACGAGCAATTTGTTTTCCCATCTGAAGTCAAAGCATGCGCTCGAGTATGTAGAGAGCCAGAGGCTGCGCTCGGCTCAAACACCTGCCAACACAGTGGGAAACAAAAACGTTTCGCCCGCTACCCAACAGCAGCCCTCCATTGCGGAAGCTTTTTCCAAGAGTATTCCATATGACAGAAAGAGCAAGCGATGGAATGACATAACAAGAGCCATCACAACACACTTGTGCAAAGATATGGTCCCTTTCCAAACAGTGGAGCGCAGCGGGTTTAAAGACATGATTAAAACCCTTGATCCACGATACGAACCTCCAAGCCGCAAGTATTTTACAGAGAAAGAAATGCCCAAACTGTATGGCCAGCTCCGAGAGAGAGTTGAGAATGACCTCCGTGAATTAAAATACTACGCAACTACTACGGACTTGTGGTCGAGTCGCACCATGGAGCCTTATATCAGCCTCACGATTCACTACATTACTGATGAGTGGAAATTGGCCAGCAGGTGCTTGCAGACTTCGTATTTCCCTGATGACCATACGGGTGAGGCAATAGCAGAAGGATTAAAGGACGCGCTGGAGACATGGGGCCTCAGGGAAGAATCCCAAGTGTGTATTACCACCGACAACGGCACAAACGTGGTGAAGGCAGTGGCGCTGAACGACTGGAGAAGACTGCAGTGCTTCGGGCACAGGCTGCATCTCGCCATTGGTAGGTTAAAAGTGTAACATTATACACTATAATTTGCATTTCCAAAACGTGTGTGTGTGTTTAGGGTGATTCACATTACTTAATTACAGGACAATTCTTTGTACCTGCTTTTAGTGATGTTTAAAGAAATGGAATTACCGGTACATATACCCTGATAATATGGACACTGATAAAGATCATTTTAAGTATCACACCTCCATGGTGTAAAATTATTCTGATTCATTTATTTAATCTGTTATCAGATAACTGTATAGTAATTTTATGTTTTGTTGGAAGAGATGTCTGATGCTCTGTGGATTAAACTAAAGTAATAACTTTTATCTTTGTTAACAGAGAGAAGTGTGAAAGATCCTCGTGTGGAGCGAGCAGTTGGTGTGTGTAAAAGGATTGTGAGTGCTTTTTCATACACGTGGAAACGAAAGAGAGAATTGGCCGCTGCCCAGGCTGACCTACACCTGCCTCCTCACAGGCTCATCACTGAAACACCAACAAGGTGGGGGTCACGACAACAGATGATACAGCGGGTTCTTGAACAGGAGAAGGCCATATCACAGGTCCTGAAAGCAGATAAAAAGACCAGACATCTGGTACCTGTTTGGCAGGACATTGATGTTTGGGAATCTGTGAACAAGACCCTCAGCCCTCTAATGGAGTTCACCGATGCACTGTCTGGGGAGGAGTACGTCAGTGTGTCATACCTCAAACCTGTACTTCATCTTGCTCACTCTGAGGATGACACAGACCTGACAAAACACATGAAGACGGCCATCCTCCAGTATCTTAATGATAAGTACTCTGACCCTGCTACCAATGACCTGCTGGACATGGCCTCCTTTGCTGATCCACGCTTTAAAGACTCATACATAGCTGAAGACAGAAAGGAATACATCAAGACCAGAGCAGCAGCTGAAATTCAAGCACTGCTTGTGATGCAAGCTGAAGCTGTACCTGCCACAGAATCACCCCCAGGAACAAGCACTGCAGCTGCTGGTGGAGCTGTGGAGAGAGAGGCTAAGAAGGTGAAACGAAGTCTGAGCAGTTTTTTCAAAAAAGCATCCACTCAGCCTGGCCCAGCTGCTCTCTCTGACAGAGATGCCATTGAAGTTGAGATAAAAAGCTACCTGCAGTCAGTGGAGGTTGATGGAGAAGCTAACCCATTAGAGTGGTGGAGGCTGCACCAGACAAATTTTCCAAGGTTGGCAAACCTTGCAAAGAAATATCTTTGCATTCCTGCCACCAGTGCCCCATCAGAGAGGGCATTTAGCACTGGTGGTAACATTGTCACATGCCACAGGTCTGCATTAAAGCCAGAGACCGTGGACAAGCTTGTGTTCCTGGCTAACAACCTATAAGAGGACGTGAACTTTGGAAGCAAGTGAACTGGAGACTGGAGTAAACACTAAAGTTCAGTGTTTATGATGGCAGCTTGTGAGTTTAATTTGAAATATGCTGCTTTTTGTTTTTGTTTGTTTTTTTAACTGAAAAGGTGCTAAGTGTACTGTAAGAGTTTTTCTTTCTTAAAAATATATTGTTCAGTGACACGACATAAGCCAAACAAAAGCCTGTCTACTTGAAGTAGTGTTATTTAGAATTTTATTTTTGTGTTCTTTAAGATGTGGAAAATTTGTTTGGTAACTTTTGCAGTTTTGGATTACAGAAAAAAAACCTTATTGTTGGCAAACAAAGTTAAGTGTTTGCAGCTTGATTCTAATTTGAAATATGCTGCTTTTTTTTTGTTTTTTACAGAAAATATGCTAAGTTTACTGTAAGTGTTTCTCTTTAAAAATATCTGCAGCTGCAACTTAAGAAATCAATGTTCAGTGACACTTTTGCACGCCAGAACAAAAGCCTGTTCTGTGTACTTGAAGTAGTGTTATTTAGAATATCTTTTTTTATTTTTGTGTTCTTTAAAATATGAAAAATGTGATGTTTGGTAACTTTTGCACTATTTTGGATTACAGAACCTTTTCACTGTTTTTGCCATTTGCCTTATAGAAAACCTCTCTTACTTGAAGTACTGTTTACAATGTCCACTTTATTTTTGTATTATTGAAAAATGTTGTACCTCTGAGGTACTTTGCTTTTTTTGTTGTTTTTTAAAATCAACTTGGCTTTGCTAAGGGACATTAAAACCCATTCAGAAACATTTATGTTATAATTTATACACTTAAATATATATCGTGATATATACCGTTACCGTGAAGGGATTCAATTTATACCGTGATATGAATTTAAGGTCATACCGCCCAGCCCTAAATTGTACCAGAAGTGAGGTGACTGGGTTCACACCATATGAGCTAATGTTCGGACACCAGCCACGCCTGCCGGTTGACCTTGCATTTGGCTTACCTGTCAAGGAAGAGCAACAGAAGTCACACTCCCAGTACGTAAAGCACCTCAAATCCCACCTCGAGGAGAGCTACAAAATCGCTACAAGGAGTGCTGCCAAGGTAGCTGAAAAGAACAAGACAAGGTTCGACAAGCGTGTGACTCCTTCTGCTCTGGACATTGGAGACAGAGTACTTGTCAGGAACGTACGCATTCGTGAAAAGCACAAGATCGCTGATAAATGGGAGTCCAGTGTCCATGTGGTAGTGAGGAAAGCTGGAGACCTCCCCGTCTATACAGTCAAACCAGAGACCGGAGAAGGCCCCTGGCGCACACTGCATCGAGACCTCTTGCTCCCATGTGGGTTCCTCCCTGTGTGACACGGCACATTAAATTGAGGTCATAGAGAAAGCATAGCGGGAAATAGGCATGAAAGTGGGGAAACGTAAATGCAATGCATACGTGGATTGTGTGTAGAAAGGCATGTAAATATTTCCTGTTATGTGTGTTAATTTTCCTCTGTGAAAAGGTGGTATGATGGTGGTTATTTTAAGTTAGGCCCCTGTCTTCCCGTGCGTCGATGAAGGCGCACCAAAAACCTTTTATTATGGAGGGGTGCGCCGGAGCCGGGGCGACCAAAAAAACGGAATCTGGGGAGTAGCGGGAGTGTGTGAGCGTGGCGCCAGCATTGTCTGCAGCTACTGATAAATAAATAAAAACATTCCTTTGATTGGCGTAAACGGCTGAAATCGCGTCTGGGGAGTGATGACATGAACTTTATTTTTCTTTCATTTAATTTTGGTTCTTCTGTTTCGGTGCGCCACCAAGAAGCGGGCACATCACGCTGGGATTCCCGGACTACACGTGGGCTCCAAACATTTTGTGGATTATATTTTTTTGTTTCCTGGACAGTGGATTATTCCGAGGCAGCGGTCCCGTGAGAGCTCCGGGATTGGGACTCTGTTGCGCCAGGTTTGGTTGCGTCAACGTGGACTCAGTTTATTTCTGGACTGCACGAGTGCTGGGGAACTGGGGGTTATATGTATGCAATACCTTGTTTTGGGGGAGTGTTTAATACAGGCGCCGAACGCGCGTAATGGACGGGATGTGGCGACGTGTCGTTATTGTTCTTACGCGGTCTCCTGAGTTCCATTATTAGGGAGGCAGGCTTCGTCTAGTAGGGACGAACGAATATTAACGTCTCAACTAAATATATATGGTTGAATTGTTATACCTGTAACCACAGAAGAGTGTGCACAACCCAAACCACTCGAGCGCCGCCAGACACGCCAGAACACTCGCAGTGACACAAAAGAAGTTGATCAGTCCTCAGATGAGGAGGATACCTTTCCTGTTACCTGGTCCCAAAAATAATCAGTTCCAGAGGTAACCAGATGTATTGTCTCGCGAGATGTTCCAAGACACCTTAGTCCAAGCCATTCTAAAGAGAATCTGACTACAAACCTCAACAAGGCGACTGATGATGTTCCAGCTGGCGCAAATAGCCTACCTGATGTTACTCCAGTCAACCAAGTGACACTGAACCTGAACCTACCTGAGAATGAACCTGTGGAAAAGAACGACCTACCTGAGAATGAACCTGTGGGAATAAACGACCTACCTGAAGATGAACCTGTGGGAATAAAAGACCTACCTGAAGGTGAACCTGTGGAAGAGAAAGACCTACCTGAAAACGAACCTGTGGAAAGAGAGACAAACTTACCCGACGACGGCTTTGTGAAAGACTTGTCGGATGAGGACTACCCTGAACAACTTCCAGTCCTCTCCGACATACCAGAATGTGATGAGACAAATGTCCTTGAAAATGAAGGAGAAGAGGAGATTAAGGAGACGGAGAAACAAGCAGACACTGACGACGTGATGAGGAGGCCGGAGAGGAATCGTCAGCCACCTAGGCGGCTTGACTATGCCGAACTGGGAAACCCCTTAGTCACAGTGGTGAAGTCACTCTTCCTAGGGTTGACTACTGTCTGGAATGACATCATAAGTGAGAGTTAAGCGCCAGCTCATCCCCCTGCTCTGTCCCTCAAGTGATAACCATCTGAACATTGCCATGCACAGGGACGTGCATGAGTTTGGAGGGGAGAGTGTAACCCACCTGGGTTTCTGAGCTTGTTGTTCGAAATAGTGCAGTTCCCTGGCCAACCAGAGGGTGGCGCGTCCGCTATGAGTAAAAGTCTCAGCCGGTATTCACTCTCTTTTCGGCAGAAGATATTGCCTGAGAGCACCCAGCTCACCAACTGAGAACTCCCGGGTGAAACATTGTGTGAAGATTCAGGTGGAACGGAACGCCTCTGTTAGCGGGCTTTAGCTCCGATTGTTTTTTTACCCGGGCTGAAGTCACCGAGGCAGTTAAGAAGCTCCCCGGTGGCAAGGCACCGGGGGTGGATGAGATCCGCCCTGAGTACCTCAAGTCTCTGGATGTTGTGGGGCTGTCGTGGCTGACACGTCTCTGCAACATCGCGTGGCAGTCGGGGACAGTGCCTCTGGACTGGCAGACCGGGATGGTGGTCCCTCTATTCAAAAAGGGGGACCGGAGGGTGTCTTCCAACTATCAGGGGATCACACTTCTCAGCCTCCCCGGGAAAGTCTATTCCAGGGTACTGGAGAGGAGAATTCGGCCGATAGTCGAACCTCGGATTCAGGAGGAACAATGCGGTTTTCGTCCTGGCCGTGGAACACTGGACCAGCTCTATACCCTCCGCAGGGTGCTCGAGGGTTCATGGGAGTTTGCCCAACCAGTCCACATGTGTTTTGTGGACTTGGAGAAGTCATTCGACCGTGTCCCTCGTGGCATTCTGTGGGAGGTACTTCGGGAGTACGGGGCTGGGGGCCCTCTGCTAAGGGCTGTTCGGTCCCTGTATGACCGGAGCAGGAGCTTGGTTCGCAGTGCCGGCAGTAAGTCAGACCTGTTCCAGGTGCATGTTGGACTCCGGCAGGGCTGCCCTTTGTCACCGGTTCTGTTCATTATTTTTATGGACAGGATTTCTAGGCGCAGCCGTGGGCCGGAGGGGATCTGGTTCGGGAGCCACTGGATTTCATCCCTGCTTTTTGCGGACGATGTGGTCTTGTTGGCTCCTTCGAGCCAGGACCTCCAGCATGCCCTGGGGCGGTTTGCAGCCGAGTGTGAAGCAGCCGGGATGAGGATTAGCACCTCCAAATCTGAGGCCATGGTTCTCGACCGGAAAAAGGTGGCTTGCTCCCTCCAGGTTGGGGGGGAGCTCCTGCCTCAAGTGGAGGAGTTTAAGTATCTTGGGATCTTGTTCACGAGTGAGGGAAGGATGGAACGTGAGATTGACAGGCGGATCGGTGCAGCGGCTGCAGTAATGCGGTCGTTGTATCGGTCCGTCGTGGTGAAGAGAGAGCTGAGCCGAAAGGCGAAGTTCTCAATTTACCGGTCAATCTATGTTCCTACCCTCACCTATGGTCATGAACTTTGGGTCATGACCAAAAGAATAAGATCCCGGATACAAGCGGCCGAAATGAGCTTCCTCCGCAGGGTGGCGGGGCGCTCCCTTAGAGATAGGGTGAGGAGCTCCGTCACACGGGAGGAGCTCGGAGTAGAGGCGCCAGTTGAGGTGGCTCGGGCATCTGTATCGGATGCCCCCTGGACGCCTCCCTCAGGAGGTGTTCCAGGCATGCCCCACCGGGAGGAGACCCAGAGGAAGACCCAGGACACGCTGGAGTGACTATGTCACCCGGCTGGCCTGGGAACGCCTTGGGGTCCTCCCGGAGGAGCTGGGGGAAGTGTCCGGGGAGAGGGAAGTCTGGGCGTCCCTGCTCAGGCAGCTGCCCCCGCGACACGGTCCCGGATAAGCAGAATAAAATGGATGGATGGATGGTTTTTTACCCAGACCGAGTCGATCGGGACCTGAACTTGGTGTTCAGTGGCGAGCCAGTTAAAGTGAAGGTTTGACTGTGGAGGAACTAGCAACGCCTTGTGGCCAGCCGCAGGATTCCTCTGCAGAACACAGCATCATCGATTCCCCCTTCATTCACAGACAGATAAGATTGACACTCAAAAAAAATCTACCCGGGAAGTTCGAACACAGATATTACAAGAAAACACTCATACACAAGAGACCTTTGCTTCTTTCCGTAAAGGGGCAGTGCACATGGAACTTTACTCCTTATTTTCTTTGAGGAAACCTCCAAAGAGGACACTTTATTTAAAGTTTATTTATTTTATTTTATTTATCCCAATATTTATTTTGGGCCCATTTATTGTGCATATGTGCACACTAGGAAGCCAGCTTAGGTAGGCAGGGTCTGTAATTTCATGTTTATTATTTTGTGTACAATATATTTGAATTCAAACCATCCAGTTGTGTGTGTGTGTGGTATCTCTGCTGACACAGGCTTGCAGGCTCTGCAGTCGTTCCTGGATCTTACTGATACTGGTCTAATAGTAAAATATCATCAACATACTTACCTGTGGTAACCGTTACACTCGCGTTGGGGCTTGTGGTATGACCAGTGTTTGAAGGCTGATAAACACTGTTGACCTCATCTGAGGAGGTAATCAGGCGGTGGAAGGAGCACTTTGAGGAACTCCTGAATCCGACCGACATGCCCTCTACGGTAGAGGCAGAGTTGGAAGCTGATGGAGGATCATCGTCAGTGGCAAAGCTGGATTGATGAGATCCGTCCAGAAATGCTGAAGGCTTTGGTGTTGGATGGGCTGTCTTGGATGACACGTCTCTTCAACATTGCGTGGAAGTCAGGGACAGCACCTAAGGAGTGGCAGACCGGGGTGCAGGTCCCCCTGTTCAAAAAAGGGGGACCAGAGAGTAGGGATGTCCCGATCCAGCTTTTTGCATTTCCGATCCGATACCGATATTGTAGCTATACTGTACCGATCCAAGCATGTATTAAAGATTAAAGATGCCGGTTGATGGAAATGATCCAAAATTAGGGGCTGGAAAAATATGGCTGGAAAATGATGAGCATCACATTAATAGCTACAGATACTGTAAAACACTACAACAACATGAGTGCATATATTGTCTTATTTTATCAAGTAAAATATAAGTTATAGGTTTACTCAACAGCCTAATAGTTCATAGAAATTCAGGTATAGGTTAACTCAGAGTTCCACAGCTTATCAAAAACAATCCTCCCCCACAGGGAGTCCCTTGCTTTGCATTCACACTGCTCCAGCCCAAACGGGCTTTAGCCCGAACACACTTCATCACGTCCTAATACTACACACACAATATGGCTTGATGTTGTTTTGAAGGAGTGCATATATTTATCGACAACACTCGACCTGCATCAGCGCATGCTCGCACGAGCGGATCTGTGCGAGCAGGCAGCGCGGAAGCTGGTCCGGTTCCGGTACCGGTCCGGTTCCGCTCACACCACGAGTCTGAAGAGTGCAACAGCTTATCAAAATACAGTGTCAACTCCGTGTTTCAAAGTAGAAAGCGACATCGTGGTTAAACGAGGCGGAACGGCATCAGAACAACATCAAGCGCGTAAAGTACACGAAGAACGTAGCGGGAGCGCGCGGCGAGGATTGTTGTGGCTGCGCGTCTTGCGGAGCAAGTCTACACTGTGCTGCGCGGAGGCGCTCCTAATTTAAATGTGTATTGATTTATGAATGAATTGATAGGTGGCTTATTTTTGGCATATTGATTTTATGGCCTGTACAATTGTAGGGGAAACACTGGACATGCACAGACAAGTCCGTCTTGTTGTTGTTTAGTGGATGCTGGACAGGTCGCGAGGTGTGCGCTAGGTGTGCTGGAAAACGCGGACCGGACTTTAGGGAAAAACGGAAAAAACTAGAATGGATTACCTATATCGGTGCGCTGGAAAACATGGACCGGAGTTTTGAAAAATCGATATGCATTTTTTGCTAATATCGGCGGACATCCCTACCAGAGAGTGTGTACCATCTACAGGGGTATCACACTACTCAGCCTCCCTGGTAAAGGCTACTCCAAGCTGCTGGAAAGGAGGGTTCAGCCGATAGTCAAACCTCTGATTGTAGAGGAACAATGTGGGTTCCATCCTGGCCGTGGAAAAACGGACCAGCACTTTACTATCGCGAGGATCCTGGAGGGGGCTTGGGAATATGCCCATCCATGTGTTTTGTGGACTTGAAAGCTAAAATAACACAGTGAACGTTAGCTAACTTACATGGTGTCTTACAGTTTAGCTGACTTGGCGTTGGCGAATTCATCGTCTGCTAAATGACCTAAATGAATACATACATACAAAATCTTCAAGTAACGGTGGATACACAAATCAAGAAATGTAACCCCTTTCATGCAAAACAAAGCAGATAATTACCCATCTAGAAGAACTAGACCGTCATGGCGTCTCTTTCCAGCCTCTTCTCTCCCCTCAGTTGTCGCCATCACCAATGTTTACTCTGGTGTTGCTCTGACTGTATCCGTCCTTTTCTTTTGCGAACAACTGCTGGTTATTTCTTAGTCATTCTGCAGCTCTTGAATGTTCTTCTTTTACTTGGTTGTGTAACTCGCTGGCTGTAGCTCCTGCTAGCTGCAGCTGCTGCTCCGTCTGCCGAGTGCAGAGACGGCTCGCCGCTCACGTACAGCCAACGAGTGCCCAGAGAAAATAATTGAGCGTGCTTTTGACAGGCCTGTCCCTGCCACAGAGGACTTTTTTAACTTTGTATATACAAACACCTATCGGTATGTTACGATGATTTCACGCAATATAACAGAAAGTGTTCTGAATAGAATAGCCTATGATGGCTTTAAAGTTTTCCTGAGAAATGATATCCAACTCCCTGTTTACGAGCAAGTTTCTTACTTTGTCTGTCTGTTGCACTGTGCTGCTGTGCAGTTAGCATACTGATATGACCTCCTGTTGGCGATAGCAGTAGGGTTATTATTAATTAATAATTTATTTCTTTAGTCAAATAATATCCTCTGGGGCACTTTCTGTGCATTTGGACCTTAAAAGTCATTCAATTCAATTCAATTCAATTTTATTTATAGTGTCAAATCACAACAGAAGTCTTCTCAGGACTCTTAACACATTGAGCAGGACTAGAATACGCTCAACATTTCAAGAGTCAACACAATTTCAAATTCCCAACATCACCCAGGGGCAAGCGTTACAGCGATTTTGATTTCTGCTTCTCAAATTCAATTTCATAGTCTATGACCGTAGTTAACTGATTATTTAAAATATTATCCTCCATTTCTAGCATATTATAGACAAAACAATGAATGGATCATTAAAAAGAACTTGTCGTACAGTGGAAACAGTAGCAATCAAGGCTGATGAGAACAGAGGGCCAGGAAACCAAGACAATGATTCAATAGACTAAAAGGTTAGAGCTGATGTCGGGTGATAATTCTCTTCTTAAACCCAACCACAATAAATATAAAAGAAATATTGATCAGTGCTGCTCTAACTTGCTGAGTGTACAATAAAGGCCACCCCAATTTCTACGGGTGGACAGAAAAGCATTTAGCTGCTGCTTTCCAGTCAGCAGTTCAGCACCACTTCCCGTGGACAGCTCCCGGAGCCCAAGCCTCTGGTGTTCATTCACATCCTTCGTTCGGTCGGAGGTTGTAGGCTACAGTACCTTTCAGATTCTCACATGAAGCTGCCCCTCGGGCTCTAATGGATGACATAGAAACTCATCCAAAGATTGTCATTCAATAGCTTGGTTTCAGTCACCTGATTGTGATGATGCGTTAAGGGGGCGCGATTTCCAAATGGCTGTCCGGAAGTAAAAATGCCGACTACGTCTATGGAGGAAACCGTTCCAAAGAGTCCGTATTGTAGGGATTTAGAGCCAGTTTCTAGAATACGATACAAACAATTAGTTAGTAAATATGTTGGGCGTGACCCGTACCTCATGAAGATGAGTGAGTTTTCTGGAGCGAGGGACGTGGCTCCCGGTGTGGGGAGGCTCACGGACTGAGGCATCGGGTACCCCGAGGCGGAGGAGGTGGGTCTGCCGACGCGACCCGCCGAACCCCAACGCTGCCCTCGTTTCCCCCGCTAGAGCGGCACCGTCGGACTTGCGTACGTGTAACGCGGTCAGCACGGAGACGGGTAGTCCACCGGCAGCCGCGCCCGACTCATGGGCGCCCATCCCCGGCCCGAGAGTTGGGGAAGGAGGGAAGGAGCGCGCCGAACGGAGGGGCAGGCGAGCCCGAGACGGGCCCACGCACCGCGCCGGGCATCCCGAAGTCTGAACTTAGGGGGACGAAGGCAACTAGTTCCTGCTACTGCCCCAGCAGCGGAGAACGCAAGCGTTCCCGAGCGTTCCCAATTGATAGTAAAGCGACCCTCAGACGTAGGTTTAAAATCCACTTTTTACGGCGTTGTTCTGTGAGCTTTTTACAATTCTCACCTTCATGGGCAACAACCTTTGGGCAACCATCTTGACTTTTTCACACGGTAGTTCTATGGGCAGACTTCACTTCCTGCCATCCATCTGGATTTAGCGCGTTCGCGATGCAGCACTGTGACGTCACGTGAAACCAACCTATTTTATAGAGAGCAGAACATTTCTGTTCAAAATAACTAAATGAAAATTCCCAAAGATGGGCTGTCTTCTGTTTTCCTCGACAGAAATTAAAGACTTAAAATTCATCCAATTGTTTTGGTGCTACTACTTTTATTTTTGTGTCAATTCAATGTAATGGAGGGTTTTTCTTTTAGAACAATTGAGAGGTGATTTGAAACTATTTGTATATATTTAATTATAAACACACTACACACATACAGTACTTAAAGGTCTTGTCCAGCGGGGGCACCAGAAAATTATTATTGGGGGGGCAATGAGGGGGTCTGATTGTTTATAGGAGGTGCTAGTTGTGGAGGAAATCAGTTTATGATCACCTGATGAGAAATAAGAATACAACTCCTAACAGCGCTTTTAGTAATTTATTCTATAAAGAGTCCAAAACAGGCTAGCAGTCGCTACAGACAGACTGTAAACAGACAAAGTCTAATAAGTCAAAGCCCTCGCAAACAGGGTGTCCAAGCGGACCGCATCACCGACATACAGCTTCAGAGCAAACTATCTGGCCAGATAGGGGCAGACTCCTTAAGAGTCTGACCAATTCTTCAGTCTTGAGAAGGGCTTTTTATACAGTTGTTTGTGATGTGTCATCAGAGAAGCATTGTTCCGTTGTTTGTGTAGACGGAGAACTTTGTCCAGAATGTGGTGTTTGAACCACTCATCAGTGTCCATAGATCCATATTGACTTGCCAGCTGTGCTGGTGTCACAAGATGCATTTCACAACTCATGTAACACATGACATGACATAAGTGCAGAATACAGGTTACCTCATGACACACATGGAATAGTATGAGTTAAAACTACTCAAACTACTAATTATACTATAATGAACTACTAAATGAAAAATTCCCATCACACTAGTGAATTTTGACACCAACAAATAATACTATAATAGATATAGATGTACTGTTCCCGTGGCCGTGCTGATACACTACATATTGTCGAATGCATGTTACTAAACGTTTATCATAAAACAAACACAAGCATATTTAACTACTTTTAATGAAATGAAGTGCCAAAAAACAAGCACAAAAAACAATACAAATCCACCACAGAGAACATCTGTGGATTTACAAGAGTGTAACTGAGAATTGTAGCACAGTGTATAGTTGTATACAGTATACTCTTACAACTGTCTCTTAACTCACTAAATATGTTTTCTCTCTCCTTCTGTTCTCCTCTCCTTCACTCTCCACTGCTGTCTTCCTCCTCTTCCTCTCCTCTAAATTCCTCCTCCTCACTCTCCACTCCTGTCTTCCTCTCCTCTAAACTCCTCCTCATTCACTCTCAACTCCTGTCTTCCTCTCCTCTTCCTCCCTTCTTCTCCTCCTCACTCACTCTCCACTCCTGTCTTCCTCTCCTCTTCCTCCCTTCTCCTCCTCCTCACTCACTCCCCACTCCTGTCTTCTTCTCCTCTCCCTCCCTTCTTGTCCTCTAAACTCTGCTTCACTCGCTCTCCAATGCTGTCTTTCTCTCTTCTCCTCTCCCCTCCTCCTCCTTTCTCTGTTCTCCTCACCTACTACCGCCCCTTCGTCATCCTCGCTTTCATCCTCATCCTCCAAGTCTGTCATCACTCTGTCCTGCGTCCGTAAATCACCACCACCATCGTCCACTCTTATTTGCTTTTTGGCTATCACAAATCGGTCCATTTCGCTCTGTTGACACAACCGCTAACTAGCCGCTATGCATCAACCACCGCTAACGTGAACGTCAAATTCAGCCTGCCGTGCAAACCAGCCAATCAAATCGCACGACACAGGAAAAAAAACAAAAAAACAATCACCATAGGAACGTTATAAACAATATTTCTTCAGATGATTGATTGTTAATGTCTCAGTGTCTTAATTTGTTATATATTTGTTATAGTTTTTAATGCATAAATATTTCGAGGGGAGGGGGGGGCAAAAGGGGGGGGCGCAGCCTTTCACAGGACCCTGCTTGCCCCCCCCCGCGCTGTCACTGGTCTTGTCATTGCAACATTCTCACCGCATTGGTATGCAGTTCTTACGACGAGCACTGATTCAAAGTAAAGTCTGGTTATTTATCAGTTTATTGACTTGTGACATAACTGTTAAGTGGGGGCCTTCAGCATTTGAATACTTCTCATGGATGAAAGACACAAGCACGTAACAGCTTTTTTTTATATATTTGAAGTATGTGGGAGAGTTTATGTACATTTCCATTGAAGACATGCAATGCTTATCTTATCTAATTTTTTAAACTTCTCACATTACATCCTAAACACGCCTATCGTTTTTTGTTATTGTTTTCCTGTTTCCCCTCACCTATTTGTTGAAATATTCCCAGATGGGTGTGGGCTCTTATTCTGACACCGACATTTAGGATAATTGGGAGCAAGTATTTTCTCCCTCTCTGCCTTTCAAGGAAATGTCAGTCAGCATTAGCATACTCATTTATAGAGTGCTACAGCTGTCCCTGGCTGCTACCTCGTCAACCCTCGCTCTCCGCGCACCCAGCCACCCCTTTCAAGGAGGGTTATCACAACGATTATGAAAAATTACTCCTTAGAAAAAACCCCGATGTGACACATTATCTCAATATTAAGGGACTTTGAGGGAATAATAAGTTTGGCTTATTAATCGTAGTAAGTACGATTAATAAGTACGAAAGGGTAAGGAGTCAGCCGAGTGAAGTTAAATGCCACTGTCAATCTCGGCATGAGTCACTTCTGACTTCAAAGGACATTTCGCCTGAGTCATGTCACGGTATTTTTGGAAACACCATTGTACCTGTGGGACTCATAACCATCATGTGAGGTTTTCTGGGAAGAAGTTTGCTTGACACAATGAGCCCATTCATTCTGAATTTGTACGCAAGTGTGTGATGTATGTTTGACTAAATACATTCTATTGCAGTTCACCTCTCAGTCTACAACCAGTGTGTGTGGTGGGGGGGACACGTGCACAATACGTATGTTTCTTTTAGCACATTCTAATTCCACCTGCTAGGGACGTCAGGTAGATAACCCACGATC
Source organism: Eutrigla gurnardus (assembly GCF_963514095.1). Classification (NCBI taxonomy): domain Eukaryota; kingdom Metazoa; phylum Chordata; class Actinopteri; order Perciformes; family Triglidae; genus Eutrigla; species Eutrigla gurnardus. The sequence continues at coordinate 18,923,777 of NC_139933.1, read as the reverse complement.
GCCCAGCCAGAAAAATATTATTCTCTATGAGACCATTTTTTTAAATAAAAGGAAGAAAGCTTTCAATTCCCTGCCCACTTTTCATGAATAAATGATGAGGTGTGGTGTGAATGAATCCGTGTCCTTTCTAAAGTTCGCTAAATGGCAGATGCGTTGGAACATTCCCGTCTACGAGCTATGCGCCGCTAATCTGATGGCGTGACGCTGCAAGGCCGAGCTATTCACTGTTTCCCCCTTGTTGCGTAGGCTTCTTAGGGTGGAGGCTGCAGATAGCCTGAAGGTCCGCTGTTTAACAGAGGTACAGCATCGAGTGTAGATTGTAGTGACGCACAGAAGAAAAGCCACCCTGCAACAGGAAAAAAAGAATAATGTGGTCATCTTTAGAGAGCAAAGGTCACCAAAGTGGAAAATTGCGTCTTTTCATTGTGTATCGAGTTGGACATTCACGCATGTTGTACCCGTTTGTGAGTGTGCACGCACTTCATACATGTAATTGAATTGGTCACCGTCATTAAATACTTAAGCTGCTATGGGGGAAAATTAGCTTGTCGACGTCTCTCAGAAAAAAGGGGAGCAGGGACATATGGGACATGTCTCTGAGCTCTGCAGAACAGACTCAAGGGGAAAGCCTTCCAAAGGTTGGTGCCAGACACAGCTCATGCCCAAGCCCAGTTGCACAAAGTCAGAGCCATGAGCCAGAGAGGAAACCGAGTGTGAGTAGAGAGAGAAAGGCGACTCACTGAATGAGAGTCTGGGGCAAAGATAAGGGGAGAATTAGCAGTTAATTTGTGGGGAAATTAATCTGTTTTCAGCATGAATCGGAGCCCAACTCTGTGGCATTGTTCAAGGCAGCGAGCACCTCCTATCTCATGTCCCCAGATATTTGCAGGTCACTACAGAGGAGAGGATTTCAATTTGGTCGCTGATGTTGGATCAAGAGAGGAAACAACACAAAAGAGGTCTTTGTTCCAGCAAAGGGGTCCACTGGAAATGGAAACACATCATCTTGGGTGAATTTCACAGCGGGCCAACGTGCGCCAATGTAACATTTGTACGTTGCTTTTTCATTCAGGGAAACTGAAGGCCACACAACAGCAAAACTGAACAAACTGTAACTGGAGCGGGCTCTTTTTTTCCCGAGCATTTAATCGCAGATCATTAATGCGGTGCCATTTAAAAGCCTCCGCATCCCCAGAATATCGAGAAGGTGACATTTAAAACCCCCCCCCCCGATCTCCACCGACAGTGAATAGTTTGCCACTTTCTCAAATTAATCTGCTGATGATTTGCCTTTGGATATGAGCAGCACAATGTAGCAATAGGGAAAGATTTTTCTAAAACGATCACACAAGGTTACGTGAAAGCACTGTCGGCCTCTGTTTTCCTTGACTAAAGCTTAAAGGGATAGTTCAGAATTTTGGACATAAGACCTATTTTCCAAGTGAGCTGGTGTGTTCGAGACGTCTGGAGACGTTTTCAAGAAATTTCATTCAGTTCTTCTAGTTGCCGAGTTCGCTTATGCTATAGCTAGCGGGAGTCAATGGTTCTTAGCTAGACAAGCATTAAAAACAGTCTTGCCCACTCCACAGTGCACCCGTGGCAAATCCATTAAAACACTAGACTGTCATGTAGAACACTAGACCTCTACCTCCCATCAGGGTGTGTAGTTTTGACATGGTACCTGGCAAAAACTCCCATATATCCCTGATAATTATCAGGTAAATATCAGGGTGATATCGGATTTTTAGTAGTACCCTGTAAGAAAGGTGGAACTGTAATGTAAAAGGAAGCGTGGTTTGTTTCAATGATATTACCATGTACTTTCCTGGTAATTATAAGTGGTATTACAGGTACGGTATACCGTGTCAGTGTTACCTGGCAATAATTCATACTTCCCCAGTAATTACCAGGCATTTACCCAGTATTTAGTAGATTTTTGGTACTTACCCTGTAATTAGGAACTTGTACCATATACATTCCAAAACATTATCAAGTAAAACCTTGCAACCTACCCAGTAAGTAATGTGTAACTGTACTGTAAAAGGAAGCCTTGTTTGTTCCTGTACTGTTACCATGTTCTTACAATATCCTTTGGAATAAATCTGCTTTTTGAATATGTTCTGCAATCTTACCAGGTAAGACCAGGAAAGTCTACAATTTATAGAGTAAGTAGAAGCTGTACAATAAAAAGAAAGCCTTTGAGCCTTTGCACCATAAAGAATATACAAATTTCCCTGCGAGATCAATAAAGTAAACTTAACTTAACAACTTAACTAGTGTTTTATTCAGTCGGAAAACAATGACAACAGAGGTGAACACAACGCAGTACAGTACTTCATCACTGGTTACAATTTGTAAAATGCTCTTATGTCTTTAAATAAGCGTCCAAGAATGCCCTTCGTATGCTCTTTCCCGAGCCAGTGGTTCCACTCAATGAACCGTAAGTTCATCTTCAAGGCCTTCTCTGTCAGGTTCCCCCTGTACCTGTAGATGTCCTCCTTATAAGTCTGCCATGCCCGTTCAATGTGCTGTGAATGAGCACCAGTCCCAGGGTGGACAAAATACCTCTGGTGATTTACCTGGTAGTGTATGTAGCCATCATGGGACAACAGGTTGTAGGAACGCCAGCAATCACTAATGATTTCGATTTAATCAGCTCTCACTGCATTATTATTGCATAAAAAAACACATTTATGCCTCTTGAGAGAGAGTATAAGAGATAAATGTTTAACTTGTCAAAATATGTAGTGTTACATCATGCCTACAAAGCCATTTGAACTGAAGTTAGAGGAGAGAGAGAGCAACCAACCTGTGCATAATTTTCATCCATGATGATAACAACATGTGAGACCGGGAGAATATTGAGCCATCTCTGATGGACCTTGTGATACTCCTGCCCCTGTGAATTGATTTTCTGCAGCTCCTGTAACATAACATACATGACCACAACTGAAACAAGCCCCAGGCTTTTTGTGCTAAAGGACCCGTATACAGGGCCTCATTAATTAACATTAAGGGTTAACATTAATTGTTAAACTGTATTTGCTGTACTATTCTCACAATCTTGTCAAAAAAAAGTATTTCAATCATTCATTCAACATAGCAAGTATGCACTGTAAAGATAGTTAGAAGGAGTAACATACATTTTGATAGTACATTAGATTGTCAATATGGTCATTTTTAGGGGGAAAACACACGCAACTTGCCATTGACTTCAATGTAGCATAATAATAATAATAATAATAATAATAATGATGATGATGTGTGGCAATGATGCTCATCCCTTACCACCGATAGCCATCCTTGGTCATGTTCGTTCTTTTGAATTTCATTTTGTTGTGGCAAGCAGGGCATCTTTTTTTCTTTGCCAATAGCCTCTCCTCCTGGAGCCATCCTATCAACTTTTTACGTCCTTGCGCTGTCCTCTCAAGTAATCTTCTTATCAAAGTCATGTTAGGCTTTGCAGAGTAGTCTGTCTCAACCTGCACAGACTGGCATCTCCGAGGGTCTCTTCGCGGACATTCAACGGAGCATACGTAATGACGCAAAGACGCATGATACGTAGCACAACACGGAAACGTGCGGGGGCAGAGGGAGAAAAACTTGGATGCAAGTTGCAGTTGGACCACCACCCACGGATCTTCTGCAATACCTCCACCTTGGTAAGAAAGACGTGCGACCCCCTTTTTCTCCATTTACTTGAACTTTTTGGATAAATTGTACTTCTTAGAGTCTTGATTAACTTTGTGAGGAAGAGAGAGAGAGAGACACACAGAGAGAGAGAGAGAGAGAGAGAGACACAGAGAGAGAGAGCGAGAGAGAGATTACGCACGTTCTGCACCGCGTGTAGCAAAGACTATAAACAGGCAGAGTGGAGGAGTGGGCCGATGGTTTGCTGGTTGAAGGTGAGAAAGACGGACTCCATTCTCACATAATATTCTCAGTACATGTCAGGTGTCGTGTGTTCACGTTTAACACCGGAGTTTATCTGGTGCGTCACACACATGGTCGCACAACCGTGTGAGTCCATAAATTTGTATATGCTCCACATTTGTATTGTCCTGAGCTGTCAGTCTGTCTTTAGCTTCCCTACGTTTATCAGCTCTGTATTCACACTGGTTTATTAGCTGCTACAGCCACATGATCAGTGAAGTATTGACATGAAATCAAATGTCCAGTTGATGTTACCTGAGGTAAAATCCATTATAATGAGATTCAATTCTGTGAAATGTAAACAATATAATAGCATCAGCTAAACAGAACATGATGAAAAACTTTAATATAACTGAGTATTAACAGTATGGTCCTGCTTATCAAAAGATTAGAGGATGAATGTAGTTTATTGGAGAATACATAGCAGCACTTTGACTATTTGTCCTCTCCACTTTATTCATTAATTTGATCATTTTACAGACAATAATTACATATACATATACAATACATATACCTATCTGAAAAATGTTTGTGCCAGTGACCCCCATACAAGACCTGTGTTGTTAAAATGTTCCAATTTAGCTGTGTTAGTGTTTAAACTCATTTTTATGCTATATTAACTAATTATTAACTAATTTTGCTGGGGACTCCCAGGTTGGAACCCCCTCAAGGACCCCTGGGGGTCTCAGGACACCACTTTGAGAACTACCATGATAGAACCCTATTTTTTATGTATATAATTACATTCTAGAGATACATTAAGCCTATGACTTCTCAGAGAGACTTTTTTTTATCATAGCTGCGAATTTTCTATTCATACAGAAGAGACATTAAATACATACATGCTTTGTGAACTTATAGATTGGCTATTTTCACTACTACTTTAAAGTGGAGGTTTTTTGATGAAATTCTCTTGACAATGTTTACAAATGTCTTTTTAAAATGTATCTTAATTTATTTCCTTTAACCCTTATAGTCATGCCGAACTGGGCCCAGTATTTCAAAACTTGTAATCCGGATCAGAATTATCCGGATAATGAAATCCTCCTTTTCTCAGTCATGGATCAAGGTGATCCTGCTGACTTTATCTGAGTATTTCAAAACACTGGCCGGGTGGATCACCGTGATCCCGACCTGGCTGGATACGGATGACCAAGTCTCAAGTCTCCGCCTCCGGATCTGAAACATGGCGGTCTACTTCACGGAAGTAGCAGCTGGGAGCGCGACTTTCACGTTAAAAATGTAAGTTTACCGTCGTCTAATGTTTAGCGGTTTAAGGACCATATGAACGCCAACCAACATATCGTGCTAGCTATATATATGAATTGTCACGTACTGAAAACCAGGCTGTAGCGATCTCGGCCGTGCTAACGGTAGCTAACTCTGCTCCATTGACTTCCGTGTGCAGCTAGCGGGCTAGCGGTCGCTGGCTTTGTTTACGAATTTTGCGGTCGATGGTTTGATTTACAAGGTAATAAATCTGACGTACATTATACCATAACTGTTTAAACTAACATCAACCTGTTCAGAGTTTATTAGCGTTACGTCATTGGCAACGCAGCAGACTGAAAATAGGCTACATGTGTACAGACCACACACTGTGTATGTGTGTTGTGTATGAACTATGCAGTTCATTCAGAAGTGTCAGAATGCTACAGTAATGCTGGGAAAATCATGCTGTTGTCATCATGCACACGATTTCTGTGACTATTGTGGATTCCAAATGAAGACAAAGATATTACTCATACTCCTTCCCTTTCTTCTACTTTCAGAGCCCACTCAGCTATTAAGGACAGGGTCTGGATGAGTGCTGGAAATCCTTGGAAATGCTTCAATTCAATTGCAGTGATAAGTTGTTGGATTTTGAATAAAGTGTTTGAAATTGTAGTTGCATTATTTTCATGTATTATTGCTTAATCAGTGACACAATTAGATACATTTTTTCCATCCTAATTTGTCTCCCTTTATGTAGAAGGCTCTCACTAAACATAATTGTGGTAATTTAAAGCAAAATAGCATCTGATTTGGTTAAGTAAAATAATCAGTTTGTACACAAACATATAGCCAAACACTTTTGCTACACCTTAAATGTTCTTAAATTACTCCAATTTGTTTCAAGTAATGCACTGACAATTTAGATTAAGTGTAATGAACATCTTGAGTAACAATATCTAGGAGAAGCGGAGCTGAGACATTGTCAATCCAAGTCAAATCCACCTCTGAGGTGGGATCCAAATGATCCTGAAATTTTGGTATCAAGCTGATCCAGATCTCTGCGTTACGTTTTGAAATACCCAAATCCAGCCCTTTAGCTGGATTCAAGGGAGGATTGGATTACATTACATTTACATTTAGGTCATTTAGCAGATGCTTTTGTCCAAAGCGACTTACAATAAGTACATTTGTCAAAAGAAGGAAACAAGGAAACCACAACGTATCATTGCCAATAAAGTAAGAGCTAAAAATAGAACAAGTGTTAGGTCCTCATCTGAGTAAACTAGTACTTCAAGAGCAACAGTGCTACGATCAGAGTGCTATAGGTAAGGGTTTTTTATTTTTTATTTTTTTTTGGGGGGGGGGGGTGTTAGTGGGTCATGCTAGTCGAGGTGAAGTCTGAACAGGTGAGTCTTGAGCCTTTTTCGGAAAATGGCAAATGACTCAGCTGTCCTGACATTAGTCGGGAGTTCGTTCCACCACTGAGGCGCCAGAACAGAGGAGAGTCTGGACTTTGCTGAGCGACATTTGTTTGATTTCAGCGATGGTGGTACCAGCCGGCCAGCTGAAGTAGAGGAGCGAAGTGCTCGCTTTGGGGCATGAGGTTTGACCAGTGTTTGAAGGTAGATGGGTGCTGTTCCATTGATGGCCCTGAAGGCCAGTGTCATCATCTTGAATTGGATGCGTGCTGCAACAGGGAGCCAGTGGAGGTCACGGAGGAGGGGGGTCACATGGGAGAATTTGGGTAGATTGAAGATAAGGCGTGCTGCAGCGTTCTGGATACGCTGCAATGGTTTAATCGCAGAGGCCGGGAGTCCGGCCAGGAGAGAGTTGCAGTAGTCAAGGCGGGAGATGACCAGTGCTTGGACCAAGAGTTGCGTTGCATCCTTTGTGAGGAGGGTCCGAATCCTGCGGATGTTGTAGAGGGCAAATCTGCAGGATCGGGCCACAGCAGTGATGTTGGGGGTGCAGGATAGTTGGTCATCGAGGATTACACCCAGGTTCCTCGCAGTTGACGACGGCAATACTGTGATGCCCTCGACAGTGACAGACAGGTCCATGCGAGGGCAGTCTTTCCCTGGGATGAAGAGGAGTTCGGTTTTATTCAGGTTAAGCTTGAGGTGATGTGCAGTTGTCCAGACAGAGATGTCAGCCAGACAGTCCGAGATGCGAGTTGCAATGTGAGTGTCAGAGGACGGGGGAAAAGAGAGGAACAGCTGGGTGTCATCTGCGTAGCAATGGTAGGAGAATCCATGCGATGTGATAACAGAACCTAGTGATCTGGTGTATAGTGAGAACAGAAGCGGTCCTAATACTGAGCCTTGAGGGACACCCGTGTCCAGAGAACAGGGTTTGGACATAGAGCCATTCCATGTGACCTGAAAGGTGCGATTTGTCAGGTATGATGTAAACCAGGTGAGAGCAGAGTCAGTTATGCCAAGTTCAGCCAGAGTGGAGAGGAGGATTTGGTGGTTGACTGTGTCGAATGCAGCAGATAGGTCGAGGAGAACGAGAACGGAGGAGTGGGACGAGGCTCTGGCGTCTCGCAGGGACTCGGTCACCGTGAGGAGGGCCGTCTCAGTGGAGTGAGCAGTCCTGAATCCTGATTGATTAGGGTCTAGGAGGTTGTTCAGCGAGAGATAGGATGACAGTTGGTTGTAGGCAGCACGTTCCAAGGTTTTAGAGAGGAATGAAAGAAGAGATACAGGTCTGTAGCTTTGGATGTCAGTAGCGTCTAGGGTGGGTTTTTTAAGGAGAGGCTTCACGGTAGCTGTCTTAAAATCCGCTGGAATGACACCTGAGGTGAGGGAGGAGTTGATCAGGGTGGTGAGGAATGGCAAGATGTCGTGTGAGATGTCTTGGAGAAGAGAGGAGGGAATCGGGTCGAGGGAGCAGGTGGTGGCACGGTTAGATGTAACAAGTGCGTGAACGTCTTCAGAGGTGAGGGGGGTAAAGCTGGTAAGACCATCCGAGTTGAGAGTTGGGGGAGATGTCTTCTGGGAGGGAATAGGCGTGAATGAGGAGCTGATGTCATTTACTTTCTTGGTAAAGTAAGTAGCAAAGTCATCGGCAGTAAGGACGGAAGGGGGGGGAGGGGTAGGAGGGGTGAGGAGGGAGGAGAACACGGAGAAGAGTTTCCTGGGGTTGGAGGCAGAAGAGTTGATCTTTGCCAGGTAGAAGGCAGATTTAGCTGCCGATCAGGATTAACAAAGCTGAATCCTGATCTTCAGGATCGGGATTCTCTGGATCTGTGTTGAAATACCCAGTTTTCAGATCAGATCACGATTGAATCCAATCCGACCAGGATAATCCAGTCGGATCACTTTTGAAATACTGGGCCCAGGTGATCCAGTCTCACAATGATGGTAAGATAAACCATTTTAAGTTTTCCCCATAGCCAGTCTAACCATAAACTAATGGCTTTTTATTCAATCTTTGTTGTACATAAAGTGGTCTTGCATGGCGCCAAGCTGTCAGGAACTCTATTCTTAAAGACGAGCTAACCCCCCTAAATTATTTTAATCTTATTTTTAGTTCACATACCTGGGTATTCAGGGACCTACAAAGCTTAGAAGTGTAAATGAAATAGAACAGCTTATGACTAAACACAAATTTGGGAGTGAACACGGTGAAATAATAAAATAATCTTAACATAATAAGTATTTAATACATCTTTTTGCACTATTTTTAGTTGAAGAGATTCAACAAAATGCACCAACAAAGGCACCAACCATGGCAAAGTTAAAGGGTGACTTTCAAAAATTAAAAGGGGAGAACCAGCTACTGAAGGAAGAAATCCGTTTCTTGAAAGAGGAGAACCGATTCCTAAAAGAGCAGCGTGACTTCAACCGAGAGAAGGCTCTCCACACAGAGGTCGGCCACACAACATCAAAAGGTATCTATACTGTTCCTCCCAAAACCAACATGGAAGGCTGTAAATACAATCTAAAGGAATCTTGATTAGTTAAAGGAACATCCAGCAAATGTTTGTGTGATGCTGCTGTTCTTGTCATGTGAAAAATTAAAATAATAATGATAATAAAGAGAACTCAAACTCATAGATTTGCTAACTTCTTACATTTTATTTTTCTAAATTCAAGGGCAACGCAAAATGAGGAATGGGGATTCCTCTGACTCTTCTGACTCAGATGACTCTTATGAGGATCGGAAGAGGAAGTGTAAGAAGAAACGCAAAAAACATGGGTCTTCAGACTCCTCAGATGATGAGTGGAAGAACAGCAAATCCAAAAAAACCTCATCATTTGGAAAGAGAGGTAACCCATCATCTGGAAAAAGATGGCTCACATTTCTATTGCTTCTGGAACAACGCACACACAAACAGCACAGTTGTTTACATTACACTTCAGAAATATTATGCACCATTTATTTATTTTTTTAAATACCCCCAAAATTTGGTAAATGCACCCCGTTTTATACATTGAAGGCAAAAGTTGAATTTGTTTTATTTATTTTGATTACATTACATTGAAGCTAGATGACCTGGTAGCTAATGGCTTTTTGCATAGAGCTTTCAGACTCCTGTCACATGGACCTACCAAGATCTACGGAAGATGTTCATATTAGTGGAAGCATCTTTTATTGTGACACAGCAGTCACATTTCCATCATAATTTCAGTGTAACATGCTCATGTATTGATTTTTTTTTGATGTGGCATAATGCTAAGGTAACACTCTCCCCTCCACCCAAACACAATCTTATATAGGCTATATTTACCAGAGTCAAGGCTGGCCCTATTACGAAACAGCTATGTAGAGAGTATCCACAACTGTATCAATTTAACCATGGAGTGAAGAAGAGTAGTGCACTGCAGACACAAGATGACTGGTTTAACCCCTAATCTTCATGTCATTTCAGGATAATACATATTTTTGGAATCATTACACGGTGTTAATCTATATTTTCTTTTGATGATCTGTTTTGTAGTTCTGAGCCCAGAGGACGTTGTCCACCGCTACAAAGCAGTCCTAAAAGTCTTCAGGCGAAACCGCAGCATGACCAACACCTGTGAAGAACTCGGAGTGGACAGGAATACCATTGCAGGGACTGCGGTCATTGCAGATGTCATGATAGCCACAGAGGGGGAGCTGCCCCTCTTCAAAGAAAAACAGACTTTAGCGAACTACGCAAAATTATGCAAGGCATTTCTAGATGCCAACAAACCCCTGCAGGAAAAAATCGAAAAAATGAGGAAGGCCACAGAGCTGCTCCCTATCAAATATAAAATGCCAAAGTGAGGGATCAAGCTCTAAAGTGCAGTAATTTCATGTCATTTAAAAAAAAAATAATAATAATTTATTTAATGTGTTACTGCACTGTCTTTTTGTTTTATCTGGTGGGGATTCAACCACATTTCTTGTATCCAAAAACCTTTCAGCGGGTAGTTGGACCCTGGTTTCTTTTCTCCAAAGGTCTTTTATCTTTGCCCCTAGAGTTTGATATCGTTCAATAACCGTTGACTAGCCACTCCCTGCCATATCCACTAGGATGTTGTCAGCCTTACTCGTTTTATTTAGGCATAGTAGTAGTAGGCATTGTCAGTTTGCACGTTGGATCAGCAAAGTTTTATTTTGTTACGATTATTTCTACCTCTTCTGACCCTGACACTTTTTTGGAGTTAGATTCCATACAAGATGCAACTGCACTTTGCACTTTTTTATAACATGTCCTACTTGTTTTGAAATATAAGTACACTTGAAGGCTATGCCACTGTTTTGCACTTATTGAAGTATTGAAGTTACTCTCATCAAGTTTTGCAGATTAAGAGGATTAAAATTAGTCTCTTTGACAGTTCACCTGTGTTTGTGTATTTGTCACAGGTTGTGTGAAGGAGTGTAACAAAATGCATTGAATCTTTATGTAAAGGAAAGTTCAGGGTAATACCATGGAAACAAACCACACTTCCTTTTACAGTACAATTCCACCTTTCTTACTGGGTAACTACTCTGTAAAACTCCGATATCACCCTGATATTTACCTGATAGTTATCAGGGAGATATGGGAGTTTTTGCCAGGTACCATGTTCAAAACTACACACCCTGATGGGTGGTAGATGATTATAATCTACAATTACTAGGAAAGTACATAGTAATATCATTGAAACAAACCACGCTTCCTTTTACAGTACAGTTCCACCTTCCTTACAGGGTAATTCACAAGGTTTTACCTGATAATGTTTTGGAATGTACATGGTACACATTTCTAATTACTGGGTAAATACCAGTTAATATCTGCATAAATACATGGGGGTTATTGGATAAATTGTAACTACTGGGTAATTAGAAAGTAATTACTTAGTAAATAGTTGCAAGTTATCAGGTAAATACTGGGTAATTACCAGGTAAATATCAGAGTCATTACTACCCTCACTGTCACTACACAGGTTGATTGGTAATACATAATCTATAATTCCTGGATAAATACCTGGTAGTTTTCAGTAAATATCTAGTAAATACTAGGTAACTTGTTGGTATTTACAGGTAAATATCAGGTAACTACCAGGTAAATAAGTGTTAGTTACCAGGTAAATATGTGATCATTTTTGAGTAAATACCTGGTGAGTACCAGGTAAATATCTAAGATAATATCACCACTAATATCACAAAATCACATATAGACACATTCAGTGGGTTTATAGTCTACAATATGCAATTGCAGGATATCTACCAGGTAATTATTGGGTAAATACCTGGTAGTTGTCAGGAAAATATCTAGTAAATAACAGGTAACTTGTTGGTATTTATCAGATAAATATTAGGTAAACTACCAGGTTTAAAATCTACAATATAAAATTACTGCGTATCTACCAGGTAATTATTGGGTAAATGCCTGGTAGTAGTCAGAAAAATATCTTGTAAATACTGGGTAAATACCTGGTAAGTACTTGTTATTACAAGGTAGTTACATTTAATTACCTGGTTATGACTAAGTAAATAGATCTTATTACCAGGTAATTACCTGGTAATTACCGGACTGTAAAAGGAAGGGTTACCGATGCATAGATACGTACACGCAGTGCTAACTTCCATTAGCATGATTTATGAGGCCCTCGCAGAAAACCTTTCAACAGGGTTTAATCAGCATGTGCTTTCCACCATTTTTCATGTTTAAAAGGTGATGAATTGTACAATAAAATTAATTACAATGTAAATCAATGGGGCAGAAAGAGAGATGGTTGTTAAACAGAGCCCTGGCTAGCATCGTGAAGTCCCCCAACCCACCCCCGGGGGCCTAACACTTGTTGACTGTATTACAGACACCACCTGAAAGACAAACCTAATGAGCTGCTTTCTATCAGGTTAATTCTACCATTGTGTTTGGTGGGAAAGGTTTAGTCCAGCAACATGGCATCTTCATGTGTGTCCCAGATTGTAGCCTGTAGAAAAGGCAAGGAATTGGTCTAAAACAAGTCAATGTCAAACTTTTTGCTAATCAAACCCGATGAGAAAATGTCAGGATTCTGCACCGTCCTGCTGGGCCACCGTTTCTTTCCTTAAACCACATTTCCCTTTCAAATAAGCCTTGCGTTTTTCTCTGTTTTTGTGACATTTTAGAGCTATGAAAAGCTGCAAATGCTGATGTGACAGACCTCATTTGCAGTCTCACTCCCACTGCTCAACAGACTCACAGCCTTAGGTGTTCTACTACTTCAGCAGCTAAAGATAAAGTTCTTTTTTTTATTTCCCAGAGTATCCTGAGATTTCCAGGGATGTCGGCGGGGGTGCACATGTGTGGTAATTGACTTTGGATTGGGCTCTTTGAGGTGGAGCTGCTGCTATGCAGTTCAGTCATAGCTCTCCTCCCAATTTTCTCTCTCTTAAGGAGTTCTTGCTGCAGGGAGTGTGCAAGCGAGTGGACTTTGGCTGACTGTTACTGTTGCGTGGAGCTACATATGACACAAGCTCCACTCTCATTGAGACACATCCTGTATTGTAGCCTTCTGTGCTGACAATATTAACCACCGACTTGGACAAAGCCAGGAACTATCAGGACGATAGTTCCTTCCTTTTGGCAAATTTACACCATAGTAGGAATGATAATTTCTTCTCCTTAATGTTAAGCGTAGTGGGGATGATGGCTGATCCCTGATGCTTTACAAAAATAACTCTTAAAACGGGGCTTTAAGAGATAATTATGCACTTGGGTCTCATTTCTGTAGTCTTAGTCAACATTTTCCTTGATGAAGATCAAACTATATTCACCAAAATAATGTGCAAGCCAGACGAGCATACCTGAAATTTGTCATAAATACTGGAAAACTGTGTGTGCATTAATACTAGGGGTGTGACGATACACTCCGCTCACGAGACGAGACACAAGAACGAGACGAGACGAGATTTTAAGAAAACTACAATGACAAAATATATGACTGGACCAACAGACTTAAATTTAACAGAGTTGCACATGCATTTTGAAATATTTTATTATAACTCTTTACATGCATGCAGGCCCGGACTGGCCATCGGGAGAACCGGGAGGTTTCCCGAAGCGCCGGCCTATGATTGGCCTGCTGGCCTGCGTCTCTCTCTCTCTTTTTTTTTTTTTTTTTAAGTCTGCCGGTCAGCCAGTCTTGCGTCGCGGCTATCTGACTTTTTTTTTTCTAAGTCAGAGATGCAGGCCTGGCCAATCAGAGGCCACTCAGGCCAGTAGCATGTGAGGAGGACAAGGCGATTGGTTTGTTTTGATTAACACCCGCCCCAACAGTCCGTATCAACCACACAGACAGCGTGCGGAGGAAGGGGTGTGTGTGACACTGATGCTGCAGTCGCAGTGTGTGTGTAGCAAGCGCCGAGCAGAGAGGGAGAGTCGAGGCTTCGACTAGTACTGTGAACCATGGACCCCAACCCCCCGGGTAAAAAAAAAAAGAAAAGGCGGTGCCGAGAGGGAGAGAGAGAAAAAAAGAAAGGCGCTGGAGGAGGATGCGGCCAAATGCCGTAAACTGACAAATGTATTCAGGCCCCCGCCCCCCCCCCCCAGCCAAGATACCTCTGCAAGTAAGTTATGTAAAAAACAACAACAACAACAAAAACACTGGTTCTTGAGGTCCAGGGACCTGGGTCCTTGAGGCTGTACACTTTTACACAGTAGGCTATAGGTCCTGGCCATGAAATTAAACAAGCCACTTTTTTATTTACTGTTATCATTCCATTATTATGTATATGAATACAAGGGCACATTAAGTGAGACATAGGCTACACTATCTTACTGTATGAACTATAGTGTATGGAAAAACACTGTAAGCATGTGTTTGCTATTCAAAGGTGGTGATGGTGATGACACAAGTCCTGCTGGTACTTCAGGAGAAGCCAGTGCAGAGCAGTTGGCAGAAGGTACAGAATCATTTCTAGAGCAACAACATGCAAGTTGCAGACATAACACCAACAGGCACTGCCATTTGACATAAATGGCTCTCATTTGTAATACGGTAATAGCTGCCATTCTATTAACCACTAGTGGTGTTGAATTTTGCTGTCTGTTGCTGACTTGCTGTTATGTATCCCAGCCCTATATTAGAATATGAGTCAATATTATGTGATTGCTTATTAGGAACTATACTCTCGGACTGTATTATACATTGCGTCTATCAGTGTGTGCATGTTCTATGAACATGTATTCAAAGGCTGTCCCCTCATAGCTGATTAATTGTTTGATTTGGACTTTGTTGTCTTTGTTTATTAGGTTATATTGTAGGCTACACATAAAAATTATGCCAAAGAGGCAGTTGACATTCCACATGATATGATGTTTAAGTAACCTTGGCACTGCGTTAAACCTTTATTCTCTTCTAGTAAGTGTGTTAGTGGATTTTGCTGAGGATTGTTGTGTTACTGTATTTTACCAGCCCGGCCCCAAACACAAAAGTTACTGTATATTCCTAACTTAGTTTGTACATAGGTCCCATATTTGAACTTCTATTTGGAATGCAGTGTGTGTGTGTGTGTGTGTGTGTGTGTGTGTGTGTGTGTGTGTGTGTGTGTGTGTGTGTGTGTGTTCGTGCGTGTACATGCGTGCCAATGCATGTAGGTGTGGGCGTGAACGTGCGCGTGTGGGCAAGGCCAGGGTGGCCTGGTTACATGACTGACTCCTGGCCTGAAAAAGTCTCCCAGTCCGGCCCTGCATGCATGATGTAAGCATGATCTTTTAATAAACTTCTTCTTTCACAAATTTAAACTAAAACTAAAATGTATTTAAGTTAAAATAAAATAAATAAAATAAAATATTTTTAAGTGTAAATATGTGCAAAACCAAATCAAAGTTCTACTCTGTCAATACAGAGTGCAAATAGTGCAAACGGAGCCTGACCAAGTATGTCATCAACAACATGCTGCAACTACAGCATCTTCAGCATCACTGACATCGCAGCTGTCAAGTGTATCAATGCTTCGGGAGTTTTGTCTTATCTCTGGGCTGGTGAGAGCTGCTGCTATGGCAGCTTGCTGCTCAAGGTAACGAGCCAGCATATCCAATCGTGATTAACTTGTGTGATGGCAATCGTAGCCGTTTCTGCTTGGACATTTTCACCGCGGTAGCCGCAGAACTAGGATGAAAAAAAGCAGTCACACGTCTCACCCGCCCGAGTAAACGAGCGACGCGGGGAACACCGAAGCCAGCTTGGGTTGCAAGATTTATAGTGTGCGCAAAACAGATGTGCGACTTCAATCCCGCGTCACGCACGGCCACGTCCATATTACTGCATTGTCGGTAACAATAAGCGATGCCTTGGTTGGGTTTTTTAAGCTCCCAGTCAGTAACAGCTGTCTGTAAAACCTCAGCTATGTATAGCTCACATATCTCGCGAGACGGATTTTTAACGCGACGAGAAATATCGTCGACTTTAATCTCGTGAGATCTCGTGGTACGAGATTTCGTCACACCCCTAATTAATACTAATTACAGTATGTATTTAGTGACGCTGCCATGTTCCCAAAATTTGAATGATGGCCAAAACCATGAAAATAATACCCAATAAACCAAAATCAACCTTAAAGCCACCTTAGCACTGATCCTCTCATCATCTACTAATCACATTTTGACAGTATTGTTAACGTTGTGAAGCGTTGGCGGTTAGCTTTAGACAACAAAACTTGCTGTAACATCATGTGACTGTGACGTAGCGTTAAAATATTTTGCTTTCACACAAAACATTTGGTTTGCTAAAAACCATTTGAAATATATTTGTGCCATCAAAGAAGTCTGACAGTGTTGGTAGATGTGTTGTTTTACTGTTACGGTAGCTTCATATTTACCGTATACGTTTTTGAAATTGCTATCGGTCTTTTCTTGGTAAGGAAACAAATTGGATTTCTTAAAATGTCTAAGTATTCCTTTAAGCTCTGACTGCCTCACATTATATTTAAACATGCAGCCCAGAAGCTAGCGAGGAAATGCATTTTGAAACTGATGTTGGAGACAAAATAGCTAACAGTTGTTGTTTTTTTGTTGTTCTTTCCAGCGCAGACCTTCCTTTTCTCTCGTGGATGACTTCCACTGTGCCAGGGATGAGCACCGCGCCACCCATGGTAACACCACTGCATTTGTGATACTTTAATTTCTATTCCAATACTTTTCTTTCTCCTTTATTTGGTTGTACAGACATGCCATGTCCTTTGCCACAGAATGGTGATGGTTGTCCTATCACGTTCTGATTTCCAGGACTGTAGTAGTGCAGCATGAGTTGCTGACACCCCACGCCAGAAATCAGCAGGTGGGGCCCACGTGACCAGCTGGCTCAGAGCACAAAGACCGCAGTAATCCAACGAGAGGGACCAACTAAAATCTTGACAGAGACCGACGCCTGAATACAGCGGCAGTTCTTTATTACAATCGAACACATTTCGCTTCAATATGACATGATAACGTCTTTTCATCTCTCATCTCTCAAAGCCAACGTGTGATATGTGATGCAGGCAGCAGAGGCTTAGACCATTACTGCACAATATGAAGATTACACCAATGACAGTGCAACACAAATTGAAACTATCACCAAGCAGGAAGTTCACAGGATGTCACTTTTCTTTTTTTCCATGTTGTTGAAAGATTTGCCTGAGACCTTAATGAGAAGACCACTATCTATACCTCAAATGCATAGCCACCATTAAGAACTGGATGGCAGGCAACTCCCTCCAGCTAAACCCAGAAAAAACTGAGGTTCTCATTGGTGCTGCTGATCCCATCCTAGCCAAGGTGACTGCCCACATGGGGGCCTTAACCTGTAACATCCGCTCCAGCCTGAGAAACCTCTGCGTTTTATTTGATCAAAACATGCTCCTAGATAAACACATCAAAACCCTATCCCGCACCTGCTTCTTCCATCTCAGAAATATTGCTAAACTCAGAACCATGGTATCCCACTCAGAACTCGAACTGGCCGTCCACGCTTTCATCTCATCCAGACTCGATTACTGTAACTCACTGTTTACCTGCCTCAATAAATCATCTCTGGACCGTCTACAACTAATACAAACGCTGCCGCTAGGCTGCTAACCCGCTCACAGAAGTCCTGCCATATCACTCCTATCCTCTGCGCCCTACATTGGCTCCCCATAGCTTTCAGATTCCAATTTAAAATTCTGGTAACCACCTTCAATGCCCTGCATGGGTCTGCCCCGGCCTACATCTCCGACCTCCTCCAGCCCTACTCCACTAGTCGGTCCCTAAGGTCCTCCGACCAGGGGCTCCTCGCTCTTCCCCGAACCAACCTCAAAACGAAAGGGGACCGAGCCTTTCGTTCGGTGGCCCCCAGACTCTGGAACGCCCTTCCCGCAGACTTGAGAGCCTCTGTGTCGTCTGAAGCATTCAGGGCGCAGTTAAAAACCTACCTGTTTCGACAGGCCTTTGAACTGCATGGCAGTTAATTACTGTCGTTGTTTTATTCTTGGCTGCTCTTCATCTTTGTATATACTGTTGTTTTATTATGTTTTGTGAAAGCACTTTGTGACTCTGTGCTGTGAAAAATGCTATATAAATAAAGAATTATTATTTATTATTATACTAGAATCCTGACTACATGAAAAGACTACATGAAAAGTTTTAATAAATGGGCACTGTATCATCAGGATCATTTCAATGATTAGCGTATATACTGTTTGATATATATAAACACCTCCGCTCTGCCTTTAAATACTTAAACCACCCGCCTTGTTATCTCTTTGTACACAGTGAGCCTTCACCCAGACACATACTGTATAACAGCTGGAAAATAGCACATTTCAGGTGTTAACGGCAAACAGAAGACAGCACATGAGTTCCAAACAAGTAACTATTTTGAACCAGAAGAAGAAAAGTGTGTGTTTTCAGTCGTTTTTTTTTAAGGGTGGTGGGGGGGGGGCAAACACGCTATACAAAAAGTAATTTGGTTTGCATTATTCTCCGAAAAGCAGACATAATTTGACCCACACTAAAAAATCAACGGGGGCCAAAGCTCAGAACTGTGGGCAAATTTGATTTCATGTGCTCCAGGGGAATTGAATAAGAATGTTGATGGTAGTGGCACAGAAGGGAGACGGGGATGTGAGAGTAGGCAGCCGCTGTTTCTTGGAAGGGTTACAATTTAGAGGGCGGAGCAGATGGATGGCCAGCAATCAAACAGCTGCTGTAATCAATTCAGCACGAGAGTTCATCATGACTCGTCTGATTGGGAACAGAACAGAAAGGAGCAGACTGAAGGCTTTTGCTGCACTCAGATCTGGTTTCTTATTTAAATATATTTGTGAAGAATGAAAGTGGATGAAAATGAATTCTTAAAATATATAATATCCAAAAACTGTATCATGTCATGTTGTAGATTAAAGAAATTGGAGCACTGCTTGATATTCTGCTTGCCAGCAGCAGCTGGCTCTCGGGATGTCAGTCTTATGCTTATTCAACTACTGAAATAAATACATATAATATATTTTGAGATCTTTTTGTTGAGAGGCAAAAGCTAGATTATGATATAAAAAGCATTACAACCTTTTATTAAAATAATTTAGGAAAAAATCCATAAATCCAGCTTTGTTTTCCTTATGTTATTTGTGTTTCTATGTAAGTTCATTGACAGGGATGCAAACAATCATTACTACAAAATGCCCCGCAATACATGGCAGCTTTAGTTGAAAGTGCAGGATTGTTAAATGTAAGGCATCACGGTGCCACTACAGGCTCCTCACAGGTAAGACGAGCACACGGATGACTTTTTCTGAAAGTGTCTTTGTGGCGACTGTGTAATCTGAATCTCCAATATAAAGACTCTTGAATTCACCACCCACTATCTGCTTTACATCCTGCTGTCTCCTAAACTACAAGCCTGATGAGAAACATAATGGTGGCCGCTGTGCGTTATGATTGGCTCTCGCTCTCTGTTCCTGCTTTGCTCTTTTGGCAATCTCCCTCTTTACATCTTACCCATACAGCTCTGTGCTTGTGGACTTTTGATCCACCAGCTAAATCATTGTTCTGCAAGACCACGCTGCAGCCCGAAGGCCTAAAGCACTATCACTTGGACCTTCGCACCTCTGAATGCACTCCACTGGTGTGTGCGGAAAAGACAGTATGACTACTGGTCAGTTTTTAATGGCTGGTCAGACAAGAAGTTGGCTGCACAGTTTAGACACATTGTCTACGCACTCCAGGGCATCGCTGACCTTTAGGAAGGAAAAGTTAAACAGACCAACAAAACAACTCTATTACTCGGCTTAATTGATTTTAAATGCTTTCAGGGAATTGGTTGGAGGGGTAAATAGGGATCCATGGAACAAAACCACTTGGATGATTGGAGTTTAAGTTATGGCATGAATGGTTTTGTGCACATTTATGAAAGAAAGACCCATATCAGGGCTCCACAGTAAGAGTTTGCCAGGTTTCCAACGGCAACCATTTTGGAAAAATTGGCAACAACTTCTTGGCCTTTGAATGAAAATATGCACAACCAATATATAGAGTTATATATATATAGATATATTTAAATGTTTGTTGCATTAACTGTTGTTATACAACACTGCATACGCATCTCTAACAAGGAAAAAAGGAACAAATCAAAAACACTCCAACGGAGATCAGCACAAGGCTATAAACAAAAATAACAGGCTTATCTAAATCTAACCAGAATTTACAACAAAAAAATCACCCTTGACGAGGAAAGCGAGAAAACAAAGAAATACAAACTCAGAGGATTCAAGGCATGGACTGTGGGCGATAGCATGGAGTCGTGGTACATAGATCAAATGATATACTCGGACGCAGGACGAGGGAGACACAGACTATTTAACACATGAGGGTAATGGGCAACAGGTGACAACAATCAGGGATCAGGGGAGACGTCACACCGGAGACACATGAGGAAGGGCAAGTGACCTGAAATGAGAGGAGAGTTATTTTTCAATATAAAAAACGGGAAATTCACAAGACAACAAACCCATGACGAGACACCCCTCACCGTGGCGTGACAAAACTGAAAGTTTGACTGCTCGACTAACCTGACATCACAAACAAATTGGCAAATTGATTGAAAGAACCAAACAATCCTGAAATTTTTTTTTCTTTTTTAAAAAGTACATTAATGAGGTGGAAGTACATTGCGAGGCGAAGTATCCCTGTGAAAAATGACAAATTTGTACAGCACCTCTGCAAGTGACACATTAGGCTCACTATTGCAAGGTAGTGTTGGGACCTCAGGGTTTGTGTCTCTGAAACAATTCATGGATGCAGATTGAATTATTTCTGAACTTTCGGAGTGGAGCGTCCTGTGTGGAAAAAACGCCACGCACCTCCACAGGGGGTCTTTCCCCCTCCCCCATCTGCCTGCAGGCCTGTGTCACTGGAAGTAACACGTACCTGTGAACTCCAGATTCCATTCTGATTGGTCAACTGCAGTGGAAGTCGGCTTCCTACCAAGCAGACCAAGTTGGAATCTTTCTCTTTCTACTGTGACCTCGACCTGAACAGAGGTCTACTCTTTCTGCTGGGATTTGGACCACAGGTCTCAAGTCCCCAAGCAGCACCCTCAAAACAGCCAACAAGCTGGCTGTTGGAGCCTGATTTGGCAACAAAGACAAGAATTCCTAGTCGAGACACATCTCACTAGAAAATCCTCCATCCACAACTCCAAGGACAGCAACTTCCCTCACAGGAACCTCTAGACAGCAACCTTTCTTCAGAGGAACAACCAACCCTTCTTCAAGGACTTCTTCAACAATCTGGGCATAGCTTAGGACAGAAACTGAATGTGATGATTAATGTTTCCAAGTGATTTTCTATTTGATGTATTGTTTAACCTTAGTTCGGTTGTTAGTGATCTAGAACTCACTAATCCAACTTTCCTAACAGCTCTACATATATTACACTCATTATACACATATATAGAAACCTGTTCTCCAGGCAGGACCACACGGCCACCAAGAACACCCCCACTCCACATGGCTGACTGGTCGACACCCACAGCCACCATCTTGTAACACGCACACCCCCGCACGTAACGCCCACGTGCTTTGTGGATCGAGGCCTCCACCTAAGTAATCAGGCCCTTCAAAGTCGGCTACGTAAGATAGCGTCCACTACGGGCCTCCCTCCTCCTTTGTTCAGCTGCTCCGTCTCACCGGAAGAAGAATAGCGCCACCTGGTGGCTGTAGCCCAACCAGCCCGCTCTCTCTCCCTCGCCTTTATCATACACACAAACACACACACACATGAAAAATAACACCATGAATTAATTATTGGCATTTGAGAACAAACCCCTTTATATTGAGACTGAGTGCAGGTTCGGTTATCTTTTCCCTTCAGGGGGGTGCCCTGTTTTTATTATTTATTTCGTTAATAATCCTATTAATGTCAATAATTGTATTGATATAAATAATTATCTATGAATAACAGAATCTGCTCTTGCTAGTCCCCCAACAGTAGCTTATTCTGCAGAACCAACATAGCAATACAGGCTGCAAGATTTTTATTATTCGGCTGACATACAACAAAATATTATCTTAATTCATCAAAATATAACTCTTATTTTCAGTGTCTGCAACCAAAAACTCTAGCCTGGCAACCACTTTTAAAAGATAGTGTTGAAAAAATACATACATATTTTAATTTGCATTGTAATAAAGATACACAATATGTGGCTGTGTAATTGCTGTGTAATGTAACTGTAGATATCACCTTGATCCATGAATGTTTTTAATTAACCCCCATCATGCAACTTTATGAGGAACACACTCAACAGCGGTTACACACCACGCTGTGATTTTTAAATGTTAGCACCCGACTGTACAGCCTCGTTAAGTCTTCAATCTATTTTAGAAAGTCGACAGTGCTGCTCATTAAGATGGAGTCCGGCCTGCCACCTGTGGAGCCCGGACAACAATCAAGAATTGGATGGCAACAGCAGAGTAAGCGAGTGGATTCGATGAAGAGGAGCAAGGGAGAGAACCCACAGAATGGGCTGGGAAGCCCGACTGTGCATGAGTGTGTGTGAGTAAAGGGAACGAACAAACAAGAAGACTGATGGCTTTAGTTACTGCGCGTTTATAGATGATATTCAAAGAGCCACCCTGCATTCATCACAGCACCCCCCCGCTGTGGTGCCGTCAAGGCGACACATCAGGAAATGGTGGATGCGTGGGCCGCGTTGGCATTAAGGGGTATGTGAGGTGACAACTGGGAATGGATGAGCTTCTGTGTGTTCCTGTGCCGGGAAATGACAAACTATGAATTGTGGGGAGAAAGTAGGATGTCTATGGGAATGAGGAGGGATGAGTCTCCCTCCGCCCTGCTCTCCCCCATCCTTCCTCGCCGATTGTCGAGACTGTCAACTCCCAGATACCCGAGGGATTCTATTAATTAACACTTTGGACTTTTTTACTCGTTCTCTGGAGGATCTCGGCCCGGGAGCCCAGGGACGAGGCGTCAGAGGTGGGAATGAGACAGGCACCTTCTGGAAAAGGTGAAAAGCAGCTCCCTCCACTAGAGTGGGGTGACACAGGTGCAGCAGAGGCATCTCTCTCTATATATATAGTGTCTGCATCAGAGCAGGCCCTGTAGCAGGGCAAGTGTCTCGCTTTGATGCTCCCATTATAGTATGCCGATGAGTCATGCTGTTTATATGGGCTGTCACTCGAACTGGAGCTCGGGGGGGGGGGGGGGGGGGTGCAGGACATTGCACACTGCACACACTAGTGATTAGCATTAAAGTTGTAGCTGGCTCAGAATGGTCTAGACGTTCAGTGATGAGCAAACAAGTCTCGTGCTGGGCTGGAAGACGCCATGCGAGTGAGATGATTGTTGAGCTGATGAACCTGGGTTTATGACTTTTTTCCGTGGAAGGGGTAAAACAAGGGAAATAAATGAAGGGAAGATATTGATATCTTTGGGATGTGTTGCTGTGGTATGAATAAAATCAAAAATGTTGTAAAACACCCTGGTTTTACAGCAGCCAGCTTGCCGTACAACTCTCATCAAACAGTCACTTGATTTTATGAGGAGTTTTATCTGTGCCTCTGAGGTATAACTGGGGTTACCATTGATGTGGCATATATTGCTGTCCCATAAGACATTAATGTGCCTTCTAGCTTTTTGGTTTTCCAGTTAGGAATACTGTACGTGCGCTTACCGGTAATTGATCAACTAAACAAGGCCAGCTTCCACGTGAAGAGCTCTGCAGGGACGGTTTTACATTAGATAGACCCCCTTTTCTTCCGCTGACTGTAATGGACGCAATGCAGCTTTCGCGGGGAGTCTCGCTGGATTTACAGCCACAATCGAGTTGAGTTAAGCAAACATGAGAGTGCTGTATGCTGTCACTCAACCATGAACTGCTACTCCTCTGTGCCATGCACAGGAAATGCTAAACTCCATACCATACATCACCTACGGCCATCACTATTCGCTACAGCTTTTGCACATTCCTCATGGTTAAGCCCCTCCACGACACCACACGTCGTTTTCACACTCAAAGCAGCAGCATGCACAGAATGCATCAATGTAGCAACTGCTTGATTATTTCAGCTGTGACTGTTTGGATATCCGTGTGGCTCGGCTTGGATAAGATTGTCATCTTTAATTTTCTTCCTCCTCGATAAACTGATACTTGCAATGGTTTACATGCAACCTGCTGATGTGTCTCCGGACCTTCTGGTAACAATGCGCTGAGTTTTTGTCACAGTGAGGACAGCTGTGGCATCCCCATCAAGCTGTAGGTGGCAGCGAGAAGTTACAGGATGATAATGAATTTGTGTTACCAAGGCCTCCTTTTTACGTGCGTAACTCCGATGGACAACAGGAGATGCAACACTGGAATTAAAGTTGAGAGATGACGTGTAGGACTAGATTGTTTCACAAGTAGATGGTTAAAAAGATCATTTTGAAACCAATTTAACGGCTGCTTGAACGTGATCGGTCATCAGTGCTTGGACTGCAAACAGTCCTTTTCCCTATAGATTCTGCATATGAATGTGGAATCTGTTTATAGGGATATACCATTAGCAGGGCTATATTAAGTCATAATCAGATGAGGTCAAACTGTTAATTTAAGTACTTTGTGTGTGGATTTTTCATGCTATTTCAATTGCTTTAAGTAATTTCCAGAAAGAATGGAAAAACAATTGAAACCTAATTCACTTGTATGATCCACCATCGTGATCACGTTTGCATTGCACTTCGCTTTAAAGGAACTGTGGAGTGTAAAGTGCAGATGGGTTTGATTAAGTGGGACATTGCTCGACAACATTGATGTACTTGTGCAGACTCCTTCACTGTGATGACACAACTGTAAGTGTAAACTGTTGGTTTTCTTATTGTACAGAAATGAATGGAAGTCAATGGATGTACATCCATCAGTTTCCAGTGATGTGCATGAACGAGTTCAAAAGAATGCATTCATTGTTAATTTTTCTGTGAACTTTGAACTGAACGCAACACATTTGTAAATAAAGAACTTGAACGTGAATTAGTTCCGATTGTGTGAAATGAATGACGAACGTCAATGTTGCGGTCCATTTAAACGTTACAGATTTTTTTTTCTCCTGATGAGTCGAGTGACGCGACCTGCTCGCACTTTAGAAACAGCATAGTATCTCTTCTATAAGTTCAGCAAATCACTCGGATTTCTTCACAGAGTTTGTGTGCTGCGCACGCCGGGCTTGCGCAGCACTCTACATCTCGGGTTCACACCGGCCGCCGAAGCGGCGCGCCCACGAAAATCGCGCACGATCCGCTGCCCCCCTGTTCAGACCAGACACGTATCCAGACACATACACACAGACAGAGAGAGTGTGGTAGTAGTGTAGATAAACCGTGTGTGTGTGTGTGTGTATTTGTTTGTTTGTTTTTATCTCTCTACTCTGTTTAGATACACAAATATGAGCGCATTTGTCAATCGCGAAAATTGCTTTTATTTTGAAAATTGACCAAATTGACCGGATCGTGTTTCTTTGTGTGACTTCCTGCCAGAATTGACGCGATCGGCTCCCGCACAAAATAGACCAGCCACCGAAAAAAAAAATGAACTGAACTTTGAACTAGTTCAGAATTGAAATGGTGAACTATGAACATGAACAGTTCACTTTGAACATGTGTGAACTGAACTTTGAACTAGTTCATGAAATGTGTGAACTTGCACAACGCAGTTTCCCACTGATTAACATATAGGGCCCTAGTTTCGTGGCGCAGCGCAGGGCGGCGCAGGGTGGCGGAGTCAGTTTGGCAGTTTGGTGGATCGCCTGCGCCAAGATGGGTGTGGCGGCGCAGCAGGGGGAGGCGTCACAGATTCAGCTTGGCGTAGCGGAAGTTTCGTGGCAAAAAGCCTCGCCGAGACTGCGCTGAAAGCTCGCCAGCTCCGACCTGGTCTACTCTCGGCGCAAGGCGTAAATAAAGTCCATTCATTCAATGCGAATCACAGCTGGCGGAGTGGAAGTTTGGCTGACGGCGCGCAGTGCGCACACGTCACCGAGAACTCACAGGCAGGTTTCCACAGTTACAGGCACATTTAAATGCAATACATAATCACAACAAACACTATTTAATGCAACTAATTGAATCAACACGTGAATTTATATCTATATAGATTGTCCCGTCACATCTGACGTCAGATCAAAGGCGGATGGCACGCGTAACGGAAACTCAGCCTCTCGGACCAAAACATCTCCCTCTCTCTCTCCTGTTTTTTATAATATGGGCATTGTTATTATTATGATACGCGCGCACAGCGCGTGATGAGCGTGGTGGGAGCGGCGGCGCTGCTTCTGTCATCGGGTTGTCAAGTGACGGAACTTGCACTGAACCTCCCCTAACGCATTAAAGGTGAGGAGAGGAGCTCATTTGATTGGTGAAGATCTGAATCAGCTGTATTAATCCCAGTCCACGCCTCGTCTCCTCCTCGTCTCCCACTCACGCCTTCTTCTCCTCCCTCTTTCCCACTTGCGCGGGTGGGAGTGACGGGAGGTGTGCCTGCGCGAGCCTGCGCGGTGCACGAAACTTGCAAAGTCCAGGCGGACACACCCCGTCGGCGCGGCGCAGGTGCGCTGAAAGCTGACTGCGCCTGGTCTACGAAACTAGGGCCCTCAGTCACAAAGTCGCCTGTGAGCCGTACTCTCTGAGAATATAGCCACCTTCCAAAATACCTAATTACTAATTATTGTAATTGTAATTGTTATTTTTTTCTCCTTTTTATAGATAAACATACTTGCTGGCCGTCAATATGTCTAGGCAGAGACACATGGAATATTCCCAACGCATAGAGCGGTGTCTGGGAGGATCAGGTGGGTTTGTCTGAATCCCAAAAGTTGAATGATACTGAATTTAGCCTGTTTATTCACGGTGCTCAACTTGTGCATAATGTGCATCTCTGAATGGCGGCGTACCAAGACTCGCTCGCTTTAGGCAGAGAACAGAACTCCGAGGCAACAGCCGCTGACGGTGAGACAACGGGAAAAGGCTGTTTGGATTTAGAATAACATGCAGGCTTTGTGGGGATGCATATAGATCACAGCTGAGGAGGAAACAATCAGGGGCTTACTGCGGACACACACACACACACACAGTTTTCTGCATATTCTAACTGTTGGAATGCAGTAGTACTTGGAATGCTACTGCAAACACTGAGGTGTTTGCAGTAGCATTCCAAGTTTAAGATTCACTGGTCAGCATTCATCTCTACGGCTGCAATATATTTTAAACTGGGACCAAGGGAGCAGGAGGAGCGATCCCTGTCTCCTCCTACCTCCTCCTACCTAATGTGTTTGGTAACAGACAGATGTGTGTGTGTGTGTGTGTGTGTGTGTGTGTGCGGGGCGTGAGTCGGATAAATTTGCTCCCTCTTCAGACCAGTTGCTGCTACCTTCCCCGCCCTGACAGCTCCATAGATTAAGTTTCGAGAGGTGAAGAGCGATGTTTAGTATTCCTTCTGTCTCGTCTGCGACACCGAGTGGAGACAGTTGCTCCGATGTCGCCACCAAAATGGAGAAAATTGGATTCAAACTCTCTGTAGTGACTTCTACGGGGCAAATGACACCCATGCTTAGTCCTGCCCCCTTGAACACAGAGCAGCCAATCATATAGGCTACGTAGGATCAGCCAGCCAACTTCTTTCTTTCCAGGCTGGTTTTGCAGCTTTCCAGCTAGTTTTACACTTTGTATATTTGTCACTCATTTGAGAAGTTTGATAGAGACACATTTCTTAAATGTTACATTTCGTCATAAGAAATCTGTGGAGATAACAGTAGCAGACAACATTAGCACATCTTTTACGAGCAAAAGTATACACATGGCTGCTTTTTGCTTTGTATTGATGTTAATGAATATTTTATAAAAAATACAATACCTCCCTGGCTTTACAGGAACCGTGTCATTCCTTAATTTCATCCTCTCTCATCTCCAGGTGATGTCATTGATCTGTAGGCTTTAGCTTCTGTTCTTTTTTCACTGGATATATATTTTTTCTGAAAACACTTTTGTTTTTCCAAAAAAAAAAGGTACTCAGGGATTGCAATGGCTAGTTATGACATTTCTTATTATAGTATTTAAACCAAAATGTGGTGAAATTGGATATACTCTGACAATAATGATACTAATAACTTTCATTTATATAGCACCTTTCAAGAAACCCAAGGACTCTTTACACAAATAAAAAAAAGGAACAATTCAAACAGACAAGAAACTGTCAAAGAAAACAAACTGAGACAGTGACAGGGTTCGGGTAGGTTGAAGCCTGTAGTGAATAGATGGCATTTGAGGATTCTTTTGAATGCAAATGTTGTGTGGTTAACCAACAGCAAGCTGCCTTCACAGTGTCAACGTTAAAGTTAGCGGAATTTAAAAAATTGAGGGAATCTATCATCATCATCATCATCAACTTTCCTTACCAACTGTAATGGGTGCGGGAGAACACCCAAATGCAGCACACGTAGGCAGGCAGACATTCAGTAATTTCTTTTATTACACACTTGTGTACCGGACAGTTCAAAGCAGGCGCGGCGCTACTATTGGGCCTGGTGGGCCTGGGCCCACCCATTTTAGGCCTGGGCCCGCCCATTTTGACTCATGCCTACTGATTAGTGAGTGATTTTCTTTCTAGCTGTTCATCCAATAAGCAGCCTGAGGAAAGCTTTGAGTGAAAGCTTCTCAGCCAATCAGCGGCTTCTACCCCGTGTGGACTACTAAGCCCGCCCACAGGCTGCATCGTCACCAGCAAGTGATCCAATAAAATGAATGACTTTGGCGCGCAAGCTTTGAGATGAGAAATCAGACAGAACAGACCCCGTTTTTTTTTTTTTTTTTTTGGCTTATTTTAATTGGCCCATCCACTTTTCTTGTGGCCCACCCACAATCAAAATCCTGGCGCCGCTAGTGGTTCAAAGGTGACTCCGTAGACTGAACTTGCTTAGGAGAATGATACCAAACGTCCAGGGCGAACACACCATGGGAGGCAACAGGAAACAGTACGGCAGGCAGCGGTGTGTGGCGAAGGCAGCCGGCAAACACACAGAAACAGTTTATCACCTGCACACAGTAACGTGGATGCGGTCGTCGATTCGTGTAGCTGGCGTAGCACACAGAGGAGATCGCAGGGCTGGGTCTGGTGTTCCATCACAGAACCGAGCAGGCGGAAGACAGATGGGGAGCAGGCAGAATCTGGTCGGGGCTGGAAAGCTGGGTTGGGCTTGGGGTTTCAGTCTCGTGGTATCGGCGGTATCGGAGTGGAACTGGACAGTACTTTTATAATAAAAATGCCACGGTGTGTGTCCGGCCAAAATCCTGTCTGCTCTCTCCTTGTCAGTCAGTCATGTTCTCTGTGTTGTTCTCTATTGTGATGACTTGAGACGGCGCTCCTTGAAAACATCAAGCCATGCATGTGTCGTAATACAACATGATGACGTATGTACAACTGGCAATCAGCCCGTTTGGGCTGGAGCCGTGTGAGTGCGAGCCGGATGGAGACCCCTGTGTGGGGCAATCGGGCCGAGACACGCTACGGATCGAATGGCCCTGCTGTGAGTGCACCCTGAGCTACACATTTGACAGCTGTTGTTCGACACGAGGGCATGCAGGTAGTTCACTTGTTGTAAAAATAATTGGAAAATTCCAGCCGTGCAGCTTTCATCCTTTTTATCCAAGGTACCTGCTGTTACTAAGCAACCGGAAACCTGCGCACTGCGATGAAGATAATGAAGTTGCGGTAATTTAGCAGTGAGCCTCAGTGACTAAACTAAACAGTCAAAAACGAAGATGGATGTATTTCCAATGGTGTTTAACCCTCAGATTAGCTCCGTCGGTTTGGCTGAACTGTCAACCAGATGTCGTCCTGGACAGAAAGGGAGACGCCCAGTGTTGCCAGGTGAGAAATGTAGGATTATCGTACCAGAGACATAAAATTATCGTATTTTGAGGGAAATTATCGTACACCCGTCATAACCAAAATATCATGTCTATTGATGCGCTGTAGTCACTCTAGTGTTGAATAGCGTCTAACATGTTCACTCATTTTCAGTGCTTCTTCTTCCAGACTGGCTCTGCTTCTTCTTAATTTTTTTTTTTTTCATGGGGCGGGCGCAGCGGACTATTCAGCCAATCATGGCCGTTGTTCTGAGGCAAACGCATACACGTCACTCGTAGCTCACATTTAGAAAAGCACGATTGGCTGGAATTTCCAGCCAATCGTTAAACAGATGCCTTCAGATTCACAAAAAAACTCAGACAGACAGTTGCGACAGGCTGATTACAACCACACATTCACGGAATGGTGAAATTATCGTATTTCTGGTCTTTTTTGGGATTATTGATCGTACATCGTACAGTGGACAAAATTATCGTACAAATACGATAATTATCGTACACCTGGCAACACTGGAGACGCCCCTTAATCAGTAAAAACTTCTGATATGAATATTAAACACGTATAATTTAATTTGAAATGTTTTTAAATGAACTGCCATCTCAAAAACGAAAATAGGAGGATACATGCTATGGTATTTTTTTAACATGTGACAGCTGATGTTTTTATGGATAAAAATTGCATCACATAGTAACACTTCCAGACTTTCATGATCTCTGGAACTATAAAGAATACATAATATATCCTGTATTGATATGGTTTGGTATGAGTGGAGCTTTGCCAGCGTGAGGTATTCCGTAGCTAACGTCCGGTATAATTTGGTGGTAAACAGGAGGATTTTCATGCCGATGTTCACTGGGAAGTCGAGGTGAGAGGAGTCCTGGACTTTTGCACAGCCAGCAGGTCTAGAATATGTATTGGCAAATTAGTATGAGTCCAGAATGCGCGATGCATCCAATTCCCTACTTATACACTAGTTTGGTTTCTTGGGTGCTGGAGGATATGGACTCCACCATCCAGGATGGGGCTGGAGGAAAACAACGTGGTCTGTATTGTAAATGTCTCCACAAACAACATTCACCTTCTTTTCTCTCTGTCTGTGTCTGTCTCTGTTTTAAACTTTTCGGTTGAGTGTGGAATATAGTATATATTATAGTATATATAGTCCTGATGCAAACTGTTGAAAACAAAAAAATATATATATTTACTATAGGTTCCATCTCAACATTTATTTTCAGGTTCTCAGTTAGAGATTTAGTGTGAACAGTGAAGAAGCTATAGTGATATACTGTTTATTAGTTTTATGGTAGTTGCCATTGCTGTGATCCAGTGGTGTTTGTGAGACCGACTGAATTAAAGCAGCTCTTCTCTTCTGGTACCAACACAGCAACCAGAAGAGTTTGCGAGGGAGAGGCGAGTGTGCCGGGCTCGTTGTAATGAGGGGGGTAGTTGGTTCACAATATTAGCCTTGGTGATGTGTATAGCCTCGTTGCCTTGGCCTGCATCTATGAAATCTTGTACACCGACGTGTGTAAGACTTCAGCATAACACAGGAGCACTATGTAGGCTGCAACTTCCCGATTGCCACCAGGTTTTTCGCACACCGTGCATATAGATACGCCTTGAATCTCATCTAGCATGAGCAATGAGGCCCTGGCCCAAGAATAGAAAGGTAAGCAGGTGGCATTTGTGTCTGTCTGTGTGTGTATAAGGTGGTAAATTGTAACAGGTTTTTTTATTTTCTCTTCAGAATGGCAGAGCCAGAGCAGCAGCTCTCATCAGAGGGTTGTATATGTGGCAGCATAATGGGGTCACGGTTGATGTGCAGGACAGGCAGCAGCTCTATTTCACCGGCTGAGAGATGGAATGTGCGAGGTGTGTAGTTGGTGCAAGAAGGTCTGAATAATGAATTCTCTCCATTGGACCCGTCTGCTTCGCGTGTTCCGCTTTCCCCACCTTCCACAAAAACACCACTCGTATATTAAAAGATGTCACCGGCCCCTGGGGGCGTCCCAGCAGAGCCGTCACCATCCAGCCACGCCGTTTAGGAGACGGTGCGTGGGAAGGGACTGACAGAATGACATGACGAGTGTTGCAGCGTTCACTGGCCAAACATAGATAGTTTTGATTTCTGCAATTATAGTAGATTTTTTCTAAATGGGGATTGACAGGATGGAGCAGTGTTTGTGGAGGAAACTCCTGCTGCATCCACCAGATGACTCCTCTGCTCTCCCTTCTTTCTGGTGACAATTGAGGAGTATTACTAAGCAGATTAGACATGGAAACGTTCGCCAACCTGCGGCGGATCTTTTCAACAGTTCTCCCTGCATAAGCACAGAAGTGATTCTGCTGCTCAGCCCTCCAGCACTTTATTAGAAATATGAGATCTGCACCGGGAGGCGACGGAGCCATCGTCTAAGTATTTGTTGTTAAGTGGTCATGAATTAATAATTCCTCAAGAGCTGGAGAGCACAAAAACAAATCAGGCCTCGAAAACGAACATGCGGAGGCCCGATATTTTAATTAAAAGCGCTTTGTGTAACGATAAGAATGTCCACGGTCCTGCAGCCCGCAGGTTCTAGAGTGTGTCTGAGGAGATGATATGAGCGTCCGCTTGCTTTTTCATCATCCTGCTACATGAGACGTATAATTGCTGCATGCACAGTTTGTGCGAGTGTGACAGTTTGTGTTTTGCGGGGAGGGGCGAGGTGGATGGGGGACGAGCAGGAATGTAGCTTTAAGGCTGCGCCGCATCATTAGTACACCAGCTAGGCGGATCATGGATGGCATCCTGCGTTATTAACTGGCATTGAGCTGCTTGTGGAGGTTTGGCGTGTTCGGGGACAGACGCCGCATCTCTCCCTATCACGGCGCTGCAAGTTGAATAGAGGCAGCGCGGTCTGATTACCCATTCAAAGCACCGTGGCGCCGCCAAGATCCATCTGATATAGACAAGGTGGCTTTTGAGTTCACAGTGGTCCTCGAAGCCTTTTTTTTCTCCTTCTCCTTGAGTTTCCTCTCCTTGCTTTCCTTTTGTTTTGACATCCCAGCAGTCCCTCTAGTTGGCGCATGCCACAAGTTCTCCTCTTCCCTGTCAGAACAGTTTCAGCTGAGATAAAAAAAAGCTAACTGGTTCCAGCGTGACACGACGGAAAGTGTCGTTAATGAAAGTCCCTTGTTGTGAAATTGGGGTTTCGCAGGAACCTAAATGCCTACGGGAGGACAGCTCGCTGAGGCCAAATGTTTTGTGTCAAGTCGTAAACTGCACAAACACGCCATGGCTATTTAACGTCTTACGGACGCAGCGCGATGTGGATTTGCTGCTTCATCCAATGATCTTGAGGGGCGAGTTTTCTATGGAGCACACGGGCCAGCTACTTAAAATGAGAACCGTAATTAAAAAGACGACAGCTTTATTAACACATGCAGAGGAGTGG
This sequence comes from Eutrigla gurnardus, assembly GCF_963514095.1. NCBI lineage: Eukaryota > Metazoa > Chordata > Actinopteri > Perciformes > Triglidae > Eutrigla > Eutrigla gurnardus. The sequence continues at coordinate 18,890,380 of NC_139933.1, read as the reverse complement.
AGTGCTTGATTAGCGGAGAGCAGCTTGATTTACATTCATGCAAGCTTGTGTGTGTGTGCGTGTGTGTGTAACTCATCCTGCTCTTTTTAAATGTGACTATTTTCCCAGGACACATCTGTCAACAACTGGAATGGCATTTTCAAGTTCATAGAATTGACCGTTAATTGCCGTGAGTGGGTGGCCAGCAGTTTGTTATTATTGTGCTGGTGCTTGAAAAAAAATAGTCTTATGGAGTGAGCGAAACCACTTCTTGTTAAAGACGACCTCGTTTTACTCTTTCCTATATTTTTCTGGGGTGGACTCTCCCCTTGGAGAGACGTTTTCATTATTTATTTTTTTTAAGCATCTCCGAACGATGGGATGCAGAAAACCTTATTTCTCCCTCTACGACGACCATGTAATTCACTGTGACATCTTATTTGTGGTGACAATACCAAACTGAGATAAGATAGTATTATAATTGTCGTGTGCTGCCAGTCGGGGGCAGGTTGAGGGTGAAGCTCACACATACACACACACACACACACACACACCTGGGGATTTAATTACTAAATGCTGTCATTCAGGTACTGGCCATTTTTTTGACAATACAACTGTGAACCTGCAAATTTTGGTGCACAACAACTAAACCTACAAAAAGCAGTAAAACATTAACTTGTAAAACACTTGCAAGGATCAATAGATGCAAATAAACAAGGTGAACCTCAGGGTCCTAAGGTAGTGTCTTATTTTGGCTTTCCAGTCGCCAACTGCATATATTTGCGAGGTTGTGAGATGCAGAACTTAACACACACAGCTACTTCGAGTTCCCTCCTCTCATTAATGTCTAAATTGTAAAGCTGATGGGCTGGGGTTTGTGGAGCTTGGCAGGACTCCGCTCTTTGGGACTCGCCAGCATCACTTGGACAGATGGCAGGAGGAAGCAGCTGTGACTCGGGGATATACAGACGAGCCAGAGAGAGCTAGCTGCAGCCACGGCGCCATGACGACGACAACGCAACCTCAAACAACGGAAGCTGATGGGGAAAGTAAGTAAGATGGAAAACAACCGAGGGTGTGCACATCCCTGTAGGGATGCCGTCTCCCGTCCCACACAGACCTTCAATCACTACGGCCCGTTTCTTTGTTCCCATTTCATTCAGGTCTTCAGATTCCCCAAACCAATTCCAATAAATTCCTTCCCCAAAAAAACCCCAGACTAACCCAAAACTTTGGGCTCCTTCCTCGTACCGGTTGATGTACTGTTTGGCAGACGGAATGCATACGAATGAGCAGTTAACAGCGTTTGGAGTCCAACTGGGGGCCCTAGCTTGAAAAATGAGCTGGCAATTGCAGATAGGCAGGTGCAGGCTGATGGAGTCACTCAGAGGTGTTCTGAGGGAAATTTCAATTGCTCTTTTCTTGGGAGGGGGTCATGCTGTATGGTAAAGGGTACGAGAGCATTGAGGCACCGTGGCTGCTGCTGGAGCCTGGGTCTTCTGCTGAGCACCATATTGACATGTGCTAAGATGTCTGCACTGGCATGGCGTTATTTGTTGCCCTCACTTTGCTCCTCACTTGACTTTGGACCATATTGCGGCTCCATGATTTTTTTCTCTTTTTTTTTTTTTGCCTGTAAATGTTTTGGATTCGGCTGCCTGGATCTGTGTTTGTCCTTGCATATTCTGTCTGACTCAGCGTTAAGATGCATTTGCAGCTATTAATGCTAAGCAGAAGGCGAAAAGGCAAGTTAAGCCGCATGTCCTTCGACGTTTTCTCAGCTCCCTGAAGAAAGCGTATCGCTACTTGTTTTATTCTGTTTCTCTTTTTTCAGGGGCAATGTTCCCACCGACTATATATTAACCTATTTTTGGGGTTGTTCTGCTTGAAAAACAGCCATTTCAAATCAAGCACGCTTTCCAAATGAAAGGGAGTAAACAGAAAAGGGCTCCAAATGGGTGTGATAAGGGGCTCATGTCAGAGCACACAGGTTAGGCCCCTGAAAACAAGCCAGATCCTGGAGCACATGTAGCTGTGTGCTTATCTGTAAGCATCTATACATGTGCGGATTTGTGTGTGTTTCGGTGCTTGTGTTTGTACACCCCTGCCTGAGAGAACAGGCTGAATCTCATTTACAGTCCAAGGGGTCACTTATTGACTGAATCAACCCCCCTGTCAGGGCCCAGACGGAATGGAGGCTTAACAAGATTACTGTTATATATAGCAACGGTAATGGGAAGCTCCCCGGAGGTTCTGGTGCTGCTGATTTGTGCGGCGCTACCCAGATTCGAGCACAAAATGCCTTACAGTCAGCACACAGCCTCTCTCCACTGGGAAAGTCCCGGCGCATTACAGCTGCAGCGGATCAATCAATCTAGCGACTCCCAGCTCTCCCATCTCTCCACCTGCTGCCTGCCGATTCCTCAGAGGTCTGCGCCGTCGGAGCTTCCCAATGCACGCTTGTCTGCCTCCACCACCAGTTAGAGACATCGCTGGCTGAGCATGGCACACTTTTTTACCGCATTCTCCCAGCCCTCCTGTGCATACATTCGGGGCCCAAAATCCAATCGTGCAACAGATAGTTGCACGCCGGCGCGGCGCTCGTCCTGTCAGATTAAGGCAGAGGCGCTAAGGATGGAAGGAGGTGGGAGAAAGGAGGTTTGAGCCGCCACACTCGCTTGATTAATGGACCTATCCCCGCCTGTGAGTGACGAATTATCAGAAGGCTGGATGGCTCGTTCATCACTGTCAGCCATGGCCCGCTAGTGTGGCTACTCCAGTCCGCAAGCTCCCACCTGGTCCTGGAGATTCTCGCAAAGAAAAGAGGAGCGGAGGACGAGGCGAGACACAACGAGATAGCTGCAGCCGAGGCGTTGATGTTTGGTGGTGACCAGAAATGGACGCCGTGCTTATCCTGTGATATAGTGTGTGTTTAGTCAGATAACCTCGGGGGTAAATGCTTCCACCAAATGACATCACATGATTGAAGTTAATTTGGAGGAAGGAGAGGAGATGGGGGGGGGTCGATAAGAGTCGCTGTGTTCAACAATTAAATGGCAGATTGTGAAATTCCCTTTTTTCCGCCTGGCCTCTAACCTCTAACTAAGCAGGTAGCAAGTGCTAGGGAAACGGGAATCTTATCTTTTGTTTTTGCCAGGCGACATAGATCGCGCTCAGCAGCATTCACGCTAATTAATTAACAAGAGTGTACTTTATAAATGAGGCCATTTACCATTTACCATTTTACTTTACTATGTGATGGGGCTCCTCCGCGGTGCCTGTTGTGATGGGCATTACAGAGGTACAGATGAAGACACACAAACACACACCATAAAATATGAATATTCACATTTCTTTGACGGTCCGTCTCCTTTCTTTTCACGTTTGCTTTTCTCTTTCTGGCTCGTGTGCCCCCACTCCCACCCAGACACTAGAGGGGAGGTAAAGTAGTTGATTTTCAAGTGAGGTACCCATCCTCTGACGCAGGCCGAGCCAGTGATGGATGGCAAGCGGACAGCTGTCGTCAGGCAGGAGGGGACGACGGTGGCCCACGGGCAACCCGGCGGAGGCACACCTAATTCCCAGGTCTTATTTTGTCAATAAACAGCAGCCAGTGGCACTCAATTAGGGGCCATTATTGACTATGCTGCCTGGCCCATGTCAGATGTCAGCTGGTGAAACGGCGTGATGTCCTACGCTGACACTTTTCTCTGAGATTACAGAAAATAAAAAAAAATACAAAGTCAAAAGAAGATTGCAGACGTGGAGAAAATGAATAAAGGGAGCAGGAGGCTTGAGTGAGAAACAGAGGGGGGGGAGGGCGAGATTAGGAGAGATCAAAATGTGGCGACACTAGACCCCAAAACATTTTCTCTCAAGTGCTCCAGTTATTATCTGTCGCCAGGTTCACTGAATGTGAGCTAAAGCGCAAATGTAAACAATGTACAAAAAAGTCAGATGTGACAAAATGTTAGCGGTAATTGGCAGGTTTCACTTTTGTTGTCGCCGTATTTATTCTTGGCACCAGACGAGTCGGGATAACAAAGATATCCTCCTCCCCTTCTCGTTCCTGAGCAAACAAATCCTCTAACCGGTATTTGTTTCCAGTCGTCTTTTCCTGCTGTATGTTGTCTTTTGTTTCACTTCAAACGCCACTGCATCATCTGTTTTTCTCCTGGAGAGGTGGAAACAAACAGAAGCAGCAGCTCAGATGGCTTCCCAAAGTAATTGGTTTAGAGTTATTCCTTGGAGTGTTTTTTTTTTGACACGGTGATGGTTATTTTTTCAGTTTATATTCACAGTCTTTTAAAGAATCTAAAGGATTTATTTTCTTTTACCTTAAGATAAACATACCGGTGGCGTTGGAACCAGAATCCTGTGGGGTTTTGAGCAAACAAGAACACATAGTCCCTGTTAGACACACGGCTAAAGTTGTGTTTCAAAAAGTTTGGATGGATTAATCTCTTTGCAGACTGACTTCAAGCTTCATTACATTTGTATGTTTGGACCATACACTGTTGTTTTCCCTCTGAAGGATTTTCCCTACATATCCACACTATTTATTTCATATTGTGACAATATGAAAATACCTGAAGAGACAAAACAGTCGAGGAATAAGAGGCCCGGGCTGGGGACCGCTTTCTGTGACATGAATTTGGAGCATGTCTCACAAATGTATCTGAATAAAAGCCTGAATATTGATATTGTGATGGAAAGAAAGTGAGCCCTTTATGGAACACTGTTAATTTGCAAAACAGGCTTGTTGCTAATGAGGTTGACATTTCAAGCTTACTCCCTATGAAATGTAGGAAAAAAACATGTCATGCATGGGGAAGGATTTACTGCGCCTATGAATTGTACGTATACATCGTTGGATCAGTCTGAGTGGAGGTCTAGACAATGGCTCGATGTTGGCAGGAGGTTGGAATCGTTGTTAGATAAAGCTTTAGTGGTGCTTTTGCAAAGAGGCAGCGTAATTTCTTTTGGAACACGGTTGATATTTTGGAGCTTTTACAACGCAAATAAAGGCATCAACCTCCTTAATCAGCATGTGGCTGGCAAACGACATACAGGAACTTAGCTGTAGTCTTGAGGAGTTGTAGCATTTAATTACAGACTTATAAACTACCAGCCCAGCTGCTCATTTTTTGTATGTCCTCAAACAAAAAACATATATTTATGGTTTTGGTATGAAGACTGCACACTAAGCAGTTGACCAATCACAACAGAGTGGGCCCATCTGATCAATCGGAGCAGGGCTTTTGTGTAAACATGTTCTAGTAGTTCTAGTGGAGGGAACAAGCACTACAATGGACGTACATCAGCAGTGCTCAATATGATTACGCAGAACGTTTTTGGGCTGGTTGGAAAAAAAAACAAAGTTACCTTTTAAGACTTGAATCAGCTCTGGTCTCTGGTATTAGATCCCCATGTGCTCCATATATCAGATCACACAACTTGTGCTAAAACACCTCATTTAATAACAGGGATTCACTGAAGTAACATTTGTATTGTTTTATTAATTATTAGTATTAAAATACATTAATCATGGTCAATGATATCTTAAAACTTGATGAGGTGTTCCCAAAAATAATGGACGCGGTGGAGGCGGAGCCACTCCACTTCATCATTCCCTCCACTGGCTTCATTATTTCTTCATGTCGGAACATTGCACTTCTTGTTCTTATTTAATAGCCACTTACAAAAGTTTGGGCCTCTTCCCTCCAACTTCACGTTAGGTTTTTGTTATCGATTAGCAAGTTGCACTGTTAACCACTGAAATCGTATAAAGCATGAGCACCAAGTCGGATAAGTATGTTTTTTTCAACTTTAATGAAACTGCTGACTGGAACTAGTGCACCTTATAAAATGTATGTGATTTTAGGGAAAATATTTCCTGTCGTTGTTTAACTTTTTTTAAATAATATGGCCACCCCGCTATACATTATTCATGTCACACAGTCCTTGAGCCAAAACACAACATTATCTGATGCAGATCTTCTTCAGGGAGCTCTACAGGGATCTCGTTGCTTCCACCATCTAATTAGGATCATTAGCACACAGCGGGCACTGAGCTGCAGCTTCACGGGCACACAAACAGATGGTTCTGGTCTGGATGCCAAGGCCAGGCAGCGGTTCTTCATCCCAGCAGGTGGCCTCTCACCTCGGACTCACCTGTCTGATACATGAAACCCACAAACACCATAACTTCACTCATTAATTATTAACGTGCCAGTTACTGCTATCAGGTAAATGATAGTTTCTCTCTCTGCAGCGCCTCTGAACACCGAGCAGTTTCAGGATCGTTTTTCTCTCTGCTGCTGTCACATATAGTCACAGTGGCCTCGGTTTAAAAAGTCCTGCACTTCTATTGAAACAGCACAACCGTGACTGCAAGCAGAGAGAACTCAAAAGTGTCTTTTGTGCAGGTTAATAGTTATTATGCTGTCATCAGTCATAAAAATGTAGGGGAAAAAAACAACTGAACTTACTTGTTCAACATGCTCACAAGTGATTTTGGGGTTCAGAGGGTTAAAACGATATTTTCTATGGCCTCTTTTAACAAACAAAGCCTCAAACAAGGAGGCAAAACGCATGAAGCATATACTAAAACTGACTGACTGAACGCAGCTTCTATAACAATGCAAACTCAACCAAACTCCCTTTACAGGCATCCAGATATACCAGACACAACTTATCTCTATGTATGAGAGGCAGTTTTACGTAACATGTTGCCATTTAATGCATCGTTTATAGATAAAAGGTAATGGTAGTGCAATTGGCTACAAATGTTTGTATGCATCCCCAGTGTATTCCGGAATCATGTCTGTGAAACAGCACGTAGTGCGTTGGAATGATGCAGGTTGTTCTAAAATGTTGAGGTAATCTGGATTTGGGGGATTGTGTCACACCAGCTAAAGAATATATGTAAATCAGGCTGGATTTTTATAGCTGGTGATGAAATTCATGGCCGGGTTGAGGTGGTTATTACAGCCACCGGACCTGCCCTGCCAACACTGCTACTCTGAGTGAGGCTTTAATGCCAATATTTTATTCCCAAATATTGTCACTGCATCTGAGTTGAGATAGAACAAAGCCCTCTGGCTCTCAAACCGCCTTCTCCGACTGGGAGAAGTCCAGCCGTTCTTGCAAGGGGAGGAATTCTTTGAGAGTATTAGGCAAACAATTTAACTGCGAGCCATGTGCCAAAGTCACAAATGAGCAGCCGCACGCGGCCAAGTGGAAATTTCGCTTGCCAAGCGCAAGAATTATGGGGCGCGTTTGGCTAACATGTTCAAATGATTTATGATAATGAGACGGACAATAAAGCTGCGACTGTGAAATGGCAGGTTCGGCCACGGCATGTCAATTCCATCTGACCTTTCTGTAATGTGAGAGAGCAGTGGCAGCGGCTATGGGAGGATGCAGGGTAGCTTCTGAAGCTCACACCTCCAACGCCCACCCCACAGTTTGTCTCCGGAGGGCCTTTTAAAACTAATACAACAGATTGTAACTCATGGGACATCCAGCCTGCTCATATTTTCCTATAAGCCTCTAGCGGCAACTGTCCACCACTCACACTACAAATGGTAGTAGCACTGACAGAATACTTGCCACATCACCACGGGCAATTTGACACACCAGCTGAAGACAGCGAGAGAGAAAGCCTCCTCTTAACAATGTAGCCGGGGTGTGGATGAAGCCGATGGAAAAAGTATGACTTTCTGCACTGTGGCCTACTCAGTTAAAAGCTATTGCAGTAATGCACTGAGTCGTTGGTGTATCCTCATTAGAAGAGAGGCATCAAGCTTCTAACATTCACATAATACGCCATGAGCTTCAGGTTTCTGGCTTCTAAAATACACCTTTGCTTGAAATAATAAGCAGCTGTCTTGGTGTCATTTTAACATGAAACAGACGGTAGCTGGAGGAAGATAAATAAATCTTATGTTTATTTTGGGTTCATAGCGCTGTAGTCAACCAGCCGATGTGTGTCTTGCTAGACTCTTATTAAGACATCATTTGAACGCATTAGCATCTTACGTGTGATGAATGTAGGAGCTGGACATTTGAATACGGCCGTTTTCATTAGCTGACTGCAGGGGGATGAAAACCCGGAAAGTGTTATTACCAAATCAAAGCCATAATAAAAAAAAATGCACCAGAGTTGAGCCTCGTTCATGTGCAACATCCCAGAAATCATTTCCCAGCATCCTCCGTTGTGAGTTGTAGGGCGCCGAATTAAAACGGAGACAAACTGAGCTCCGGTTTTTGTATATGCCGGGGGTCAGGGTCACTGTGGGAGCTTGTGATGAATAGAATTAGTGAATTTGACTTTGCAGTGCACTTTGTCTTCTATCCACTCTCACTTACCTTTTCTTAAGAATAAACTATTGATTATTTGTCCGTAGCTGCCTCCAGTGTTTGTGTGTCCTGGGAGTCTGGAAATATGTTTTCGCTTGGCTAACCTTGTGACATGGCCGCTTTCCCCGCCACGGAGCAATTGAAATGCAATTGCCGTGCTTTTCATTTAGTCATTGTAGCTTGTTTCCACTTCATTGTCAGGACAATGGGTCAGAGCTGTGTTCCAAGATTAACTGCGCAAATAAATAAGAAAAGGCGAGTGAGCGAGAGCTCGGGTTGTGGCAAATCAATAGGGTCAGACTAGGTTGGAAACCAGGCGAGAGCGTGGAGGAAGTGGAGAGAGAGAGAGTGAGAGAGAGAGAGAGAGAGAGAGAGAGAGAGAGAGAGAGAGAGAGCTGCAGGTAATCAAGTGAACCATCAGCTGCATGTTAAACCCACATGAACCGTTTCCCCCAGAGGAAACAAGTGTCCAGGAGCACAGCGAGGGCTCATCTCCTCCGACTGGAGTTTACATTGAGTTTCCCCCGATGGCCCCCACACACAAGACCCGAGGGGAAGAAGAAGAAGAAGCTTGGAAGTTTTGATGCATTGATTCAGCTGCTCTCATTATTTTTGTCTGCTTCCTCTTTAGCTCACTTACTTTCCGCAAAGAAATTACCTCGTTAAACAACTGATTTAGCCAAATAAAGGAGGATATTATTCTGCTAACTGATCTTTTAGCCCTTTGTATTAACAGACAAATGCAGCCTCATCAAGTGAAACTCAAATGAAATGGCACTATGTAAAGGTGAAAATGCCAAAACAAAAAAACAGATGAAACTGCACATTAAAACTTGTTTTCCCTCATCGTTTCTCACACTTCCTGATGTGTTACAGCTTCAGAACAAAATAACTAACCACACTGGAAAAGTTCTGCAGGGCTCAGGGCAGTGGCAGGAATTCAATTGAGGCCAAATTCTGTTTGTTGGCCTAAAAAACAATGAGATGGGGTTTATTAAGTGAAATTGGGGAAACGGTGAGAATGGAGAAAGCTCTTTGCAATTGCATTAGGACCGGATCCGGGAGAGCTGGTGCAATAATGGCAAGGAAGGCTGGGTTAGATTACGAAAGAGCGGTAACGGGTTTAGAGTACGAGGGAGGCCCAGAGAGAGAGGACAATTCTGAAAGATATTGGAGGTAGAGAGAGAAGGGATTGAAGGAGAACTAGAGGAGGAAACTGCTCAATCTACAAAGTGAGGCAGAAAAGGTGTCATGTGCATTTGATCTGTTTATGGAAGACGCTTACTATTCTAAGACTGTAAAGTATCCACCATTGAGAATCTGGGCTACAAATGCCAGCTTATTGTGCTGGTGTTTGGTAGTCTAGGGCATGTGCATAGGCTGCCGATCCGTGGACTACGCATTGGGGGGCTTTCTAGAACAACAACCAAACAGCTAGTAAAGTACTGCTCAATTTCTTCTATTGTAGGAAGCATGTTTATCTGGAAACGGAGATGTTTCTTGTATCCCTGAAACAGTAAAAATGTGCTGATCTGTTTTATCCTGTTGGATCATTCAAAATATTTGATTCTCACTGAAACCTGACGTGGAATCAGATAAAGTATATCAAGTGTGTGTGTGTGTGTGTGTGTGTGACAGGCAGAGAAAGTTTGAGGCGCTTCGTGATCCAACTTACTCACTAAGCACAGAATGACTGAGAGTGAATGGGCCTCAGCGATCCCTCTAGGATGACTCCTCAATGCCTGTCTGTCTGCTCTCCGACCATCCCGGCAGTGGAAAGCCTGAGTGCCCCTCGCTCGGTGTCCTTGCGTCTGCCAGGGCGCGACACACGCTCGTCGATACGCGGGGAGCGATACTCTGCAGCTGATTTAATCAGGGCGTTCGATACACCTCACCTTCTGCCAAATGACAATGTGATTGAGGACATTAAATAGCAATAAGAGAGTGCTACCGTGTGAAGATGAACTCCCAGGCAGCTGTTTTCCAAATTGCCGTCTTCATCTCTCAGAAAAAAGCACACACAAAAAAAACACACACACACAGTGCTTCCTCTCTGTTGTTGAAGGAGGAGAAAAACAATGCCATAGTGTAGGCAGGTACAAAAGGAAAAGAATAATGATCTGCGTTTGTATGGTTTGGTTCCTTAAACATCTTGTCCTCACAGTTATTGCTTTGGGAGTTTGTTTGTTTATGCACACGAGGAAAAGTGCAATTGTCCTTCAGGAAAAGAATCTTTATAATTAGACTGTCATTGCAATTAATGATTATGTTTACTATTATAGCTTAGGAAGAAAAAAGATCTCTCAAGGTTGTGGTTGTATAATTTCTATATAGAAAAGTTTTTAAATTAGTACAATCTAAAAAAACAACAACTTCTGTCTAGTTGTTCCAGCTGCCCCGCCCGGGCTCGAGGATCTAAACATTTTCTGTTTCTCTCATCAACATTGATTCCACCTCTTTCCCTATTTTGCGGCGACTTCCTCTGATGTTGTTTCCTGGGCGGCGGCTATTATAGGTTGTTTGGTGGCGACCCGAGGGGTTGCACGATCTCCCCGCGCTCCCGGCTCTTATCCAAAATGATTCCGACAGGCACATTAAAATGCAAATTCTTTGCCTGTGCTCCCCTTGCCATTTTGTCACTTCCTTTCTCCTTGTGTGGCATGTTGAGGGGGAAAGGAATTAGAGCGCTGGCCCTGGGGTTGAATATTCAAATGGCCACCTGATTTCCCAACAGAGCAGCACCAGCACGGGTCACATTTACATAGTTCCCTTTCCCCATTTACTGCCCATCAACGGTGAGTGACTCGTCCACGACTCTCCACCAGACCATCCGCGGAACTTCCAACCCTTTAGACCGTGTGTCTTACGCTCAAACTACCCACTTCCATCAAAAAGGAGCATTAAAAGTAATTATTGGAATAATGCTGTAGAATATAGAGAATGTAGTGCTCGTGGGGTGTGAGGGTTTGACTGGCCAATTAAATATAATTAGTATAGCATACTGAATATGAGCCTAATAATGTAATAAGCCTATAATAACCTGTAGCTGGCTGCTCTCACTGGGAGGATGCCCATCAACCACCTGAACTTTTCTCTCTTTCAAAGTAAAAGAAAACTTATTGTGCCTTTTTTTCTGAACGATTTTTTTTTGCTACAGTCAGCAGAAACAAAGATATCATCATTATTTATTTCCCTTTCCTCGCCAAAACCTGTGACCTAGATTAACCAACAATCCACCTCGACCGCTGACAGTTTGATTAGATATTCAGCTTTGTTCTGCTAGCTCACATAGCTCTGAGACAATAGCCTCAAGCAGAGACTCAGTGCGGGCTACAAAGTCTGGTTTTCTTCTTTCTAACTCCAGCAAATAATGTTGCAGCTATAGTTTGCTCCTCAAGAGCTTCACACTGACTTTGATGGATAAAGTCGGTGATGCTCCCCTTTAAGTGCATAGACACAAACTCCATTATTAACTTGTAGTTCTCATTAGCAGAATCGCTACCGCCACCGTTGGAGGTGTAGCCGTATGAAAGAGGCCTGTTGGTAGAGCAGCTAGTGATATACTCAGGAATAAAGAGGCAAGGCCAGGCAATTTTATTTGTATAGCACCTTTAAACAACAGGGAAATTCAAAGTGCTTTTCATAAAACATGAACATCTTCAAGCCAATAAAATTAAAATAAAAAAGAATGAAGATGAGAAATGTACAAAAATACAGCAGCAACCCTCTCTTCATTATATCTGTCTCCATCAATGACTAGCCCTCTTTCCTGCGTGCCCGAGCTGAATGGCTAATTACCTGGACGAGGTGGCCCGGGAGCAATCCGCCACCGCAGCCACCTGTCGGCTGGAGCGCCTCCAAATGACAAAACGCCCGCGGGGGCAGCACTGCCCAGGTCGAGTCTGTGTTTTCCACTCTGTTGCCCCGCACTGTGCCTCAGCGTGGCAGCATCAACCTGGGGAGCAACTGTTGTCTTTACTAATTTACCCAAAATAGCCGCCTGCCTCGGGGCCCTTCCGTGCTGCCCGGTGCCGGTGAGGAGCATCTGTTTTGGACTGCAGGGGCAAGCGTAATCACACCGCGCGGTGGCTCCGGGTGTTAGCCAGCTCCCGGCTAATAACACCGCACGTCTGGCTGTTCCTGACATCTCACACTTCCTGAAAAGGCTCGACATAACACAGCAAATCAAGGGGAAAGTGTTTTTACCAGTCCTATAAAAATGGAAATAAATAAAAAAAACCTTTAACCCATTACTTTGTACTGTGGTTAGGGTATTTATGGTCATCCATAAGTAATGTTGTGGTTAAAGACGATCAATTTTTCCAGAGGTCATGAAATATGAAACATTTTCCAAACACCTGAATTCAACTTTAGTTGGAGTAAAAACTGTCAAGAGAGGTTGAAGAGAGACACAAAAGGTTACGTAAATAAAAACTTCCGGTGCAGCTGTTTGGGCTAATGTGTGACCGTCTGGCAAAACAATACCAGTCCTCAGTGTGTGTGTGGTGTTGTGGTGCCATCGCTATAGACTGAGTATGGCTCAAATACAATAATAAGCATCCGCCGAGAGAAGATGTTTCTTTTCAGTGCAGTTTCTCTCTCCTGATCCCCCTCACTTCTAAAGCAGGAGGATAGAGCCGTCCAAGGATATTCAAACTGAAATCTTTACAAGTTCACCTGGAAAGCCAGCTACAGGCTTAGTGGTGGATGTTTACAGAATATCTGACCAAATGTCACGGCTGTGGTTAAGCTGCTCGACAGTCCCTCACTCACTCCTATCACCAGACAGACACAAGCACGGTACTTTACTTAGAAGAAGAAAGGTCATTTATTGGACCATATTGCGTGAAAAATACATTTCCGGTTGGCCAAGAGGGATTTTGTAGTAAAAGCTAATTGCGAGGTAGCTCTCGCATGAAACGCATCATCACTGAGACAGAATAAGCCTCCATTATCTCTAAAGTGGTGCACGGCTCATTTCAGTCTGATGGGTTGAAGGAAAAACATCAGCACTTCACTGTTCACAGTGTTTAAGTGGAAACATGTTGAAGGCGACCACCGATGTGGTCGCCTTCAAGACCCTCACCTCATTGGTTAACGTGCACACGGCACACACACACACCGACACCAGGCACACTATGGCGTCAGGATCGTGTCATATTACTTGCGCACCTATCAACTGAACGTGTCACACCCGCGCGCTTTGGACGCCTGTGCAGCAGACAGCGCCTGACGTGTAATGTAGTTTCCTCATTGACTTATAATAGTCACCCGTTCACGCGCACGTTCACGCGTGATGACTGCTGCACGCCGGTGATCACATTACGCGGAGTAACTACGTGTAACATTCATGCGTTTTTTAGCGAACGCACGCATTAACGCTCGCATGAAGATAATTGAACATTTTTGTCAGGCGCTCACACTAGGGTGACCAGATGTCCCGCTTTGTGCGGGACTGCACAGCATTTTCATCACATTTTCCGCGTCCCGCATATTGAGAGGATGTCCCGCAATTTGATTGGCAGCTGTAGTTTTTTTATTTACGTCTGGCTTTTATCCAATGGCTGCGTAGAAAACAGAGAAGGCTGTCATTACCGTCATTACGGGGCTGTTTGTTTGATGCTGATGCTGTCAATCAAACTGGGCACACGTTGGGTCAAGTGGAGTAACGTGTTGTTGCTACGCACGCGCAACGTTGCTATGCTGAAAACAGTCTCGACTCACTACTTGATCGGAGCACAAACAGGCATGGATTTTGGCGGAAAATGATGGAAACTACAACAAAAAAGAGGCGATGCAGCTACAACAAAGACTGGGAAACTGTATATTACTGGGTGAAATGTACTGTACCTTTCTTTTTTGGCTGTACTACGAGCTAAGGGATGTAAAAGAAATGTTCATTTTTTAAGTTAGATATACATTATATCAAAATGTTAGACTCCCTCTCAGCATTGGTAATGTGTCCCACATTGTCCCACACAAACATAATCTTTGTCCCACATTTGGTTTGTTGGGATCTGGTCACCCTAGCTCACACGTACGTGGAAACGACGTGCGCAAACTCTGTCACGCGTAACAAGAAGCTGCGTACATATGAAGCAGCGTGCGCACGTCTGTCTCTCACTGTTTGACAAATGTTGTTACGCGTTCACACACACGTGCGGTCGCAGATTCTGATGCTGCGCGGCCGGAAGTTGATCTGCACGGTGCGCAGACTCCGTGTAACATGAGCGTGTAATGTAGTTGTTCTGTGTTCCATTTTCATCCAGTAGATGGTGCAATCGATCCAATGCGAGATACAGACATAGGTGGATGACGTGACATGGAAGTTTTGCTGTCTTCAGTGTCGAGATAAATAAGAGATTATTTCTTAGATGAGTGAGAACCAGTGTTGGGCAAGTTACTTCGTTCCCGTTATTCGTTTAAAAAACGGAAAACGAGAACGACTCGTTAACTGATATTAGATATTGTGTTCATGAATGGGATTCGGGGATGAAATAACAGGGCCATTTTTCATTCCGGATTTGCCGTACGTCTTTTTTAATCACCTTGAAGGCGCTGTATGCTGCGAAATTACCTGAAAGCCTACCTGAGACATTTAGGGGAGCTCTAAAACACTGTTCATTAACGCTCTGACAGCATCTGACGCTCGCGTTTTGAAATAAACCTACTGTTTTAAACACACACCAAAACCGTTATGACGCGGACATAAAAGCGGTTCAAAACCGACGGGGAGAATCGGAGGCTCCGCCTTTTCGCCGCTGCCGCCCCTCAGCTGTTGATCCTCGGTGTGCCGGGTCGGCTGCGCTCTGACCCGCTCCGTGAGTCGTGTCCAGCTCATGGAGCCTGCTAACAACAGCGCTTAATTAACACAGTGTAAGAGTTACACGGACCGGCTTTCACACTTTTCCAAAAGTGGAGCGTATGCCCATCTCGCGTTCGCGAATGTAGAGTCAATTGATTTCGGGTTTAAAATGCATTGTAACGCGCGTTACTGAGATTTGTATCGAGTAAAATATTACCAGTTTTTTTTTTTGTAATGCCTTACATTACCGCGTTAAAGCAAAACGTAATGCATTACAGTAATGCATTACTTTTGTAACGCGTTACTCCCAACACTGGTGAGAACCATAGACTGCACATCTTTAAATCAGATTTCTGGGGGGTGAGAGAATGAGAGTGAGGAGTAAACGCAGAAACAATCATGTCCAAAATAAGGGACACCTGTCGAAAAGAACACTTCTCCAATAATAACATGTCTGTCCGACTGTAGCAGCTGAAAATGTCCATGAAAAGTCCTGGAAAATTATTTCAAGCAAAGTGTGGGAATCCTGATTCCTTAATTATCATATTGCAGCACCACTATCATTACTTGTATACATAAGCAGCCATACACACCATAACCACATCACTTAATAATAATAATATTTATTGTTTTAATCGGCATGACAATACAATGTTTATTTGTACTACCGTGCAGGACATAGGCCTACCAAACTGTGCATTGTAAATGTCATTTGATGCCTCATCTAATTTAATGGTAAATTCCAATCCTATACACAAGTCAGTGTCAACCATGGTTGATCACTGAGAGCCAAATTACATCTGGCAGGGGGACTGCCAATGTAAATCAGCCCCGGCTGATATTGTGTACAGCCACATCCCTTCCTCTTCAGAAGGGAATGTTGAATACTGTACACTGTCCTCCAGAAAAAAAAACTCAATTGAAATTGAGACATCTCCTGTCTATAGTAGAATTATCTCATAGGTCTCTTGTGGTGGCAAAAGGTTTTCTATCATTCTGTTAAGAATTAAAAGTAAAGTCTTCACACGCTGTCTTTGAGTTTTAATAAAACATTTATGAATGGAGTCACACAGCCAGTCATTGAGTGAGTATGTTCTCCGATCTGCTGTCCTTATGGTTTGCAAAACTCAACTGCGTCACTAGTCAAAATACATGGCATCCCAGATGTTTTTGCCAACCCTCCCCACCAAGACATACCAGTCCATGGGAGTTCCCAGGACACTTTGTTGTGGGAGCTCCCTGGCTCAAAACCGAGCAACAAACATCACAAGGTGAGGAGAAGTAAGTTCTGTTTCAAACATGATTATACAACACATGCAAAACATATATGGGTTAAATACCAGAATTTTCCATCTCACAACTCTTAAAGCAGATGTCAGTACAGGGCAGTTTCAAACAATCTGACTGTGCTCATAGGCAGGACTGCTGTTCTATGTAAGGTTAAGTAAATGTATTACTTGACTGCTGCAACATTTCTATAACTTAACGTTGGAAATTGTGTGAAAGGTTAAGGAGGGACTTCTGAACTCAATGCCTGTATGGCCTCAAAATGAACTGAATTTGCCGAAAATTGTAGCAGTATACACCTTCATCAGCTGGATCAAAACATATGTAGCATAATGTTAATTCTAAAATGCAAGAACTTATGTCATTTTCCATAAACCACTGTGAACAGTAATAAATAAATAATGTTTGAAAAAACTATATGTTGGGGGTGTGGTAGTGGTGGTGGTACTGAGTCATGGAACAACCATGTGGTGTGCACATTAAAACACTGGATCCAGAAATCAGTCCAGTTATTTATTTGTAACTTAACGGTGATGAAGTGGTGAACAAAGGGTGGTGGATGATTTCCTGTACAGGAAAAATCAAAGAAAACATCCATCCATCCATCCATTGTCTACCGCTTATCCTGTATTCAGGGTCGCGGGGGGGCTGGAGCCGATCCCAGCTATCATTGGGCGAAGGCAGGGTACACCCTGGACAGGACGCCAGTCTATCACAGGGCCAACATGTAGAGACAAACAACCATTCACGCTCACATTCACACCTATGGGCAATTTAGAGTCATCAATGAACCTATCCCCATCCTGCATGTCTTTGGACTGTGGGAGGAAGCCGGAGAACCCGGAGAGAACCCACACTTACACGGGGAGAACATGCAAACTCCACACAGAAGGAACCCAGGCTGACCCGGGAATCGAACCCAGGACCCTCTTGCTGTGAGGCGAGAGTGCTACCCACTACACCACCGTGCAGCCCCAAAGAAAACATAAATATCCATTTTCAGTTAAATAAATCAGTCAATAAGAACTTGAACTTAACCCACTTAAAACTAATGCACGGTGGTGTAGTGGGTAGCACTCTCGCCTCACAGCAAGAGGGTCCCGGGTTCGATTCCCGGGTCGGCCCGGGTTCCTTCTGTGTGGAGTTTTCATGTTCTCCCCGTGTAAGCGTGGGTTCTCTCCGGGTTCTCCGGCTTCCTCCCACAGTCCAAAGACATGCAGGATGGGGATAGGTTGATTGATGACTCTAAATTGCCCGTAGGTGTGAATGTGAGCGTGAATGGTTGTCTGTCTCTACATGTCGGCCCTGTGATAGACTGGCGTCCTGTCCAGGGTGTACCCTGCCTTCGCTCAATGATAGCTGGGATCGGCTCCAGCCCCCCCGCGACCCTGAATACAGGATAAGCGGTAGAAAATGGATGGATGGATGTCTATATAGACCCCAGCTAGCAAAAGTTATGTGTGTAATTTAAAATGTGTTTTCAATTAAAGCAAGCTCTGTAAGAGCGAGGAGCTGTTTAAAAGCAAGAAAGTGCTTGGAGACTATAAAGGGCATTTAAAACAATATTTATTCACAGAAATTATAAAATGGGGTGTGGGGGGAAGGGGTCCGTAATTGTGGTAGCTTGGCAACACCGATCCTCCACGACCACCGCTGGTCTTCCACTTACACACTGTCCTCTGCAGACTCGGAAGCTGTGAGGGAAACAAGATGGCAGTCACTGCACTTTTACACCCAATACATGCACGCCACTTCATTTACGTCCTAAGATTGTTACTCACACGATGGGGCAGAGTATCAACTGTTCACCGTCACCTCGGGCCAACACCACTCTTGTTGCTTGGCACCACTGCTGTCACACCGTCCTCGGGCGTCGGCCTCATACTCTGTCATGTGGGGGGGGGGGAGATACAGCATACAACTATTAATGTCTGAACCGCTGGCAACAAAAGTGAGTACACCCCTAAGTGAAAATGTCCAAATTGTGCCCAAAATTTTTGTGTGGCTAACATTTATTTCATCACTGCCTTAACTGTCTTGGACATGGAGTTCACTAGAGCTTCACAGGTTGCCCCTGGAAACGCTCCATGATGACATCACGGAGCTGGTGGAAGACACCTGGCACTCCTCCACCTTCCATTTTAGGATGTCCCACAAATGATCAGTAGGGTTTAGGTCTGGAGACATGTTGGACAGTCCATCACCTTTACCCTCAGTGTCTTTAGCAAGGCAGTGCATTTACACTGTGCAAATTTACACTGTTATACAAGCTGTACACTGACTACTTTACATTGCATCAAAGTGTCATATCTCCAGTGTTAGATATAATAAAATATTTACAAAAATGTGAGGGGTGTACTCACTTTTGTGAGATACTGTATGTGATCCTTGAACCCAAGATACTGTAAATACTGCTTACCTGATTCCGAATTGATGTGCAGTCTGATAGCTGGTCTTCCCACAATGTGATGACCGGTGTTTCGGTTTAACTGGTGACTGTGTTATCTGGTGGCCTTCTCTCGTTGTAAGACATGTTACGAGATTTGAATGTGTTGTGGAGGTTTATTGTAAGGACTGTATGGTAAACTGGACTGAATCACTTATGGCCGCTGGGTGGCATCGGTTAGAATGCACAAGCCAGATGTTCCTTTTAGTTTCTCAATTGCTGATTAAGAATGGTTGATGGTGTGAGTGTGACAGATAAGTATGAGTGTGAAGGTGAAATGTGTGAAAGGTATGTGAAAGGTGTCTGGTTCTGTAACAGAGAATAAAAAACAGTTATCAGAACAGCAGGTACATGGTTAACTATACAGTACCAGGAATGGTAAACAATCAATAGAAATAAGAATTATTAATTCAGCTTAATTCACAACAGCTAATATACAACAATAATACAAGCACATGTGGGAGACTTCTTACTATTAACAACTAATAAGCATTAACGAGCTAACTGACTAATGTTCCACCTGCTGAATCAACCCACCCTGCGGAGGCTCTTTTTCGACAGCAGGGGGCGCAATTCTGATGGTTAATTATTATCCTGTCCACAGAATGAGTTTTATGAACCCAGTTAAAAGGTTGAGTCTGGATATTTTTGCCCAAAAATAAACGCTAGACTTTTAGAAATTAAATCCGGAGGAGGGGGGGGGGGGGGGGGGGGTTGTAATGTTGTAACAAATATTATTTCTATTAAATACGCTTTGCTTTGCATTTTAATTAACGTGGGATTATTTCTTGTACCAACTTTTTTTTTTTTTTTTTTTTTACCATTTGTGGCACTGGCGTGGCGCCCCCCGTTGGACGGCTCCCTTAGCATTTGCCTATACGGCCTATGCCACGGGCCGGCCCTGCTGACACATACACACGGCGACACACACACACACGGCGACACACACACACATGCCGACACACACACGCCGACACACACACACGGCACATACACACAACGACACACACACACACGCCAACACACACATGGCGACACACACCCACATACGGCGACATACACACACCGACACACACACGCCGAGACAAACACACGTCACACACACAGTGACACACACACACATGGCGACACACACACACAGCGACACACACACCGACACACACACGCCGACACGCACACACACCGTTCCGGCTCCCACTGAGATGCCGTTGCAAAGTGACAGTGAAGGGATTTGGAAGCAGGTCGATAGCAGGCAGGGAGGGAAGGGGAGGGGCTGCTTAATGTGGCATCTGTCACACAACAGTGTGTTCCAGCTGGCACAGAGGGCACCGGGGGCCTGGTGTAAAATATACTGGGGAGAAAGGTCACTTTCCAAAAGCTCTACTAAACCAGGCTGCGATCCAGACCGCTGCAAGTGCTGCGTCTCAGCGACGCGCCAACAAACACAAATAACAACATGCTAAGTCTCCGCGGTAATAATCTATAGAGGGCAACGAGAGAAACGAGGCCTCAGCCGACAGAGAGATTGTTATGAAGACATAAAAACACAATGGGTGGCTGTGTACGGTGCCCAGCACTGAATTAATCGAGACGAGTCAAACTGCTGGCAAGGCAAAGATGTGTTCAGACTGTTCACACAGAGTCAATATGGCTATGTAGAAAAAAAGCACAGCTTTCATTAAAGGGCTCCAGGTATTGTGAATGCTCACACACTGGTCTGGCTTACATGAATTCTTCAATGGGAGTGAACAGAATTAGTTCCACCCGTGCTTTTCCTGCTATGACATGTCGTGACAAGTGTCTGCTGGGGGGGAAAAAAATCTATTTTAAGATGAACAGTGGGAATTACATTCATATGACTTGTAATAGGAGAAAGCACAGGAGAGGTAGAGTAGATTGGAGCGGTCTGTAGAAGTGTTGGCTTTAACTGCACCAGGCTAATATTGTATCACTCCAGACAGACAGGAGACATCTGTCGGATCACCAAAAAATATAAAAAACACTATATGCATCAAATACAATAACACATGAAATACTGCAGCTTGGTTGGTGCAACGGAGTGTCCTTTAGGACGTATGAATAACTTCAAGCCATTATATAACACAATTAGAGCGCGACAGGATGGATGTGTCAAACAAAGACAAGTATGTTCAACAGGGAGACCACTGTTCGCATCTTGGGTGAAACCAAGTTCACATCAACTTAACATTGATTTTTCCTAAACCTACTGTAAAAGCTAAGTAGTAAAGTTACAAAAACAAGTAAACCTACAGTACATTGGCAGTTTTCTTATTTTTAGAGAGAGAGAGAGAGAGACTGACATGCCATCCATGAGTCTAACTGAAGTTAGAGGCGTCCCTATAGAATGAAAATTTAAAGCGTAGTGCCGAGCTTGTCCCAGTCACACACTACAACACAGAGCACCGAGGTCTAACAGGGCTACGTCCTGCCAGACAATCATTAATCCCTGCGGTCTTTTCAAAAATAGATTTGTCTGAGTTTTTGTCAAACGATTCAATGTTCTTCATCATCATCACAAAAATCAGCTACCTAACAGCTCACAGTTCCTCAGAGAATTAATTGCTCAAAAGTAATTTCCTTCATATCTTGAGAAATGCTCACTGGCTTGGTCCTATCTTTCTCCATCGCTGATTTTTATCGCCATGGCACATTTTTGACGTTCTCTCTATTTTGGCTCTAATTTGCATCCCTCTTGATCCCTCATATTCAATACGGCTCTCCCTATTGGATTTATTTGCCTGTTATTACTTCCGTGCTTCTGACTTCAGTTGTGAACAAATTGGCGAGAGGCTCGAAATGTCAGTGCTCGACTTTGTGCTTTAGCCAGTTCCACGTCGATGCCTTTCTGTTGTTTTATACAAGTCTGGAATTACGTTAGTGCTGAAAGTGGGGTGCGGATCGAGCGTTTTGATTGGGTGACGGAAGCCCACAACTACGGAAAAGGGCTGTAAATCTTTATCAATAATCGTCCCACTGCACTTGTTGTGTTCTTGTGTTTTCTGCACCGGTAGAATCGATTTGTTGGAAGCATCAATGAGAGAAACTGTTTTAACCTGACGGTGTTACCTGCTCAGCCGTCCTGGTGCCAGGACGTTGGAGATTTACTCTGCAGGGAGGCGTGAACACATGCTGTGTTCAAGTGCTCCTCTAAAGCACTGACAATTCAGAGAGAAATACAAGGATGGAAACTTGAATTTACACTAAATTTGATTGCAAAACCGAAAATACCTCAAATCACAAGTGCTTATTGAACCGTGCATGGCGTACCGCACATTCTGTATGATATTGAGAACCGTGGCATCCCTAGTATGTAAACTATTAAAGCACACGTTTTGTCATATCTCTCTTGTTTAAATAGAAGACTGCACTTTTCTGGTTCAGGGTTGGGTCAAAATAATATCTGTTAGACAGGAAATAAACACTATATGTTACATAATTACAAACAAATTAAGTTTTTAATCTATGGGATACCCTCTCAAATTACTATACAAAAAGGTTAATCATGTTATTAATGCTTGGTTGCAGTAATAACTGTTCCCACAATGATGTGGAAGTTGGAAAGCAGCTTCTTCAAGATCAGTTTACTCAGAAAAAGAGAATGTTGTGGAAAATATCCGGTATGTTTCACGTCAAAGAGAAACCATCTTGGGATTATACAAAGCACATTTTATAATTACAATTCATTTGAATTAAGATACTCATAAAACAGCCAACGGAATCTGGACTGAATAAAATCTTTTCATTCTTTTTGAAACAAGCTGAATTTTGAGGACCACAGGCAAACGTGTTTAAGAGCACTAACGAGCAATATTTAGTGTGCCGTTTTTGCCGTGGGCCTCTGAAGCCAAATTAAATCACATTTCACCTCAAGTGGAATTCATCTTCAATTCAAATAGTGTGACACTTCTGATGGGAACGTGTCTGATTTTACTTGGCAATTTGGACCGGAACAGCTGGTCTCACTATGAAACGAACAAGTGATCTTGGAGAAAGGGAGTTTGTGCAACTGTGATGTTGGTGCAATCTAAATTGCTTTTTTAAATATTTGCACAGTATTTACAGTAGTCCTTCACAGGCACTAAATCCTGGAGCCAGTTTTTAGACTTGTACGAGACTGCCTCACTGCAGAAAGACCTGGGTGCTCTCATGTATTAACACGAGTCTCAGTCATCCAGTCGTCATGGTGATTTTTGAAGGCTTGTTCGTAGGCAACTTGACTTGACTAGTAGGGAGTTTGATAATATTTATTAACAATGCATAGGACCCACACTAAATGTTTCTGTACGTAGAAATTATGAAATGATATATATCATGTCTCCGTATAATGATCCACCTACACAAATTACCAAGTTGATTTGTATGTGAAGTTTTATAAATCTAAATTATTTTACAAAGCTATATTTTTCGTCATTCTTACATATGTAGTGATGAAAAGTGAGTGACTGGCGTGACAGAGCATCTGCATTACGATTCGCTGGTCCGGGTCGGTACTTGATTTCGAAATCAAAGACTGCCAGCTCCGATGCCCACCGTTGTTCCTCTGCTCCCAGTTTTGCGGACTGTAGATAGCTGAGGTGGTTATCAGTAACACTACAAATTTATTTCCTAACAGATACTCCCGAAATTTTTGAGTCACTGCCCATTTCAAGGCTAGGAATTCCAGCTTCCTGGAGCTGTAGTTGGACATATTTCTTTCTGTGGGTCGGAGGCCCCTGCTTGCAAAAGCAATAGGCCGTCTTTTTCCCTCTTGATCCTGAGATAACACAGCTCCAAGTCCAGCATGACTGGCATCTATTTCGAGGACAAATGGTTTAGTGAAATCAGCATATCCAAGAACTGGTGCACTCACAAGTAGCCCCTTGAGTGTTTGAAATGCACTTTCACACTCATCACTCCAACCGTCGCCTATGACACTTTTATCACGGGCTTTGTTTTTCTTCTTGGTGCCCTCCATTAAAGCTACCAATCTGTGTAGCTCAGTGCATGTAGTAGGTCGTACCCATTCAGCCACTGCACTGATCTTAGAGGGATCAGTGGCAACGCCAGCTGCTGAAATCACATGGCCCAAGTATTTAACTTCTGATTGGAAAAAGTGACATTTTTGCAGTTTCAATTTCAGATTGTGTTCTTGGAGACGAGCCAGAACCAGGTCAAGACGTTGAAGATGCTGGTCAAAGGATGAAGAAAAAATGACAATGTCGTCCAAGTACAGCAATAAGGACTGGAAGCTCTGGTCTCCAAAGTTCCGCTCCATTAACCTTTGAAAGGTGCTGGGGGCATTACAAAGGCCAAATGGCATT
The DNA here is from genome assembly GCF_963514095.1 of Eutrigla gurnardus. Classification (NCBI taxonomy): domain Eukaryota; kingdom Metazoa; phylum Chordata; class Actinopteri; order Perciformes; family Triglidae; genus Eutrigla; species Eutrigla gurnardus. The sequence continues at coordinate 18,866,178 of NC_139933.1, read as the reverse complement.
CGATTAAATTCGAAGAGGCCAAAAGGTGTACAAAAAGCGTTCTTTGACTTGTCCTTCTCTGCCACAGGGACTTGATTGTACCCACTTACAAGGTCCAATGTTGAAAACCACTGAGCGCCTGTGAGGGCATCCAACGATTCCTCGATTCGCGGGAGAGGGTATGCATCCTTCCTTGTCTTGGCATTAAGCAGACGGTAGTTCACACACAATCTAATTTCTCCAGTTTTTTTAAAAACTACCACAATTGGAGAAGAGTATGGGCTACAGCTTGGACGCAGAACATTCCTGTTCAACAGTTCCTGAATGTGGGTTTTGACCTGTTCATACTGTGATGGCGGGAGTCTGCGGTAGCGCTGCCGCACCGGGGCGTCATCCACTAAAGGAATTTCATGCTCCACCAGCATAGTTCATCCCAGGTCTCCCTCTCCCTGACTGAAAACTGTGCTGTACTTCTGCAAAAGGTCTTGTCCTTGTTGCATCTGTTCAGACGAAAGGTTAGACCATGACAGACAGGAAAGATCCAGGCAAGGGGAACAAGCTGCAGTCACCTTTTGAACCACAGCTATGATACTGTGGTCCTCTGTCTCCTCAAGGAGGACGGAGCTCTTCGTCTGCCCCAGGTCGACCACATGCAACTCGCCTAGCTGTGTGAGGGGTTGCAGCCAAACATCTTCAATGCCGACATTAACGACAGGAATTTCAACAGTGCCCTGATGGACGAAAAGAAGGGCTGATGACACAAGAACACCTGCTGGAAGGTGATTTCCTGCTGCCAGGGGTTCAAGAAGGACTGATGGCAGTGTTAGGTTGGCTGCAGAGGGGCAGGTAGTGTGTATCCACTTCAAGGAACCAGCTGACACTGACCATGAATTTTGGCTTTTCCCAAGTAACCCTGTGTGTTCAAGGCTTCAATACGCTGGCACGTGGAAAGAGATTCCTTCCACTCCTTACTGGCAGCTTGGAGGACAGGTGACTCAAAAAGACAAGACTGTTCAAAAAGCAGCCGATAACGGTGGCCAATGATGTTCATTCCTAAGAGACCAGGCATGGCCTGCTGCTGTTTCATGGGCTCACCTTGGGGGTCCTCTACAACCAAGACACCCATTCTTGTCAGAGTCCTACCTAAAACTGTAACGTCAAGCTCCATATATCCTTTATACGGGATTTTAAGTCCATTTGCAGCTTTCAGACGTAGCCAATGACATCTTTTTAGCAACCCGACACCTTTTGACTCGAAGTGTTCCACAAAGAAACTTTCCCAGATTGTGGTGACCATTGACCCGGTATCAAGAAGGCAGGGTACCGTGACACCTCCCATGCTGACTTCTACGACTGGGCAATTTCCAATAAGTCGAGAGGGGCCTTCCCTTTCATCTTCCGGTGAGCTCGAAAAACCCTTTTCTGATGCCTGGCTCTCTGCAACAGAGGGGCCTAGTTTCCCGACGGCTGAGAGTCAGGACCCCCTCCCACTACTTGACTGTGCACCCCCACTTCTGAGGCGGTGAGGTTTACCCTACAGAACCTTGCAATATGGCCAGCCCTATTACAACGATGGCAAATTGGCTTTCCATCTGCTTGGAAACGGTAAGGCTTAGCTGAATTAGGGACTGTGGGACTTGGGAACTGAGGGGGCTTTGGGAACTGAACAGGCTGTGGGAACTGAGCAAGCTGTGGGAACTGAACAGTGAAATGCTTCATAATAGTATCTAACTGAGCTTGTTGTTTGCGGAGGCACTCTTTTATTTCGGCTATTTCATCTTTGGCCCCAGTGGTGACTATATTAGTGCAGGCCTCAAAACTATCCACTGCTTGGGAGAATGCATCACAGGAATAAGCACGCGGCCTAATTTTACCCCCCTGCTTACTTGTTTCTGCCCACCTAATAGCAACAGCACAAAGGTCAACAAATGAGATGGCTGGTTCTTGGATGACACGTTGCTTCAACTCTCTGCACAACATGTCATCCAGCACATGTTCAGTAAATTGATCGCGTAAAAGTACATCAGAGTTTTGGATACCCCCAAGCGTTTTGCGTATGGCGACATCCGTTAAAGACTTAAGGACATGCGAATAAGCGCGTAAGGATTCCCCCTCTTTCTGAATACGTTGAAAAAACTGTAATTGTGCTGCTACATAGGACTGAGTGCAACTATAGTTTTCAGTCAAGATGTCAAATATTTTTTCAGGGGTATCTCTGTTGGCACTTGGATGAAAATTAACCTCAGATTTAGCCCCTCCATCTAGATGGTCAGTGATAAACAACAGCTGTTCCGCTAATGGCAAATGCCTAACCTCCAGACATCTGCATACTTCTTCAACCCATTGCTCTACTGTTAACAGATCAACTGACATTTTCCCCGTGAACTTAGAACATTTACGTTCTCTAGGTACATAAACATAACGTGGATTTGTGGCTCCACTTGCCAGGCTGCTGGTAGAGGCCACCGTCGGTGGTGCGGTCGACGACCCGGCAGCTGGGTCTGGTACCTGCGATTGTTCCCGCAGCTGCTCTCTCAATTGTTCATTAGCTGCTTTGAGCTGCTGCATCTGTTCCATAAGGGCCTATAGATCCTCCATCCTCCTCGCTAATGTCCCAGATGGTCCAAAGAGATGTCAGCAAACTGGCTCGTGGTTCCCTCGTCGCCCAAGACCTGTCGCTGTTTTTTCCCCCACTCAATCCTATACTAACAGGGTCACAAAAAGAAAGAAAAAAAAACAAAGAAATAATAAAAGAAACCCAGCCTCTAGATCCTGTCAACAACGCCAATTATGTAGTGATGAAAAAGGGCCATAAGGACTAACCCGTTGTGGATTTGCACTCTAGATCACCACTTAGAGTCAGGTACAGTCCGGAATAAACAAGACGAGAGGCCGATGGCTCCAAAAATATGACAACTTTTATTTTCCACAACTGATAAAAACACAATTTGATATATCCTAATTAAAACCGTCTTAAGCTACACAGTAGCAAATTACATTACCCGGCACTTGTTAATTCAGACAATAAACTGGACAATTGGTCAAAAGTCGTGGCAGGGCCAACCTGTGCAATATACGTGGGCTAGTAAGACAATAAGCTGGACAGTTAGTCAAGATCGTGGCAGACCTAAACTGTGCAATATAAGTGGGCTAGTAAGACAATAAGCTGGACGTTAGTCAAAATCGTGGCAGACCTAACCTGTGCAATATACACAGGCTAGTTAAGACAATAAACTGGACAGTTCGTTAAACACTAGTGCCACTAGTCTATATAGTACTGGTATAACAGGAGTTCAAAGGCTGCAATTATATTTAGGACCCAACGCACATGTGGCAAAAAAAGACTAAGACCCAAAAGGGCAAAAGATATCACTGCACACACACACAAATCACGGCACACTATATGCAGAGTTCCACACACTGCCACCAAGCTGAGTGCACAAGAGGGCCTCACTAAAATAACAGCAAGTCTATGATGCTCGCTCAACCAGGCTACGATTTAGGCTTACACCTTATTCAGAGGGACGCATTGCGCCTGCCGACCTAACTTAATGCCAAAAGAAAAACAAACAAAAGAAACAAAACAACTAAAATGACCAAAACAAATTAAACAAAAAAGGCCCAGTAGCCTACATTGAGTATGGGAAAAAACAGCAACCGTTTCAGAACAGCGGTTTTGAATTAGTTCAGTCAACTCTGAGTATGTAAACTCTGAGTTACGCGCGTGCCTGCCGACTCTATAAAGCCATCATCAATGGAGCTCCGATACTACGATTCACCATGGCAACGGGGAGAGAGTCATTAGATATTACTGAGTGTTTATGTAGAAAACGAGCTCATCCTGAGAAAGCGGAGCAACGTAACTGCAGCAAAGTAGCGATAGTTATCGTGGCAGACAATTACTGCCCAATCTAATGTGTATAACTGAATGAAACAGTCTATTGATCTAAAGGTAATAAGTCTTTATTTTCAGACTTGCATAGTGTAATGGTTAGCAACGGCGGCCACGGCGCAGGTGACAGGAGTTCAACTCCCGTAGTTCACAAAGTAGCGCACTGAATGAATTATCATTTTCATTGGGTGTAATCCCCCCAGGCACAGAAAGAAAGTGGCGTCAGTTGAAAATTAAGCATAAGAATATTGCGCAAATAAGGCATATGATTTTAATCATATTTCACATATTAAACAGTAAATATAAGCAGGTATTTCAACACAGAAATGTACTTAAACATTTCATAAATCTCCCGTTCGCAAAAACACTACCTCCGCAAAGAATCTGGTTGCGGATTATGTCCGCGATATGAAATGTTGAAAATGTCGGAGAATATTGTTTAGATAATATCTAATGTGATTGGAAGGAAAGGTAATCAAAATTGTCTCCCAACGCAAAGCTGCTAGAATCACTTTTATTTCCATATCGATTAGGTTGGAAAGGATGGCACATTTTTTTCAGAGTTGGTTCAGATTCCGGAAAAAGGCGGAGACATGTAGGGAGAAACTCACGGTTTGTTGAAGCAAACCTGCTAGCGAGCAGGTTAGGTTCACGGAGTATGTTACACGGGTAACTGACTCAGATTTATGCTGAACTGGCTTTGTGAAACCGAAAAACCAGAGTTTCCCTCATCTCAGGGTTAACTAACTCAAGGTTTTTTCACTAAACCTGCTTTGTGAAACGGACCCCTGGGCTCTACGGGAACATATGGTTTTAATAACGTCTTTTTCGTGCGCTCTTTATTTACACTTAGTGTAGCGATAGACCTACTAACCTACCGCAAACAATCGCCTGTCGTCTGTCACGCTGCTGTCAATGCTTCTGCGTCGCGCCGTTAATCAAAGGGAGAGGATGTACCCGGCTTCCGTTCCGTCCTTAAATAATCTCCCGACCGGAAGAAGAGCCCGTGAGCTACGTCGGTTCCGACAGTCAGACCTCCCCGCTACACATATGCAAACTTTTGCCATGGATCGTATGTGCTGTTTTATAAATGTAAGTATTCAGGTTTGTGTTAACATCGGACTTTGAATTCAGAGCGTATTAGGATAGTGAAATGCTCTTTTATTGTTAATACACTAGATTACATGAGAGTAGATTCATTTTTAAATAAAACCCTAACCCTGAGAATTTGAATTCTTCAAGGACCAATGCACAGGATTGTGGGGGATGTATTAGCAGAAATGTAATACAGCACTCATAATTAAGCTTTGTGTCATAGCCTGAAACTAAGAATTGTCTTTTCCCTATCTTTCAACGAGCCCTTCATATCTACATAGGGAGGAGGTCGTCTGGATAGGGTCCTCCGTATTGTACCACTGTGTTTTTACAACCAGAACACTGGCTGGAATTTTTACGTAGGCCATAGTAAGGCCCAATAAAGCCCTCATCCCTAGCCACAGTCACAGTCGCTCATTTGACGTACTTCCATGTTGTATTTCCCCTCATTGATGCCATGCCATGCTGGCAGGGTAGGAGCGCAGCTTGCTAGCCAACGGCACTGCTATTCTGTCATGATGTTGTGTCTACAACCTATCAGGGTCTCGAAAGATTCCCCATTTTCATAGAGGAGGACTTTAACCACTACCCCTTGTAACTCTCTTCCGAGTGGTTTCTTAAAATACAGAAAAGACCAGAAATGCCCTATATCTCCAACAGGCTTGGAAAGGACGAGGGTGTTCAGTCGGATGCAATTTGTGACCTCAATGCCAAACGCCACTAAAACCTATGCACTGGTCCTTTGAATGTCAGGTCAAATATTGTTTAATTGTGGTTAAAATGTAGACCAATAAACGTCAAAGCTGCAAAATGACATCTTTGTGGTACACAGCACTCAGTCACTCAAATTCTTGTTTTTCAGTGCTGCCATTCACACTCTCTTTATGACTGACTTTCAGAAAACGCTGCCATTAATGAGAGCCATCTACGTACAAGAGCACAGATGGAGACTGAACACAATTCAAGAGGTGAGTTTTTGATTTATCTGCTTCCAAGAGAAAACGTCTACCGTGTATTGCACCAACACAATACGATTTGGGACTTCACGGTTCTCTGTTTTTGGTCTCTGTAGATAGATTGAGTGAAAGCACTTCTCGTTCTCTAGAACTCGCCTTGGGTGCCCTCTTATATCGCCTGTTCTATTGGCAGAGAATTATGCTGACATTGTAAGTGCTCTAAAGGCCGTCAGCCAAAAAAAGACTTGTTGAAGTTCTCATAAGGATTTAGGGGGAAACGGCGAGCGCGTTGAGTTCTCTTTCCACATCCCTTGGGCCAGGATCAAAGCCGGGTGTTAAAGTTGGTCTTGGCTGCGAAAATGCAGCGAAAGCAACCCGGCTAATCCTCGCGGAGAGCCATTGTGACGCTAATGATACGCCACATGTATTCCTTCTGTCTGGTCCTACTGACCCTGACTTCGCTCTGATCAGGCTTTAAGGGAGCTGGGATTACATTAGCTTTGTTGTTTGCTGGGAGGCAAGGGTGCGAGGCACAGAGACCTTGTTCTTGGAGAGAGAGGCAGACAAGGGCATCTTCCAGAGCTATCTGCCAAACAGAGAGACAGCTGCTCTCCCCTCCCTGCAGGATATAGATTTCTCATCACCTGTCCACTTTACCGGTGTATCCATTCTAAAGCAATGCATTACTTGACATGTTCTAATTTATTCAAGAGTACATAACACTATGGGCTGCTCATACTGTATAGTATTCTAACAGGAAACCAGCTACATCCGTCAAAGCCTCAATCTAGTCTGGTCGGGGACTGGCTGCAAATGTCCCAGTGTTTTTGTGAACAAATGACAATCTATGCATAATGATTATTGGTGATGCAGAAGGAAAGGGAATTTATTTTGAACCATGGACTTTTAATACGGCTTGCTCCGAGGCCTTAGAATTTGGTGGTCAGATGTCAAGGTCGCTGTGACCTCATGTCCGTCCCATTTTCGTGATCACGCCTTGCAATCACAAAGATGAACTGATTAGTACTTGTTGGTCAAAAATCGCTGGAACCTCACAAAACTTGTGTTTGGCCATAACTCAATAATTTATTTTCTAATTAGGGGAAATTTCACGCAAAAATTATGGATGTAAACTGCAACGTGGCTGGTTGGCGCTGCCATCGTTTACCACTGAACTGAAATTAAATAAATATATTAATAAAATAAATATGAAGCTAAGGCTGAGATAGCTTAGCTTAGCATAAAGACCCGGGGAAAACAGGTTGCCTGGCTCTATCTTAAGTGAATAAATCATCAAAACTAGCCAAACTTTTCCTCTCCCTCATAGGCAGTATTGGTAGACAGTATACTGTTGAGGTGCACAAAGCATATTAATAATTTAAAATAAAACATCACAATTTGTGTAGACTGCAGATATGCCCACAATGTTTTCAAGGGATTATGTTCACTTCTGCATGCTGAATATGTCGGGAGGAATTTGATTTGATGGTTCAAAAGATTCTCTTCTCTATAGCTTTGCAGAGACGGAGTTGCAGATTGATTGATGGATGAATATCCTGATATTATTTAGTTGAAATTGGTTGGTACTAGCTGAAGTAAGCACATGTCACATTTTGTTTTCAAGGAGGAAAAAGATGGATTTTGATGTAAAGGTATCTTTTGCATTTTTTATGTGCACAACATTTGCATGCAGGGATGTGATCTCTTGGTCTTTTAGTATAAGATCTGAATACTTCGACCACCGCTGGCTGCTAATAACCAGCGGCACCACCAGTTGCTGAAATGAAGCCCACCATGAAGTGACTGGCTTTCGATCAGTGACCTCTCTAAGTGTGTATCACAGGTGTGTTTGTGATGCACCAGAGCTCCCCCATCCATCTTCGAGTTTTAAGATGTCTCTACGGAGATGATTGACGACAGTAAAAGGCCGCTCCAGAGAGAGGCCCCTGGTGAACAGATGAGATCACAAATCTCATCTCTTTCTGTCTCGTTCCCTTTCTCTGTCAGTCTCTCTCGCTCCCTCTCTGCAACAACGTACACAAACACGGCTGCAACACATACACAAACAGTGCATATCCCATTTTTATCACTTTTTTCTTCTCCGCCTTTGATCTTCACGGTGGCAGTAAAAGGCATAGGAAAAAAAAAAGTTCAAGGTAAAAATAAAAAAGTCCCAGATAGAGTCTGAGTGAGTCTTCAAGGTTCTTGGGAAGATGTGAATTGTGACTCTGGAAGATGAATTTGGAAGCTGGACATTGTTAAATGGGCGGGGCAGAGTGTGCTCCCAGGATGCCATGGGCAATTTTTTACTAGCCCCTCAGTTGGAATAACTGTAAAAAAGGGTTAGGGTTAGGTCATATAATCTGTATCCCTTCCCTGAGAGCTGGACCTAGTCAAAAAAAGTGTTTAGGGATTTGGTATTTCTCAACTGTGAAAACATGTTAATGTGGGCTTTCATTGCAAGGTGAACCAGGAATCAGTCCAAGAATGGTGGGTTTAGTTGTTGTGTGAATGAATTAAGAGCCAGACAAATTGCCACTGGCTGGATTCAAGGTCGTTTTCACCATCAACCTCAATGAAATTCACTGATTCATAATTCCTGAAACATTTCAGAATCCTGGCACCCCCGACCGAGGCCAGAAGCCATGAAGAACCTTCATCCTACTGCGGTTTCATGTCCCTCTGTCATGTCATTTCATTAGCGTAATGACCCATCGATTTATATACGCAACAAATGGTATCGAGGCTGGCCCCGGGCCAAGTCAATCGCTGTGCATCTTGGCAACAGGAGGGTGATTAAAAACGGCTTGGAGGAGGGTCTTTTCAACAAAACAGGATGCAACCTGATGGCAGCATACCTTACAGGGTTTTTCCTCCTTCTTACCTCATGTCCTTTGGAGGGGGGGGGGGGGGGGGGGGGGGCAGGTGGGTGCGCTTCACCCGGGTTTGGCACATTTAGCCCAGTGAAGTATGTGGCAGCGAGATGTGGATTGGCAAACAGTGGGAGCAACAGATGGAATCTTGGCAGCGTGGCCAAGGGCTGGAGCGCATTCACAATGGGACATGCTTGAAATCCTGCTTCACCTCCATGTGGATTTACTCTCATTGAGGTAGATTTGCTCCCTCTTTGGCGTATTCGACTTAGAGTAACATTTGGTAACAGGTGGTGTATAATTCACGTTATAGTTACCAATCCAAGTAACAGACTATTACTTTGCTTATTTCTGGAGGTTGATTTATTTGCTGTCTTATTAGTGTATGGATGGGAGGGTTTGTATCAATGGTGTCCTTCCCACATTCAGAAAACAGACTCGGAACCGATCGACAAGCTGTCTGGCGTAAGCCTCCGGGGTCAAGGGGCTGTGTTTCTGGGACTCTGGTGTAGCAAGCTGATAGTTGGGCCACGACATCCATCCATCCATCCATCCATCCATCCTATTTATCCTATCTATCTTCATCTGTCTGTCTGTCTATCTGAGAATTACAATTAAAAAAAAAAAAGTTTGTCAGTCTCTGTGTATCTTTTCTCTCCAAGCACTTGGTTGTACCATAGGATTTATTAATTGTTTAAAAACACAACGACGGCGTATTAGCACCACTGTAGGAAAAGGAACGGAGCCGAGAGACAGGGGCAATATTTAGAGGAAAAAAGTTTATTTTTAAAAAATAAATTACATTTATTTTTGTAATTAATGCATCTAAAAGTGTGACAACACCTTGTTACGGTCCTTAGGGTGATGGCTGTTGATGGTTAATTTTATATGGGTGTTTGGTTGGGCAAAATGCTAGTGGCAGCTTTCACTTGTTGTCATAGCATTGGGAAGTCATAGAGCAGTCATAGAGGAAGTAAACATGTTGCTTGACCGGATGTTTGATGTTGCTATCTGCTAACAAGTGAAAGCTACTGCTATCTTAGCCCAACCACCCGATCAATAAACACCAATAAGATGACGATTTGGCCCATATAAATAAAACCAACAATAACCATTAACATCATCACCCTAAGGACCCTAATGCCGGGTTCACACCGTCCGCCGAAGCGTCACGAATAGCCACGAAATCAGTGGCGGGGCCAGAGTATTTTTTCTGGTTCAACTACGGTGGGTCTAACTCATACGGTGATGGGGCTCAAATCAATGCCAGAATTTCAATGTGAATATATAACAACACCCTCCCACAGCTATAAACACGCACACACACTGAGAGAGAGAGAGACAGAGACAGCGAAACGTGAATAGTTACGTTAACAGCACAGCAGGTGGATGGATCCGAGCAGGCACGTGCACACATATGGGCAGGCGAAGCAGAAAGTTGCGTCCATCTCAACCGAATATTCAAGCCAGCTGTATGTGTCAAACCAGGCAGCATTGAAATATCTCTGCTGGTTACCTATTAGCCTTGAAGGGTCATTTTTCCTGATGAGGTCGTGGGCTAATGTCAGTGGTAGCATTAGCATCATGCCAGCCCCTTTCCTTGTCCTCGTCCTCCTGCTCCTGCTGCTGCTCCATCTCCTCCTCTTCTTGCTCACCTTCGTCCGGCCGAGCCTTGCACAGGAAAGATGCGGGACCCGAGTGGTCATCTTCCCCTGCAGGTGTCAACAGTGCGTCCGTAGTTTTATCCAACACGCCCGCCACCGCCATCTGTTGTTCCGTCCGACGACGTTTAAAAACAAATTTATCCATGATCAATTTTGACCAGCTTACTAATGTTAATATAACGTGAGTGACTATAAGCCGCTAACGCTAACTGCTAGAGCCAGGTAGCTTACAAACTAGTAGCCTACTGTCTCTGTGTCGAGCATACACTAAAAGCGGGCTCACATGAGTGACGTTGACGTACGGACAGTACAGTCTGTTAATGAACCCAGATCAGTGACAGTTGTCATCGCAGCTGCTGTTGGACTCTGCACTTTTCTTGGTTATTTTGTTGTTGTTTTTTTCTTGGTGGTTTTATGGTAGGTCTGACCCCCAATTTCCACTGCATACGTCTCCGCTGCGTTGCGTCTCCGCCACGCCAGCGGAGCAGATACGTTTCACTTTAGTCTATGGGTGAATCCCCACCAGGTCCGCTGCGCTGCGTGTCCGCTGCGTCTCAGCTCCGGCAGTCCACTGCTCTCCGCAACAAATACGGAGGACTTCTATTTCTGGCGGATGCCGGACCACGGCGCAGCAATTCAGCACAGAGCAAATATAGCGAAACAGGAAGTTCGGTACATACTCGACAATAAAACATCCGGTTACTTTTCAAAATAAAACACTTGTGTTAATAAAACCTCTTGACGACAGATCATATTTCAGTTAACTACGTCACAAAAACGTCAGAATGGGCGGGGCCAGGTACGGAGTCAACAGGTCAGAGGTTTTCAGATTTCATTAACTGCAGTCTCGCGCGATTACGTATTATCGCGAGGTCTCGCGACGTCACAGTCATTCTACCGGACTGCGCCGTGGCGGACTCAAACGCATCCTGTGGGGATTGGTGGACGGCGGACCGAAGCCAGATCGGAGACGCACCGCAGCGGAGACGTATGCAGTGGAAATTGGGCGTCATGGTAGGGCTAACACAATTCTCGATGGGGCTATAGCCCAACCAAGCCCCACCCTGCCGCTGCCGCTGCACGAAAAGGAGCCCACTTCCTTTCGGTGCCTTTGTTAACCGAGTGTAGTTCAGATCAGACGCGAAGCCGTTCAGCGATCGTTTCGGCGTCTGGTCTATTTTGTGTGTGCGTCAATTCTGGCAGGAAGTCACACAAAGAAACATGAGACAATCCGGTCAATTTTCAAAATAAAAGCAATTTTCAAAATAAATACCGCAATTGAAAAATGCAATCATATTTGTGTATCTAAACAGAGTAGAGAGATGAAAACAAACAAACAATAGCTATAAATGTGAAGAGTAGATAAACAAATATGTGTATTTCAACGGTATATCTACACTAATACTGTCTACCATACACACTATCTCTAACTCTCTCTGTATCTGTATCTCTCTCAAAGAGAGAAGTATACAAATTTCTTGGTTACAGAAACATGGCGTATTAATTTTATGATTTTATTTACTTCATCGTGATGAAAAAAAATAGCTCTGAATGAACAACAGCTGAGCAGAAGCGATTGTCAACCGTCGCGAAAGTTAGTGAGCATAAATGCCGACTGTTAACATAGGAATAAAATAGCAAATCTGCGACTTCATAGAGTCGCAAATTTGGTACTTTTTTCTCAGAATATTACCCCCCTTTCTGGGCTCTGTTTTTTTTTTCCCCCATGGGTCCCAATCCGATGTCAGGATTAGGGGGGGGACACAAAAGTGATTTTTTGTTTTGCCCGTATGCAACTCATACTGTGCCACCATAAATCACAACTTTGTAGAGGCTCACCATATCATTGAAAAAGTACTGCACAGGGAATCATTTATTGTGCTTACCTTTCTTGTTTATTTGCCCTAAAAAGCCAACACTGCATATCACTGCTTACTTAACTGTTATATTAATGAATCATAATTTTAAGGGTCTCGGGAGTAATGTCTACTCATGTTCTTATCTTTCGCCTCCCTCCAACCCACCATTTTTATCATTTCTTTTTAGATGTGAATCTAAAATGTGAAGAATGTGAAGTCTGAAAATACATTTGTTCAGTTTTGAATCATTGAGGGTATTTTGATTGGAGGGGACTATTCATGCAATTCAAAGCCCTAACGGCTTGGTCCACTTTGCTTGACCAAAAGTGTATTGGCTTTAAATACGCCGAGGCCACGCCTTGTAATTTACAACATGAAAATGACAGGTAACAATAGAGATTAGCAGGGGGGCTGATGATGTTGGAAAGTGATGAAGGAATTCATCTCATCCATCCCTGTTCACCCTCTGATGCTCATAACACATACTGAAGGTATTAGTGGATATGGGAGATATCTTAAGTCACATTTTTCCATCAGATAACAACTTCAGCCAACTATACACACGTACACACACACACACACACACACACACACACCTGTTTCTGTGCTGCAGCAACATGGCTCCTCCAAAGATTTGCCGTTTGTCCCCATTCATCTCACACACTGACTCCCACTTTAACGTATTGGCATTTCTGAGGTGCTCGGCGGTAATTGTCAGCCACACGGTGGCTCCTCGTTTGTTTCACTGACATTTTGTCTTTGGTTGATTGTGTATTTAACAGGGGAAGGGAGGCAAAATTAATTGGAGAGAGGCCCTAATCTGTCTGCTTGAAATGTCACCCCGGTATTGTGGCACATGAGAGAGGCAGGGAGAGACGCAGAGGAAAAGAGGAAGGCAAAGAAATGATCAAACACAAAACACGAAACAAAAGAGGGGAAGATGGACGACTGATGCTCATTCACAGAAATCAATGCTGCTCTAAGACTCCATGCTCGTCCCTGTGGGTTTTAACCTCAACATTACCATACAGGGATTGAAAATGACCAGGCGTTTATGCTGTGGCCTCTTTGGTTGTGTCTCTGAGATCTGGTGTGGAAGGTATCTGTCGAGGAATTTCTGATGCTTGAGAAATGTATGAATAAAATGAAATTAATTTGCTTGGAAGTTTAGAGCACTGTTAAAGTTTGCATGCAAGACATATCTGAGAAAGAAGACCAGCTGCCTTACAAAGACAAAAATGTAATTACCAGAACACTCTTTGAATTAAAACATTTTTTTTTACCTTTGTTTTACAATATAAAAATGTTTTTAAATTCTGCTATACATAATGCTATGTTTTGGGTTTTACTAAACGTAAATGGCTTCTATGTTAGCTACTTCTCAATAACATCCTGACAATGTTTGGCCAGTGGAAAACTGTTAAATTATGAGGCAGCAACTGGAAGTATGAACTGAAGCTCGAGGGAAAAATTCAGGTATTTTTCTGCCGTGATCTCATTTCTAATTATTGTGGCCATTCTGACTTATGGCTCATGCTCACATCGCACCCGTTGCCTTCTGTGTGGAGATCCAGGAAACGCCATTAAACTAGTCAGAAGCGCTGTTTAGCAGGGCGAGCAGCCTGATCATTCCAATGTCACTGAGTCCGAACAAAGGCAAATGCAAGAAGCCACCTATCTTTTCTTTTGAAAAAAAGTTTTTAATTCATAAATCCTATAAATTGTCATGGTCATGTGTTGATCTGTCTCATAACTGGTTGCTGATATATGTTGAGGTTTTTTTCCTGATGTTACTTGCTAACATACTTCCAAACATCCCTTTTTCCCTGCATCTGAAAATATTAGAAGACCTTCCACATAATCTTGCTTTTGTTAATTCTTCACCAGGAAGACGGATTTACATGTCTCAGATCTCAGCAGCACTGATCTCTGATTTCTCCCCCTTCATGCATTAGTGCCTTTTTTTTTTTGCACGAGTGAAAAGATCACACAAAGTGGCAACAATTATTGTTTTTACGTCTTGAAAAATTAAATGTGTTCTTGGTTTGCTTGCACGCATGTGCACTGGGCGGCGAAGGATGTCACACGCTTACGTCACGTTTGTCAAAGGCTTTTAATGAATTACAGGTCTCTATTATTAGTGGCATTGAGTTGAACTGCCATCTGGTCATCATACTCGCGTTTTAAGAGAAGATGCTGGGGGGTGGGGGTGTTATACCATGGCGTATGTTCCTCTGCACATCACCAAGTCCATCCGGCAGACCTGACCTGACGTCCTGAATGCATATGTCAGGGATGGGGATTTCTCAAAGTGTTAACACATGTACTTACACTCACAGGGTGCATTTATTATATTTTGGTTGTAAGATCACCGTGACCTCATAAAACATTTTTTTTTACCCCAACTGAAAAGTTCATATTTTAATTATGAACATTTCTCTCAAATGTCTAATAGGATACAATGATGACAGTTTGGACAGAAATGGACATAAACCTCAAGGCGGTAATTCTCGCTCATTGCAATCATTGAATGACAGTTATATTATATTATTACTGAAACTCTATACTTATACTCTATACTCTAACACTATAAATATATTTGATCAATCAGACAGGCGTCCACAAAGACATGTGGATCAAAGGCATGTTCATCCATTCACTCATTCATTCATAATGATCCTCGTTCCAGATGGTTTCGTGAACAGGGAATAGTTTGTGTTAAATAAATAACTTGTGGGTCGTAAACATCTTTAGCTGATGAAATGAACTATGTTTTCATCTCCGATTAGAAGGAAACCATATGGCATGGCTCCCGTGAAGGGGGGGCTTTGGGGGGGGGGGGGGGGGGGGGGGTGGTGATGCTGAGAATACACAGTCTGGAAATGCGGGTCCTGGTGTCCACAGTTGGGTTCTGTAATAAAAGAAAAACATGAATAAGATAATAATAGAACTAATGAAAAAGTAACTTTTTTTTATTTCCACTTTATGAAACTGTAATTGCAGTATAAGTACACAGTTTGAGACACAAAATAATAATGATGAGCAGTTCCATAAGAACCAGAGCTTCTCGCTTTGGAGGTGGCGACTTACACACAAACATGCGGATGCACATCCCACACCAGGCGACCACGCTGGAAATCTGGAGGGCCCTGCCGCACTCGGGGCTCATCAGGCAGTCCCTGGTCCGCAAGCAGCACTTGGGACAGCTGCTCCCCGACTTGTCACTGTCCGAGTCCTCGTGCCTCTGTGGCTGAGTTTGCCTCGTGTCTGGGTGCTTCTCGTCCCACTCCTCACTCTCGCCTCTTCCCATGATGCTCGGTTTGGTTATGGTTATTTTTGATGGGTCAGATCTGTGAAAACAATGGCAGGAATGGAATTCAGTTTGTGTGCCACATTATTGCTAAAATCTCACACGCATTATGTTATGAAGCACATTATGAGTGGACTCCCACATCTCAGCCTTTACAATAACACCAGCCAGGCTCTGAAATGCCATCATTTTGTCTATATCGGTGAGCGCTACGCATCGACCTCTGTTCAGCATACCTACAAGGCAGTGTTTTTGTTTTCACCTCCAGCTTCCTTTGCTTTTAGTAAGGTTGAGGATCTACCCAGGTGACATTCCTGCTTCAAACACTTCCTCAAAACATTGAGGACGTTTTTAGGAAATGACAACAGAACATATGATATGCAGAGCTGTTCACTCTCATTAAAGAGAGAAAAAAAGAGATCATTAACACCGAGGCCTAAACCGAAGTCCCTTTATGAACACTTTATTAAGTGAAGTCACATTGATTTGACAGATTAACAATTCTCCCACGCTGATGCTCATTTCTCGTGCCAAGAGTTGAACCCAACCCCCGTTTTAACTGTCGGATACAATTGCTCCCCGCAGACATTATCAGATATTAAGTGATAACCCTGATGGTGAAATAATATCTTATCCATGCAATCCAATGGCTCCCCATCTATTACCGTTGACAGTAAATTAGATTGCTGGCATCTGGAGGGTATACTGGCATTTTGAGTGCACCTTTCCATCTCATCCTGCTTTCAAAACTCCATTGGTTTTCAATCATAAGTAATGAAATTCCATCAGCCCCGTCGACCATGAAAGCAACTTGGAAAAGGAAGTGAGAGACGGCCATTAAGTGCAGAGAAAAATGAGTAACGGTCTTACCCTTTTGCTTTCAGTGTCGCCTCTCTGTCGGTTCAAATCTTTTTCTCTGCGTGAAGTAGACTTTTCCTGAGAGGAGTGTAGCGAACCCACACACACCTTCACCCTCACGGACACTCAGACACTGTTGTGAACAATAGGGTGTCGGCCCTTATGTCAGCCTGAGCTTACCCAAACAGAGCAGGTGTGTCTGCAGGTTTAACAGGTTCCACCAAGTGGGCCGGCCCTGACGGGGATGGTGTTATTTACAGCAAACTGTTTTCTCTTCAGGGCAAGTATTAAGTATTACTTCTTGATGTTTATGTTCTGCGTGAATGTGGATGATGAGTGTATCGATACACATATTATTCATATTATTTTGTAAATCATTATTGTCGTCATCGACAATGAACAATGATGGCTCAGAGTTCAGGGGTTGGTGGGGGCTTTTTCAGTGGGGGAATCAATGAAATTCAGTCAGATCTCAATGACCACCGCAAACAAAGTTGGTCGCTGCTCAGCTGGTTGGGTCACATACTGACACTGCAAGCTTGCTATTAATCTAAATGTTGCTAATTTACGGGCCTGTCACAGGTTGTTGTTTTAGCCCAGCAACTCAACTGATTCACCTGGTGTAAGATAACTAGCTAACAACATAATGCAGCTTTGAGACTCGGGCTTTACATCCTGATGATTTTTAGGTATGGAAGATGAAGTTTATTGGAAAATGTACTTTAATTACTGTTGTTCTCTCCACTTAACTCATTGAGCAGATAACACCAACATAAATTGAAACTGCATGCAAGCATAAATAGATCATCTGAATTAGTCATGGAATCAATTTCTGTACTTTTAGCCTTTTCATATTTTAAAATATGTGATCTGACAGGGGCTAACCCCTACCTATGTACCGACATTTCTTTTTCACTCCGTAGCTAGATAAAAGGATCAAACCACATTAAAGGTACTTTAAGGAATGTGAATTGTTTCAGTTAAACTATCTGCAGGCTGCTGAATCATTTCTGCGCCAATGGCAAGATGGTCGGCGCTTACTTAATGTATACATTTCCATATAAGTAGAGATAGATGGTCCTCCCAGCTTAAGGCTTGCGGGCCCCAAGGGTGACCTCAGCAGTTAGATAACATATAGAAGGTAAACTATCACAGGATGGTTTGGAGGCTCCTCGATCCCTTGTTGGATAGATGGATTCTCAATCCATGCAAGGTGACCACTAAGGAGCAGTAGGTAGGTCCTGGCTAAAGGACTTCAAATAGGCATGCGCATGCAGAAAGTGAGGGTGGTTTTCATGTGGATTCGCTAATCGAATGCTCAGTAGGATTTCCAGGTAGAGCAGGCAAAGGTTCAATAGGACTTTGCCCGAGTTTGGAGAAACTGGGGGTTGGCCAACCTGGTCTGATGCAATCTTGAGAATTCTGTTTTAATAAAGATTGCTCTATCAATCCCACCCAGCCTGTGTCAGCGGATTCATTTATCAATCAAACTTCACATCGATCATTGAGGAAGAGAAACAGAAACAACAACAATCACCAGAGGGCTGGTGCCTTTAAAAGTGCAGGTTGATGGGTGACAGTTCCCGGTTTTAACGGATGTTGACATATGGTTTGAATCTACATCTACAGGTCAGTTGTTCATATTTTGTCTGTGAACTTTCTTCCCATTTGTGAGGTCCAACATATTATTTTTCAACAGATAGATCGATAGATAACAGGATGATACACAGACAGAAAGACCGATAATTGCTTCAATTAATTCTTCATCTCCACACAGTCATATTGCCTCTTAATAGGCAATATCTAATACGCTACATTTCTTCTCACCTGCGTGAAACTTTTCCCCCCAGAATGCTGTTCTTCAGGCTTGCTGAGGAAATGCAATCAAGCTTTTAATAAATAATTACACAAGATAATTAATTGATTTGACGGCACATCTCATTACACGGTGAACAATGAAGAATCTGGCAAAAGCAATTTAGGGAAGCAATTAAAGCACAAACAATTTTAACATAGTCAATTCATCATGTATGAATGAAGCAACGTAAAAGGGACAATAATTCATTAGTTTTATCTAAGCAATACATTGGAATTGGTGAAAGGGGAGAGAGCAAAAGTGTGTGTGTGTGTGTGTGTGTCTGACACGCAGATACTGATAACAATAAGACATATCGGGAAGTTTTCTGTTATTGTGCGTGATTTAATGATGTCATGATCCAGCACAAAAGAGCAGCCTTACATCCGTCCAAGGACACATAGTTGTTGCACATGAGAGTAAAAAGGTTCTGCAATGGAATAAAAGAGTTAATCAATATGTTGCGTCTTACTTTGACTGTCACTGCAGTGAGTAGTGGCAGAAAAGGTAGAGGGGAAAACATTTCAGCAATGTTGAAAAGATAAATAAAAAAAAAACACAAGGTGAGACGCCTTTCGTGTTGACCGATAAACACACAAACTAAATTCCATTCAGCACGTATTTTCTTTTTTCAAGGTTGTTTGGCCATAAAATTTATCGAACTGCCACTTCTTGCTGATAGTCGTCATCCCCATAGGAATTTGTGATTATTGCAGTCGCCAATCACCACAGTTTGAATAGCCTTTTCTTTTCTTTTTTTAACAAGCAAGTGGAAGTCAAACAAAAAACAAGCTTTTCCCTCTTAATTAAATGAAACCACTGAATGTAAGCAGTGCTGTGGGGATGACTTACACTGTGGGCCAAGTCAGCATCACACTGTTTCCCTGGACAAAAAGCCAACGGGATTATTGCTGAATATAAGCCCTGTGGCAAACGTTTATGACACAACTAATCTTCATAAACGACCACTCTTATGTCTTTTTGCAATCAGCCAAAGCAAAAGGCTAAGAAGGAACTACACCAGGGGCATGATAAGGTGTTCACCATGATGAACTGCCTTTTAAAAACACTTTTCGGCGAGGGAACAGGAAGGGCGAAAATAAAATACTAACTCATTTCCAGGTTATAGGACTCATTACTGCAGTTTAGTTACTCTGCTTTTTGCTCTGTTTGGGTCTCTAACAATTTCTGATGTTGGGACCTCAGCAGTAGGACTACACAATGCGGCCTACAAAAGCCTACACATGCGGTCAGAACAAAGGGACAAAGGGGATTAAAAACTACACCGCCATTTTAGTTTCACTTCTCACCTAGGTGCGAAGTGCAACGTCACACAACTGGTGACAACCACAGGTACCACAGGTGGTCCCCGGCAGTAGCCGTGAACTATATAAACCAGCGCCACCTTAAGAACATACTCTTGTCCTGCTTCCAGCTCTCTCCACCAACAGGAGGTGGTCTCCTCTACCGCAGCATACCGCTGCAACAGGAAACCAACTTATAACGTCTGCAGCGTTTCCTTTGTCCTAGGCCACAGTCATCTCGCTACAGACGAGCTACAGACTGTTTTTCCATGTTTTCCTGATCCTGAGAAATCGCCAAACCGCGCGATTATCTCTGTATTCGCCCGCAACAAGAGGAACGAAACCGGTTCCTGCATTCCAGCTACCAGACGCTGTCTGAAGTAAGCTGACTGAAATCGCCAAGTCGCGATTATATTGCCGCCTGCGGAAGAAAGAAACACGAACTGTTTTCTTTATTCGAGTTTGATCAACGAGAGGAAACCCGCTCCGCTCTCGTCTGGACTAAGCCGACTCATCACGTCCCCCGCTGACGCCGGGGCCCACGAACTACCGCTGCGTTATGGAACGCCGTCATCGCCAGGACGGACTCGCAGCTTGTGCAACGACACCAGTAAGAGGCTATCAGTCTGGGCAGAGACATAAGTTGATAGTGTAGGATATGCTTGTAATTCTTGTTAATTCTAAAACGTGTTTTAAGTTTTGATCACGGACCGCCGAGTCCGTTGCTTTCCGTGTTGTATTTGAATGCTGATTGTGTACCCCCGCCGCTGGGTTGATTTCTGTAACGGTGTTTTTGACTAAACCAGCCATATTCGCGAGCCCAGTAAGCGTCTACTATCAGTTAAGAGACCGGTCCCGCTGAATGGACGCCAGTTCATTCACGAGCCCCGTGTGATAGTAACACGCCTCCTGAGCCTCAGAATATTGCGCGCGCATTCTCTCCCTCTCTTTGTTTGTGTCCCGCTAACACACACACGCACACATACGCCGCCCCACACGTGTCCTACGCCAGCTGTTCCGGCGGACGCTAAGGACGCTCCATCCGGTGGCTGACCCGGCCATCTCTCGCTCGCTCTCTCTCTCTCGCGATCCTATCGGACGTCAGTGGCTCCATCTGGTGGCTGCACCCGGCCATCTCTCCCTCATCTCTCCCTCTCTCGCTACTCCATCTGGCGTCAGTGGCTCCGCCCCTGAACGCTGTGAGGGATAGCTCCATCTGGTGGTCGCGCCCGGCCATATCTCTCTCTCTTGCTCTCTCTCTCTCTACACACACGCACACACGCACACGCACACACACGCACATGCACACACTCCATGTGTGTTTTTCCCTCTGTTTAGCTTAGTTTTGTGTGTTAGGTAGTTAGGTAATAAGTCTTTGTTAATTGCAGTGTTATTGATTGTGATCATTATTACTGATTTTAATAAATCTTATTATATTATAACTAGCCGTCTCTTGTGCTTGTTGTGTATATGTCACTGGATAACCCACTGGTAGGTTGTGAAGGCAAGTGCTCGAATTTCACGCCTTTTTAATTGTTAGATTGTTCTTATACTTCTATGCCAATGATCACGATGATTGGCATGTGAGTATAAAACCTTTTGTATTGAGACTGAATACAGTTTTAGGTTTTATGATAAGATATTAAATATAATTATTAGTATCGATAATCATATTGACATTAATAATTAACTGTTGATAACCAAATCTGCTCCTGCTACTACCCCAACACTGATAATGTCGGAGTGCCAAAGTCCTCACCAAGTTTATCTGTTGGCTGTTTGTTACTTGTCGGGCTTTTTTTCTGAAATGACAAGTCTGAAAAGGAATCCGCCGTGCGTTGTCTCGTGATCAAGGTGACGGTAATTCCTATGGACAGCTGGGGTTAAAGCAGCTGTGAAGTGTCCTTAAGCAGAACGCTGATGGTTTCCTGTGTGATGGGAACAAACAGAAAAAAAGGTGGTGAACTCCAGCATGACACATGCCAGATGCTATTTTGTCGAGCCGACCCACCGTTGTGTTGTTGTAGAGACGCGTGGAGATGCAGAGGTAAAAAGAAAAGCACGAAAAAAGGAAGAAAAATAATAATACATTCTCATCGCCCGTAACGTCGGCTTCAAACCGCATATTTAGTGAAGCAAAATCCAATTCAGATGTTAATGACTTTATCATGCTGTTAGTGTGTATGGACGTACAACATGCACTTTCCGGGCTGCTTCTGGGAAATGTTCCCAGTGTGAGATGTGTTATTAACGCCTATACTGGTGGTGGTTGTGGGGGAGGGGAATTTTACTCATTATCGAAAAGGAAATTGGAAATCAGAAGCCTTATTTAAGCGCCACCAGGCTGTTTAACACTAACATTGTGTAATCACAACAAGATGCAGCTAAAACCCAGTGAGTCAACTGCATTCTGGGTAGCCCGTGTGTACCCACACAACTTGTACGTGAATAATCAGAGTGCCGTGTGGCAGCTGGTCACGATGTGGCATTTGCATTTTCACTTCCTCCATTTTTTTCTACTTTTGTCTGTTCAATTGCTCTATTACCCAAGCCGGCGATATCTTTCAATATCTGGCAAGAACATGACAAGCAGTCCATCTCATCAGAGCACGAGCAGCCACCACAATCCCAGGATGCATTCTGTCAGCTGCTATCGTACACAGGCTGGAACCACTATTTTCCGCGGCTGTATGTGTGCATCTGGAAGAAAATGTTGAGCTGTGGCGTTAAAGCACCAGATGAATATGCTCGTCTTGACGGGGCATTTTTTCTGTCTGATCATTCACCTGTCACCTTCTGCCTTTGTGCAGTCTGCACCAGATGAAACCCTGCCTTAGATCTCAGCTTTGCAAAAGTGTTCCTGTTGTTCACCTGCACTGGTCCGTCAACGTGTCAGAATTGAATCTTGGCTTCTGCGGTTATGCTCAGTGAGATTGGACAGTGCTGGCGTAACCCACGTATCTTTCTGCTCCTGTGAAGCCATTTTAACTGATTTCAGGGAAACATATCGCAGAATGGGAGTCCATCCCTCCCTTCAGCCACATTCCCACTTCGCCCCTGCATTGCCATGCTCCATCTGTTTTCAGTTTTGACAGATTTCCCATCAACCTTAAGCTTCAACGTTGCTAGAGGACATTAAACAGTAAACGTCTTCTCTCTGCAATGTTAACAGCTCAGGAAATGCTAACAGTAGTAGAAAGTGAACAAATGATGTGAAGAAAAAGTTAATTATGCACTGCTGATTATGCACAAGAGACATTTAAAGGTTATAAATGATTGAACTACAGTACATTTGCACTGCAAATGTTTGTATCTTTTTTTCTTCTCAGGTTTTAGTGCGCTTTTAGTAATCAACACAGCAGTCGATCTCCCTTTGAAGCACTTTGCGTCGCAGCACAGAACCGGCTCTTAGCTGTTTGTTTGGGAAGGAATCTTTGAAGACAGAGCAGTTGTTGAATTGGCTATCATGAGTCACTTTTATGACAAAAAGCCAAATGAATGGAATTTATAATATCAAGTTAGTTCAATAAGCCTAGAGTTCTCAACGGGCCTGAAAATTACAGCCCGACCCGACCCGGC
The DNA here is from genome assembly GCF_963514095.1 of Eutrigla gurnardus. Classification (NCBI taxonomy): domain Eukaryota; kingdom Metazoa; phylum Chordata; class Actinopteri; order Perciformes; family Triglidae; genus Eutrigla; species Eutrigla gurnardus. Next base: position 18,842,954 of record NC_139933.1, on the reverse strand, counting down.
CTGCGGGTTTTTAAACCCGAACCCGACGCAGCCCAACACACCAGCATGAATTGTCGGCCCGAACCCGACCCGAACCCGACCCCCCGCGCGCCTGCATTGTTTTCCTCATACACTCGTTATCACGATCAGACAGACAGCAGACGTGAATTCAAATGAAACTTAAGGTGCGTGTCCACAGGGGCGATTTTAAACGCGAGTGGACGCGCCGCTTCCCGGTATTGCACGCTTGGCAGGCTGCCACTAGAGGATGATTGACAGACGCTCTCCTTTAAACAACAATTTTTTGCGAGCGTTCGCGAGCATTCCCGAGGCGGCGAGTCGAGCCCGGCGCCTCTGATTAGCATAAAGTAGATTCGACTTCAACTTTAGGCAAATGAGGAGCGGCCAACTCGCGCGCCGTCTCTCGACATTCGCAGCGACGCTACCAGAATGCATTACACAGCTTTTCACATAGACAATGAATGGGACGCGGGGAAACACCGCTGCCTGTGGACACGCACCTTGACTCTGCCCCATGAAGCAGGCAGCCAGATTGACCAAACGTGAACAGCGATGATTCACAGCAAACAATATATAATTTACAACCTACAATTTTTTTTATTTTTTATTTTTTATTTTTTAATGAAATGTGTTTTATAAAAAAAGGAAGCCCGAGGCCCGACCCGACCCGGCTCATTTGCGTATTTTTTCGGCCCGGACCCGGCCCGAAACTTCGGGTCCCGTCGGGTTTGTCGGGCTGGGCCGACCCGTTGAGAACTCTAAATAAGCCCAACCCACACAAAATTAATTATGTGAATGGAGACAGCAGCGGGACTCTAACCTCATCACTTCCCATATACAGTTTCACAGTGACCAGCCATTATGTGAGTGGCTGCAGTTTGGGATAGAGTTGTGACGTTCTCGCACGAACCAAATCTATTGAACAGCTTTTTAACATGAACGATGGGAACCGAGTCGCAGTGGTGAGCCGTTCATTTTTTTTTTTTTTTGTCGCTGTCACGCTCACACAAGCTCCTCCTCCTACTACACTGAGATGGAGAGCATGCAGAGTGCACTCGTGGTGGAATGTTGATATGCAAATTTCACATGTCAGTCAGAAGGGGGCCACGCGTTTGTTTTACGTGAGTGCGTCCGTGGCGGAGAGGCAGAGTACTGCAACTATGAGCCAAAGAAAGCTTCGACACATTGTATACAAAGATCCAAAATAGTGATCTCACTGTCAAAGCAGAGGGATATAGCACCACCTTGTGGAATGTTTACAATGAATGCAGATCAGACATTAAAATCTAGTCCACACATGTTAAATTAAATTATAATCAATATTTAAAATATATCAAACTCAGATATCCGATGTCTAAATCTAAATAATTCAGATCCAAATCTTACCCTATCATTCCTCCCAGTGATTATTTCCCAGATTTACCACTAGGCTCGCTTCTTAAAAATAAATTAATATAAATGTCTTTTGAACGGCTCTTTGAAAAGAACGGTTCCTCAAGATCCGGCTCCCTTCAATGAGCCATAAATCCCATCTCTAGTTTGGGAGCTGAAGTTCCTGTTCATTCATGGCAAATATAAGACATAATTTAGAGAATATTGTTTATTTGAATGGAATAAACTGTAACTGCCCTGATACATATGTTTTCTGATTTGACACCTCTATCAGCAGGATGACATCATCCCTCTGTGCCTTTTTTTAAAAACATGAACACCACTGAACGGCAGCAGTGACAGCTTAGTTTTCATGACATGAGTATGTTGTGTGTGGCAGACTCACTGCGTATGCTTCATATGTAAATTAGTTCAACTGCAATTAGCATAAAAAGTAAAAATCTTTGTTTTTCACCAGTCACACAGTGACATTTAACTGTGTGCTAAGTGACGACACCCTCACTATATGACATTTTTGTCAGTTTGTTTCATAATATTGACACTTCTGCATGATATGATACTAATTCTGCTCTTTAAATGGAGCTTTGTGGAGAGAGAGAGAAATATCCATCCATGTACAATATAAAGCAATTAAGTGTAATTTGCCATCGCTGAGTACAGTCTCAATTGTCCATTGTCAGTTTATTGTCACGGCAGAAATTATTCAGCGGAGAGCCCCCCGTAACTCCCGAGCCACTTCAGGAGCGCAACTTAATTTAAAAAATGGTTATTTTCTCAGGTTATTGCATTTTTTCGGTGTGGAAAATGTATTTTTGTTTCATTCCACCGCCGTTGCTCGTGTTTTTTATTGAACTGAAAATTAAAGGGAAAAATCATAGCTATTAACTTTTCGTGTTGGGAATTCGGCCTTGAATGAGTGCTTTTCTCCATCTGACAATAAGTTCTCTTGTTTTTATTATGCCGTCGTTGTCGCCACTGTTTGCTCACTCGTCCTCTCCCCGCTGTAACATACATCTCTTCCCCTCTCTGTTGCTCTTATTCAATCTATTCATAATGGGGCACCTGGTCATATGTTGTGATATATATGGCTAACGTGTGGTTTATATATATATATATACAGTGTATATGTATGTATATATATATATATATATTCAGAATGTTGAATGGCTGTCAAACATGCAAATGTGACCTTGGTCATCCGTATCCATATTTGTCTACGGAATACCAAAAAATGTTTATTGAGATTGGTTTGGAAAATGGAAGCAGCTATGCCGTTGTTTCCTCGTCCTTGTGCATCAGCGCATATAGAAGAAGAGTAACAACTTGCCCAGGAAGCACATACTCTGATATTCACAGCCCTGAGGTCAGAAGTGAGTTTGACCACATATGAAACACACCATTTAGCCTGTGTTTGCCATTCCTCCCTCCACTCAGCATGAAGATAATTGGATATAAAACATTGGTGAGAAGTCATAGCTCTCGTTCATTTTTACACTGGCGCGGCCTCAGGGCTCCAAATCGCACAATAAAACACCACTAAACCTCATCAGTGGCGCTTTAAATGTGTTGGACAGAGGGAGATGCTTCAGTGGTTCATCTTATAATTCATGTGGATTCTCATTGACCCCCCTAGCTGGATGACCCTGGCTCTCACAGTTTTTGTTGTGATTCTTGTGACGGCTTCAGAGCTGGCCATGTCTGTTTCTTGTGCTGGCTGTTGCCTTGTTCTTCCAGGTGGGTGGAGCTGTTGATGGGAGATGCAGTTCACCTGACAGCTAAGGAGGCTATTTAAGCAGACCTGCTGCTGATGATCTTCCTCTTCCCCTGGCCTGCCGACTGACAGCATTTGTTTCTGTTTAGTTTGCATATTATGTTGTCTTATTTTGTTTACTTTATTTAATTAAAATATGTTTAACTCCTTCTAGACTGTGTGGTCTCCCTTTTTGTCACTGACTTTGAGCCAGGTTGTGACAAAATGGGGGCTCGTCCGAAGGCTTTGTTTGGTAGGTTTCTAATACTGAGTAGAAGCTTTTGTATCAGCTATTGGGTTTGAACTAGTACTATTTGTTGCTTCCATCTTAGATTAGTATGTACTATTAAAGGTTTGGGGCTTTCCTTCAGGATAGAGAGTAAACTTGTTTTTGTTTAGCTATGTATGATCTGAGCTAGTAGTCTGGATATTATAGCTAGTAGGTACTAGGTGTGGGAGGCCGCATAGTTTATTGGTTGTGGTTAAGATCTGTTTGTTTATGGTTAAGTAGGTTTAGTTGCTGTGGTTGAGGTTAATGCATCTTTTTGCTTTGTTAGTTGTGCATTTGGCTAAGGTTAGAGCTTTAGTGCTATCTTGTAAAGGGCTGGAGATAGTTTTTGAAATTGCCAAAGGGACAGTATTGATGGTTTGGAGTGCACATGTTAGAATTTGAACTTTCCCTGGTAGGATAAAGGAACGTTCCTCCTTTGGGGGTTCGTTCGTAAAAACTTGGTAATGTTGTGGCAACGTGGTTAGTGTTAGTTGTCTCAGACAACTTTCTCGGGAGCACGTCCGTGGGATCTTGCAGAGTTGCCTGCTTGCAGGTCGCCTTTCAACCCCACTGGTTGCTAGTACCCGGGTACCGGGTGTAAGTACCCGCCGCAAGCCGCATGAAGAGATAGGGTTGAGTCTAGTAAGTTTCTGGATAGGTAGTTAGTGGGAGGGTTTTGATTCAAAGTGCACTTCAGTTATCTGTACTGTTCAGTTATGGCTACTGTTGCTAGTTTTGTTCAGTCTCCTTCTAAGGAACTGTTGAATAGTTGTACGAAGGAACAACTTTTGAAGCTCATTGAACATTATGAAGTTGATGTTGGAAACAATCGGTTGAAGGAAGAAATTCAGGGGTCATTGAGGACTGCTTTAATAGACAGTGGTGTTTTGGCAGATGCAGTGCAGAGTTCAATTGACTGTGTAGATGAGTCTGTAGTCTCTCTCACTGTAGCATTAACCTTTGAGCAGCAAAAAGAGCTATTGTTGTTGCAAATGGAGAGGGATAAATTGGGTATCGAAAGGGAAAGGCTTAAGCAGTCTATGGAAAAGGAAAGACTGCAGTTGCAGCAATACCAGTTGGACCTAATTAGGGCAGGTAAGCTTTCTGATAATGCTGATATTGGGGGTTCACTTGGTCCTGCAGCATCTGTTTCAAAAGAATTGAAAAGGTTTGATTTGGTGGGTAACTTGCGCCTTTTACCGAAGTTTGATGAGAGAGATCCAGACACCTTTTTCTCCCTTTTTGAACGTGTCGCCGAGGTAAGAGGTTGGCCTGAGGCTGACAGTGTAGTTATGTTGCAAACTGTATTTACAGGAAAAGCCCAAGAAGCCATTCAGCTCTTAGTGTAGCTGACAGTCAGAAATATGCTACTGTTAAAGATGCAATTTTGAAAGCTTATGAATTGGTACCAGAGGCCTATCGGCAACGTTTCAGGTCCTGGAGGAAGTCTGATAAGCAGTCGCATGTTGAGTTTGCGAGAGACTTAACCAAACATTTCAACATTGGTGTTCTGCTTCTGAGGTTACTACCTTTAAAGACCTATGTGATCTGATGGTGCTCGAACAATTTAAAGATTGCATTCCACCTGAGGTTACCACTCATATTTCTGAGCGTGGGGTACAAACTGCTTCGGAAGCTGCTACTCTAGCAGATGAGTATGTGTTGGCACGGAAAGGAAAGTTTGGGTTGAGCTATGTTTCTGATAAGGCTACTATTAAAGCTGTTGGTCACTCTCCTAAATTTTCTTGGTCTGAGTCTACAAAAGTAAATCGTGGTTTACGTTGATCAAGTTTGCAATTATTGCCATGATCATGGGCATTGGAAAGCGGAGTGTCCTGTACTGAGAAGTAGGGTAAAGCACACAGGTAATAAACATATTAAACCAGCTGCTCTCAGTGTTCCAGTGAGAAACATTCCAGTTCTCTCTGAGGAGGTGCTTGATTCAGTCAAACCTAAAACTGATAAATATTCAGGTTTTGAAGCTTTTGTGTCAGATGGGTTTGTGGCTCTCGTTGGCAGTGATGTTAAAGTGCCTGTGAAGATTCTTCGTGATACAGGAGCAAAGAGTTCATTTATTCTAGCTTCTGTGCTGCCTTTTTCTCAGGACTCAGATTCTGGTGATTGTGTTGCGGTACGTGGAATGGGTTTAACAACTCTGTTGGTTCCTGTACACAAGGTCATTCTGTCTTGTGGCTTGGTGAGTGGTGAGGTCCACATGGGGGTTCGGCCTGCCTTGCCTTTAGATGGGATAGATGTGATTCTGGGGAATGATGTGGCTGGCAATCGTGTCTGGGCTGATGGCACCCCACCGGTTAATCCTACACCTTTGTTTAGAGAACCAGATAATTGTAAACAGGAGTTTCCAGAGGTCTTTACAGCTTGTGCTGTAACACGGGCAATGTCACAAGCTAAGTTAGATTCTTCAGTTCAGGAAGAAAGTGATAATGCAATTGATTTGACTGTACCTGAATATCTCTCTGTCTCCCAGCAGGAGTTTATTAGAGACCAGCGAGCTGATGCTGCGTTGAGTGGGCTGTTTGACCAGGTGCGGCCTAACCATGAAGCTAATAGTGCAGCCGTTGGGTATTTCCTGGAGAGTGAGGTATTGGTCCGTAAGTGGGTGCCCCAGGGTTTGGATTGTATGGGGGATCCAGTTGTCCAAATAGTGGTACCAACTAAGCATAGGAATAAAGTGTTGGAGTGTGCTCATGATCAGACTGGGCATTTGGGAGTCAGGAAAACATACTGTCACATTTTACGTTACTTCTTTTGGCCTCGTCTTAAGCGTGATGTTGCAGCTTACATTAAGACTTGCCATACATGTCAAGTAACCGGTAAACCAAACCAGACAATTAAGCCTGCTCCACTTTTTCCAATCCCTGCAGTTGATAACCCATTTGAACATCTAATCATTGATTGTGTTGGGCCTTTGCCCAAATCAAAAGCTGGATCTGAGTATCTGCTGACTGTGATGTGCCAGGTTACACGTTATCCTGCCGCTTATCCATTGCGTACTATCACAGCAAAGTCTGTAGTCAAAGCTTTGACCCAGTTTATTGCCATATTTGGAATACCAAAAATCATTCAGAGTGACCAAGGGTCAAACTTCTCATCACATTTGTTTTCGCAAGTACTCAAGCAACTACACATCAAGCATAACAAAGCATCTGCTTATCATGCACAGAGCCAAGGTGCTTTAGACCGGTTTCACCAAACTCTCAAGTCCCTGTTGCGATCCTATTGCACAGAAATGGACAGGGACTGGGAGGAAGGTGTACTATGGTTGCTTTTAGCTGCCAGAGAGGTGAGTCAAGAGAGCATGGGGTTTAGTCCCAATGATCTAGTCTTTGGTCACAAGGTACGGGGACCATTGGCTGTACTTCAGGATGAGTGGATTGGAGATGAACCACCTCCAAATTTGATAGATTATGTAAATGGTTTCAAACACAGGCTTTATATGGCTGGCAAATTGGCTAAGCAAAATCTGGCAAAATCTCAGGCACACATGAAGCACTTGTATGACAGGCGCTCTGAGACACGTCAGTTTAGTGAGGGTGACCAAGTATTGGCTTTGTTGCCAGTAGTAGGTTCACCATTTCGAGCAAAGTTTGTTGGACCATACACGGTAGTGAGTCAGCTTACAGAACAAAACTATCTTATTGCTACTCCCAACCGCAGGAAGAGAAACCAACTTTGCCACATAAACTTGTTGAAACCTTATTATGTTCGTGACTCTTCTCAGGTTCGGTCTGATGACGTGGATCCCTCTTCCTCAGAAGTGTGTTTGGCCTTGACCGCTGGTCCAGTGATTCAGTCAGCAGTTAGTGGGGGGGAAGATGTGGCAGCACCTGATGATTCATTGCTGCGTGGTCGCTTGAAGAACTCTGAATCGCTTCAAAATTTAGATGGTTTGTTGTCTCACTTGACTGTTCAAAAGCGTATAGAGTTGATTGAACTGCTAAACAGTTATCCATCCTTATTTGGGGACAAGCCTTCAAAGACGAATTTGATTGAACATGATATTGACGTGGGTGACGCAAAACCGATTCGTCAAAGATTCTATCGAGTCTCTGAGGAGAAGCGAAAAATAATTGATGGTGAAGTTAAGTACATGCTTGATAACAACATCGCTGTACCTTCATCATCTAGTTGGGCTTCTCCCTGTTTGCTTGTTGAGAAATCTGACAAGTCACTGCGTTGTTGTACAGATTTCCGATCCATTGCCCCGCGTCAAGGACTGTATTGACCAAGTTGGCTCAGCCAAGTATGTAAGTAAATTTGATCTACTAAAGGGGTACTGGCAGGTGCCATTAACACCAAGAGCTCAAGAAATATCTGCTTTTATAACACCATCGGGTTTGTTTTCATACACAGTTATGGGTTTTGGCTTACGCAACGCTCCAGCGACATTCCAACGGCTTATGAATATGGTCGTTAATGGACTTGAAGGTTGCGCTGTGTATTTAGATGATGTGGTTATATACAGTAACACCTGGGAGGATCATTTAGGTTGTATTTGTGCTTTGTTTGAACGACTAGCAGACGGAAATTTGACTGTAAACTTAGCGAAATGTGAGTTTGCTAAAGCCACTGTGACATACTTGGGTAAGGTTGTGGGTCAGGGTCAGGTGCAGCCTGTTCATGCGAAGGTTGCGGCTATTACTGAGTTTCCTGTTCCCACCACTAAAAAGGAATTGATGAGGTTTTTGGGTCTGGTCGGCTATTATCGCTGTTTTTGCCGTGATTTCTCAACTGTGGTGGCTCCTCTGACTGACTTGTTGAAGGCAAAAGCTAAATTTGTCTGGTCTGCCTCATGTAAGCAAGCTTTCTGTGATGTTAAAGAGTTATTGTGCTCTACTCCAGTTCTGTTGGCTCCCCAGTTGGATCAGCCTTTCAAGCTACATGTGGATGCAAGTCATATTGGAGCAGGTGCAGTACTTCAAGCTGATAAAAGAGGTACTGAACGTCCTGTTGGCTTCTCTGAATCTGTTTTATTGTACTTACAGTATATATTGTCATATAATGTCTGGCTGACTTAAGACATCTGCAATATCATGTTGAAAAAAGGGCACACTCCGCAATAGACCCGCCCCTTTTCACTCTTTGCTCCAATAACAGTTGAGCGTGCTTGGCGAGCAGTTGAGCGTGCTTGGAAGTCGCCACTATATGTTTCTACTCATGTTACATCTGTTTAAATGTAAAATGCATCTGTAAGTCACATTAAATAGAGTGGTGAAATGGTGATGTGTTTGTAGGCCAACCCGGTCTTGTGTTGATTTCAGCGTGTTTCCAAGCACCAGACTCTAGAAGCCACTGGCCGTCTGCTCCCGCACATTCTGGTTCTGGTTTTTCCCATGACTCCCTTCCCTCCAGCTGGCCCTGGTAATACGGCCTGTGGCCTCCAGCAGGCCCAGCAGAGCCAAATCTCTGGTTCAGACCCGTACACACATGATATTATTTTCTCTGTTTTTCCTTGGCGTCGTTTTAAGAAAATCTGTGTCCATGCAAATCCACTGTAAACAACTTCGCTCTAGTGTGCTGTAGTACATATTCCAGGCCTTTATGTGGCACTGTTTCTGCTACAAAAATCGCAGGTGAAGAAGTCAGGCTCGAGGGTCGAGGAGCGGGGCAATGACGTCATCATGTGTTTTTGCCGTCTACACGAAAACGTCCCGTGTCTGTGGAACAGAGCGATTGCTCTACTGCAGGTGTGCCCAACTCCGGTCCTGGAGAGCTACTGTCCTGCATGTTTTAGGTTTTTCCCGGCTCTTACACACCTGATTCTAATGATGTGCTCGTTATTGAAGCTTGTCACAGGTTTGAAAATCGTAGCAGGGAGAAACCTAAACCGGAGTCGGGCACCCCTGCTCTACTGTGATTGTTCCAAAATAGAACTTGCGCAACCTAGCGAGCCTATCAACATCACATGCAAGAAGAACGTCAACCAGCCTCCTCAGCCTCTCAAAACGGGAGCAAGACAAGCACAGTAAACAGGGTGGGAATTTCAGGGTGGCCACGAAAAAAAAAATCATCGTACATCGTTCCATGTAAAAAGTGCCTGTGCAACGTAGTGGGCTTAATTACAGCCACCCGAGTAGAGCTGAGCGAGTGGGCAATGAAAGCACACAGCGGCAGTTTTATTATAAAGTACTGCTCCGGTCCCACTCACACAACAAGTCTGAAGCCCTAGCCCGACCCAGAATCCCACTGTGTCCTACACAGTCATCAACAGTATCATCAGTCATAAAACGGCTTGATAGCGAGGAGATCCGAGTTGAACACTGAGCGATAATGAGAGGGACTGCCTTTCGATTAAAGTCTACGTCATGTCCACATTGCGTACCCGTGTGTTTGTGCATCTTTATATATGAATATATATATATATAAAGATTTCATACAGAACGTTTTATTGCTTTCAAGTAGTAATTCCTTTTATGAGATGTTATTTAAAAAAAATTCCAGTGTAACATTAACTTGATATTGGCATTAACACATTTTAATACAAAATTCATGTTAAGATATGAATTAGGACCATCTTATTTTACTCAATGGCCTTGTGCCCTGTCATGTGGCCTTGGTGCCCCTAAAAAAAAATAAAGTGAAGGCCAAATGGCCTTGCCCCTAAAATGACCAAATTCCAACCCTGAGCCTCACCCCTGAGGAGAGAGAGAGAGACGCAATAGGGAACTTCTGTCTCTACTGTGGTCAAGGGGGACACCTCTTCTCTAAGTGTCCAGTAAAAGCCCGGGCTTACCAGTGAAGGAGGAGGTCCTGGTGAGCCACACATCCAGATCTTCCCCAATCTACATCCCATGCCAAGCCCAACTACTGTTGCCTCGGGGCTCTCAGACTCTTGCCACGCTCATAGACTCCGGGTTCCGACGTTAATATTATGGACGATGACCTAGCACTACAGCTGGGGGTCGACCAAGTTCTCCTGTCCTGTCCGGTTCCCATCAAAGCCTTGGACGGCCGTCTTATGAAGACTGTCAGCCACCAGACAGTACTGAGGTGTTCTGGTTACAAGTGTTACTACACATAAGAAACAGCAGATGGCAGCATTTCCACTTCAAACATAAACTTCGTATATACACACACAAATGGGTAATGAGAATCACATAGGCTACACATCACACATAGGTGAGAAGTTGCAGTTAAAATAAAAGCATAGGATGTGAATTACAAAAAGTGAAACAACAGGAATAGCACTACAAATGACTGAACACAGAACATCAGATACACACTTAAATCCAGTTCCTCATTCAAGCCAGGGTGTATAGTAGCTTGCAAACGGTGTATCCAGAAAGCTTCCCGTTGGTTCAGCTGTCTTTGTCTGTTACCCTTCCTTACATACTGAGGAATGTGGTCAATCCCACAGGCCTGCAAGGTGGATGGGTCACCGTTATGATGTTCATTATAATGTCTTGCCATGGGGTAGTTTATGTTACCTGTGCGAATTGCGTATTTGCGTTCAGCCAGTCTGTCCTGTAAACGTCGCTTTGTTCTTCCTACATAAAACATTTTACACATAAGACATTTCAATCTATAAATGACAAGCGTGGTTTTACAGTTTATGAAATGGTGAATGGTGAATTCTTTGGGGGAGCACACAACTTGGAAAGTCTTTTTTTGTATAACATTGGCACAGTGATTGCAGTGGTGGCATTTGTAAGAACCTCTGAGCCTAGGACCTAACCATGTTTGTTTGTCATCTGGTTTCAGATAACTGTGAACCAATTTGTCCTGCAAGGTTGGGCATCTTCTGAAGCTGATGAGAGGTGGTACAGGGAAGACCTTAATTAATACATCATCACTTTCAATAATACCCCAACTTTTCTGTATGATGTGTATTATCTGTGCTGCCTCTGTACTGTATGTAGTGACAAATACTGGCCTCTCTCTAGTTTCTTTGGGTTTATTTCTTTGTAGCAGTGAAGCCCTGTCCACCTGTTTGGCTCTGGTGACAGCTTTTTGAAGAGTGGAGTTCCTGTATCCCCTTTCCCGAAATCGTCATTTCTTCTGATTTAGTCTCACAAACATTATCCCGATCACAGATTCTCTTAACTCTCTGTAACTGCATATGGAACATTTTCTTTCAGCCAATTAGGATGGAAGCTCTTGGCATTCAGAATAGTGTTCCTGTCAGTGAATTTCCTATACATTGATGTATGTAGAAATCCCTGGTCATCTTTCATAATGGTAAGATCAAGTAAGTTAATACATTCCTTACTAAATTCCAGTGACAGTTTGATGTTAGGGTTTATGCTAGTCAGATAGCTATGGAATTATTTTAATTCTGTTTCTGACCCAGACCAAAAAAGACAGACATCATCAATATAGCGTCCCCACCAGATAATAAAGTTGTGGTACTTATTCTTTTCCTGGTTTAAAACAGAGTCCTTCTCCCATTTGCCTAGATACAGACCAGCATAAGAAGGGCTATAGCATGCCCCCATGGCACAACCTTTTGTTTAAAGTTCTTAAACGACAACGACAAAACGTTGAATTGATTTGGTTTTCGCTTTAGGTAAAATAAAACAACCTCCAACTGCATGCCTTGTTTGATAATGATGTGTAGCTGTACTAAACGATGTCTAAAAGGTGTCTTAGTTATTATGACATTCCGTAAGAAAACCATTAGTGAGTACACAAATCTATTTTTAACTCCTAACCAGGAAAGGCTTTCATGCATTTTACTGACATTTGACCTTAACCCACATGAAAGAGCTACACGGGCAGCTTTATTCTGTATCAATTGTAGTTTTTTAATATTGCCTATTGAAATGCCAGACCAAACCACAGAGCAGTAATACAGGTGTGAAAACAACAGGGCCTGAATTACTCCTTTAACTGTTTGTGGTACACCCAGGACAATCTATTATCAATGATAACCTTGGAACATAAAGAATAATTATTTCCAGCTGCAAAACTAGTTGTTTTAGATACATTTAAAATAAGTTTGTTACTGCTGATCCAGTCTACTACTGACTGTAATTCTCTCTGTAATTTGGTATTTAAATCACCAACGTTTGTTTCTGCTAAATATTAGGGGTGTAACGATACATGTATTCATATTGAACCGAAACGGTATGGGGGTCACGGTTCGGTGCATGGATTTACACGGAGAATACACAGTATAAAAATAAATAAAACTGGCGTGCAAATTAATTATGGAACTACTGTTAGAGGCCGTCCACACGGAAACGTTTTTTGAGGGTTTCGGCCGGTTGTCCATACGGATCCAGCGTTTTTGGGGCCTGAAAACGCATTTTTTTAAAACCAACTTTCAGGGTGAAAAAGAAAAAAACGACACCCCTCCGTTTCGTGTTTGTTTTCATGTAGACGGCAAAAACGCATGCACTGACGTCATTGCCCCGCTCCTCAACCCTCCAGCCTGACTTCTTCCTCCTTCGCGACGTCTCATAACAGCAACAACAACGGCAGTCTACGTGCTCGTGAACGTGCTGCAGCAGATAATCTGCTCCTCTGTACGACGGGGCCACTGTATGAAAAATCCGGAGCCGAGGGAGGGGGGCAATATTTCGGGGAAAAAAGTTGCAGAATTGCTACTTTCTTACAATGCTAACAAACATCCAACGCATTTATTTTTCTAATTAATCCATCACAATGTGTGACGCCTCGTTAAGGTCCTTAGGGTGACAACTGTCCTGCCCTGACATGGGCTCACCTTGACCCAGTACTCAGGGGCATACGAGAGGAGCATCCAAATGCCAGGAACATCCACTTCATCTCTGATGGGCCCACATCTCAATATCGGAACAAAACAAACTTTTAACTTGCTTCAACAGTTCCATTTGTGAAAGGATTTATGAATGTGACATGGAATTTCACAGAGGCATCCCATGGAAAGGGTGCTCCCGATGGAGTGGGTGGTGCCCTGAAAAACCTGGCAAACAGAATCGTGTCCTATGGTACCAGCATACCAGATGCTGACACTCTCTTTGAGCAGCTGAAGCTCAATTCATCTGTGATGCTTTTTAAAATCACAGAGGAGGACATCAAAAGAAGTTGCGAATTAGTCCCACCGCATCTGAAGTCAGTACCTGGGACAATGAGAGTTCATCAGGTGTGTGACTTCCTGTTCAGGCTATGACTAATGGATGTTACAAATACGAATCTTAGATGTTCTCCTGCAGGAAACATCCTACGATCCCTAAAGAATTATAGTTAAACACTAAAAGATATTGGATAACTGCATCACAGAATGCATGTGATGCAAGTGTTAAGATACAAAACAGAGCTTGAATATTAGTCTGGATTCTATCTGTCATTATATAGGTGCATTAGATGTTGATAATTTTTATCAACAATGTCATGACCCGGCTCAGTAGGACACAACAAAAGATGGGAGAACACACCATGCTCAAAGATTAAACAATGTTTTATTAACCCAAATTAAACCAAATTAAGAGAACCGAATTCATACTTATAAAATGGGACGTGTAAATCAGTAAGGTCAGTGGTGTCTGATGTGCATGAGTGTGAAATGTGTGGGGAGGTGTTGTCAGATGTGAACAAAGTGTTGGGGTTGTAGCAGGAGCAGATTTGGTTATCGACAGTTAATTATTAATATCAATATGATTATCGGTATTAATAATTATATTTAATATATTATCATGATATAATCATGAATAAACGGGGCACCACCCTGGGATCAGGGAAAAGATAACCTAAAACTGTATTCAGTCTCAATATGAAGGTTTTATACTCACATGCCAATCATCGTGATCATTGGCATAGGAGCACAAAACCAATCGAACAATTAAAAGGCGTGAAATTCAAGCACTAGCCTTCACAACCTGCTGTTATCCAGTGACATATACACAACAAGCACAAGAGACCGCTAGTTATAATATAATAAGATTTATTAAAATCAGTAATAATGATCACAATCAATAACACTGCAATTAACAAAGCCTTATTACCTAACTACCTAACACACAAAGCTAAGCTTAAACAAAGGGAGAGACACACGTGGAGTGTGTGTGTGTGCGTATGTGTGTGTGTGCGTGCGTGTGCGTGTGTGTGTGCGTGCGTGTCGAGAGAGAGGGAGAGAGAGAGAGGGAGAGGTGGCTATGGGCGGCCACCGGATGGAGCTCTTCCTCGCAGCGTTCAGGGTCGGAGCCACTGAGGTTCGATGGGGTAGCGAGAGAGAGAGAGAGAGGTGGAGCTATTCCTCGCAGCGGTCAGGGGCGGAGCCACTGAGGTCTGACGGAGTAGCGAGAGAGAGAGAGAGAGAGATAGCCGTATGTAGCCACCAGATGTAGCTATGTCCCTAGCGCCCGCCGGGAACAGCTGGCTTAGGACACGTGTGTGCGGCGTGTATGTGTGTGTGTGTTAGCGGGTCACAAACAAAGAGAGAGAAAATGCGCGAGCGATATTCGGAGGGACAGAAAGCGTGCCGTTATCACACGGGCTCGCGTGAATGAACTTGCGTTTATTCCGCGAGACCGGTCTTTTAACTGATAGTAGAGGCTTTCTGAGCTCGCGAATATGGCGGAGGTTAGTCGGAAACACTGTTACAGAAATCAACCCAGCGGCGATCACAATCAGCATTCAAATACAGCAGCACACACGTGTCCTAAGCCAGCTGTTCCCGGCGGGCGCTAGGGACATAGCTACATCTGGTGGCTACATACGGCTATCTCTCTCTCTCTCGCTACTCCGTCAGACCTCAGTGGCTCCGCCCCTGACCGCTGCGAGGAATAGCTCCACCTCTCTCTCTCTCTCTCGCTACCCCATCGAACCTCAGTGGCTCCGACCCTGAACGCTGCGAGGAAGAGCTCCATCCGGTGGCCGCCCATAGCCACCTCTCCCTCTCTCTCTCTCTCCCTCTCTCTCGACACGCACGCACACACACACGCACGCACACACACACATACGCACACACACACACTCCACGTGTGTCTCTCCCTTTGTTTAAGCTTAGCTTTGTGTGTTAGGTAGTTAGGTAATAAGGCTTTGTTAATTGCAGTGTTATTGATTGTGATCATTATTACTGATTTTAATAAATCTTATTATATTATAACTAGCGGTCTCTTGTGCTTGTTGTGTATATGTCACTGGATAACAGCAGGTTGTGAAGGCTAGTGCTTGAATTTCACGCCTTTTAATTGTTCGATTGGTTTTGTGCTCCTATGCCAATGATCACGATGATTGGCATGTGAGTATAAAACCTTCATATTGAGACTGAATACAGTTTTAGGTTATCTTTTCCCTGATCCCAGGGTGGTGCCCCGTTTATTCATGATTATATCATGATAATATATTAAATATAATTATTAATACCGATAATCATATTGATATTAATAATTAACTGTTGATAACCAAATCTGCTCCTGCTACAACCCCAACAAAAGGAATAACTCAAAACAATATCACCAAGGGCTGGAGTGTGGCATGCCTGCAGGGGACCAGAGCAGAGAGAGAGAGTTAGAGTGAGGAGTGAGCCGGTTAAACAGCTGCACTGACCAGGGCCCTCATTTATAAAACTGTGCATAGGATCCTTACTAAAAGTTTTACGTACACCAAAAAGCCAAAGTTTGCGTGCGCCCAAAAAAAATCTGATTTATAAAACTGTGCGCCCGCAAGCTGTACGCAATGTTCCCTTTATAAATCACAGGATCACCTACAAGTGTGCGTACCTGAATCCCGCCCTGTACACGACCACATTTTACTATGTTAATGAGCCGGCATGCAATCGTTTCCGTGTTAGCGAAGAAACGTTACTTTTCAGAAACGGAGAAAGAGACACTTGTTGGGGAGGTGGAGGCCCGGAAAATAATTTAATTTAGTGGCCACAGCAGCGGGATCACGAATAAAAAGACGCGGTGCGAGTGGCAACACATCGCTGATGCTGTCCACGGCGTCAGTGGGACGGAGCGGACGGTGATCTGAAGGTAAATGACATCTTTCCGCTCCTAACATGGATTTAATGTATTGCTAGAGTATTTGAGGAGGTTTGATTTTGATGTGACTTTGACGGGGATTGTGTCTGAAAAGGAGGGAGACACAGACGCGACTGAGACCAGAGGTATAAGGGTAAACAGATTTTAAACTTTTATTATATATAAAACAAAACGTTAAATCGTTTCTGTCCTTCCAGAGTCTGCAGCGTTGGGCGTAGAGGAGAGTGACGGTGAGGAGGGTGATGTGAGGAGGGTGACGGTGACGGGCCCTCGGCACAGCGTCCGGGTCCGGCGCAAAGCAGCAGTGCACCCCGGACGCATGGCACATCAAGCGGTCGGGTGCACACTGATGCCGTCCTGCAACTTCAGCGAGACACAATTGCCGCCATCAACAACGTTGCAGATGAGCTACGGCAAACGCGCACTGTGATTAATAAAATAATACGTTTACATTGTTGTCTTCCTTATATTACAAACGCATAACATCCTCACGGATTCTTGCGCCTTGTTGATACCCCTCCAGTCGGGCAGGGGGCCGAGGCTCATCATGCTGAGGACTCTACCACCTTTGCCGGGTGGTGGAGTCTGCCTCCTGAAGTTCGGTAAAGTTGCGCTCTCCACGCTCCACGACTGAGTGCGTACGAGCGTGGCACTCATTATAGTGCATTTCCTCTGCGCTCTGGTGGTTTAAAAACGAGGATAAGTGTAACAATTATACGATGGCTTAATGGCTGTATGTATGTGCGTTGATGATATATGCACATAAATAGGGAGAATATTTAGTTATTCCCACTGTGTTCTACAGATCTAATGGAGGATATGTATTGTATGTATTACATGCATTTGGGCCGTCTCCTCCTCCTGCGGTGACAGCGCTGATTCAATATTTCAAAATTATTTTTGATTTAAGATACAAGTCAGATTTTAAAAGAAGGTGTTAATATGAAAAAAACTATCACTCATTAAAAGCGTCAAAAACATTGCTGGAGTTCATCATGATAACGCAGATCTAACGTATGGAGTGTAATTAAATGTGTGCGAGTCATCAAAAATATATAGTTCTTCTCACGTTTACTGCTGATTCCCTTCCAGTCTCCAGAATGTGCATACCGGTACGCATGCCTCAGAGTTTGCTTACGGGTACGCACACTTTCCCGTCAAGTTTGGTTTTTATAGATCACAACATTTGCGTGGAAAGTGGCGTACGCACGTTTCCAGCCCCGTTTTGTGCGTACGCAAGCTTTATAAATGAGGCCCCTGGTGCACTGAATCACCTCATCAGGCTTACCTGCAAGGGAGCATTGCATGCATGCCTGCATGCATGCTCTCCTGCAGAGAGCAGCACAGCTTCCTGGTGACCCCATGGGGTATCACAACAAAACCAGGCTTTATTCACACCCAAGACGTGTTCTGCTTTTGTGGATTTCCCTGCTGATGCTTCAGCCCCAAAGCATTTGACTTCAGAGATGTGGAATCAGAAAAGGAGGATGCTAATCCGATTTTGGAAGTGGGAAAGTGGGTTCTTGTTCAGTATGAAGATGAACTGTTCCCTGGCACCTGGTAGAATCTTTTGGCAGACTTGTCATGTTGTTGATAATAAATCCTAAATCCTATTCAGTTATCTTGTTTTACTATGCTCCTAGATTGCCGATGGTAAATATGAAGTAGATAGCATGAGCCGTGCAGGACCAAACAAGTTTTTCATTCCATCAATCCACTTTGAGGGAGAAAAGGTGTGGTACTACTTTGAGGACATTAAGGCTATCATCCCAGAGCCACAATCTGCAACATCATCAGCTCGGCACTTCTGTGTGCTGCCAGAAATCTGGGCAAAGTTCACAAAGCAGAAATAGGGAGCAGTAAGGCAAGGCAAGGCAACTTTATTTGTATAGCACATTTCATACACAAGGCAGACTCAAAGTGCTTCACATCATACAACAAAGTGAAGAAAAAAAATAGAAAAATTAAAAGAAAATAAAGGCAAAATTAAAAATGCATTACAGAAAGAAAAAGGAGAATAAAAACATATTTGCAATAATTAAAAATAGTGCAGACATTAAAAGATTTAGCAGAAAGCTATGGTGAACTAAAGTTTTCAGTCTAGATGCTCTCCTGTGATTGTTTACTCTGGGAATCACTAACAGATTGGTCTCAGAAGATGTTAGTGGTCTAGAAGGCTTATGTAGTGGGAGTAGGAAGTATTGACATACAAAGTTCATGTTCGTTTATTTTCCTCCTAGTATTTTGATTGTGTTTTGTAAAAAATATTAAAATGAAATGTTAATCTATTTAGCCCTGTGTGTTGTTTTTTATACATGTGTTGTTTTGGTTCTGTTTACATGTGTATGAATTTCTTCATTAAAAGTGTATTTCTTAATAATTATTATCATTACCGAAACATGCATTGTCATTTCTGAAATGTATGTATCATAACCAAAACGTGTTCATTTAAGGTTAATTTGATAAAAAGAAAAATAGTAGTTTGTTTTAAAATGCATGTGTGGCAAGAGCAGTTGTAAGCCCCTGCCAGCAAATGTGACAACGCCACTCTGGGAATTTCACCCAGAGAATACCAACTTAGCACACAAGTTCTAATACAGAGAAAAGGAGCAGAGATGGGAGTTCCAGTTCAAACACCTTTTTACTTTTTATTTAGACAGCAGATCAATTGGTGGCTCTAATGAGTAAAGATTTTTAAAAGATGAGATCACGTTAAAAGTAATTTGTTTTATTACAAAAATATACTTCAAAATCCTAAATGCTAAGAAAAGGTTACCAGTGCAGGGGAGAGGGTGTCAGAGGCTACGTTCACACCGCAGGTCTTAATGCACAATTCCGATTTATGGCTCAAATCCGATTTTTTGTTTGGCTGTTCACATTACCTCTTTAAATGCAGCCTGTCTACGGATTGCTGTGTGAACAGCTCACGCTCCTGAAGTGACCCGCATGCGCAGTTGATCATTGATGACATCACGCCACAGCGGTGTTTACGGAAGCGAACATGGCAACGGCAACCGGTAACGTGGGACTGTATGGCTTCATGCTAAAAACAGTGTGTGGCGGCAGCCGGCAAATTTGTGAGCGGGTGATTGCACGAAGGAGGAAGAGGAGAAAGAAAATTCACATTTTAATGATGGCTCTATGCGGAGCAATAGTTGGGACATTTCGATCGAAATGCTGTCAAAAACGGATCGATTCCGATAGGACCCTTCAAGTTTAGCTTGGACAGAAGCGTCCCCCCAAATACTTAAAAGGTCTAAAACCTTACTGTCCCTCCACTGGCCGCCTGCTTCGCTGCTGTCCTCCATGTTTGTTTTGGCTCCTGCCCGCTTTTCAATCAACTTTATTTGTCATTCATTTACAAAACAGTGCAGCGCGGGTCAGAATGACGTCAAAGTCGCATTAAATGCGACCTGGCTGTTCAGACTGCGGTCGCATTCAAAAAAATCCGATACGTATCCGATTCAGTACCACATTTAAATGTGGCCTGAATCTGATTAGAAAATGTCAGATTCAATGCGACTTGTGCTGTTCACATTGTCAAAAGCAAATCAGATATGGGTCACATATGAGCGAAAAAATCAGATTCAGGTCACTTGTAACTGCGGTGTGAACGTAGCCAGAGAGACCCACAGGCGGGAGTACGTGAAGGGAAAGGGGGAAGGGGGGCGTCACCACCACCAGGCACCGGAAAGAACAAGCCGCTCACACTGCAAAGCAGAAGACACACAGGTTAGTCATGCATTTTATATTCAGCACACTGAAGTTAAATACGGTGTTCCTCAAGGTTCTGTGCTCGGACCAATTCTTTTCAACTTATATATGCTTCCTTTAGGCAACATTATTAGAGGACACTCTATAAACTTCCATTGTTATGCTGATGATACTCAGTTATATCTATCGATCAAGCCTGAAGAAACCAATCAGCTAGTTAAACTCCAGGCATGTGTGGATGACATAAAATCCTGGATGACCTGCAATTTCCTGATGTTAAACTCCGATAAAACGGAACTTATTGTACTTGGGCCTAAACTCCTCCGAAGCTCGCTGTCTAAAGATATAGCTACTATTGATGGGATTGCCATTGCCTCAAATACTACTGTAAGAAACCTTGGAGTTATCTTTGATCAGGGCCTGTCCTTTGACTCGCATATTAAACAAACCACGAGGACAGCCTACTTTCACCTGCGTAACATTACTAAATTTAGGCCAATGCTGTCTCAAAAAGATGCAGAAAAACTCGTCCATGCATTTGTTACCTCAAGGCTGGACTATTGTAATTCTTTATTATCAGGCTGCTCTAATAAATCTCTTAAATCTCTCCAGCTGGTCCAGAACGCTGCAGCTCGTGTTCTGACTAAAACCAGAAGAAGGGATCACATTTCTCCTGTATTAGCTTCTCTGCACTGGCTGCCAGTAAAATCCAGAATAGAATTTAAAATCCTTCTCCTCACTTACAAGGCTCTTAATGGACTGGCACCATCATATCTTAAAGAGCTCATTAAACCCTACTGTCCTCCTAGAGCACTACGCTCTCAGAATAAAGGGTTACTTGTAGTTCCTAAAGTCTCCAAAATTAGAACAGGGGCCAGAGCTTTCAGCCATCAAGCTCCTCTTCTGTGGAACCATCTTCCGGTTCTGGTTCGTGAGGCAGACACTGTTCCCACATTTAAGAGTAGGCTTAAAACCTTTCTCTTTGACACCGCTTATAGCTAGGGCTGGCTCAGGTTTGCCCTGAGCCAGCTCTTGGTTAAGCTGCTATAGGCCTAGACTGCTGGGGGATTATAGTGGCACACTGAGCCTCTCTCTCTCTCTCTCTCTTGCGCGCTCTCTCTGTGTATGTTCCCCCGGAGTCCCTGTGCTCTCTTGCCTAACAGGTCTCCCTGGACCGTGGTGGAACCTGATCCGGACTGCACCGATGTTGTGGTCTTGTTTGCCTCTTACCGCCTGTATTTTTAATTAAAGTAATTGACTAAAATCGGCATCTCTACTGTCACTAACTTGACTACTCCCGGGATCACTCCCGGGAGTCTGGCTATGCTTTCTGGTCCAGCAGAGTCCACTGAGGTCCTGACTGATGCAGACTGCTAACTGGCCTGATGCTGGAAACACCACATTGTAGCTCCACCTGCCCGCTGTGTGACTGCTCAACTACTCCTGCTTTCTGGTCTACGGCGACGTGGTTGGGATGGATCCATCTCGGCGTGGCTGTGCCTGCTGCCATGGACTACTACTGTTGATACTATTGCTTCTGTTAATACCACCACTACTGTTAATGCTACTACTACCATACTACCAACACCAAATGCAGTTGGAACCCAAGGGCCTGGGCTGCACGAGATTTCTGCCTAAAAGCCTATTAAGGCAGTTTTTTCTCGCCACTGTCGCTGTAACGCTTGCCCCTGGGTGATGTTGGGAATTTGAAATTGTGTTGACTCTTGAAATTTTGAGCGTATTCTAGTCCTGCTCAATGTGTTAAGTGTCCTGAGATGACTTCTGTTGTGATTTGACACTATAAATAAAATTGAATTGAATTGAATTAATGAGTGGCACGCTCGTGCGCGCTCGGTCGTGGAGCGTGGAGAGCGCAAATTTATCGATGACCCCGAACCACGGCCCCCTGCCCGACTGGAGGGGTATCAACAGGGCGCAAGAATCCGTGAGGATGTTATGGGTTTGTAATATAAGGAAGACAATAATCAATGTTCATTGTAAACTTATTATTTTATTAATCACATTGCGCGTTTGCCGTAGCTCATCTGCAACGTTGTTGATGGCGGCAATTGTGTCTCGCTGAAGTTGCAGGACGGCATCAGTGAGCACCCGACCGCTTGATGTGCCATGCGCCCGGGGTGCACTGCTGCTTTGCGCTGGACCCGGACGCTATGCCGAGGGCCCGTCACCCTCCTCACATCACCCTCCTCACCGTCACTATCCTCTACGCCACACGCTGCAGACTCTGGCAGGACAAAAACGATTTAACTTTTTGTAAATATACAATAAAAGTTTAAAATCTATTCACCCTTATACCTCTGGTCTCAGTCGCGTCTGTGTCTCCCTCCTTTTCAGACAATCCCCGTCAAAGTCACATCAAAATCAAACTTCCTCAAATACTCTAGCAATACATTAAATCCATGTTAGGAGCGGAAAGATGTCATTTACCTTCAGATCACCGTCCGCTCCGTCCCACTGACACCGTGGACAGCATCAGCGATGTGTTGCCACTCGCACTGCGTCTTTTTATTCGTGATCCCGCTGCTGTGGCCACTAAATTAAATTATTGTCCAGGCCTCCACCTCCCCAACAAGTGTCTCTTTCTCCGTTTCTGAAAAGTAACGTTTCTTCGCTATTTTTCTGACCTGTCGCCGTGATTCACCACACGGAAACGATTGCATGCCGGCTCATTAATATAGTAAAATGTGGGCGTGTACAGGGCGGGATTCAGGTACGCACACTTGTAGGTGATCCTGTGATTTATAAAGGGAACATTGCGTACAGCTTTGGCTTTTTGGCGTATGTACACTTTTAGTAAGGATCCTACGCACAGTTTTATAAATGAGGGCCCTGGTCCGTTGTTCCAAGGCCAGGACGGAACCCGCATTGTTCCTCTTCAATCAAAGGTTCGACTATCGGCCAAACCCTCCTTTCCAGCACCTTGGAGTAGACTTTACCAGGGAGTAGTGTAATACCCCTGTAATTGGTACACACGCTCTGGTCCCCCTTTTTGAACAGGGGAACCACCACCCCGGTCTGCCACTTCTTAGGCCCGCCCCTGACTTCCACGCAATGTTGAAGAGACGTGTCATCCAAGACAGCCCCTCCACCACCAAAGCCTTCAGCATTTCTGGACGGATCTCATCAATCCCTGGGGCTTTGCCACTGAGGAGTTGTTTGACTACCTCAGTGACTACCACCAGGGAAATTGACGATGATCCTCCATCAGCTTCCAACTCTGCCTCTACCTTAGAGGGGATGTCAGTCGGATTCAGGAGTTCCTCAAAGTGCTCCTTCCACCGCCCGATTATCTCCTCAGTCGAGGTCAACAGTGTCCCATCCTTACTGTATACAGCTTGGATGGTTCCCCGTTTCCCCCTTCTGAGGTGCCGGACAGTTTTCCAGAAGCACCTTGGTGCCGACCGAAAGTCCTTCTCCATGGCTACTCCGAACTCCTCCCACACCCGCTGTTTTGCCTCCGTAACGGCAGAGGCAAATATATATATTTAATATATAGTTCAAGTATTCCATAATTGTTTACTATCATGTTTTATTTCTGTAATTTTATTATTATGATACAATTTATTTTTCTTCTCATTTAATTTAGTTACAAAATTTCTACATTTACAATATATTTGCCAGTCGGATTTAAAAGTAGATGTGATTGTTGATTGTTTAGCTTGATCTCTTTCCTTCATGTAGTCTTTTAATTCTTGATCTAACCATGGGGCATTGACATTTCGAACAGTAAACTTCTTGATTGGTGCATGATGTTCTACAATTGTCTTTAAAATTTGATCAAAGAGCTGAAATGCTTTCTCTGGATCCGTTTTTAGAAATACCTCTGACCAATTTGCATTTCTGACATTATCTTCATATTTTAATTGATTGAAACTCCTGAATGATGTTTTAACTATTACTTTTGGACCTGCCTTTGGAACTTTTGTTCTCCTTACGATTGCAATGAAATTATGGTCACTGCAACCCATTGGCACGGATATAACGTTTGAGCAGAATTCTGGTCTATTTATAAAGATGTGATCGATAGTCCACAGACTGCTGCTGCCTTCATTAGTTTAATTTCATAGGACAACCAGAGGAGTTCCAATCTATATTAAAGTCACCCATAGAGTAAATTTCATGATTTTTACTACTAGCATGATCTAGGATATCACAAATGTTGTCTAAATATTCGCTATTAGCACTAGGAAGACTATATCAACATCCTATTAATATGGGCTTAAGATGTTTTATACTATCTTTGAGCCAAATTGCTTCAATACCAAAATGCATTAAATCTGGCATCAATTTGACAGGTATATGGTCTTGAATATAGATCCACCATATGCATTCCTGTCATTCCTAAAAATATTGTATCCCTGTATCATCATAGATGTATCATCAAACGTAGAGTCTAAATGGGTTTCAGACACTGCCAATATGTGTAAGTTATTTGATTGTAGTATATCTGTTAAATCATTAAATTTATTTCTGAGACTGCATATGTGAATATGGGCAATTTTAACACCTTTATTTGGTAGTTTATGTAACATACCAAAGATCAATATCTTTCTTTGACTTCATACTTATAAATTCAAAATCGGAGCTGTACAATTTACAAAAAAGAACTAAATTTAACCACACAAAAAAACACAAATTCAAACTGAAAGTTTCGTATTGTCACTCTAGATGTCGAGATTGCAATAAGTGAGCTGAACTCCACTAGAATTCCATTATCTTAATATAACTAAGTAACTCTTAAACGTAATCCAATAAATCAAATAAGTAGTAACTCTTAATTTGTTGCAGAATATTTTATCTGGCATAAGTATAATGTTAACAACTTAATTTGGCAGTAGATATCTGCTCTACCATCCTTTTCAGGGAAAAATACCACAACTTAAGATATATTTTTCATCACACACATATTGGGCCCTAGTTTCGTGGCGCAGCGCAGGGCGGCGCAGGGTGGCGGAGCCGGCGCAATGCAAGTTCCGACCCGCGCAGCCTTGCGCACGGTCAGTTTGGCAGTTTGGTGGATCGCCTGCGCCAAGATGGGTGTGGCGGCGCAGCAGGGGGAGGCGTCACGGATTCAGCTTGGCGTAGCGGAAGTTTCGTGGCAAAAAGCCTTGCCAAGACTGCGCTGAAAGCTCGCCAGCTCCGACCTGGTCTACTCTCGGCGCAAGGCACAAGGCGTAAATAAAGTCCATTCATTCAATGCGAATCACAGCTGGCGGAGTGGAAGTTTGGCTGACGGCGCGCAGTGCGCACACGTCACCGAGACCTCACAGGCAGGTTTCCACAGTTCCAGGCACATTTAAATGCAATAAATAATCACAACAGACACTATTTAATGCAACTAACTGAATCAACACGTGAATTTATATCTATATAGATTGTCCCGTCACATCTGACGTCAGATCAAAGGCGGATGGCACGCATAACGGAAACTCAGCCTCTCGGACCAAAACATCTCCCTCCCTCTCTCCTGTTTTTTATAATATCGGCATTGTTATTATTATGATACGCACGCACAGCGCGTGATGCGCGTGGTGGGAGCGCCGGCACTGCTTCTGTCATCGGGTTGTCAAGTGACGGATCTTGCACTGAACCTCCCCTAACGCATTAAAGAAGAGGAGAGGAGCTCATTTGATTGGTGAAGATCTGAATCGGCTGTATTAATCCCAGTCCACGCCTCGTCTCCTCCTCGTCTCCCACTCATGCCTTCTTCTCCTCCCTCTTTCCCACTTGCGCGGGTGGGAGTGACGGGAGGTGTGCCTGCACAAGCCTGCGCGGTGCACGAATCTTGCAACGTCCAGGCGGACACACCCCGTCGGCGTGGCGCAGGTGCGCTGAGAGCTGACTGTGCCTGGTCTACGAAACTAGGGCCCATAAAGTTAAGCCTAATTATTTTAACTTAACTCAAAATTATAGCACATTTATTCAATACATCAGCACACATCTTACATGCCATATAGGCTAGGATGTTATAATGAGTGTCGCAGGATGGATCAGCCCATGTTTGATTTCTGACTGATGTTATTTCATTCTGAGCTCCTTAAACTGCGCTCTTGGACAACTCTTCCGTTAAATCTGGGAAGATTTTAACTTTCATCTCGTTAAATTGCAGGACCTTTTCTTGCTTTGCTATTTGTAAAATAGCATCTTTTGGCCAGGTACCTCTGCATCCTGACGATCATCGGCCTTGAACCATATATTGTAACAGGCCCCACTCGCAATTTGCGCAATTTCCACTTCAGTCTTACAAGGCAGATTTTTATCTTTGAGTACCTCCTTGAAGAAAGACTCCATGAATTTGGTGGGGGTTCCTTTTTCCACATCTTTGTCGAGGCCAAATACTCGGAGGTTGAACCTTCGGCTGTAGTTCTCCAGTTTTTCAGTTCTTTCTCTCAGCTTTTTGTTTTCTTTGTGGAGAGCTTTACACACACGCTCCGCTTCATCCAATCTGTCGTGCATGCTGGACAGGCCCAACTCGACATCAACAAGTTTATCTTTGCAAACCTTCAGTCCGCGTTTTAATGAATCAAACTGAGGCTGTAATTTACCCATTGCCTCGTTTGTCTTCCTTTATTATTGAACGGATCAATGCAGCCAATTCAGCTTGATTCACTTGTGCAGCGTCAGCTTCCATATCGCTCTCGGCTGTTCCACTCTCAACTGGGTCAGGTGAAGTCATCAGTGTTTCCTTTTTTGATTTTCGAGGCATCAGATTGATTTCTGATTTCCTCCGCTTGTCAAACTGATTCTTATCCAGAGATAGTTCTTTGTAAGGAGAAAACCACTTTGAAACCTTTGTTACTAGTTATAGGTTTTAGGAGTTCGGCGTCCTTGGTGTTCCACTTGCTCACTCACCGCAACCGGACATGACATGCCGGTTGTGTCGAGAGTCGTTCTTGGTAAGTTTCCATCCACATTCATCTATAAGAGAATCGATCTGGAAGGGACTAAAATTAACATAGAATTCCTCCGTTTCATTAAGACATTGGCATTGAACTCAAGATTGGTGGAATCACTTCCTTAAACTTAGCTACAGCTCTATCCGATAGACACTGAGAGTAGTTTTCCTAGTGGAGCGATGTCCAGTAATAATTCAAAGGTTATCAAGTAAAATCCTCCACAATAATAACTTTATCTGATTTAAGCACTAAACTTTATAGAAACTCAGATAATTTAGGTAAGAATTCAGAATATTGACCAGAAGCACGATACACTATAACAAACATAATAGGCTGCATAGTTTTCCAGTTTGGGTGCAAAAGACTGAGAATCAGGTTCTCAAATGAGTTATAGTTTAGTTTTGGTTTTGGATTGTTTGATAGGCTTGAATAAAAAATTGCTGCAACTCCTCCTCCACGTCTGCTGTCTTGAGATATGAGTATTAATATGGCTGGGAGGACTAGCTTAGTTTAAGCAAACTGTCTTCATCACGCAACCAGGTTTCAGTCAGGCAGAATAAATCAATATGATTATCTGATATTAAATCATTGACTAATACTGCTTTAGATGAGAGAGATGTAATGTTTAAGAGTCCATACTCACCTGGGAGGTCAAGGAGAGAGTCAGAGACGCCAACTCACCTGCCGCTCCCAACTCACCTGCCACCCTGGTGTCCAGGGAACCAAGGAGGTCGTCCAGGGTCCTTTATGGTGGTCATCCCTAGGAGAGGAAACCAGGGACTTCGTTAACACATGTTGTACCTGCAACCAACACAAGCCCTCGCTCCAGGCTCCTGCTGGTCTCCTGCAACACCCTGACCAGCTCTCCCCCTTCCAATGCTCCTACGGCTTCCAGTCGCCTCTGTTCCCGGCTCTGGAAAGAGAGGCTTCCTGCCTCGGTCTAGGCCCGTGCCGCCCTCCTGTGTGCCGCCGGCCAATACGCATCCGCCGCCAACCGCCGCCGCTCTCAGGCTCCGGAATACCGGCCGGGGGATAAGGTCTGGCTCCCCCCGAAGGTGGGGCTGTGTCCCCAAGCCTCGGGGTCGGCCTCCCCGACCACCTCCTCCTCCGGACCCGTCTAGCAACGATTCCGAAGCCAAGGCTCCAAGGACCCCTCCTCAGACAAGGCGGACAAGCACCCGGGAGCCCAGGAGAAGAGGATGGAGGTGGATGTCTCACATAAGTTCTAGTTCTAATACTGAAATAGCAATATGAGTAAAACAATATTCGTGCATTTGGGAATCTTGTTTTCACTTTGCTTGTAGCCTCCTGTTAAAACTTCTCGTGGGTCACTATATCTCATCTCACATTCAAGAGGTCGCTTAAATTAGGATTCCTCTGTTTTAGTTTTTTTTTTTAGGATTGGATGAAACATCGATCTCCAGAGATCAGCCATACAGCGGGTCTCCTTATTAGGTTATTGGTTTTTGCAGCCCTTTACTGGAATTGGAGAAGGGGGGAGCATGCAGCAGGTGTAAAAAGCGTGAAATATAGCGGCAGTGAAGGGTGCAGCGTAAACCTCCACTCTAACTTTTTTTAATTTGGATCGGCAAGTCAACTGCCGGGATGGCAATATTTTATCCTCAAGTCGTTTTCTGAGTATCCCGCTCCGAGGCGGAGTGGCTCTCCATCATGTTTGTCAGAAGGGACTTTATTGAAGAACACTGAGACCAGATTGGATGCTGCCGCATACACAGATGTGTATGGAAAAGGGTGTGGGTATCTGGTATCGGTGGAGTTATTATGCTGCATTTGCAGACTTCTGACTAGGGATGTAATAAGACCTTATCACGGATCGGGATCAAAAGCACACAATGAGATGATCCTGGTGAGTTTTCATTATCAGGATGAAGTTAGATGTTTTCGCTATGATCCAATGGGCTGCATCCATTCAGTTTCAGTTTTATATTCATTGTCTTTAATGAACAAGAGAAAGTCAAGACAGAAGCCATTTGTGGATTTACAATTTCTCACTAGTGCAAGAACTTTTTTCAAAATCCTTGTTTTGTATAGCGTGCTTGCTATACAAAACAAGGATTTTGAAAAAAAATCATTCAGATTCAGTCAGACTTTTTTAATTACTACACATGCTTTGAATGCATTTCTCAAGGATACAGTTCATATAGATGGTGAAGTCCTCGGCAACGACACATTGTGCTAATTATATAATTCAATAATGAAATGGCCACAGCAAAGATGTGAAACGTTGGTTTTTCTCTGGAGGTCTCAGGATCACGTCCTTCCTCTCAATAGCGAGCCATTTAGTTCAGCAGAGGAATACAAATTAACGCTATTCACGGGCATCCCACAATATCATATTGTATTTGCCGCTACCTTGTGTCGATTCATTCAAGTAATACACACAACTCTGATGCATAGTTATGGAGTTCACAACCACCCACAAAAGCGCACCACTAATAAACCGCGCTATGGATACTGTACAAAACAGCTTCTGGAAGCCTGATGAAAAAAGCAAGTTCTAACAGCTGCATTTTTGTTGAAAAACACAGTGGAGTGCAATGGAATCATTTGTGTTTTTTTGTTGTCGGTCTTGAATTTGCTCAAGGACCCGTGACTGAAATATAGTGCTTATGAATCCTCAAGGTAATGGAAAAGATGCTCTTGCTGACAGGCAGCAGAGACCCAGGGTCATGTTTTTCCTCATGCACATAAATCCTGGCCTCCTCTTGCCCCCTGCCCACCCTTCTCGTGCGTTCCGTAGCGGGATCCGTCTTTTGGCTATCTTGACTGATTGAGAGGCGTTGATTTATATCAACGGGGGCCAGCCACTATAACAGAAAATTCAATTAAACGGAGGAACATAAATAGAAGATAAATGAATGACTGCCCTCACCTCTCTACTGCTGGCCTTTGTCCCTACGGGATACATTGAATTCCTGTAGAAAAGAGTTTTTTTGTGGCTCACAGTATGTTAATTATACCCGCGGATTTGTACATAGGTGGGTTGCAGAGCTAAAAGGATACATTGAGCATATTCATACTTATGCAGCAAACCACGAAAGACACAGCTAGATGGGGAGAGAGAGAGACAGAGAGAGAGAGAGAGAGATCTAATGTACGTCCTTGAGAAAGAGAAAAGCTGAGATGTAAGCTGTAGTTCGTAAGGACACATTCCCTGTTTGCAGAAGGGCTCGTTAGCTGTTTATATCATGGCAAGGACGCGAGGGCCTCTCTCTCTCTCTGTGTCCTCCATATAGGTCGCTAAAGTGACTTTTGAGATTTGATACTTAAACCTTGAAAGATCCGTCTCCCACTCCCAATTTAGACCTGACCTTTCCCTGAGCAGCCAGCTCGACTCTAACCTGCCACACGCATGAGAATAGGATCAACTCAGGGAAAGGACGTAATCAGTCTCCGTGTGCTCGGGGGGGGGGGGGGGGGGGGTGTCTGATAGTGGACCATCGCGCACGCACTCACGATATTGACATTGCTGGTTGTTTTACTGCTTAATTTGCCAGCCTGCTGAAGTATTTATGAACTTCCTGTCCGAATGCACAACATGTAAATTAAGCTTCATCATAAATAATCCAGTGTGTGTGTGTGTGTGTGGGGGGGGGGGGCAGATATGCAGTGCTATAATTGGAAACAGGTACAAACTACTTGTTTTCCTGCCTTTATAATGTGCCAGCAAGTTTATTTTCTGGTCCTGCGGCGTTGTGGTTGTTTTTTTGCTTCTAGCGAAGATCATTAATATACGACTCCCTCCCGCTTTCAGATGCCCTTGTTCGGCAAGGCGTTCTAAATCTGCACAAGTGGCTGGGAGGACACTCGTCTCTGCTTTTGCAGGGCCAAAGCCTGTCTCCTAACTTAAGTAGGAATTAATTTATGCTCGGTGATAAAAAATACATAAAGCGAGGGCGAGGCGTAACCCGGGGCGGGAAACAGCAATAAGAGGTGTGAGGCCTCGATGGCAATAATTCAGAGTGATTCATAGCTCGGTGACGGGAGGAAAATGTTTCGTTGGCGTATCAGTCAAACACATCCCTGTCATCATGAACCGGAGAGAGAACCGACACCTCAGGAAACTACTTTCACATCAGTGTCGTTCTTTTTACTTTGTTTTTGGGCCATCATAAGATCGACCTGCTCGGTGGGGAAATACATTTGTGTTCGTATGTGTGTGTGTGTGTGTGTGTGTGTGTGTGTGTGTGTGCAAACAAAAGCACAATGTTATTTCCAGAGAATGAGTTGCTTTTGCTTTCTAATTACAAATCTATATTATGGTGTGTGGGGAAGGATCATGACTGGAAGTGCATTTCATTCCCTGCAGTTCCCTTCAGGTTGTGGTGTCGCACCCGTCTTGGCTTAAAATGACAAAATAGAAAGTGAATATTCACACTCACTTTCGGTACATTTGACCCGCTCTGCCATCTTTACGACATGTGACAAATTGGTGGATTGGGGTTTATTTAGACAGCAGCTTTTGTGAAAAACATTAGCTATGAAAATCTACTGGTGTAATGTGCATCATAGAATGTATTCAAAGTAGTAAAGTGGGGGAGATCGTGGCGAGCGATCGCCGAGGAGTTTTTTTTAATTATCCCGGTAATTTGTCTGCGTGAGAAACACTAGATGTGGCGTGTGCTGCTTTGTCCTCTGACAATGTAAACAAACTGGTCTCAGTAACGGGCTGAATGTAAAGGAGGACTAAGCTGACTTATTCTATGAAGTGAAAAGGATTTATCATTCTGACTTCACAGCAGAATATTTCCTTGTTCTTTTTTCCATATTTGCATGCTGCTATTTAACAATAGTATTTTAATTTAAATACTTCCTTTGTGTTGATTCTACATAAATTCCATCATTTTACATTTAAATATCCATTATAACACACTTTATTCTTAAGAAGAAAGAAAGCGATTAATTACGGCAAATTGTGCGATTAATTAGTAAAAAAAAAATAATCGATTGACAGCACTAATTCAAAGTATTGTTTTGTTCATTGCCATATTATCAGGGTTCGCTCTTGCTCAACCCCAGCTGGCATGCTCTTTGACTCTGACTCTCGCTGTCTCACACAAACAAACATGGACGTATCCGCACATGCAGTAATACACAGAGAGACGCAGCCAGACATGCAGTTTCTGTCGTGTGTCTATTACCCCATCTTGCCTCAAGGCTGCATCGCTTGTTAGTCGGCCTCATACTCTGTGTCACACATAGCCAGCTCAACATGGGTCCCAACATCATCTGTGGGTGGGTGTCACCCTGTGACCCAGCGGGAGACATGAAGGCTGTTAACCCCCTGCTTGTATGTTTAACTCAGGTCTTGACGAAGCAGCCACCTCCAAGTGTGGTATCCCGCGAGTCTCTGACTTTCTAAAAAAAACATGAGCAATGCTGAAGACGCCGCCGCTGCACCACACTGATGTGTTTGCTCAGCAGCCCTGGTGGGGACCAGCAGACTGTGTGTGTGTCCTGCATTTCGCTACTCATCATTTCAGAGGAGGATGAAATTTCCTTTGAGGCCATCTCACCCTTTCAGAGGGAGCCTCACCATGTTGTGTTCTCGGTCGGGCCGGAGGCTACAGAGGCTCATCACACACTTGCTAGGTTAGACATATGTCACCAAAGACACAGGCGTTTGGAGGCTCAAGGACACCATTAGGGGGGTTATATCTGTCAAAGCTAAACATCGAGTAAAATGAGGCCTTTACCGTCTCCTTGGGGGGATTTTAGTTGCGTCCAGCAGCTCTATAGCTCACAGAATGTCCACACCCTTTGGCAGCAGACAGTTTTCGCCCTCAGAGGCTGAAATTTGGCAGGTAAGGTCAAGTATGTGTGCATGGAGGTGTGTGTGGTAATATCAGCGAGATGCTGTGGGGTGTAGCAGCGAGAGCGACTTGTAACATAAAGGTGCATAAATCCTAAACAGATTCAAGCAGCCAACCTAATGGATGGATTGTGTGGGAGGGCATTGCACTCAGCAGATTTCCTTTTGTTAGTGACGGTTTGCCTCACCACCCTACAATGTTAGCCCACCCCCCTCATAATTCATGGGGGAAGTCATCATTGGCCTTAGCAGAAAGTTCTTATTTTAACAGTGTGGGTTAGCCCTGCCCGCCCATACTTAAGGCCTAAATAGGAAATGAGATTGATTCATCAAAATTATATTGATTGATTTTTAATTAATCAATAGTGGTGTGGAAGAAAACTCTTAAGGTCCAATTCAGTGGCTGGTTCAAATGAGGTTTAATCACTGACAGTGGAGAAAGGACAATGTCGCGTTGCCACACAGTCCATTCTAAATTATGTGAGGTGAGGGATAACTTTATACACAGAACCAAAGGGGCAGCAATGTGTTTAACATGTGCAATGACATCAGAAAGGCTAGCATTATAATCTGGCACATAAGTACAACATTCAACACCAATCACTGCACAAATACCACCCTGGGATGCTAAAAGATAGTCTAAAGATGCTCTATTCTGTAAGGCAACTAGACAGGTTGCAGCCAGCTCTTTTGATAAGAGAGACAAACCTAGGGAAGTGGTATTAGCTAAATCCTCTATACGTTTGAAAAGATCTCTTATCTGATTCAGGGAAGACAATACACCATAACTGGGAATAAGCATGCCGAATAGACGGCTCCAATATATCTGTGAGTGGGTGATTAACACATCTCGTTTAGATCTTGTTGACCTTAATCCTGAGGGAATTGGAGGCAATTTATCCACAACTTGCATTGCTGGAACTACGTAGCCCAGGCCACACACTCCGCTCCAATCCTTAGGAAGATATTCATATGCTTTTTGTCCACATATCCAGTACATCCCTTTTCCAGCTGGGACGGAACAAAAAGAAGCCGCTGTGGCTAACCTAGAAAAGTTAATGTCAAGTGTCGAACAAGCTGTAGGTGAAGGGCTGTAGTCCGAAGTCCATATTTTGGGAGAACTTCTTGGTATTGGATAAAACAGCGAGTCACAGTTCGAATGTCCCATGTCATGACCAACTCCGGTACCTTTAATACACCACTTTAATGGTCGTGGAACTACTCTAAGAGGGATGGCAGCAGGGACATCAGTGCATGTCTGACACTTGCTTGTGGATGTTTTGCAAGGTAAAGGTCTCAGTTCAGGTGTAACTGGGCACAGTTCATGGGTGTAAGATGTGTGTGTATTTAGGTGAAGTAAATGGCACGTGTCGCAGTCAGAAATGGGCAGAGCCATCAGAGGGAGGCCTTCATTTGTGCTATGTGGGATGAATCCACATACGTAACAATTGGTAGAATTTGAGCTGTGATAAGCTACCATCCTAGTCAGGTTGATATAGGTGTTTGTGGAAATCATTTGGTCGTGTGTGAAGATTGTATTTGGTCCAGTTTCCCGTTTCTGACGAAGGCTGGAGACTGCAGTCGAGGAGGGATGAGCTATCCCTGATATGCTTCTTTCTGGTGGCTCCATAGCTGCAGTATTAAGAAGGAGATCTTCCAAAGCAACTTTCTGTCCCCATTGCTTAATACTGGTACTGCAAAGGAGCCACAGAAGTGATAATCCGGTCACAAGCAGCAGCCATGTTGGTGTCGTTCATTAGCATCTGGTCAGAACAGCACCGTTCCGGGTTGTTCTCCTGCTGGGCTGTTGATCTTCACTGGTCCATGTTGGCATCCTGCTGGGCTGTTGATCTTCACTGGTGTGAAGAGTGGATCCATGTGGGGTGTCACACACTTCATGACAGTGTTGTTGGTCAGCAGTATTTGAGATGGACCAGTCCACCTGGGCTGGAGAGCGTTCCTTCGCTTGAACTGCTTCAGGGTTGAAATCACCAGGCTGGAGGTTGTGACAGTCCCCGTCAGTGGGAGGCGTCTAGGCTGCGATCACCTGTTAGTGCAGAGCTTAGACAGAAGAACACAGTTCCTTGCAGAGTTCTCGTGTGATAGAGGAGTTGAAATGGGTGCCGTCGTCGCTGTTAATCCAGCGTGGGATCCCAAACAGGCAGACAATGTCTCTAAGGAGCAGAGTAGTAACTGTTGTGGTGTCTTTTCTGTTTGCAAAAACTTCAGTCTATGTTGAAAACATATGATTAAAAAAAACAATAACAATAACATGTGAACATATGACTTTGTACAAAGTCAATCAGCATATTTACAAAAGAGTCCTCACGGGGGGAATGCTCTTCTTGGTTTGTGTCGACAAAATCTTTTGAATTTAGGGACGTAACAGGAGCAACATAAATCTGCTTATTGCAGCAATCATTCCCCATTTGCTCCTGTAAGTCACACCATGTGTCACACAAACAAGTTGAGGAAGCAAGAAATGTGTGGCTAATGCGCGGCCGTCGCAGGAGCTCCACAATTCAAAAAACAACACAACCAGGCAGAGCGCTCAGAGGTGTCGGGGGCAGCTTGTAACGTAGCCACGTTAAAGCAAAGAGCTCAGCTTGTGGGGCTGAGCATGGGGGGTGGGAGGGGGTGGGTGAGATTCTAGGATCTCAAATAGGGGACCAATTGCATAACCTGAGTCAAGTGTAGGGCTCTCTGATTCCCACAATGCACATAGACTAAAACGCAGAATCTGACAAGAATACCTGTAAAACGTGGAATTTCGTGGAATTCAAAATCTGAAAATCAATGTTTTCTCGAACATTATAAGAGTTTGTTACCATACCTAAGCTGAAAGAAAAGGAAAAAGGGGGGGGGGGGGGATTAAACGTTGTGTAATCAACGGGAGCACCGCCTCATCCAGCATGTCTGAAAAGTGAAACATAAATAGCAGCGAGTGGATTGACAGATACGCTGATTTTAGACACAGCGAAAGTCAAGGGCAGGGGACTGCTAGAAATGTCTTTATTTTGATCTATCACCTACACGATTAGACACTATTTGATGAAAAATAATGTATTTACAAAAAGACTAAAATAGCAACAGGTAGGTTGCTGAAAATGCATTAAAACAGACAGACAACCAACTAGTTACAGAAGCAATACTGCTAAACAGTGTTGTGCCTGAACCTGTTCATTGAATGATAGTTCTTGAACTCGTTCATATTTTGGGAAGAACGTGAACTGAAAGTACTGTATTTCTGCCTGATGAACGCTACTGTGAATGCGTTCATCCTGGTGTCTGTGAACGCTCTCTCAGTTTAACTCCATTTAATAGGGTGCCAGATTTGTATAGAGCATTCCAGGCAAAAACTAAATATTGAGAACAATATTTTGACATAAAAAATAAAACAGGGCAAATTAATTGATACAAAAACAACCAGCTCAAACGAAATGATAATACTAGAAGGATAAGGTACAGTATTAGTTATGAGAAACAAGGAATCATAAAATTGAAAAAAATGAAATGTTTACAAAAAAATACTAAAATAATAGAATGTAGGTAGGGTGAAGTGAATTAAAAAAAATAAACAAATCAACAGGCTAAAGAGAAGCCAGAATACTAAAAGAACCAACAATTTAACTATAGTAAAGAACAAAAGAGTAAATAACAAAGGGCAGGGTGGGGGAAACTTAATTAAAACAGACAGACAAACCAACTAGTTAGAGAAGCGATAAAGGGCAAGTTACTAACAGTCTTGAGTAACAAGAAATAAAAAAAATAGAATATAACGTATTTGAAAAGAAAACTAAAGTAGGTTGGGGAAATTAATTAAAACAGACAAACAACCCAACTAGCTAAAGAAGTGATACTACACAGTGAAGAAAAATTTGTATTTACATGAAAATAAAGTGCTCTTAGCCACTTGGTTTATCGCAAAACAGCAGTCATGAATCACAGTGAACAAAAGGGATAAGGAATTAGAGCTGGAATGTTGTGTTCAATTGTAACCTCCTGAACAACTACTCAATTCCAGCAATAATTTCTCACAGCAAGAAAACAACATTTTTATGGCCACAGCGGGCTTTAAATCACAGCAAAACACAAATACACAACATTGACAAATAAGACGTTACAATGAGCTCATACAACTGTCAAACCGGTTATACACACCTCATTCACTCAATATAACAATATTTTACAAAGAGAAACACTGAAATCTATAAGATCACAGAGAGTTTCACCATGCAAATCGTCATTACATTTCCAAGTAGGGATTATGATGACATGAGCGGCGGTCTGGCTACCCCTACTTCAATGTCATCCACCTCGCATAACAATCTCTCATATAGAAGAATCCTCAATCACAGAGAATTTCACTTTATAAACCGCCATTATACTATCAATAGGATTTAGGATAATATGAGCGGCGGTCTGGCTACCCCTACTCCAATATCATCGACCTCATATAATAATCCCTCACACAGAAAAATCCTCATTTACAGAGAATTCTACTATGCAAACTGTCATTACACTACCAATAGGATTTAGGATAATACGAGCGGCGGTCTGGTTACCCCTACTTCAATATCATCGACCTCATATAATAATCCCTCACACAGAAAAATCCTAATTTACAGAGAATTCTACTATGCAAACTGTCATTACACTACCAATAGGATTTACGATGACATGAGCGGCGGTCTGGCTACCCCTACTTCAATGTCATCAACCTCACAAAACAATCCCTCACATAGAGAAACACTCATGCAAACTGTCATTATGCTACCAATAGGATTTAGGATAATACGAGCGGCGGTCTGGCTACCCCTACTCCAATATCATCAACCTCATATAATAATCAGTTACACAGAGAAAAAACTCAAACCCATAAGGTCACTTCATAGAGAATCACACCATGTAATCCGTCATTATACTACAAAAGGCCTTTTTTGCTTAAAACTCACCAGAACAGCCTGCAGTCAACCGCTGCTATTTGAACATTTAAATCGCGTTACCTGGGTCTATGGAAGATCCGGACCTGAGACAGGGTATTGTGAATATCAGCAAAAGTTCAGGTCCAATTCAGTGGCTGGTTCAAATGAGGTTTAATCACTGACAGTGGAGAAAGGACAATGTCGCGTTGCCACACAGTCCATTCTAAATTATGTGAGGTGAGGGATAACTTTATACACAGAACCAAAGGGGCAGGTCTAAACAGTGGATTTACATAGATTCAATACGCGTCTCTCCCAAGAGGAAGAGACGTTCTGAGACAACATAAAGGTGTGACTTCCCTCGGAACAGCTGGGTTCTTTCTACATAGTGTCACAACAGGGGCCATTCATGAAGGCCTTGATCAAGTATGTGAGATGAAGGTGTTTCGGAGACGGTCCAGGAAGGGGGACAGATCAAAGGGTCTTTCATCAACATGGCAAGGGTTACATACAATGAATGCAGCTCAGCAGGACATTTGATGTTCCCGAGAGAAAGGAACATTATATGGGATACAAATAAGAAATGTAAGGTAACACATTTTCTTCTACAGTGGTCATTAGAGTAATTTACGTGAATTCTATAAAGTTCTGTCGGACCAACAGAGCAGGTATTAAAATTAGGGCCGGGACTCGATTAAAAAAAATAATCTAATAAATTAGAGGCTTTGTAATTAATTAATCTAAATTAATCGCATTTTAATCGCATATAAATATTTGACCTGAGAACAGTAAGAAGTAATTTTTTTCACATGGATTTTTAGTATACCATTGAATAATGACTGAATACATAAGCTAAACAAAATATTGTTTATTTTTGTTCAACCAAGTCCAACAGACCAGTGCAATTTTTGCCATTAAGTGTAGCAATAGCATATTTAGAAATATAGTACATTTCAGAAATTCAGGTAGCCTATAGGTAGGTAGACCGGAATCAGCTGATGGAGACGCGGGTCAATCTAGCTAGCAGTAAGTAGCATGAATGCATCTTTGTCACGATGTCATCGCTTCTAGAGCTCCATCAATATCTTTGTTTAATTTCACAGAGTGCTGCCGCCGCGCGGTTATCTCAGTGTGTTAGCTCCGTGATGCGCCGCTGTCGGCTGTTTTTGATAGTGAGATTGTGATTCAGAAAACTTTATTGTTTATCAGACTTCATGTGTCAAAAGCATCTGTTTATGCGGGTAGGCCAAGGCGAGGAGGGCGAGATCTGCTAACATTAGAAAACACAAAAAAAATAAAAATAATACTAATTTCTACGACTGAAAGGGAAAAAAACTGAGCCGAGAGAGGTGGGCAACATTCTGAGAAAAAAACTTGCAAATTTGCTCATTTCAGCATTCAAATAGTACTAATTCTTCTACTCTTTGATATCGGTAATAAGTACCACTTCCATCTCACAAAACTTTTTTTTATTTCACTTTTTTGTATTCTGCTTTTTTGGATTTTTTTTTAGAGTGACAACATTTTTGCTCATATTGAAGGTTGTTTAAATCTCCCAGTTGATTTCCTACCTGTTTTACTGACGCTGTTATAAATGAGGATCCGAGCTGCCAAACAGCATAACCCCCCCCCCCCAAACTGATAAAAAAAACTGATAAAAGCTCCACGTGGTGAATTCCTGGCACGGTGATAACTTGGAGCCTTGTCACCTTCCATAATGCTTCATGTGCAAGCGGATGTGGTGAGTAAATGTTAACTTTTGGGTCATTGAGAGGGACACATGACACTTCACTGAGACCCTCCATCATCGGCCTCGGAGGGCTGTCACGGCCATGACAAAATACAGCGGGGAGCCATTTGTATCCAATCATGACAGCTAATGACAAATGCCCATCAAAGTGGAGCTACAACCTGTTTAGCGCTGTCATTTTCCACCGCGTTCCACCATCGTTTCAGCCACTGAAGTGCCCCGGAGATGTTCAGGGATTATTCTGGTGAGTTTTACATTGTGGCCTTCACCATCAGGGCTAATTTCCTCTTCATCACCTCCCCCCGCTTGAACATCACATTCACAGTTCCTCATGCTCGGCTTCTACATCAACGGCAGCAGAAAGCTACTTCATAAAATCTGTGTTCAACCTTCTTTTTAAGGCCAGGCATGATTTCTTTACTTTTCTTTGTGTTTGTTTTCCCCTCAAGGGCCCCAAACAATCCGGTTCTACTTATTGATTAGCAGATGCCTTTTGGGGGTCTTGTACAATTGTTAAGAATCTTTTTATTAGTTAATTTTTTATGGAAATCAGGGGTGAGGCATGTATTATCCATACACATGCTTTGAATGATTTATTACCAATTATTTTGGTATGGAACCAATTTGTTTCATTAAAAGGTAAACAGTTGTATATTTGTTTATATTTATTAAGCTGTTGGGACGAGGTTCAAAATGAATAAGAAAACAATCGGACAAAAGCACAGTTTCAATGCAAGCTGCCCCACCGACAGACACACACACACACACACACACACACAATATGTACAGAAAAGTTACCCTCCTCCCAGCAGCCTTGATTGAAATGTCCTTACATTAATTTACATTGGCCCTTGACTAATGGAGGATATCATTGATACATCATAATCGATGCTCAGTTCTTGCAGTGTGATATTCAACATAAAAAATAGAATGTGTGTGTGTGTGTGTAGCCATAAATATTCAGAATTGGCTAATATTTCCTCTTATAAACATGAATAATAGGCCTGCAGCTACTATTACTGAATAGTTTCTTTGTGTATAGAATAAATAAAAACTAGCAATAAAGATAATAAGGTCAAACTCAATGGTCTCCAAGAACAACCGATGGGGACGAAAAGGGACAAAAACAAAACAACAATCTCCATTAAAAACAAGAAGACAGCCAGAATTGAGAAAAATCCCACTAGTCCGTCTTCATCGGTACAAACCCCTCACCAACCCCCAATCTCAACAAATCCCTTTCACCTCTCTGAATGTTAAATACATTTTGGATAAGATTATTGAAACATTTTATATGAGAAGGTTGAATCTGTAAAAAAAAGGGTATAATCTTTTTCAATATTGGCTGGCTGCTTTCTAATATATTACTTAAAAACCAGTCCTGATTTAAATACATTTTTTGATCAAAAGACGCTTTCGCAGAGAAATATGCCTCCAGGTTTAAAAGCTTTAAACCACCTTTTTCATGGTTATATAAAGAACTCCTCTTTTATTTTTTTCTGGTTTATTATTCCAAATAAACTCAAAAATATTTTTTCATGTCTTAAAGAAGGACTGTAAAGGAGTTGGAAGGGTCATAAAAAGAAATAAATTGTGGTACAACCAGAGAATTAATCAGTGAAATCTTCCCAATTTTCCCATATAATGTTAATGTTTTCCCCCGCCATTTTGTAATATCTTATCCATCTTTATCAACTTATTATTGTAATTTACTGTGCAGAGGTCTTCCAAGTTGTTTGGAATCACAATACCTAAAACATTAACTGGCCCATCAGTCCACATAATAGGTAACTTACATGGTATTTTGTAATTTGTCCCTTTTACCCCCAATCCTAAGAATTGTACATTTGTCATTGTTCGGGAACTAGCAGGGGCAGATTTGGTTATTAATATATAGTTCCTAATTTTCAATAGAACTATTGATATTAATAGGATTATTAACATAATTAATGATCTACAGGGCACCACCCTGAAATCAGGGAAAAGGTAACCAAACCTGTACTCAGTCTCATATAAAAGGGTTTGTACTCAAATGCCAATAATTAATAACTATAAGCATATGAGTACAAACAGTGGAAGGATTTGTGAATTCTTTGCAGAGAAGAGGTTGATATCATTCATTCTTATACAACATTAATAACACAGCAGTATGTTCAAAAGGGGTTTATTAACAATTAACAAAGAAACATACACTCCGTCTAAGTGGCCTATCTAACTATATACTACACGTGTGTGTGTGTGTGTGTGTGTGTGTGTGTGTGTGTGTGTGTGTGTGTGTGTGTGTGTTACAAGATGGCCGCTGTGGGTGTCGACCAGTCAGCCATGTGGAGTGGGGGTGTTATTGTGGGAGGCCGTGTGGTCCTGCCTGGAGAACAAGTTTCTATATATGTGTATAATTAGTGTAATATATGTAGAGCCGTTAGGAAAGTTGGATTAGTGACATTAGTTACACACTTAACTCAACAATACATCTGTTGGGGTACTAGCAGGAGCAGATTTGGTTATCAACAGATAATTATTAATATCAATATAATTATTGATTTTAATAATTATATTTAATATATTATTATAATATGATCAGAAATGTACGGGGCACCACCCTGGATTCAGGGAAAGATAAACGAAATCTGTACTGTCTCAATATAAAGGGGTTTTATACTCACATGCCAATCATCGTGATCATTGGCATAGAAGTAAAAATAATTGAACAATTAAAAAGGCGTGACATCCGAACACTAGCCTTCACAACCTGCTGTTATCCAGTGACATATGCACAATAAGCAAAAGACTGTTAGTTATAATCTAATAAGATTATAATATAATAAGATGTATTACACCAGTAATAATGATCACAATCAATAACACTGCAATTAACAAAGCCTTATTACCTAACTACCTAAATGCACACAAAGCTAAGCTAAACAAAGGAGAGACACACATGAAGTGTGTGTGTGTAGCTATTCCTCCTAGCGCTCAGAGACGGAACAGCTGAACGTAGAATAGAAGAGAGAGAGAGATGAGAGATGGCCGGGCGCAGCCACTGGGTGGAGCTATTTCACCTAGCGTTCAGAGGCGGAAAGCTTAACGTAGGATACATGTGGGGGGGAGGTGTGTGTGTGTGTGTGTGTGTGTGTTAGCAGGAACAAAGAGGGGAGCAGAGAATGCGAGCGCAAGAGATCGGTCCTCACAATAAACAAAGCTCAGTAAGTGTGTTGCCATCACACAGGAGCTCGTTAATGAACTGGCGTTCGTTCGGCGGGACCCCAGTCCTTTAACTGATAGTAGATCGCTTACTGAGCTTGTGAATGTGTCCGAGGTTAGACCAAACACTGTTACAGAAATAAACCCAGCGGCGTGGGTACACAATCAGCACTCGAGTAAAACAATACAGAAAGCAACAGACTCGGCGGTCCGTGGTCAAAACTTAAAACAAGCAGAGTTCCTTGCCGCGCCGGCGGCGACGGGGCGGTGGTTCGCGTCACACAGCGGCGGGTCATCGTACGGCAGCGGAGGATGCAACGAGTCTGTTGAATCCAGACGAGAGTGGGGCGTAGAAGTTATCCTTCTCGCTGATCAACTTGACTGAAGAAAACAGTTCGTGTTTCTTCCTTCTGCAGGCAAAAAATAAGGTTGCGCAGGCGTAGAAGTTATCCTTCTCGCTGGTAGCTTGGATGAAGAAACAGTTTGTGTTCTTCCTTCTGCAGGCAAACAGAGACGATCTCCTGTTGTAGCGGTGTGCTACGGTGAAGAGAGAGAGTTTAAAGGTGGGCGCTGACTTTTATACCCCACAGCCGTATCCATGCAGGCCATTCTTTGTTCTCTTTGGTGAGGTCCCAACACATCAAATAGTAAATCACTTTGAAACATAAAGGTCATCACATCCAGTTTCTGTCCTAAGCTATGCCCAGATTGTTACCAGTCCTTGAAGAAGGGTTGGTTGTTCCTCTGAAGATAGGTTGCTGTCTTTAGGTTCCTTGAAGGAAAGTTGCTGGCCTTGAAGTTGTGGATGGAGGAATTTCCAGTGTGATGCGTCTCGACTAGGAATTATTGTCCTTGTTGCAGAAGCAGGCTCCAACAGCCAGCTTGTTGTCTGTTTTGAGGGCGCTGCTTGGGGACTTGAGACCTGTGGACCAAATCCCAGGAGGAAGAGGAGACCTCTGTTTAGGTCGAGGTCGCAGAAGGAAGAGAGGATGAGACTGATGTTCAGGTTGAGGTCCTAGTGGAAAGAGAAAGATTCCAACCTGGTCTGCTTGGTAGAAAGCCAACTTCTACTGCAGTTGACCAATCAGATTGGAATCTGGAGTTCACAGGTACTTGTCACTTTCAGGGACACAGGCCTGCAGGCAGATGGGGGAAGGGGAAAGACCCCCTGTGGAGGACCCTCCAATCTGAATGTTAAATTCAATCTGCATCCATGAATTGTTTCAGAGAGGTCCCAACATCATAATTTGGCTCCAAACCAGAATAATGAGAAAATTGTTCCAAAAGTTCAAGTGGAGTGTGAAAACAGGAAGGTTTTAGATTTAGCAGGAAATTGGTGTCATCTGCATACATTGATATTTTTGTTTGTACAGTCCCAATTTTAAGTCCCTCTATATCTGCATTAGATCTTACTTTTATAGCCAGTATTTCCATAGCTATTATGAATAATAATGGAGACAATGGGCATCTTTGCTTAACTCCTTTTTATAAGGGCACAGATTTAGAAATAAAACCATTATTCACAATTCTACAACCACTTTCATTATATAATATTTCAACCCAATTAATTAAAGATTCACCAAAGTTGAAAAAAAAAATGCTTTGAAATATTAGCCCATTTTTTTTATTCAACTCATAGTTTTCAATAATCTCCAGCAGCTGTCTAATCTTATTACCAATATAACGACCTTGCATCAATCCTGGCTGATCTTGGTGAATAATATTTATTAGTACACTTTTCAATCTATGAGCGATACATTTTGCAAGTATCTTAGTATCATAACATTGTCATGTAATTGGTCTCCAATTCAAAGGATCCTTAAACTGTCCACTGGGTTCCTGTTTGAGTAACCAGATCAGAGATCAGACCTTCTTTTTGAGAATCTGATGGATACCCAACACTATATGAAAACTTAAAACAGGAAAGTAATGGTTTTTTAAGCAAATCAAAAAAGAATTGATACACCTCAATGGGTATTCCATCCATCCCGGGTGATTTTCCAGGTTTAAAGGACATTACTGCAGAAGAAAGCTCATCATCTGTAATCAAACCTTCACAGAAGTCTTTTTGCAAATCAGATATTTTGTTTTTGTGATTTCTTGGAAAGAAATTTTTATAGTTGAGTGAAGTGGAAGAC
Organism: Eutrigla gurnardus; assembly: GCF_963514095.1. Lineage (NCBI taxonomy): Eukaryota > Metazoa > Chordata > Actinopteri > Perciformes > Triglidae > Eutrigla > Eutrigla gurnardus. The sequence continues at coordinate 18,798,134 of NC_139933.1, read as the reverse complement.
TGAAATGAAGAGTTTTTCAAAATAGTTTCCTATCTTCTTTATAATATCCTTCTCTTGAAACAAAACCTCTCCGTTATTCAAAATTAATTTAGAGATGTTTTTTTTAGAATGATTTCTATTTTAAGACTCAAGAAGAGTTGCACATTTTTCTCCTTTTTCCATCCATTCAGCCCTTTTATCATAGTTACTCAACAGCCGAGTTTCCGCTAGATTGTAAAGTTCACTTTCTTTATTTTTCAAAAGATTTCACTGATCTCTAGATGCATTGCCCAAATTATCTATGTTCCGGGTTAATTGCTCAACTTCTGCTATTAAAGTTTGTTCTTTCAAATTATTTTTTTCCCCAAGAAGAATAAGCAATAGCATGTCTTCTAAAACCACATTTAAATGCTTCCCAGACTGTTAAGAGGATCCACTGAGTCAATATTGTATACAAAAAAATCACTAATGAATAACCTAGTTTTCCTAACAAATTCTTCATCATGGAGAAGACTCTGATTAAACTTCCAATATCTTTCCCAGTATTGAAAGATTTAATCCAATAATATAATGATCAGAACACAATTTATCTTCTATTGATATACCACTTACTTTGGATATAAGAGAAAAAATTCTACTGAATGAGTTTGTCTTCTCCAAGTATATCTGATCAGATTGGGGGTTTTACATTTCCAAATATCAAATGCGTCTATAATATTTAGATTCTTCTTAAGGGCATGTGGGTGAGTGTTAATATGCAAACTTCCTTTTCTATCTAATATATTATTTAAAGCAATGTTATAGTCTCCCACCAAAATAATTTGACTATCTATGTCTCGCAACTTATTAAATATATCTTCAAAAAATAATGGATCTTTTATATTTAGTCCATACAAATTTAAAATGCACAGTGTTTCCTCCCTGAACTATAATATTTAATAGTAACCATCTTCCCTTAGAGTCTAAACATGTTGAACATAACTGGAAATTAAATTGCTTCAAATACATTATTATGACACCTTTTGTATTTCTCTGAACAAAACACAATTCAGTTTCTTCCTTGTGATTAAGCCTGATCCAACACAATAGACACAAATCAAAAACGTACGTTTGAACGTACAAACTTGACAACAAGAGGTCTTGGTTTACCTTGTTTCTTGCTTTGCCGAAGTCTGTGTGCTCGCTCCACTTAGATCTTTTTTATTTATTTATCTGGAATTCCAAATTGATCCCGCAAAAATATCATAACAAGGGCCTCCGACGTCTCGTAAGTTTCTTTTTCTTCTACTTCAATTCCCATGATTATCAAATTGTCTCTCATGCTTCTACACCGAAGGTCCAACAGAGACATTTTGAGTTTTACATTTTCATCCGCGAGGGTTGTTGCTGCATGTTTTAATTTAGCAACGTCTTCTTTCAACACAGTCTGTTCTTTTTTAAGTTCTTCCATGAGTGCATTGTTGTACTCTTCTTGTACACTGACTGTTTTAATTAAGTCATGTCAGCCTTCAGTTCTTTTAGGATATCCAGTTTTTGAAGTTGGTGTGAAATATTTTGTAGCATTTACCGATCCTCCGTGGTGAAAGTAATGTCATCAGAATCACTTGACGTCACAACACTTCTGATGCGTTTAGAGTCCTGTCCCTTCTTTGTCGTCATTCTCCCAAATGTTACTCCAAATATTAATGACAAGGCACTCGGCAATAAGCTATGTCCAGTGTCTTAAGAGGCAGTAGAAAAAGGCAAAAACAGACAAACAAACAAAGGTGAGCCCACCTGGCCTGATTAGGCCTACCTGCCTGATTTCTGTTTTGAGCTTGAAATTGAGCTTGAAATTAGTTCATCTGCCACATCTTCTGGATGTTCAAATCATAATTATTCCCTTGTTGTCACCGCTTAAGAGAGCATAATTATTCCATTCAGTATGATACATTTGGGACGAACTGGCTGAGCTTTCTTAGCCTCTGTTCCTTGCTGCGGCCATCTTTTCTCTCTCACATTTTGCATTTTCTTTGTCATATTAGATCTTCTTAGCGGTAGCTTTCCAAAGTTACAGTGTGTGTGTTTTAGCGTAGTATGTTGCAAAACTGGGACAAGTTCCCTCCTTGCTTTGGCCAGTGATAAGAGCGAAGCAATCCATTTCCAAGAGCGGAAAGGCCAGGCAAAAGCACTATATCACATTCATTGTGTGTGTGTGTGTGTGTGTGTGTGTGTGTGTGTGTGTGTGTGTGTGCGCGTTCACGCGTGGGCATGCACGGCTCTAAATAATATCCTTGGGAATTTCAGTGACCTTTAGTCTCCTGAATCAGCCACCTCCTTTTAAAGAGAGTGAAGATGGAAGGCTTTTAGAAAAGACATTATAATGATTGTTTGGACCATAATGAGGTTGTAGTGGGTGCTACATTTTATGTTGGAAGGCCAGTGTCTCACCACGAGGGTCTTACTTAATAATATTTCTATTTCATACAGCACCCTTCTCACCTGGAAAGGGCAGGAAACGGGAGGATGCTTTGTACCGTGCTCCGAACCGCGTTGGGACTTCTGCAACATTATTGTAAATATACTCTTCCAGCATTTCAGAACTGCATGAAAACATAAACACTCACCACTGCGATCTGTATAATTACAATTTAAATCTCATTTGATGGGACTCAGCTATGAAATGATATGTTATTTACAGACACGGCGATATGGCACAGCTGGAAACGGCCAGGCTTGTGAGTATCGCTTTGTCCTTTCTCATTGTTTATACTCTGCCAGTGGCTCTGCCCATCTAATAATGACAGAGATCGGGGGTTAGCCTAAAGCCTGATGCCTCTCATACAGATGCTAACGTTTAAGACCACTGACCAAACATGAGTGAGAACTGCTGGAATCAAACCTTTTGTGAAGTCTCCTAACAACTTTGGCGATCCTCTGATTTATCTCAAGCGTAACCATGTTCAACATTTTCTTCTTCCGGATAGACTTGTCAAAAAAGAATGTTCCCATACAACAAAACTGCATTGTGAATTATATATTTTGCCCTGGAATACATTTGCATTTCATCACAAATAATTGTTTTGTTTCAACTGTGACTGCTAACCGGTTAGTTTACCTTGAAATGTTAATGAGAGTGCAGGTTAGTTGTACAGGAATGCAATCTGTAGGAGACACGGTTGCTCCTTTTGAATTATAATAATCTGGGTGATCCCTTAACTTTTCATGGAGCACCATCACCAGGTTTAGTGTGAATTAGGAAACGTTTGTGTGATAACAACACACTGAAATAAGACAGACATTATACCTACTGAACATCAACATGTTAGCACTACCACTGTGAGCGTGTTAGCATGCCAATGTTACCATTTAGTTCAAAGCAGCATTGTGCCAAAGCACAGCCTCACAGAGCAACGAGCACAACCTCAGACTCTTTGTCTTGTTATTCACACTTCAGCCGCAGATTTCATCAGCACAGTGTCAAAACTACATGGTCATATTGCACGGGCCAACTCTTTAAATGTGTTCCCTGTGGTGCATTCTCTTATTTCCTTTGTGATGTTTAACAGTGAGCAGAACACTATGCAGAATTGAAGTTGCATCCAGTTAACTTCTATTTCACCTTCTGTACATACTGAAGTGATGTATATTTGATTCACTGTTCTGTTCACACAGAAGGTTTACAGCGAATATGGCTTCCATAATGTAAAGTAACCTCAGTGTCTAGTCCCTCAAAGCCACTAAAGTACAGTGCCTATAGAAAGTTATCATACCCTTTTGAAATAGTCACTTTTTTTGTCTTACAGGCTGAAATGATAATACATCAAATCCATAATTTTCCCAGCTTTAATTACACATTTTGCCTTACAACATTCAAGTGAAAGAAAAAAAAATTAAATTTCTGTAAATGAATAAAAAATTAAAAACTAGAATAGCAGGGTTGGAAAAGTGATCAGTCCCCAGATTTAATACTTTGTGGAGACACCTTTTGCTTTAATTACAGCCATCAGTCTGTGTGGATATGTCTCTACCAGCTTTGCACACCTAGATTGGGGAATATTTCCCCATTCCTCCTTGCAGAACTGTTCGAGTCCTTCCACAGATGTTCTATAGGATTTAGGTCAGGGTTCTGACTAGGCCACTGTAGGACATTCACCTTCCTGTCCTTTAGCCACTGCGTTGTTTTTCTGGCGGTGTGTTTTGGGTCGTTGTCATGCTGGAAGGTGAACCACCTGCCCATTTTCAAGTGTCTAGCAGAGGGCCGCAGGTTTTCCTCAAGAATTTGGGTGTACTTGGCAGCATTCATTTTCCCTTCAATCCTGACCAATTGCCCAGTTCCTGCTGAAGAGAAACAACCCCACATCATAATGCTGCCACCACCATGCTTCACTGTAGGTATGGTATGTTTTTGGTGGTGTGCTGTGTTTGGTTTCCGCCAAACATAGCGCTTGGAGTTCAGCCTAAAAAGTTCAATTTTGGTCTCATCTGACCATATAACCTTTTGCCACATGGCATCAGAATCTTCAATATGTGTTTTGGCATACTGTAAACGACACTCAGTGTGACATTTTTTCAGAAGAGGCTTCTTTCTTGCCACCCTGCCATACAGACCAGCGTTATGTAGAACTTGTGAAATTGTTGTCACATGCACAGATCGACCAACCTCTGCCATTAAGACTTGTAACTCCTTCAAGGTCGCCATGGGCCTCTTGGTAGCTTCCCTGATCAATCTTTTCCTGGCTCGGTCATCCAGTTTGGAGGGGCGGCCCGCTCTAGGCAAGGTTTGGGTGGTGCCATATGCCTTCCACTTCTTGACAATACTATAGACTTTCTATAGTCACTGTACGTAACAACGACACACAAACAATCAGCACTCCATACACAACAATATGCTGGTGCTAATTTGTAAAAAAAACGAACAAACAGAAGGTTGTTGCTGTTAAATGCTAAACTGCGGCATGCACCTGACTTAACTTCATTAGCATTTACCAGAAAACAAGCAAGCGGCGTGGCTTGTGACAGACGCGGGCTCCCAGCGCGGCGTCGTGATGGATGGATCCGTCTACGCATTGTTCACAACCAAAGCGGCCTCCACTTATCATCACTCCGTTGCCGAGCCAGGTGTGGCATGATAATTCATTTAGAGTTTAAATGGTTTCCAAGGCAGAGGGGTGAATTGATTGAAGCGTGTTGGCCACGCACTTAACACGAAAAGCCGGGCTGCTCCTCACATCTGCCACAATTATTCAAATGGATCCACCAGTTCGCTGCTTTTTATCCAACGCCGTGTGATCAGCAGGCTGTTTGTGTCATTCTGGATTCATTATAGGCACATTAGCCAAATCACTATCTTCAGGCATAGCTATTGGATCTTCGTTAAAAAAAGACAATTTTTCTTTTTTTTCCCCTTTCAGCTCCTCTGTTTTTTATGACTGTGAGAGCGTGAGTAATTGCTTGAACCATTAAAGTAATAAACGGGTGATCTGGTGGTTTAGGATCTTTATGTCTTTTTCACCATCTGTGGGACAGAAGTTTTGCTAAGCACTAACAGCAATTTGCGTAGACATTCAGTTTATCTTACACAGCACAGAAGTGCTAACGCTAGTTAATGACGTGCTAACGTACTCTTCTAATGGTAGCGCTACAGGTTTTTATGTAGAAATGATGTGACACTAAATAGAACCATCATTCTCTTGTGAAAAGGGCCTATTGCACGAAGTCGGAGCTCTGCTGGTACTCTGCTGTTATTGGCCAGTCCGCGTATGAGGAACAATACTTACAACCTATTAATAGATGCTTGATTAATAGGGTGAAGGATTAGGCCTGGGAAAGGGATACGCCCAACGTAGCCTGACATTATGACAAAATGTAAAGGAGCTGAATTAATTCCCAAGACTCGCTGTGTCGCCCATTCCTCCATATGTTCCCTCCTTTTACTCCGATTCTTTCCCTCATTTTATCGAAGAAATTGAGAGCTGCTTCTCAGAGCAAGAAAAGAGAAGTCGGTCTCACTCCGCTGGCCAAAGTAATAGAGAAATGACTGGAGCAACAGGCAACGGTTATTTACAGCTTTTATTTATTTATTTGTTTAGACGTTATCTGGTGCCAGGGCTGAGGAAGAAGAGAAAAGCAATATTCATTTTTTAATGGGGCTGCCCGCCACAGATAATGTCCCGGTGTTATTTCCTTTCTCCCGAATTTCTTTTTCAGCAAAGTGTGCTGGGAATGCAAAGTGTCGCTCTTGTTCCCCCCCCAGACAAAAAATAAAACTATTATTTATAAGAAACCATAACTCGTCGTCTAGTTTAACATTTTTAATTATGTGGCTAATAACTGGTTGGTTAGAGTGTATTCAGCAGCACCATAACTATTTATTTATTCTTCTTTTTCTAATATCTTCATATAGGATGATGCAAGTATGTTACAGAGTTTCTCCCTGAACAATTAGCACAAAATCCATCCATCCATCCATTGTCTACCGCTTATCCTGTATTCAGGGTCGCGGGGGGGCTGGAGCCGATCCCAGCTGTCATTGGGCGAAGGCAGGGTACACCCTGGACAGGATGCCAGTCTATCACAGGGCCGACATGTAGAGACAAACAACCATTCACATTCACACCTACGGGCAATTTAGAGTCACCAATTAACCTATGCCCATCCTGCATGTCTTTGGACTGTGGGAGGAAGCCGGAGAACCCGGAGAGAACCCACGCTTACGCGGGGAGATCATGCAAACTCCACACAAAAGGAACCCGGGGCCGACCCGGGAATCAAACCCGGGACCCTCTTGCTGTGAGGCGAGAGTGCTACCCACTACACCACCATTTAGCTTCAATTAGCACAAAATATATATAAAAAAAATATAAAAAAAATCATGTGTGATAATAGCCATACATGTCTCTTCTGTCTTCATCCCACTGTGCCTGAAATAATTTAGCATTTTAGACTTCTTGGCACGGCTTTTACCCGTTACGCGGTGGGACCACTCATTAAGGCAACCTGCTGTAGTGCTTTAAAATTAATGACTTATTGTACACTAAATAAAGAGCCCCTTGAAAAGAGAGGGTTTCTTTTTTATAACAAGCTGCTTTTGGCACTTCTCTTGGAGTCCCTTGGATAGACATGTTGTCAACGCTGGATGGATTGACACGCTGCCAGGTTGATTCAGCAGGCGGGCGTTACCCGGCTAACACATCCACTCATCTAACTCCCTTCTTGCCTCCGACTTTCATTAATATTACTGTTTCTTTTTTATCTGCCTTTTTTTCTCTCTTGCTTATTTATTTACAGTTTTGGTGTGTGTGTGTGTGTGTTTTATTCATGCTTTGTTTTGATCTCTGGTTCAATTCCATCTCTCACAATGCATGGGACTATGATAATCTCTGCAGCAAAGTAAAATGATGAAAATTGAATACAAGATGGTTTAGATAGGAAATATAAATATGACTACTATAAGTTGGATGTATCCCCCACCTAATAATTATCCTAAGAGACAGAAGAAGCCAAGCTATTGCTAAAACTAAATTATAATGGAAAAATGTATCTAACACGTTGTACCTGCATGGTGAAAGTGTTGACCTGGGTGCAATCAATCTCCTTGTAAATGAGATAAAAAGTCCTGAAATTAGGAATCTGTCCTGGAAGATCTCTGTGTAGTTAATATCCAGTCAATAGTAAATGTTGTTCCTCTCTGGCCTTTGCACATTTTAGTGATGCCTCTTGAGTTTCAGTACCTTGATGGTTTGGTATGGCAATCAATCCCTGGACCAGCAGTATAACAAAATTTGAAAATTGGAAGTGGAAGGTGCTTGCCCACAAACACAGGACTTTCACCCAGGAAACCACTGTCAACGTTGAGTTTTTTTTACCGTAGTTGTTATGTAACTTCAAGATTTTATTACAGTACCAAGTGGTTTTGTTGCGCAAGTGAAGCCAAAAACTATGTTAACCTATGATGGAAGTTTATTTTTGAAAGGAAACTAAATGCATCAGGTAGAAACCGCACACTTCCTATTAACACAGAAGATTATTTTTTGAAAAGACACGATGCATTTAACGAGCAGCATCTGTAGAATACGTATGATCAAGCACATCCCAATGCACACCTGACAACAAGCACACTGTATTCATCTCCTTAGTGCCATGTTGTGTGTAAAGCGGGCTGATTCGTCTGCACACTTCCAAGCATCTGATTCAGTTGTAGGTGTTTGGCAAGTTGCAAGTCATTTTCTAATCCACAGGGCACCGTTTCCATAGTTCCTACCTTCAGAGGAATAGGTGAAGAAAACGGATGAAAGAGAGAAACGGATGAAAGCGAGTGAACAATTATACACTACCCATTAATCTACTGAAACTCAGGGAACATTTTTTTTTATTTGTATTTTTTTAAGATTACACCGACTACACTACCTTCGCAGCTCATACAGAAGGTTAATGATTTGTTTGAAAGCTAGCTCAGTGCTCCTGGGTGGGAAGTATGAATAGAAAACAGTGAGACAAACAAGCCCAGCCAGGTGTGCACGCTGCTAGGCAGCCGCCGTGGCATTCAGATATGTGTGAGAGGTGCCCTTCTCTGCCTCTAATGCATCCGGGGGTGGTTGATTGATTTTTTTTTTTTCACAGAAGCGAGTGTCTTAATGTCCTAATGCATTGCTCTGTCACAGAGGGCTGCCTTGGCAAGCTGCCCTTTCCACAGACTGATCTGCTGCTCGATTGGATGAGACCGGGGTAAATAAATAAAGAGGCCGGGAGGATGAGAGGGATGGGCAACAAGCATGATTACACCACCAGATAAACATCAATGCTCACACACACACACACACACACACACACACACACATTATTCTCCGGTAAAACATGCTTCCAAACAGTTGTCAAATACACACACCGGAAGATTATACTGCAGCCATGTTTCTTTACTGGTTATTGATTTGAAGTGATGCCCAGTTCATTTCAGGCCACAGGCTCTTGTTGTTGTTCTGCTCCTGATGTTGGATAACACCGGAATCAATTTATTGTTTGACAGCATTTTCATGTGCTTTTACTTTGGTGAAAAGAGGCCCCTGATGGCTTATTATTTTTGTGTTATTGCAACGCTGTCTGTTAAGAGTTATGTTCGTATGCTTCGATTATATTGTATTGTACATTAATCGGGCAAAATTCAGAGCCAATGCAGGACACAGTGTGTGTTGTTTATAAAGTGTGAAAATGTAACAGTGTGAAGGACTATCTTGTAACCAAATCACAACTCGGAAAAAATGCAATCACATTCGAAATGATGCACCTTCTCCACAAGAGGGAGCTTTTTGGTCGGACTAAACATGGCGACATGCAGCCGCTACAGGAAGAGGAAGTAATGAGACAGGACAATAGGGCAACCTTCCGGTCTGAAAAGCAAAGCCAGTATTTCAGAAAAAAACAAGATGGTGACGATAGCCAAAAACCAAGATAACGATAGCCAAAAACCAAGATGTCTAGGACCAAAAACCAAGATGACGATGGCCAAAAACCAAGATGTCAAGCACCAAAAACCAAGATGACGAGGGCCAAAAACCAAGATGACGAAAGCCAAAAACCAAGATGTCAAGGACCAAAAACCAAGATGTCAAGGATCAGAAACCAAGATGACGATAGCCAAAAACCAAGATGTCAAGGATCAAAAACCAAGATGATGAGGGCCAAAAACCAAGATGTCAAGGACCAAAAACCAAGATGTCAAGGATCAGAAACCAAGATGACGATAGCCAAAAACCAAGATGTCAAGGATCAAAAACCAAGATGATGAGGGCCAAAAACCAAGATGACGAGGGCCCAAAACCAAGATGTCAAGGACCAAAAATCAAGATGACGAGGGCCAAAAACCAAGATGTCAAGGACCAAAAACCAAGATGTCAAGGACCAAAAACCAAGATGACGAGGGCCAACAAACCAAGATGATGAGGGCCAAAATGCCTGACTTTGGAACCTAAGTCCACAAACCAATAGGTGACATGAGAGTGACTTCTTACATACAGTCTATGTGCAGGACATCATTTACCGTAAAAAACATTTAAATGTCGAGTTCCAGGCTGCACGTGGTGTAGTGGGTAGCACTGTTGCCTCACAATGAGAGGGTCACGGGTTCAATTCCCGGGTCGTGTTCCTTCTGTGTGGAGTTTGCATGTTCTCCCGTGTGAGCGTGGGTTCTCTCCGGGTTCTCCGGCTTCCTCCGACAGTCCAAAGACATGGAGGATGGACCTGTCTGTCTCTACATGTCAGCCCTGTGATAGACTGGTTACCTGTCTGTCTCTACATGTCAGCCCTGTGATAGACTGGTTACCTGTCTGCAGAGGTGGGTAGTAATGCGCTACATTTACTCCGTTACATTTACTTGAGTAACTTTTTGGAAAAATTGTACTTCTATGTGTAGTTTCAAAGCAGCATACTTTTTACTTTTACTTAAGTAAATTTGTGAAGAAGGAGCGGTACTTTTACTCCGTTACATTGGGCTGATTCTGCTCGCTAATTTTTTTTTTTATCGATCCGTCTGCTGCATGGTCTGATTTGTTTATGTGGGGACCAGAGCCAGTGGCGCCGCCAGCCGGAATCCTGTACGCACTGTGCGTACTTTTTTGAAGGTGGACTAGATATTTAAATTTCAGCGGGTGACACCAAACCACGTCTGCCCAAGCAAGTCAGAGCTTTTCTTTCGCTCACACAGTGACCTGGAGAGACGCAGCCGCATTTGAGAGGACGATCGCGCGTGTGTGCGCAATTACGCATAGCGTGTTGGCCCTCTCCACTACACAATACAGCTCGGCTCTAGTCTCGTCACCTCTGCTGCTGAGCACTGTGGGCCGAGCCGATGCAGGTCTCTCTCCCCGGGAGAGTTATCATACCGTACTGTGCGTGTGTGTCCAAGCGTGTGTGTGCGTGCGTGCGTGGAGTGCTCACAAGCGTGCGCTTGTGTTTAGGGCGCGGATGGAGGGCACAAAAAAAATATTTGCACCGGGCCGATCACCATGATATACGCTACTGATTTCACTGATACTGAAAACATTAGATTTTGTCTTAAAAAAGTATTTTTCCATTTGTTGTTGTATTTTGCCGTTTCTGTGCGTACATTGAAATTGAATCCTAGCGACGTCTAACTCCGTTTCACCAATCAGGCAAAGCCTAAGCCATCACATGACCGCACACACATTTCCCGCGGCAAACAGGCGGAAAAGAGCGCAGAAACAAAACGATGGAGACGGCATGCAATTCCGAAGAAGCCGAAGAGGAGGAGGCACAACACCCCTGGCCCCACATAAAAGAAATGTTCACACTCCAGGCAAAAAAAAAAAACAGCTACATTATGCGTTGCCATTTGTGTCTCCCGAAACAAGTGGAGTTATTTATTTATTATTGTTTATTATAAACTGTTTCAGTTGTCTAAGGGAATTCTCCGTGCATTATTTGACATTATTTGACCTGATTAATAAAGGAGGTTACTCGGCAGTTACTCTGTACTTGAGTAGTTTTTTCACCCATTACTTTTTACTCTTACTCAAGTAACACAGGGTGACAATACTTTTTACTTTTACTTGAGTCATATTATTCTAAAGTAACAGTACTCTTACTTGAGTACAATTTTTGGCTACTCTACCCACCTCTGCCTGTCTGTCTCTACATGTCGGCCCTGTGATAGACTGGTTACCTGTCTGTCTCTACATGTCGGCCCTGTGATAGACTGGTTACCTGTCTGTCTCTACATGTCTCCCTGTGATAGACTGGTTACCTGTCTGTCTCTACATGTCAGCCCTGTGATAGTCTGGTTACTAGGGGTGTGCATTGGCACTGCCCTCATGATTCGATTACGATTCACGAGGTAACGATTCGATTAAATTCGATTCTACGATGCATTGCCATGCATCAAAATTCTAATGCACACAACAAGGCACATTTTTCATCAGTCATGAGGCAATACAACCAGTCAGATATTGCATAACAGATTTTATTGGCTGCTATGTGTGTATTATCACTCTCCTGTATCTTTGACATAAATGTCATTAAATCAAATAAAATCAAATGGTACAGGGTATTGGGTATGGCATTTTCAAACCTGAAAAAGAAAACATAAATCACTGCTTTCAGTGCTTTGAATGAGAAATGTTTCTCTTCTCCCTGCTTTTGATCATATTCACTGAAAGAGACACTATGCTCCAATAGAACAACATAAATCATCCGGTTTTAGAAAAAAAACACGCCTCTGCGTGCACCTAGAGCTTGTTTTGCAAAAATCCCCCGCGCCCGTATCATCCTGTCCACTCAGGGCAGTTCACAGCTGGTGCAGATCCCACCTCCCCCCACAGACACACGCCTCAAGCTAGGCATATGCTAAATGACGTTAGCACTTGCTATCTATGAGTAAGTTAGCCAGCCTACCTCTGTGTAGCGCTTTACCGTTTATCGATGAGAGAAGACACTGCACGTTCACAGAATCTGGTGCACGCGCACTGACGAGCACTCGATGGGAGAGAGGGAGGAACTCGGTGGTAGAGGGGGAGGGCCCTGAGTGTTGGAAACATTCCAAATTTGACTGAGTCAACTCCATCTGCCAGACTTGCTGACTGCAACTTTAATTACCCGTCTATTGCTGTCATCTCCCTCCGCCTCAGCCATCTTTATTCTTTAGTGTTGTTGTTCGGGAAATGCCCCCGGAAGTAATTGGAACTTCACAACTTTATTGTCCACTCCTGTTGGACAGACAATAAACAGTGACATAATCGATTATGGCACGTTGCCGCATCGATGCTGAATCGTGCATGCCCTGCATTGCGATTGTGACGGTCCAGAGGACCGCACAGGAAGACGCCCGACTCAGCTGCGGCACGCACGTTACACGCATACATATCATGGTCTCACACTTATACTGATGCCACATCTGCAGTGATCATGTCTTAGTAGTTGCACAACGTCATGGACATTTCTTTTAAAGAATGACACGAACAATGAAAGGTTGAAATGTAATGTTGCGCCTTTTTATTTGTTAAAAATATATCACAATGTTAAAGTTAAACAAACAAAAGATTTACCGGCTGCCGTCTCGTTTGGCTCCTGCGTCCGCGGGAAAAGGGTGCCGACGACGAACAACGGAGCGTTTATAGGTTCCGTGCGTGATTGGTTCCGTACCAATGTGGAGTTTAGTATGGGGGTTTCCGGGGAGAGTAGGCCCTGATCAAGCCAACTTTTTTTTGTTAGGAATCCCTTCATACATAAATTATGCGACATGTGTATTGCATAACAATTGTTGTGGGCAGGTGCAATAGGTATCTATGTATAGTCTCAGAGTGTTATTTGTTGTCATCGTGTAATTTTTGTCTAATGTTCCCCTGTGTCTTGATAATGGTGCTGGCCGCCTTCTATATGTTTACCCCCCTGTTTCTTGTATGTGAGGGTTATGATGTCTAGTGTGAGACACACATATGTACTGGTCACAAGACAGATTTTTGGAGAGCTGTAGACCTCACTGTTGAGGTTACAGCAGAGCGTAGAACTGCCGTAGTACTTTATTTTGTTATTTTTGTTATTTTCTAAATTTAACCTAGTTATTTTGTATTTGCATATTTGGACCGGAATTGCTTGTTTTGCTGCAAGCCCTCTTAATAAAACATTGTCCAAAAAGAATTACTACTGCCTCTGCATCCTTGGCCAAACCCACAATTTTTTGTGTTTCGCAACACGCTCGGTTTCGTCACAGCGATGCATCGCCTAATCAATTATTGTTGACACCACTACTTGTTACCTGTCTGTCTCTACATGTCAGCCCTGTGATAGACTGGTTACCTGTCTGTCTCTACATGTCAGCCCTGTGATAGACTGGTTACCTGTCCAGGTGAACCCTGCCTTTGCCCAATGACAGCTGGGATCGGCTCCAACCCCCGCGACCCTGAATACAAGATAGCGGTAGACGATGGATGATGATGGAATGTTGAGTTCCATTCACTTCCATTGTATCGGGGTTGCAGCAGATATCTCTGGCTTCAGTACTTTGAGCAAGGCTGAGGCAATTGAACAAAATTTCATTCGTCTTTGGTGAAAAGCTTGAGCCAACCTTTTAAGATCTTTTGGATGCTTTGTGTCAATGACACTGTCCGTCCATTGTCCTAAGTGTCCTTTTTTAACTGTTCATAGAGCAGTTTTCACTTTGTTTAATCTTTTATTCAGCGTTTCTTGCCACTGACAACTGAAAAATGTCTGCAGGGAACATTTTTAAAAATTCAGTCAGTGTAAATGTGCCGTCTGATAAGGCAAGGCAAGGCAAGGCAACTTTATTTGTATAGCACATTTCATACACAAGGCAGACTCAAAGTGCTTCACATCATAAAAAAAAGTGAGAAGAAAAAAGAAAAGAAAAATAGAAGAATTAAAAGAAAATAATAAAAATTTTAATAATGCATTACAGAAAGAAAATAGAATAAAAACATATTTGCAATAATTAAAAACAGTGCAGACATTAAAAGATTTAGCAGAAAGCTATGGTGAACATAAAAGTTTTCAGTCTAGTTTTAAAAGTGGTCAGAGTTGGGGCAAGTCTTACATCTTCAGGATGTTTATTCCAGCCATTTGTTGCATAGTGACTAAATGATGCTCTCCCGTGATTGTTGTTTACTCTGGGAATCACTAACAGATTGGTCTCAGAAGATCTTAGTGGTCTAGAAGGCTTATGTAGTGGGAGCATATCAGTGATATACTTCGGTCCTAGACCATGTAGTGATTTATATGTGAGCAGGAGGATTTTGAAATCAATCCTCTGACATACAGGGAGCCAATGTAAGGATTTAAGAATTGGTGTAATGTGCTCACATTTTTTGGTCTTTGTAAGAACTCTAGCAGCAGCGTTCTGAACAAGCTGTAGCTGCCTGACAGTTTTTTTCGGAAGACCTGCAAGGAGACCATTACAGTAGTCTAGCCTACTAGTAATAAAGGCATGTACAAGTTTTTCTAAGTCTTGAGCTGACATGAGCCCTCTAAGTCTTGCTACATTTTTTAGGTGATAGTAGGCTGATTTTGTTACTGATTTAACGTGACTGTCGAAATGTAAATCAGAATCCATAATAACCCCAAGATTTCTGGCTTTGTTTGAGGTTTTCAGGGACAGAGAGTGAAGGTGTTGAATTACTTTAAACCTTTCTTTTTTAGCACCAAAAACCATTATCTCAGTTTTGTCCTCATTTAGTTGTAGGAAGTTTTGGCACATCCAGTCTTTGACTTGCTCAATGCACTGGCACAGAAGATCTATGGGGCGATAGTCGTTTGGTGATAGTGCTACATAGATTTGGGTGTCATCGGCATAGCAATGGTGGTCAATGTTATTATTTTGCATGATCTGTCCTAGTGGGAGCATGTAGATGTTGAATAAAGTTGTCCCCAAGATTGAACCTTGGGGGACTCCACACGTTACATTGGTAGGTTCTGATACAAAGTCGCCAATGGAAACAAAATAGTTCCTATCTTGTAGATATGACTTGAACCAGTTTAAGACTGTGCCTGAGAGCCCCACCCAGTTTTCCAACCTGTCCAAGAGTATTGAGTGGTTGACAGTGTCAAATGCAGCACTGAGGTCTAATAGCATTAATATTGAAGTTTTGCCAGAGTCTGTGTTAAGACGGATGTCATTTACAACTTTAATAAGGGCCGTCTCGGTGCTATGAAAAGGTCGAAATCCTGACTGGAAGTTGTTGTGGCAGCCAGTTGAAGCCAGGAAGTGATTTAGTTGTTGGAGGACAACTTTCTCAATTATTTTACTTATGAAGGGTAGATTTGAAATTGGTCTGTAGTTGTTGATAATAGAGGCATCTAGGCTCCGCTTTTTTAGAAGAGGTTTAATGACTGCAGTTTTGAAGGCCTTTGGGAAATTGCCTGATTGAATGGAGTTATTAACTATTTGCAATACGTCTATTGATAGGCAGTCAAAAACATTCTTAAAAAAGTTGGTAGGTAAAGCATCAAGGCAGCAGGTGGATGATTTTAGATTTGTCACCGTTTCCACTAGAGTTTTAGAGTCTATGGCATTAAAGCTTGCCATCATTGCTGTGTTACTTTTGCCTGAACAGGGTGGTGATCCAACTTTTTTGTTTGAGATATTGATGGCGCGTCTGATGCCTTCAATTTTATTAGTATAAAAGAATGCAAACTCATTGCATTTCTGCGTGGAATGGAGTTTAGCTGGTATTTGTGTTGGGGGGTTGGTCAGTCTGTCAACAGTTGCAAATAGGGTTTTCGCCTTATTAGTGTTGTTGTTTATGATATTGGAGAAGTATGTTTCTCTCGCACTTTTTAAGACTAAATTGTAGGCCCGGAGGCTCTCTTTATAGATGTCATGGTGAATATGAAGTTTAGTACTCCGCCAGATTCGTTCAGCCTTCCTGCACTCTCTTCTCTGGGCTGTCACAACAGCAGCTTTTCTCCAGGGTGCCTTTTGCTTACCAGAAATTGTTTTAACCGTAGCAGGTGCAATGACATCTATGACATTCAGAATTTTGGAATTAAAGATGTTTACAAGATCATCAGCATGACATGGGTTTAGAGGTGGTAACGAGGAAATGGCATTTTTAAAGAGTACATTGGCATGTTTATTGATGTACCGCTTTTTGACCTTATTTGATTCTGTTTGTGTGTCAGGAATGAAAGAAATATTAAAGAAAACACAGAAGTGATCAGACAATGAAGGATCAGTCACAAAAACATCAGAAACATTGAGACCTTTTGTGATAATCAGGTCCAGGGTGTGTCCCTTACAATGAGTAGCCTCTTTCACATGTTGAGAAAGGTCAAATGTGTCTAGAATATTAAAAAGTTCTTTTGCACCCTTGTCATTCAAATCATCAATATGAAAATTAAAGTCACCAGTTATAACTAGGCAGTCAAAATCAGTGGAGATGCTAGACAATAATTCAGTAAAATCATCGAAAAAATTTGACGAATATTTAGGTGGCCTGTAAATAATTAACAGGAGAACTCTGGGAGAGCATTTCAACACAGCACAAAGATATTCGAATGATGGAAAAACACCAAGGGACATCTGTTTCCCCTGAAATGTATTTTTAAATATAGCAGCAACCCCTCCACCTCTTTTCCCAGATCTACAAACATCAATAAAATTATAGTTGGGGGGTGCTGTCTCGATCAGAATGCTTGCACTGTTATTTTGTTCTAGCCATGTTTCAGTTAAAAACATAAAATCAAGTTTAGAAGTGGTAATAAAATCATTGACTAAAAATGATTTGTTATTAAGAGACCTTACATTTAGCAGACCCATCCTGATGGTGTTATTGACAGGCTTTGAGGTTGACTTTGATTTTGAGAGAACAGGAATGAGATTGTTTAGGTTAGCAGTGTGTTCAAGTTTCCCAATGTTTACTCTCTTAGTAGTCACAACAGGAATGCAGAAGGTGCCATGTTTTGATGTAGGCGACCTTGGGTCCAGCTGATAATGCGGTCTACTGCTGAACCCTTTTCTGTCTCAGTAATATTCAGGGCTGCTGTCAGGGTGGGGAGGGGGTGGCCAAAAGGGAAGAGGTGGCCATAAGTGAAGAGTCTTGGAGGTCTTGGATTTTAGTGACTTAGTTGCAGCTTTGAGAGAGGGGGTCTTGGATTTTGGTGACTTCGTTGCAGCTTTGGAAGAGGGGGTCTTGAGTTTTGGTGACTTAGTTGCAGCTTTGGAAGAGGGGGTCTTGAGTTTTGGTGACTTAGTTGCAGCCTTGGGAGAGGGGGTCTGAGTAGGGCGGGGGTAGGTGGGGGTAGCTCCTGGAATTCCAAGGGGGAGGAGGGGAGAGAAAGGTTTATTGGAGGGAGGGAGAATGACGAAGACCTGGATTGGGATTTGGGAGGGATCCACATTCAGTCCTCCTTCGACGTTGTTGATAATCTGAGAAGGGCGGGGGGTAGGTGGGGGTAGCTCTTGGAACTCCAAGGGGGAGGAGGGGAGAGAAAGGTTTATTGGAGGGAGGGAGAATGATGAAGACCTGGATGGAGATTTGGGGGGGGTGGGGGAGGGATCCACATTCAGTCCTCCTTCGACGTTTCTGATAATCTGTGTTTCGTCTTCCCTCTTTGTTGGTTCCTCTCGTCTCTTGTCCTTGGCGACAGATGGATGATGCAGGCAGTAAGACATGTTGGTGATGAATAGCTTTGCCCCTAGCTTATTTAGGCAAAGTCCGTTTGTCTTAAAAAGATGCCTGCGGTCCCAGAAAAAGCGGAAATTGTCAATAAAATGCATTGGGCGAGCAAGAGATGCAGTTGAGAGCCATTTGTTGAGCCAGAACAGTCTACTGAATGTCTCAGCTCCTCTCCCGGTCGGGGGCAGAGGGCCACTGATGAAAACCTCAGCATTCACAGAGCTGACTGTTTCAAAGAGTTTGTTGAAGTCCTCTCTCAACTCTGTTGATTGTTGTTTTTCAATGTCATTAAATCCAATGTGCAGAATGATATTTTTCACAGTTGGGTGTGCAGCCACAATTTCCAGGATTCTTTTTTCCAAATCAGACACCGTATCCTTCGGAAAGCAGAGTACTTTGATGTTATTACTGCTTTTCATATCTTTTACAGAAAAGTCACCCACAATCAGATTTTCAGGCCCTGTCGTTAGCTTTCTCTGTGGCTTTAAGTTAGCAGGTCTTACCCTGCTGCGTGGTGGTGGGGGGTTATCCAGGCAGTCAGAGGGGGATCCATGGTCCTGCAGCAGTGGAGCAAACCTGTTCTTTAGTTGAACAGTTGTTTGCTGGGGAGGTTTCTTGGTAGCTCTCCTCTCCCCAGCTGTCCGCTGCTGTGTCCTACGAGGCAGTGGGGTTGAGGAGGCGCTGTGCCTGGATGGAGATGGTAACGCAGGCCAGCCGGTCAGATCACAGATATCGGGGCGCTGGGTCCTGCCAGATATCCGTTCTCCCATGTCACAGGGAAATGGTCTTCTCTTTGGCTTCGCACCAAGTGTGTTCCAGGGAGGATTATCGCTGGTAGATTTATTACCGTGTACAGGATCCTCCCGTTTCTTCATAGCATTATTGCTACTTAGCTGGGTTCTAGCATGCTCCTGTCCACTGTTTTGAGTCAGTGCTAGAGTGGTGTTGTTCCCACAAAGTCCATTCACTTCTACATTTACTTCTAACCGATTCATTTTTGTTTCCAGCAGTAAAATCTTCTGTAGGAGTTTATGGTAATCTTCCGTAGAGAAGGGAGGCATCTTCTGCTAATTACCTTTAGCAGGCTCAGGCTTATCTTGTTTGGTAGGCCTCCTCGCGTAGCATTGAGGAAGTCGTAAAAATATTGAAAAATGCCCGTTTTATCTCAAAGAAAATATAATCCCACTGGTTTTGTAAATATCCAGGAGCTGCTGCTCTTTGTTTCTTATTGAGGAGAAGCAGATAGCAAAAAATAGCAGAAAATCGCAGGCAGGGGTGAGAGCAAAGAGGAAAAGCGTCTGCACTGTAGCAAAGCCGGAAGCAAGGTGAAGATGAAGTACAATTGTTGTATCATTAAGCTTTCCCTACAAATATATTAAGTGCAACTCTTCCATATGGACAATTACATGTAGTACATGAGGTTTATATTGAGGTGGCTAAAGCTGCAAACTATCTCTGCCATTACTCAGCTTTTGCTTACTGTAATGTTACCACACCGATAAAACAAATGAGCACCACTCGACTCATACTGTTTATGGGCTTCCATTAACAGCTTTTACTCCAATGGCTTCTAATAAGGAATTACAGTATTAAAAAAAACTATCAGTTATATCCAAGTCAGAGACTTTAAGTGGGCTGATTGTTCATTATCGCCCCCTCTGGTGTGATCGTTGCCAAGTGGGTTGGAAAAAAAACATCATAACAGTAGCATTTTACTGTACAGTTTAACTTTCACCAGAAGATGTTTTATTCTTTCCCCCCCCTGACTGAAGAAGATCAACTCAGCAGCAACAAGGAAATAATGTGCATCATATGGTGATGATATATATAACACGCCTGCAGACTGTCGAATCTGGCATCCTACCGCTGGCAGCCAAGTCCTGCAAGTACAAATTTCTGTCTCCAGAGAAATAACTCTTCAAGAAGAAAAATTTTGTAATTTGCGGCTTCAATGGAGTGTTAAAATGTAATGACCCGAGGTGGAGCAGTGTGGAGAAAAAAAAAGGATTGGGAATTAGTCTGCATCGAAGACGTCTTTGTGAGCTCCTTCACCCCCTCCCCCCGTCTCACTAACACACAATACATAGAAACAATAATTGTTTGAAATGATGTGCACGGAGATGTGTTCTAGAAGGCTGTGCGGACGGACTAAGACATGCATGCACACAGTAGGCAGGCACACACACACACACACACACACACACACACACACACACACACACACACACACACACACACACCACCACCACCACCACCACCATTTTAAAGTTTCACCAGCACTTGCTAGTAACATTACTCCAAAGCTGCACCAAGACGACGGTCGCATAAATTATTTGTTTTTTTATCATTGGAAATTAAAAAATCATGACCACGTCCCAAACCCACAGCTGACTCATGTTGAGATAAAACCAGAACTGGCTGGGTTTGTTGCTCCCCCCCGTCCCCTCTAACAGCAAACTCTGTGGTGCTCCTGGAAACTGTAGTCAGGAAGGTTACAGTCTATGGAAAACACCATGTTCACTTGTCTGTTGCTAGTGGTACTGGAAGAAAAAATAGAACATTTGAATTTGAATTCTAACTGCAGGAAATGTAAACCGCTCCTCTCTGCTGCGATACCGAAGCGAGCGCTGAACTCTCAACCCTCCCTGACCTGCTCTTGCTTTCTGTCTGTCTCTCTTTTTAATCCCCCCATTCTCTCAGCATAGACTGCAGCAAATGTAGGGTAAACCCTAGTGGGGTCATGGCCCGGCTCAGTAGGACACAACAAAAGATGGGAGAACACACCCTCATGCGGGCCGTTTAGCACTAGTTTTCGCTTCATTCCGTTTAATCGCATATTATTTTAAATGCGTCTGCGTCATATTACACATCATTTGAAAGCTACGAGTCTCGCAAATCAAACAAAGTAAGCCGTTTTAGGCTCACGGAAAACACATCAAAAGCAAACACAGCATGTGTGCAAGGAGTGCACAGAAACAAGACCAGCGTTCCCTACCTTTCGAGCTGTCTGGAAGTCCAAAATCAACAGGTAGCATGCTAATCCTTATATCCAGAGAACGGTAAGAGTCCAACGAACAAAAGTAGCCACTTCGTTTAGTCCCATGAGCACGCTAACTCCGGTAGTCATCCATAACACGCCATGTGTTGACGTTGTGAGTTTCTGAACAAAATATTGTTTATAGCTAGTTATCGCTCTTCGATGACGGGCGAACAACAAAGCTTCGATTTCCGCGTACAGTAGCTTCTTGGCGACAAAACAAGCCCCCTTCCACGATTCTGCGATCCGAATTGGCTGAACAATCTGTCCATCAAGAGAGCCAGTGCTTCACTGCCTCTCGGCTGACCAACCACGAGAATCCCCAGGCAGAGAGCCAATAGGCAGAAATCCCAGGATACACAATACACCGGCAGGACCGCAACAAAGAGACTACAGGGAAATCACGCGGTGGTGGAGTAGTGATCTACCTAAATAACAACTGGACTTCAGACTCCAAGCTGGTAAGCAGCCACTGCTCCCAAGACCTAGAATGTATTACAGTAAAGTGTCGACCATTCCACCTAGCCAGAGAGCACTCTGCCGTCTTCATTACTGTTGTTTACATAGCCCCGGATGCTAACGCTAGCATAGCATTAGCCACTCTACACAACATCATCAGCGCCCATCAAAGCAAATACCCCCACGCCATCCACATCACAGCGGGGGATTTCAACCAGACGAACCTTAAGACAGTGCTCCCTAAACTATACCAGCATGTGAAGTGTGCTACAAGGGGAGATAACACACTGGACGAGGTCTACACTAATATCAAGAATGGCTACAGAGCCAAACAACTGCCCCAACTTGCACAGTCGGATCATATGTCCCTGCTCCTGATACCAGCATACACACCTATCAGGAAAAGCGCCCCCATCACGATCAAAACTGTGAAAACATGGCCGGAGGGCGCCATGGAACAGCTTCAGGACTGCTTTGAAACAACAGACTGGTCAGTATTTGAAAATTGGGACTTGAACAGTACACAGCATCAGTTCTAGGCTACATCACACACTGTATTTGAAAATTGGGACTTGAACAGTACACAGCATCAGTTCTAGGCTACATCACACACTGTATGGACACTGTCACAAGGGACAAGCGCATTCGGATATACCCTAACCGGAAGCCCTGGATGACAAAAAAAGTACAGTGCCTACTCAAAGACAGAGACACAGCCTTCAAGGAAGGAGATAAGGCACTCTACAGTGCCGCCAGAGCCAACCTGAAAAGGGGAATCAGGAGGGCTAAGGCGGACTACAAAAACAAGATTGAAGACTGCCTACAGAGCAACGACAACAGGAGAGTATGGCAGGGAATACAGCAAATGACCAACTACAAAC
This sequence comes from Eutrigla gurnardus, assembly GCF_963514095.1. Classification (NCBI taxonomy): domain Eukaryota; kingdom Metazoa; phylum Chordata; class Actinopteri; order Perciformes; family Triglidae; genus Eutrigla; species Eutrigla gurnardus. Next base: position 18,775,659 of record NC_139933.1, on the reverse strand, counting down.
CCAGCAAACTCGTGGCATACCGAGCTAATAGGTCCACGGAGGACGCCATCGCCACTGCTCTGCACTCCACCCTGAACCACCTGGAGGAGAAGGAGAGCTACGTAAGGCTGCTCTTCGTGGACTACAGCTTGGCCTTCAACACCATCATCCCTGACAGACTGGTGTCCAAACTGACAGACCTGGGCCTGTCAAGCTCATTATGTCGGTGGATTATGGACTTCCTGTCTGACCGCCCCCAGAGAGTTAAGCTAGGCTGTCACACCTCCTCCAGCCTTAACCTCAGCATCGGCTCCCCACAGGGCTGCGTGCTGAGTCCTCTGCTCTACTCTCTATACACCCACGACTGCACCACCACCCACCCCTTCGTCCCCATCATCAAGTTCGCGGACGACACCACCATAGTGGGGCTCATCACTGCAGGAGACGAGACCAACTATCGACGCGAGGTGGAGAGGCTGGCAGCATGGTGCAGGGAAAACCATCTGGAGCTGAACATCTCCAAAACCAAGGAGCTGATCATCGACTTCAGGAGGAAGAAGAAGACAGACATTCAGCCCCTGGTCATCAACGGAGATGAGGTGGAGATAACCTCCAACTTCCGCTTCCTGGGCGTCCACCTCGACAACGACCTGTCATGGAGCAACAACACCTCGGCTATCCTCAAGAAAGCACACCAGAGGCTATACTTCCTGAGAGTCCTCAGGAAGAACAACCTCTCTAGGGAGCTGATGGTGTCCTTCTACCGGTGCTCCATCGAGAGTGTCCTCACATACTGCACTGGAGTGTGGTTTTGGAGCTGCACAGCTGCAGAGAGGAAGTCTCTACAGAGAGTCGTGGACACCGCCCAGGGAATCATCAGATGCCCCCCTGATACCCCCCTCCCCTCCCTGGAGGAACTGTACAGCCCACGCTGTCTCAGGAAGGCAAACAGCATCCTGAAAGACCCTACCCACCCCGGTCACAGACATTTCGAACTGCTGCCCTCGGGCAAAAGATACAGAATATACCCTGCATCCACAAACAGACTGAAAAATAGCCAATATCCCAAAGCCATTAAAGCGCTCAACTCGGCCGCTGGTAATAGCAGAGGGAGCAGATAATGCACTATACATGGACAACTGAGAACTAAGAATTAAGGAACTGTGAACTGAACATACACACTGAACATATGACATATTTTAATCCCTGAATGTAAAAAAATGTGCAATAACAATATGTAATAACATCTTGAAATAAAATTTCCCATGAATATGCCTGATGCCAATAATGTATACAATTTATACCTCTCTGCACTCATCCACTTTTTAATTTTATTTTTATTCTTATTTTTATTTTTCTACATATATATATATTTCTATATATATATTTATTTGTAAAGTTATGTATAGGTTGTTATGTAAATTTTGAAACTGCACTTTGGGGGCTGCTGTACATAATCTCGTTGTTCCTGTAACAATGACAATAAAAGCAAGTCTAAGTCTAAGGCCTGCAGACCTGCAGATATAATAGTTATGCAGCGTCTCATTACAGAAGGCTGTTATGTAAAAAAAAACATTAAAAAAATGTTGGTTTTATTAGTAGTAGTTGTAGAACTGGTGAAATAAACAACAAAAAAGTAGAATTATATACCTAAAACTACCCATAATCTCATCTGGAATACTTGTTCCAGATCCAGCTCCGTCTGACATTGCCCTACAACACTGCACTTGCAAAGCTCATTTTTGGGTGTCTTTTTATCTACTTTCTACCAGTTTTTGGTCAGGCTTGTGGCTGTGGCTTCATTTAACTTTTAGGCCTATACAGGACTGTCTCAGAAAATTAGAATATTGTGATAAAGTTCTTTACTTTCTGTAATGCAATTAAAAAAACAAAAATGTCATACATTCTGGATTCATTACACATCAACTGAACTATTTCAAGCCTTTTATTATTTGAATATTGCTGATTTTGGCTTACAGCTTAAGAAAACTCAAAAATCCTATCTCAAAAAATTAGAATACTTCCTCAGACCAAGTAAAAAAATAATTTTATAACAGCAAAACTAAATCAAATATTTGAAAATGTCCATTGATGCACTCAGTACTTGGTTGGGAATCCTTTTGCACGGATTACTGCATCAATCCGGCGTGGCATGGAGGCAATCAGCCTGTGGCATTGCTGAGGTGTTATTGATGCCCAGGATGCTTCGATAGCGGCCTTCAGCTCATTTGCATTTGTAGGTCTGGTGTCTTTCATCTTCTTCTTAACTATACCCCACAAATTCTCGATGGGGTTCAGGTCAGGGGAATTAGCAGGCCAATCAAGGACAGTGATGCCATGGTCAGTGCACCAGTTACTGGTGGTTTTGGCACTGTGGGCAGGTGCCAGATCATGCTGGAAAATGAAATCCTCATCTCCATAGAGCTTTTCAGCAGATGGAAGCATGTAGTGCTCTAAAATCTCTTGGTACACAGTTGCATTTACTCTGGACTTGATGAAACACAGTGGACCAACACCAGCAGCTGACATGGCTCCCCAAACCATTGCTGACTGTGGGAACTTCACACTGGATTTCAAGCAACTTGGATTTTGCTCCTCTCCAGCCTTTCTCCAGACTCTGGCGCCTTGACTTCCAAATGAAATGCAAAACTTGCTTTCGTCTGAAAAGAGGACTTTGGACCACTCTGCAACTGTCCAGTGCTTCTTTTCCATAGCCCAAGTCAGACGCTTCTTCCGTTGTCTTGAGTTCAGAAGTGGCTTGACCATGGGAATACGGCTATTGTAGCCCATTTCCCGGACACGTCTGTGAACTGTGGCTTTTGATACCTGGACTCCAGCTTCAGCCCACTGTCTTTGAAGCTCCCCCAAATTCTGGAAGCGGCTCTTCTTCACAATTTTGTTAAGGCTGCGGTCATCTCTCTTGGTTGTGCAGCGTTTCCGGCCACATTTTTCCCTTCCAACAGACTTTTTGTGGATATGCTTTGAAACTGCACTCTGTGAACAGCCTGCTCTTTGAGAAATTTCTTTTTGTGTCTTACCCTCCTGATGGAGGGTATCAATGATGGTCCTCTGGACAGCAGTCAGATCAGCAGTCTTCCCCATACTTGTGATTTAGTTTACTGAACCAAGCTGAGTGTTTTTAAGGCTCAGGAAACCCTCGCAGGTGTTTCGAGTTAATTAGATGATTCAGGTGATTAGTTGAATAGCCTACTTGTATACTTTTTCATGATATTCTAATATTTTGAGATAGGATTTTTGAGTTTTCTTAAGCTGTAAGCCAAATTCAGCAATATTAAAATAATAAAAGGCTTGAAATAGTTCAGTTGATGTGTAATGAATCCAGAATGTATGACATTTTTGTTTTTTTAATTGCATTACAGAAAGTAAAGAACTTTATCACAATATTCTAATTTTCTGAGACAGTCCTGTATATAACAGCCACAGCTAACTTGTTTCATTCAAAAAGAAAAATAATTTAGGCGAGGCAAAAAAATTGCAATTTCCACTATGTTTGAGCTGCAGTAACTCAGTGTCAGTAACACTTAGAGTAAATCTGACACTTGCATAAGAAAATTCAAAGGGCTATCTTTCAGGAATGCTCAGCTTTGTGCCTGTAGTCATAGGGGTTCAAAAACAGTAACCATTTTACTTTGGGTATGTCGTTTTCAGCCTTTTCTTCAAAAATAGGACGGCCAAGTAACAGGCCCGAATTAAACCAAATTAAGAGAACCAAATTCATACTTATAAAATGGGACGCGTAAATCAGTAAGGTCAGTGGTGTCTGATGTGCATGAGTGTAAAATGTGTGGGGGCGTGTTGTCAGATGTGAACAAAGGAATAACTCAAAACAATATCACCAAGGGCTGGAGTGTGGCATGCCTGCAGGGGACCAGAGCAGAGAGAGAGTTAGAGTGAGGAGTGAGCCGGTTAAATAGCTGCACTGACCAGGTGCACTGAATCACCTCATCAGGCTTACCTGCAGGCATCACCCCCCCCCCCCCCCCCTTAAGACGGGGGCCCCAAAGGGATCCCCGAAACACCCCTCAGGCACACAAACAAACACCCACACAAGAACACAAGGCTGTACCAAAGCAGTTCACAAAGATACAATTAATAGCCAACTGGGGTGCGAGAAAGGGCATCGGCTACAACATTGTCCTTCCCCCTTAATATGCCTAATGTCCAAACTGTGGGACTGCAGGAACATAGTCCACCTCAACCGTCTGTTTGGACAACTCAATGAACAAAGAAAAGTAAGGGGGTTGTGGTCGGTGTAAACCACCACTGGGCTAACTCCAGAACTGACATAGACCTCAAAGTGTTGGAGGGCCCAGACCAAGGCCAACGCCTCCTTCTCAATTGTGGAATAGTTGAGTTGGTGTGTGTTAAATTTCTTATCGACCCCCTCCCATTCTTGCAACAGAACTGCGCCTGCCCCAACATGGCTAGCATCAACCTCGAGTTTAAAAGGTGTGTCAAACCGTGGCGCAGCAAGAACCGGAGCAGCACACAACAGGGTCTTCACATGATCAAATGCCAGTTGACACTGGGCAGACCACACAAACCTGGCTTTAGCCTTTAACAAATCAGTCAGGGGTGCCACCACTGTCGAAAAGTTTTTACAGAAGGCTCGATAGTAACCTACCAGGCCTAAGAACCGCATAAGTTCCTTTTTTGTAACTGGCACAGGAAACTGCATGACTGCCTGCACTTTTGCCTCCACTGGACAAACTTGTCCATGTCCAACCACCCGGCCAAGGTACGTCACAGTCGCCCTGGCAAACTCACACTTAGCCAGGTTGACCGTGAGACGTGCTTCAGCCAAGCGACTGAACAGAGCACCGTTGCGTTGGATGTGATCATCCCATGTGTCACTAAACACAACGACATCGTCAAGGTAAACAGCACAACCATCAAGACCTGCTACCACCAGGTTCATGAGGCGCTGAAATGTGGCAGGCGCATTGCGAAGACCAAAACTCATGACAGTATACTCATACAAACCAAAAGGTGTCACAAATGCTGAAGTTTCCCCGTGCACGTTCTGTCAGAGGAGCCTGCCAATATCCCTTCAGTAGGTCAAACTTGCTAACAAACTGAGGAGCCCACCAGGTCAATACAATCCTCCATTCGTGGCAATGGGTAGGAATCTGCCTTGGTGACCTTATTAACCTTACGGTAATCAGTACAGAACCGTGGGGACCCATCTGACTTGCCTACCAGCAAACTAGGTGATGCCCAACTCGACGATGGTATTCTGCCCTCCCTGAACGTGATGTGTTTAGTTCGGCAGATAGCTAACAGTTCTTCAATGAGAGGCAAAGTTTTCTTTCTTCCAAGGATTTATTGGTACTCCCAGTTGAGGTTTACTGTAAAACTGAAATACATACAACAAAGACTACATTAATATATAGTAACAAATATGTCCAACCAACACAGTTTAAACAGCATTTACACTTACAGTAAAGCTATTAACATTCCCATTATAACAGCTAAGAATAAAGTCCGCTAGCTCAATGCTAACATACAATGCAAAACGCCATAGACAGGCTAACAATGTAGCATCGTCACAGCGGCAAAAAGATAAAACGGCCGCCGTCGTACACCAATAGAATTACAGTTACAAAGTTACAGTAACACACTTAACTACATAATACTCACAGGCATATGTTCTCTTAACTCTTAAATTGGCAGTGCTGAAGTTTGGCTGCAGACTGACTGCTTCTTCTACCATTTAGTTCTTTCTACCTCTGTCGCAGTACTGCCACCCTCAGGCAGAGACGTGCATGCCAGAGGGGGCAGCACACTCCCCACCTGGTATAATGCTTCATACCACTACACATTCTCTTTAGGGAAGAGTAAGATGACCTCTGAGACAGGTCGCAAATACACCTTAGGAGCCACTCAGATCTTCTGGCCTGTGAATCTTTAAGTAAAACAACGTCTCCTACTTGCAGGTTGCGTCTGTCAGTGTGCCACTTTTTTCTGGGTTGGAGCGTTGACAAGTACTCTTGTCTCCACCTCTTCCAGAAAGCGTCAGCAAGGCCTTGAACCTTTTTCCAGTGCTTAATAGAGAGGTCGTTTACATCAAAGTCACCTTCAGGTGCAGACAGAATATCTGCCTTTTGTGTCAACAACGTTGATGGAGTAAGAACTGCAGGAGCCTCAGGGTCAGAAGATACTGGAACCAATGGTCTTGAGTTCATGATGGCGGTGACTTCTGCCATCAAAGTAGTGAGCACCTCATGTGTCAGGTGGGATGTGCTTGTTTTGAGGAGAAGAGCATCCAGGATATGTCGAGCGATGCCTATCATCCTCTCCCACACTCTGCCCATATGGGAGGAGTGAGGAGGATTAAAGATCCAGGTGCATTTGCTGTCATGAAGGTGTGTCTGCAGATCAGGATCCTCTGTGTCAAGGTTGAGTTCCTTACACGCCCCAATGAAATTTGTTCCTCGATCCCATCGGAGTGTTTTAATGGGTCCCCTGCTGTGAACCGCCTGAGACCATTAATGAAACTTGCAGTAGTCATAGTTTCCAGGACCTCAATATGCACAGCCCTGGTGCTCAAGCAGGTAAACATGGCTGCCCACCGCTTGCTATCTGCATGGCCTCCTCTTGTTTTTCGAGCTGTCACGATCCATGGGCCAAAGACATCCACTCCAACATGAGTGAACGGTGGCGACGATGACAGTCTGTCTGCTGGTAACTCCGACATCTTCTGTTCTTCTAGTTTCCCTCTGAGTCTTTTGCAAGTGACACATTTATGTATAACAGTAGAGACAAGTTTCTTTCCCCCAATTAGCCACAGTCCGGCTGATCTCAAGGCGCCTTCTGTAAAATGACATCCCTGATGTGCAACTTGATCATGATAGTGTCTCACCAATAGTGTGGCTGTGTGCATCTTTGGAATGATCACAGGATGTTTATCATCAAAGCACATGTCTGTTGAGGATGTGCGACCACCGACTCTCAGTAGTCCATCTTGATCCAGAAATGGAGACAACTTCACGAGAGGGCTTTGCCTTGAGATTTGATCCCCTTTGATAAGATGTTCTATCTCTTTACAAAAGACCTCTTCCTGCGTTGCCCTGATGATCACAGCTGTTGCTTGGGTGTTTTCCTCTCCTCTATTGCCTTCACTATCAGGAACCTTCACCTCGCTTCTGACTCTCTTGATTAATCTGGAGATGACCAGATGCACCAGTGACTTCCACGGGGAGAATCTTTCAAACCTCTGTGCCCCAAGCAGATACTTTCACCGCATGAAAAGTCGGATTTTCGTCCCTGTAAATGCCCGGATATCTCCCTAATTTTCGGGAGTTAACGACAATTTACAGGCTGCGAACGCTGCGTTCGTCTGTGCCGAAAATTGTCGGAAACGAACCACAGCGAAGGCTCTAATTAGCATATGAATAGCAGCGAAACCGCGCCTGGCCAGAGATGGCTTGAATATCCTCACTCAGGATTGGATGAAACCACCAAGTATAATCGCTCGTGATTGGTTGGCAGATCTGGTCATTATAAATGTAAAGCCAACCCACGTTGGCAGATCTATCACTATTGGTCAACCTGATGAGTCATTATAAATGTAAACCCCACCCCCATTGGCAGATGTGTTACTATTGGTCACACTGGGTCTTTTAAACAAGAATAATCACTAGTCATTGGTTAGCAGATCTATCACTATATATATATACATATATATATATACATATATATATATATATGTTTATATATGTATATATATGTATATTTATACATATATATATATACACACACATTTATTTTTATTTATTTATATATTTATAAATATAAATATGAATGAATTCATTGAGGAAAGGAAAAATTGCCAGGAGGAAGTAATCAAAGAAAGAGCTTTATTGACAACACAACACACAACTGTACAAATTTGCCCACACAACAAACAAATGAACTGGCGACATTCTGTCCGAATTTGGTCAATTTTACAGCCGCCTGCGGTGCGTGGCCCTGTACTTGGGAGTCTTCTCTAATCGCGACTGTAGAGTCGCACAGAGCTCGGTGAGCTCCTGGCTGTCGCACAATCCATCCAGACACCCCGCCAACGACGCCGTCCTCCTCATCAGACATATCTGTGGTGGCGCACTTCCAACGGTCCGCCTCATCGCCAGCAAGCACACTCCGTCTCGCTTCCAGCAGCTGTAAAACAATCAATAAAGACAATCAGTACTGCGCGATGCACTGCGCATGGACACTGCGCATCTATTAATGCACCTGAAAAATAGGTTTAGGTAGGTTTGGTCACATTGACCAAAAACGGATCTAATAAATCTAATAAGTCTTACCCTCTTTCTCCTGGAACGACTCCGAGCTGACCTCTTCACAGCTTCCGCCTGCGATGCGAGATCAGGCTGTGTGTGTCTGAAGCTCCTGCGTACCGTGTCATAGTATGTCTTACAGGCAGCTGGAAAACAATTAAATGAGTGGTATGAATAAGAAAACTTAAGTCACAGTAAAATTAAAACAAGGAAGAAGAAAACAGTAAAAGTTACTTACACACAATGGCGTCACTATCAGCGTCATAGAAATCCGGACTTGCGGACAAAGCTCCGAGCAAGTAAGAGGTCACAGCTTCGTTATGAGGCGAGGTTCGTCTGTGAAAACAAAATGAACAGTTAAGATCGGTATCTACTGTTAACGCATCTATTTCCTTATACAGCAGAATGAAAGCATATTCTTTAAATCGTACCCTTGCTCCGGTTCGTAGCGCCTACAATTCGTCTCCGAGTTGTGAAGACGGCGTACTGCTTCCTGTAAAAGACCAACAACATACACTTAACAAAGCAACTTAACGTTACACTGGTTCCTCTCTCTTGTTCTTTTACAAGGCTACTATGCTACTTTTAGCTTGGACTATTAGCTTTTAAGCTACTTTTAGCTTGGGCTTGCTTTGCTAATTTTAGCTTAGCTAGCAGTCACCGAACATATTCTTACCGCAATCATCCTGAGAGTCTCCAGCAGTCCTGGATATAAGAATTATAACATTTAAACCACATTTTCTTAAGTGAAGCCTCTCAGAGCAGCATTCCTCCTGCCGGTGAACGTCTCCTCATCGTTCCCTCCACTGAATGAGGCGCCCGGTGTCTGCATCCGTCCCTTTAACGGACAACGGTGCACGGCGTTATTAATCACCGTTAGTAAATATATAACCACGGTTTAACATAAGCACTATATTATTAGTTAACGTCGGTAAAAACGGCACATTTTCCGCTTCGCTTGCGCTCGCTAACCCCTATGGTAAATTACCGTCAGTAGGCTAGCCGGCTGGCAGGACCTTCGATTCGTAACGTTAACGTACAATGCCAACAACAATAAAGTAACGTTCATTATCAATACGATTTAAAAGTCAGCTGGAAACATAAAAGTCATGTTACAGTATACTTACATGTGTACGCGGTTTGTGTCGGGCTGTCGCCAGAATCACCGCAGTCGTCCGCCATTATCCAAAACTTTTCAGAAGTAGACGAGCCGCAATGCATTTTGGGGAAGTTGAGTAGATTTAGCAAGGTCCGCTGTATACTTTCTGTATAATTCTTGCCAATCCAGTATACATCCGGGCATTTCTCGCGTACACAAATTCACATACTATTGTATGTGAACGCACTACGTACTCAAATTTACGTCACAATTAAGTACGAGTAGGACGTTAGTATGGCATTTCGAACACAGCCGAGATCTATGATCTATGAACCCATCCTTGACCCTCTAGCAGAACTACGACCAGCCATTATAAAGCAGTTTATAGTTGTTAATGTTGTGTCAAAAGGTACTGCATTTAAACATGTTATTGCGCAAGTTTCCTGGCTTCATCCCCATCCGGACAGACATTTTTATGGAAAGCCAATAGAAGTTTGGAGCTTGCAGGGAACAGACACGTCATACCCAGCATCATTTCTGCCTGTTGAGCGCATTGCTGGGAGATGTGTGGTTAACACATCCACTGTGCATTTAAGCAAGACCAAAGAAAGGGTCACTGTAGTCATGCCACTATGCATAGTGGTTGAGCTCTAGGAGACTGTGATGTTGTTTGCATGAATGTACATTTTACCTTTGTGGCAAAGCCTGATTAAAAGTAATTGTTGAAGCAAATTGTTTTGTGTATCTTTGAATGAAGATGAAATGAAGTTATATCTTTGAATGAAGATGAAATGAAGTTAACACCTTTCAGAAAAATGTCACCTGGGGTCAAACTCCCCCTGCTACCCTGATTTGCATTTGTATAGCTCACAGCATTTTCATTTACATGTTAAAGCCTCCCCTAGGATTACGGGGAGGGGGGTCATGGGGGGACAACTGCCAAGCAAGGCCCACGTCAATTCCCGGCAATTTACGTCAGTTTTCGGTGTTTCCTGCAAATTGCCGTGTGCAGTCGTAAACCTGAACTTCCACGGCAATTTACAGGGCCGCTAACTGACCTAAATCCCACTTTTCATGCAGTGAAAGGAGCACGTCATTAAGAGAAACTCCTTCATGTTTAGCACTAGAATCAAACACTACCCTTATCTGCTCTGGCTTGCGTGGATGGTAAATGCCGAATAAGGGCAGGTACCAACACTCCTGGCCTTCTGTTAGCAGTGGAGCTGGCTCTGCTTGTTTGGCATCAAATATCCTTTGCATGAAGTCGATGAAATCTTTTTTCATCTGTGGTTTCTTGTCTAGATTGCGCCTTACAGATGTGAGACGCTTCACAGCTTGAAGTCGGTTGTTTGGAAGACGATTCCGTGGTGATCGAAAAGGTAAGGGGGCAATCCATGTGTTTGCTTCATCCTTATAAGTTTGTTGATCCAGTGTTTCCAGAAAAATCCTATCTTCAATTGACAGAGCAAGGTTGTCGTCGTGTTCCGTTCTCTGAAATACTTGGTGACCAAGATCATCAGTCTCCCTCGCTTGGTTAGACATGGAGCTTTGAAGATTCAAGCTTGGAGTGGGACAACTGAACTTCTCTTTGACCTGAAAGTTGTTGGTGCATGGACCCAAAAGTGAAGCTCGTCCATTGTGTAGAATGTTGGTTTTGTAGACATTGGTTTGAGATGACTTGTGTGCGGCTCCGAGACACACCTCTCCAACAATGACCCACCCAAGGTCCAGACGTTGAGCATATGGTTCATTGTGGAGACCATTGTGCTGCTCTCTGACTTTGTGCACACAGAGAATGTCTGAGGATCTCTGCATGCGGATCGACTTCCGGGATTTTGCCTGCTACTGGCTTCAGGTGAGGATAGTGAAGAGCAACTTCTGGAGCTGGGATTTCCGCTCTATCATCGGGTATCATGTTGCACTCGATGAGAGTAGGAAGAGAGAGTCGTGTCATACCATCCAGGGACTCGATGATGAAGTTGTTTGCTCGTCTTCCTGTCACATTCATGACTCCTGAACATGTTTTCAATGTATATGGTTCTGGGTGTCCATCAATACTGAAAAGGTCAAAAAAATCTGTTTTTGCAAGTGAGCGGTTGCTTTGTTCATCAAGAACAGCGTACATTTTTACTGCTCTTTCTGACCCTCCAACAGGGTACACTCTAACCAGACATACTTTAGAACATGATCTGGAGCCGGCTAAGTTTCCACATATTTCAGTACACTTCGATGTCACATCCGTGGCTGTAAGCTCCTTTTGCTCCCCACCATGGTCTTCTGAAGCAGCAAAGCTTTTCCACTTTAAAGGTAGAGGTTCTGGATGAAGGGCTGTGGTATGTGTTTCAATTCCACATTCTCTGCATCTTATTTGCACATCGCAGTCTTTAGCCATGTGGTTAATGGAAGAACAGCATCTAAAACACACATACTTGTCCTTCAGGAGAGATTTTCTTTCTTCTAGACTCTTACTTCTGAACAGACGACACTTCCTCAGTGGGTGCGGTTTACCATGCAGAGGACACTGTTTATCAGGGTCCATGATGCCCTTGTCAGTGGTAGTATGTTGAGTAGCTCCACCTGCTGGTGACACATCCATTTTCCTTACAGAGATTGGAAGCTGGTGTTTTTGCTTTAGACCTGCTGGTTTTTCTGTTCTCAGGCTGGAGGTCGTGACACAAGCAAAGCTAGGATCATTGCGAACCTTGGCTTCCTCACTGATGAATCTGACGAAGAATGAAAATGGAGGATAGGACACACCATAGTCTCTCTTGAATTTTGAAGCAACTGTAACCCACTTCTCTTGCAGGTTGTATGGGAGTTTCGCCAGAATAGGATTGACTCCATGTGCTGTATCCAGATGAGAAAGGCCGGGAAGATAGCCGTTCTGCTTTGCTGCTTGTAGCTCCAGAAGAAGATCTCCCAGCTCCCTCAAACGCTGATTCTCTCTGTTTGACACCTTTGGAAAGTCCTCAACTCTCTTTAACAGTGCATGCTCTATGATTTCTGGTGCACCGAAACATTCCTCCAGTCGCTGCCACACCATGTTGAGACCTGCCCCAGGGTCGTGGATGCAAGCTGCTCTGATTCTTCTTGCTTGAGCAGCTGATTGTGGTCCGAGCCATTTTGCAAGCAGGTCCAACTCTTCTTGTGGTAGCAGATTCAGATCCGTAACTGCAGACTGGAACGACGTCTTCCACGCCCAGTAATTCTCGGGTTGATCATCAAATCTCAGCAACCCAGAACTAACCATCTCTCGACGCATCAAATATTTTGCAAGGTCCGAGGTGTCTGTAGGATGGACATGAGGAGGTCTTGGTGTAGATAGGTGGGGCCCAGGATGATAAAGCTGGCTGTCATTGACAGACTTTCTCACATAAGGACCATAATTCCCACTGGCAGGCTCTCTCTTGGGACTTACAGCATAGTTGTGTTGCGACATGTTCACCCCAACCTTCTGTCTATGGTCGGTTGAGACAAATGGCAAGGGTTTAAACTCTTCCTTGCTGTGCTCACTGCTCTGGTACCACCTGGGTCTTTGTAGTCCATAGTCGCTTTCAGGTAGCCTGTGGCTGGCTGGTGCACGGATGCAGATGGAGGATCAGGAGGGTAGTCAGGATATGTTTGCAGACCTGCGTTGAATTCTGCATGTTGCTGCACATACTCTTGAGTGCGCTGGGTTGGATCGATGAGTGGCATTTCGACCAGTTGGGACTGTTGTGGGTCTCGGGTTTCCTGTGCGGATTCCTCCCAAGCTTGAGCCTCAGCTTGTGCTGCCGCCGCTTCTTTCTCTGATTTGAGCACATGCAGATCTGCATCCAACTCCGCTTTCTTTTTAAGCCGGTCAGCTTGTTTCTTCAAGATGTCTGCTTCCTTATGTGCAAAGGAAAGCTTCACTCGTGCAGCTTCAGCCTTTGCTCTCGCCCTGGCCACAGCGACAGATGATGAGGTGAGTTGACTGGAGTGTTGAGAACTGGATGCTCTTGATCTTGTCTCCAGTGTTTTATCTCCTTTGTTTTCATCTGCAGGGGTTGCCATGATTGACAAGTCTTCTCTGATGCTTGAAACACTTGCAACTGTGGAGCAGTCTGTTTAGGCAGAGTGTGATGAGAGGATGCCTTTTTACTATTCTGCCCTCCCTGAACGTGATGTGTTTAGTTCGGCAGATAGCTAACAGTTCTTCAATGAGAGGCAAAGTTTTCTTTCTTCCAAGGATTTAGTGTCACTCCCAGTTGAAGTTTACTGTAAAACTGAAATACATACAACAAAGACTACATTAATATATATTCAAGTTACAAATATGTCCAACCAACACAGTTTAAACAGCATTTACACTTACAGTAAAGCTATTAACATTCCCATTATAACAGCTAAGAATAAAGTCCGCTAGCTCAATGCTAACATACAATGCAAAACGCCATAGACAGGCTAACAAATTAGCATCGTCACAGTGGCAAAAAGATAAAACGGCCGCCGTCGTACACCAATAGAATTACAGTTACAAAGTTACAGTAACACACTTAACTACATAATACTCACAGGCATATGTTCTCTTAACTCTTAAATTGGCAGTGCTGAAGTTTGGCTGCAGACTGACTGCTTCTTCTACCATTTAGCTCTTTCTACCTCTGTCGCAGTACTGCCACCCTCAGGCAGAGACGTGCATGCCAGAGGGGGCAGCACAGATGGTACTGCGATCTGATTGTCCAACATATACTTTACCTTCGTCTCAAAGACTCTGCGTTTGTCTGCTGAACAGCGATAAAACCGTTGTTTAATTGGAGGACTGTCTCCCACATCAATATCATGTTCAATGACATTTGTTCGCATTGGAGTATCACCAAACAACTTCGGGAACTTCCTGATCAACTGTATCAGCTCAGTTCTCTGTGATGCAGTCAAATGACTCAACAAACCATCCACCTAATGCAGGGCCGACATTCACTTCCTGGGCAACTGAGTCACTGACCACAGGACAATTACGAGGATAGTATGACTTTAACAAATTGACATGACACAACTGAGATGACTTTCTACGATTTGGAGTAGAAATCAGGTAGCTCTGATCTGAGACCTGCTTCTCAATGGTATATTGACCAGCAAACTGGCAAAAGAGCTAGCACCTGATCCCCTGGACTAAATTGACGCTGCTCAGCCTGACGGTCATACTGTCTTTTCTGGTTGGTTTGGGCACCTCCTAAATTTTTCCTCGCCACCTCCACAGCCACATACAGGCGGCGGCGAAACCCATTGACATAGTCCACTAAGTTTTTAGGGGGATCACTCTCGACTAAACCATCACACAGGACGGCCAAAGGACCACGCACAGAATGACCAAAAACTAAATCATTGGGACTAAACCCCGTACTTTCCTGAACAACCTCCTTGGCAGCCAACATGAGCCAGGGGAGGCCTTCCTCCCAGTCCTTCCCCATTTCCATACCATAGGCACGCAGCATAGACTTCAAAGTTTGATGAAAGCGCTCCAGCGCCCCCTGGCTCTGCGCATGGTATGCTGATGCACGGTTATGCTTCACCCCCAGCTGCTGTAGGATCTGCTTAAACATATGGGAAGTGAAGTTAGAACCCTGATCGCTCTGAATCACAGGTGGAATACCAAACGTAGAAATTACGTTAGAGCCCTAACTACCGACTTCACTGAGATCATCCGCAAGGGAAACGCTGCAGGATATCTTGTTGCTTGGCACATCACGGTCAACATATAAGCACAACCAGACTTAAATTGAGGCAAAGGCCCTAACAATCAATAATCAAATGCTCAAAAGGCTGACTCACTGCTGGAATGGGATTGAGAGGAGCTGGCTTAATCACCTGGTTGGGTTTGTCGGTGAGCTGGCAAATGTGGCATGATTTTACATACCTTGACACATCACGCTTTAAACGAGGCCAAAAGAAGTAACGCAGAAACCGGTCATAGGTTTTCTTTATGCCCAAATGTCCACAATCATCATGTGCAGTCCTCAACACCACATCACGAAAGCTACTCGGCACTACCACCTGAAAAATTGCCTCCCCCATGAAGTCACCATCACAGGGCACCCACTTACACACTAGCAAGTCTTCTTGAACAAAGTAACACTTCGCTAAGTCTCTGACTTTGTCGATAGGCAGTGCCTCATCCCACAATGCAGACAGGGAAGAATCTGCTCTTTGGCTCTTTACCCAGTCCTGTCTTGCCACAGACGAAGGGAGATCAGGCAATGAAACCACATGTTCAGAAGTCACCACAGCTATACTACACCCTGTCCTAGGCAGGTCAGGAGCAGAAGCTTTACGGCTTTGTGCACGTGTGACAGCACAAGCTGGAAAAATCCCTGGCAACGTTAAACTGCTCTCCTTCAGCCCCACAGACACTAATGGCTTGGGAACAACCGCAGGTGGCGGCGGAACCTTGGCCCACACACGACTACCAGCCAGATCAGTACCCAAAACCATAGAGACATCCTCAAGTGGCAACTCTGGACGCACACCAACAGGAACAACGCCCTGGACCAGCTCACAATCCAGCATCAAAAAATGACGTGGTACAGGAATCGAGCCCAACTCCATCCCCTTCATTAGTATGAAATCACCCGTTTATGTCTCGTGATCGTAACACGTTCGTCACTACCAACCAGTGAAACAACAGCGTCAGCAATAAATGGCTCAAAACCAGAATCTTCATCCAGGACTGCACAAACAGGTACCTTATCGGACACTTCACTTGAGCTTATGCTAGGGTCAACACAAACAGGCTTCTCTGAAACTGTGGAACAAAGCATAGTTGGAGCATGCGATAAGGAAGCGTGCTTAACTTTTGGCTTTAAAAGCGGACATTGATCTTTCCAATGACCCTCCCCACGTCAGTAATTACAAACTCTGATCTCATGTCGCCCCATTAATACAGGCTTGCGCAGAATACTGGGCTTCGCAAACTTTCCGCCACTGCGGGAGTTGACATTATCTCCCATTTTCCAACCCCCTCCAGGGCGTGACTCTACAAAATTGCACTTATGTGTTAGACAAAGTCATCAGCCAACTCAGCTGCTTTCAGTGCAGTGGAGGGCTTCTGCTCATTTACATAAGTAGCAATACGTTGAGGGATGGCGTTTTTGAACTGCTCCAATATGATAAGATCACAAAGATCAACAAAAGAATCAACTTTAGCAGCAGAGCACCGTTGAAAATGGCAAGTCAAATCACGCACAAACTCTATATTTGTTTGTTTATCACCCTTCACCCAATTTCTGAACCTTTGGTGATAAGCTTCAGGAACCAACTTGTACACTCTTGGCACAACTGCTTTCACTGCTTCATAATTAAAGTCATCCTCACCACACACAGCTGAATAAGCCTCCTGGGCTCTCCCAGTGAGGACGCACTGAAGCATAAGGACTCTGTCAGAATCACGCCAATTTTTTGATTCTGCAACACGTTCAAAAAGAGTGAAAAAAGTATCAGGGTCACGTTCATTAAACTTTGGCACTAACCGTAAGTTAGCAACGATATCAAAACTACGCAATGGTGAATCGACAGAGGTAACATCCTGCATACCAGACCCCCCAGAAGCAAGCTTGCCCTCTCTGATTAACTGCAACTTTGAATGTTCTAAGTCCAATTTCATCTTCTCAGTGTCCTGCCGCATTTTCTCCAACTCAAGTTTCTCTTCCCTGTCCAGAAGTCTACGCATCTTCTCCTGCTCAAACTGTAAAGCTAATAGCTCTTTCTGCTGTTCAAAGGTCAACCCAACTACTGGTACAGACACTGGTGTTGGCTCCATCCCAAGCTCACTTTTTTGCAATGTACCACGTTTAAACAAAGACAACAAGACCGCTTTTCTGATCTCCTCTTTACAACCTTTTCCGGCAACCACAATGTCATAATGGTCAGCTACCTCCACTAACTGATCCTTTTTACAGCTATTCAAAAATGCTACTGTGGGCGTCTCAAAAAACTCTGACAAGGAAGCCATCACAAATACCAATTAAGAAAGAAATACATTAACTGCCAGACACACTTGGGCAATTGCAGGCCCTTGACAGAGAATTTCCCCCTAACTGCCTACTTCAAGCTAGCTAAAACTCAACCCTAGACTTCGTGTGGTACTTGTGGTGGGTATTTACGCACGGCATTGACTGTAATAACCACAATTATATACAGGCAATGACTGTAGCCCAACAGCCAGGTAGAGCAACCATTATAGAGTTGCAGAGCAGCCCAGAGCAGCAGAGCAGCCCAGAGCTTACCGGACACCCAGCAACCTCACCGGGCCCAGTATTTGGGCCCGTGCCGGTAAGTCTCGCTTTCTACCACCTTTTAAACAGTCTGCTACATGCGCCTCGTCAACGCCGTGGACTCTAACTGGAGTCCTCGTGTGTAAGTTTCCACTGCCTCCCCTTCCGAAGCTATACTCTCTTTCCTCCCACTGCCCTGATTGTCGGCGACTCCATCATTCGACACATACGTTTTGCGAACTCGGTCACTCATTGCTTCCCCCGGTGCCCCCGGTGCCCTCAACAATTACGAAAGTAATCATTCACTGCGGCACGAACGACACCACCCACACGCCATCGGAGCTGACAAAAGTTCATTTTATTCAACTTTTTAATCTTCTTAACAGCTCCGGAAAGTCTGCTTTTATCTCTGGCCCTCTCCCCACACTGGGCCGTAGCGATGTTCGTTTTAGCAGGCTTCTCCATCTCCATACCTGGCTCCAATCTGTTTGCGCAGCACATAACATCCACTTTATTCACAACTTCGACATGTTCTGGGGGCGTCTCTCCTTCTTCGGGCGAGACGGTCTTCACCTGAACAAGATGGGATGCTGCATGCTAGCTGCCAAATTCCAGCACGCTGTGTGCTATGCGCGTGATTGACCGTTAACCTTGCACACCTGTCCACCCACCCCCTCCCTTTCAGATCAGTCCCTGCCACCTGGGTTTGTTTACACTACCTCACACCCCCCCTCCTCCCCGGAACATCCATCGTCACCTCCACCCTCCCAGTCTGCGTTCTCCCCCGTCAGCGCCCTCTGCCGGCCACACCAGTCACCAACAGTGTCACCAGTGTTTCTCCCCATACCCACCATCATCAGCCTCAGACACCCCCATCAACACAACATATCTCAGGCCACCGCCATTTCCCACCATGGACGCAATAAAAATCTCATTCGGATCCCCCTGAAAACTCCCCGGTCTTCCTTCTGCCAGCAACACCCCATCTTCTCCAGTCAACTTCTGTCTTTTAAATGTCCGTTCCTTGAACAATAAGTCCTTTTTATTTCATGATTTTATTACTTTCAATTTGTTGGACTTTTTTATCATCACAGAAACCTGGCACACTCAAGAAGACTGCAGCTCACTGACGGAAGCAACCCCCTCAAATTACAAGCTTTTACATCAACCCCGGGTAACAGGGCGGGGCGGGGGGGTTGCTGTCATTTTTAGAAATGTTTTTAAATGCACCCCTGTCTTTTATGATGCTTTTACTTCCTTTGAACATCTTGGTTTTATGTTAAACTCAAACACAGACTCCCGAAACCAAACAGTGTTTTTATTCAAGAGTTTTCAGAGTTTTTATCTAATTTTATGTGCAAATATGACAGGGTTCATATCTTAGGTGATTTTAACATCCATGTCTGTTGTCCCACCCAAAGTTTTATCACAGATTTTTTAGACGTTTTAGATTATTTTAATCTCACTCAAGCTGTGAATGTACCCAGCCACTGTAAAGGTCATACACTAGACTTGGTTTTATACTGTGGTCTCAGCCCCAAGAACCTAAGATCTGAGGATATCTGTAGCTGTGTCCCAATTCAGGGTCTGCAGCCTTCGGAGGACCCAGCCTTCGCGGTCTACGGAGGCAACACCTTCGGAGACTCCTCCGAAGGCTGGGTCAACCGTCGGTAAATGGGACGGTCTAACCTACGGAGCGTTTCCTGATTGCGTCGCGACGTCATCACTTCTGCCGGCCAAGCCCGGGAAAAACACAGGTCAAAACAAAAATACGACAGACGAACATGGAGAGTTTTTAAAATATACATATATATATTTATTTTTTTATTATTATTATTATTTATTTATTTTTTGAGCAAGAGGAGAGGCGGCTGCGGCGACACCGGCGGCACCGGCGGCTTGTTTATCTCCGGCTGGGAGAGAGCCGTGGGGAGGTAACGTTAAAGCTGTTATTTTAACCCATATTAATGTTCATACATAGCTAGCGAAGTACGTGGTAATTAATATACCCGTTAATAAATGATACCGCTAAGTGACAAGCCATATTAAGTATAGATTGACATGGATAATGTCATTTAACCATAAGACTTAATACAGGGTTCGTACAGGTGCTTAAAATGTAAAATCTTTGAAAATGCTGAAATTTTAATGCTGTTTTTCAAGGTCTGAAAAGTGCTTGAATTTTAGTTTAAATCCTTGGCTTATAAAGTGATTAAATTGAATAGTAAAATGTGTACGAACCCTGTAAATAACCCCGACTTAATTCAATATTTTATTCTTGCCTCTCTTTTAAACATTTTAGTGACATGGCATCCGTCGATTGCATCAGCCCTGCAAACCCCGATGATGGACGATGTGGTGGACAGTGGAGACATGCATCCCACACCCCCCACCTTCCAGATGATGTCCCACTCAGAGCCAGAAGAGTCCAGGGTCCTTAGCATCCCATCCAGTCCAGCACCACCACCAGGGACTCCTGCTCAGTCAATACTATATATATGTTCTCTGTAAATAGTTATTTCGGCTGATCTTTTGTAAATAGTTCTACATGTTAAGAACACCCACTTGTCAATATTGTAACTTTGTAAATATTTGTTAATTACACAAAAAATAAATTATTTTCTTGTCACTGAAAAGCAGTTCAAAAGTTGACTTTAGTTGTAAATAAGAAATGGAACAGATAATGTTACAAGGTTATAAGATTTTAATTTAACTATATACAATATTTGGAAAAGAAAATGGAACAATACAATATTTTTAATTAACAATTTAAATTACAAATCATCACAGAACTTAATCGAACAGAGAAAAAAACGTCCACCACCCCCCAAAAAATTCAACGCCTCTCAACCATTCTCTCCAATAAACTAAAAAGTCTCTCCATCCTCTCTCTGCTCTCTTTTTCTCGCGTTTCCTCGCTCTCCCTCTGTAACTTCATGTCCTCCCTGATCAAATCCAGCAAGTCATCTGTTTTCCTCTTTCTTGCTGCTGTCGGTGGCCCTGTGTTCTTGGCCTCAACAGGTGGTCGTTCTCATCCCGGACCCGGAGTTTGATCAAATCCTCAGTCTGCTCCTTGCTCTCTACAACAGAACGACATGTAAAGCACATTTCCTGTTATGTCAACATGCAAAATGATTGTACGATATAATAACGATATTAACAGTAATAATGATCCTAAGGTTAGCTCTGTATTCAATCCAAACGTTTACAGTTTTACAGCCTAGAAATACAGCGGGGCTCACAACCCATCGTTAACGTTATATGTTCAGCTGCGAGAGGAGCGAACTGTAGCCTACACAACTTACGACGAGAACAAATTAACTTAACAGCTCCACGGTTACAATAACATAAGTTACCATCGGAGCTTGTAACATTTAAAAGTGAAGGGTTTTAGGCTTACGTTACCTTTAAAGGCTAACGTTAACTGAGCTCCTCGTATCAACAGCCTTAAGCTACATCACGTAGCTGGCCCTACACTCCGGTGGCTACACGTATTAGCATTATTAACTTCACGCATTTTAACACTCAAATGTGTTTTAAGGCCCCTTGAACGTCCGACGTAAAGCAAAAACCCGTTACTTACATTTAAATGTGTATTCGGCACTGCTGCCGGTGCTGCTGCCGTCTTTCGCCGCCATTGTTGGTTGAACAGCGGCGCGCAAAGCATCTTGGGATATGGGAGGCCGCGAAGGATAGTAGCGGTGCATCCTCCGAATACAGGAGAAAGGAGGACACATTTGTCGGCCGCATTTGGAGGAGCCTTCGAATTTGGACGAATTGGGACAGCCTTCGCGCAGCTCTGTGACGTAAGCGGAACTTCGAATGCAGCCTCCGAAGGCTGCAGACCCTGAATTGGGACACAGCTTACCTGTCCGATCATAAAGCAATTTTATTTAATGTGGTTTTATCTGTTTTACATGTAGATCAGGAAACAGCTGTCCGCCACCGAGTTTTTACCTCTCTGTCTGCTTTTAAGTTTTCTGAACTTTTTACCTTTGTTTCTTTTATGGGGCGTTCACACCGAACGCGATAGACGCGAATTGAGCGGCAACTCTACATTGAAAATCAATGTAAATGCCGCGATGACACGCGATTCAGGCGGAGGCGTCTGACGCGGCGCGAATGACGCGAATGGAGCGTCTGACGCGATGACGCGAATGGCGCGTCTGAAGCGACGCAAATAAAGTTGAAAATATTGAACTTTTCAGGCGGCATCAAGCCGCAACATCCAATCAGCGACGAGTTCAAGCCGACAGACAGATGAGCTGACAGACAGATGAGCTGTTTTTAGCTGTTTTTAGTCATTTGCTTCGTCGTCTCTTGAGGAAGCTTTATTTCTTTGGGTTTTTGGGGGGGATTTGGTTTGTTAATTCCTGGTGGATTCAAATGTCTAAATATTGACACAGACCAATAAGCTGTCATTAAGCTTGCAAATAAATCAGCCAGGCGGATATATAAGCTGACATTATCTTATATCAGTATTTGTGTTTGTATCAACTGATAAGTAACAATACATGTCAAAGATATGTTTGAGCTCATTCCCAAACAACCCGACTCGGGAAGACCGGACCCCGGCGCGACGGGGGCCGTTACCGGCCTCACACCGTCCACGGGCTGAGCCTCGATCAGAAGGACTCAGGCCCCCGAGCGCCACCGGGCAAGCGGTCTTCCGTACGCCACATTTCCCACGTCCGCCCGCCCGTCGGACGGGGATTCGGCGCTGGGCTCTTCCCTCTCCGCTCGCCGCTACTGAGGGAATCCTAGATAGTTTATTTTCCTCCGCTTAGTAATATGCTTAAATTCAGCGGGTTGTCTCGTCTGATCTGAGATGGTAGTCGAATGTGGCCCCGACTCTCCCTGGGGAGAGGTGCGAGAGACTTGGCTCCCGGAGGAGGCTCACGGACTCTGGCATCGGGTACCCCGAGGCGGAGGAGGAGGGCCCGCCGACGTGACCCGCCGGCTCCCCTGATTTTAAGATTTTACTGATCACTTTTAAGGCTCGTCAAGGTCTAGCCCCAGAATACATCTCAGACATGCTGACCCCATACGAGCCTGTTCGCAGCCTTAGATCCGCGGGCGGGTCTCTCTTAACTGTTTCAAGGCCGAGGCTCAAAACCAGAGGCGACTGTGCCTTCTCTATCAGAGCGCCTCGGCTTTGGAACGACCTGCCCACGGAGATAAGGCTTGCTGAATCAGTGTCATCTTTTAAATCTCTTCTTAAAAAAGTGCATCAAGACAGTAACAGCTATTTTCTGAATGGTACAAAACAAACTGGCAACAACCAGAAACCAAGGCCTACAGAGACCAAATGGTATATCCTCCCATCAGAAACCACAGCAAATTACCCAAGACTAACACAGCCCTGTCAACAAAGCACAACCAAAATCAGCATACAACTGGAACAAAACAAGCTTTTAAACATAACCTAAATGGACGAGCCCCCATTTGTCATGACCCGGCTCAGTAGGACACAACAAAAGATGGGAGAACCCACCATGCTCAAGGATCAAACAATGTTTTATTAACCCAAACTAAACCAAATTAAGAGAACCGAATTCATACTTATAAAATGGGACGTGTAAATCAGTAAGGTCAGTGGTGTCTGATGTGCATGAGTGTAAAATGTGTGGGGGCGTGTTGTCAGATGTGAACAAAGGAATAACTCAAAACAATATCACCAAGGGCTGGAGTGTGGCATGCCTGCAGGGGACCAGAGCAGAGAGAGAGTTAGAGTGAGGAGTGAGCCGGTTAAATAGCTGCACTGACCAGGTGCACTGAATCACCTCATCAGGCTTACCTGCAAGGGAGCATTGCATGCAGGCGCTCTCCTGCAGAGAGCAGCACAGCTTCCTGGTGACCCCATGGGGCATCACAGCCAGGTATAAGTTTTCTTGTTTGTATTTCTTCTTAAAGCTCCAGAGAGGAGCGCTTGTGCTCGACTTACTTTGAAGAAAGTTCCTGCTCAGGTCCAGGCGTAACTCACAGCAAAGTGCTCGGAAATGCTGCTTTAGTGCTGCAACAGGAAGCAAGAGTGAGTGTTGAAAAGGCGAACACTCTACTGGGCTCTATGCTAATACTCTCCTCCAATCACACGCATGCATTCATCTGCTGATCATTGGTGTAGACAAGTGTTGTGACGTTACCCACAACTCTTGCATGTTCACATACAATCCGCTTGCTGACAAGTGTTTCCGGATTTGTACGCGGCCGTAGTTTAATCTCATCCAATATTCCTTGTTTCCCTAGAGATTCTTTTAAATGTGCAACATGATGTCTGTGTATTTTAGGAACAAGGTTAGATTTATCAGTAAATGTAGAGGATTAAACATAAATGTAATCACATCACTTTAATGCTATTGTAACCCATTTGCTCCCCCTGACCGGAAATGGGCTTCTTGTTACTGATCCTGCAAACCCATGACTACTGTAGCCTCCAGAGGCCCCCGTTCAGCCACCAGATCTCAACTGGGTCTCTACGTGGACACCAGAGACATATGTTAATACCAGGTGTGAATGTAATCATTTAATCATATCTAGAATAACGAATCTGTTGTCCCCATCAGTCACTGTTCCACCAAAAACATGGGGAACTTAGTTTCAGGTCGTCTATTCACCCTTGGGGAACATCCAAAACCATGGGCATCCGTCTACTTCGATAACAGCCTCCACTCCACTGGCAAGCGTGGCCTGGCCAACAGTAGAAGTGGTAGTTCATTGCAAGGTTTGTGTTAGCACCGTCAAATCTTACAAAGAGGGTCCCAAGTTGGAATCTGGGTTCCGGTTCCTTCTGTGTGGAGTTTGCATGCCCCTCCCACATTTCAAAGACATGCAGGTTAGTTTAGTTTAATTGATAACTGTAGGCGTGAATGGTTGTCTCTATATGTCAGCCCTGTGATAGACTGGCGACCTGTCCGCCTGCCCTTGCCAAAGGTCAGCCCCCCCGAGCCCGATAAGCTGGATAAGTGGATAGATAATGCATTCTGCACCCACAAGCATTAAGATGCTGAACTGTTACTGTTTTGTGCACTTTCGTATAATGTTTAATGTACACTGTGTTTTATTGTCTGCTTATTCTATTGTTGGTTTGCCATTGTCTGTCAATTCATTCTTACTACTATGTTGTTTTTTAATCTTTGTTTATATGCATTTTATTTCTGTAATTTTAGGTTGCCTTTTGAATATCTGGCAGGGGACAACAGACGAAAACTAGCCTCTCAGGCTAACTCTGGCTCACTTACATTTTGAATGTTGATTAGTGTGCAATGTCCCTGAACTAAACCAATAAAATAAAATAAAAAATAAACAACTGTGCCCTAGACCAAAAGTACAGGGAAGTCTGTGGATGTACTGTTGGCTACATACAAGCATTTCATTGAGACTCGTCCTCTTCTCACGCTGGACTTCTGTCTGTCAGAAGAGTCTTGCTGGGCCCTGCAGGCCTGAGCCTCGTCACCGTAGGCTATGCTGTTGACTTTCCGTCGTGAAGCAGCAGAATTATCAAAGACTGTGGAAAAGCAATCATCAGTCCACAGGCTGCCATGGCAACAATGCTGTTTGCAGCATCCTTTTGTTTGCAAGCGACCTGTCATTTTTCAAACTTCCCTCATGCAGTGGTCGCCCGGCTGAAGTGGCGATGGCAAAAAAAAAAAAAACACTGTCCATGCCGTAAGTCAGAGGGGAAGAAGTCAACTCCTTCCTGGGGTTTACGGCTCATTTGCAATATGGACGCCCACACGCTTTGGAAATGTTATCACTCTGACTGAAAGCAGAAATGACAATGCAGGCTTTTTATGGGTTAGGTGTTTGAATGCCAACTCCCTGTCCATTTGAATTCCGCATAATGGCTCGGAGTTAAGGCAAGGTCAGACGAGAAGAGTCGGAGGAAACTATAGGGAATGCATAATCACTGGTGAGGCGCTATATCTGCTGCTACAACTTCATCAGCCCCGCCACTAATTAAGGCTAATAAGCAGGCACCGGGGAAACAGGCAGCCCCCCAAAAAAGGTAATTAACGTTAGGACCCATGACTTCTGAGTATAACAACGACAGAACGCTAACCCAAATTTTGCTCGCAGGTCTCCATCCACACAGACCTACGTGTGGCAGAATCCTCAACAGGCTGATGCAACCTTTGATTCGACGCAGCCAAATTGATCAGTTGATAAATGGCCTTGCTCCATCCACAGCAATAACCTAAGTCATTATGAGCGAGAACAGCCCTGTAGCGTGCAGGCATCTGTTTCATGGAGAAACAAAGTAATATCTAAAATATTTCCTTTTGTATTGTATTCTCTTTCTTTTGTTGGTTTCTGCCATTGCTCAGCAGCACGGCAAATAACGAGTCGGCCCTGTGATTCCCAGAGAGCCGAAATGCGGTGGAAAGAGTGTATGACTTACACACCCTTATCGAGCATAGATTTGTTGTTTCACTATTCGTTGTCCGTGTCCCAACGCTGGCGAGACGGATATGGTGGCAAACCTAAAGAAATGTCAAATTGACAAGCGGTACAGAAATTAGAAACTTGAGTAACTTGAGGTCTGTGTGACCCGTGGAGACAGAAGGGTCAGTCAGAAGGTCATACAGCACAGTTTCCTTGAAAAGTTACTAAAATGCTGCACAGCCCCCAGGGGAAAAGATGAATTAGTGCTGTTGTCTACTTGCCACGTTTCTTTATTCTTTGACAAAATGTGATTTAACCAATACAGGAAAAATGTAAATGTAAAAAAAGATCATTATAGATACACAAACTAAAGCCAATCTCCTTCGGGCATTACCCATTATTCACATGCAAACTTCAACAGATTATGAAAATCAAATTCTACCCCTTCAGGATGCTTTCGATATGAACTGCTTTCCACTGTTTTCATTTAAAATAATCAACTGCTCGTCGAGTCTCGACTGTAAATCTATATTGAATGCTTTTAACATCAAATGTCTTTCACTAAGGCTCTACAACATTTAAAAAAAACAAACCCTTAAAACCACTCATCCATCGGTCATAAAATCACATCTTGAATGTTGAAACGGGAGGGAAGGAGGGGAACGGCAGACCTCTTGGTGAGTTGAGTGATGCAGAAAGAGCCAAGGTCAAGGAGAGGAGTAACAATTGACAGTATTGATGTTCCTCCCACTGTGTTATCTGGGCCTGACAGACTGCAGAGTCACGGGGAGGCAGCCCTCCTTTTTAGCTCATTTAGGAAGATGTTACACCGAGCCATGTCGAGAGGGCACCTGCTGAGCCAACCTTGTTCTGACGCCAACAGGAACAAAAAACATTCAGAGACCACATGCCCAGAGAAGGAGCATTATGATCTAATACTGTGTCAGCAATTAGGGATCTATTATATATCTGTACGATACTTCATGATACACAAATGTGACATCAGGGAACTGACAATGGATCACAAAAATGTCTGAATGTGACTCCAAACTAATTTTTGTTTGCAGTTATTAAATGCCATAGGGTGCAAATAATAAGTGTCCTCTGTATTGTCACCTGATTATTGAACTTTGTTTGATTTTATTGTCACGTATAATATGCTTATTCAAATTATTGCTAGGAATTGGATAAGAAAGTGAATCATTTGACTGTAAAACAAAATGGTTAGCTTAGCAGAGTATAGTATGGAAAAAGGCACCGAAAAAGCTGGATCATTTATTTTTCCAGAACAATGGTTCACTTTTTGCAGAACCAGGTGGCAACGTCTGGTTCTGAAGTGTAAAGCCAATACTGGGCTGTCTTAAAATTGCATTCTCGCCGCTGGCAATCAGGGGGCGGCTCCTCTGTTTGAAAAAAAGAAGTCTGATTGCATGGGGGAGCATACGTCAGTCCGACGGCCCAAAAGTCCGACCGCCCATCTCTCCGACTACCCATTAATCCGACTTTTCTAGGCCCATTGGTCCGACTGCCCATTGCTCCGACCAAAATAATCTCTGTATTCCGACCAGGGTTTAATCCGACCATCCAGAATTCCGACTTTGGACCGAACCGGCTCTGGGTCAGTTTGGAAAGGCTCGAGGCGAAGGAGATTCACAGTCATGGTTTAAATGTGAAGCTCCCCACTGCGTAAAAACGCAGCGCAGCCAGGAGCTGCACCTCCGGGCTGAGGGCAAAGTTGCAGCGGGTTGCTCTCTGGATGTGTGGAGACAACAGAGTGATCAGCCGTTGGATCTCCGCACGGGCCAGCCGGTACTTTGCCTCACCAGCCCGGTCTGACAGCACGTCCAGTGGGGAGAAGTGCTGATGCACGTACCGGTATGCATTTATGGAAACCGTCTGGCTTCGCGCACGGCGACGCTGTTGGTTCGCCGCGAGAATGTGCTGTATTGCAGCCATGGACTTTGGCTTTTTCTTTACTTTGTTTTTTTATGTGTAGTACTATAAACTCATATATGCAGATGTGTGTGGAAAACTTAAACCTGTAATTCAATGAAACGTTTTTTTTTTTTGCGCATTACAACATTGAGAATTGTTTGTTCTTGTGGTTAATTGTAATATCCATTACTAGTATGATCATGTTTTTGTTTAAAATAGGGTCTGTGAATATCATTTCCTCATTTATTGATGCAGTCATTTGGGTACTTAATGATCAGTAAAACAAAATGCCTTGAGTCCATATTTATATTTCTTCAGTACCTATGGCTGATGGTTTGACTAATTTTAAATAAAATATTGCCCACCCCTGTGTTATTACAGTAACACTGGTGCACGTTGTGCGCAAATGATGCGCTGAGGTCCGGGTTGTTAGCGGAGCTGTCCATGGTGCTGATCGGCCTCCATGAAGATGCGTCGCACAACAGGGCCAGGCTGCCTGGTGGAGGTGAAGAAGGCTAGCGAGGAGCTGGAGATAAACATGCGGGGATGGGTTATCATGATGAAACAAATGTACGCCACCGTGAGTGACAGCAGAGATGAGGAGTTTGCCGCGAGTGCTGGTTGGATAAATCGTTTCCTCCGCCGCAACAACTTCACTTGCAGAAGACGAACAACTATTGACCAGAAGGATGCCAGAGAATTCACCGAGAAGCTGGAGAAGTTTGTGACATTTTCATCCCGGATTTTTGAGAGGAAGGAATTAAACGCCTGGTCCAAATAAACGCCTGGTCCCAAATAAACGCCTGGTCTGTTAAGTGATTGAAACAAATAAACGCCCCGGCTATTATTTGGTATTTTACGGTATGCATTAGTGTGTTTTACTATTGTGCATTTCCTTTTGCTGCAATAAACATTTGCTTATAATTCGTGATACAATGGAAACTGGTAAAAACAAACGTGTAAAATTACAGAAAGGAGTGTCAGGCTGGGAAGTGAAGTTTTGCTCAGAGGGAGAGAGAGCGTGAGACTGTTACTGAGTTTTATATGTTAACATCTGATTTGTCAGTGATTTATGATGCTGTGGTTTTAAGGAAATTATATAACAACCTCTGAGACCCATTGTAGCGTATACGCTACAAATAATCATGTTTTCTTTAGAGCGTCACACCTCCGTAATGGTTTACGCTAGAAAGATGCGGGTTATTTCCTCTTAAACTAGAGAAACGGGGCTAAACAACGGTACCCTGCTTGCCCATGTGAGCGATTTATTTCTGACAACAAAACGAATGCGTAAAGTTGTAAAGATGTGACTAGATGTCTCCTTGTTTCCGCGGCGCATTTCTCCGTTGTGTTTATGTATATCGATCATTGTTTTTATCCGCCATCTAGCCAAAGTCCATGGCTGCAATACAGCACATTCTCGCGGCGAACCAACAGCGTCGCCGTGCGCGAAGCCAGACGGTTTCCATAAATGCATACAGCACTTCTCCCCACTGGACGTGCTGTCAGACCGGGCTGGTGAGGCAAAGTACCGGCTGGCCCGTGCGGAGATCCAACGGCTGATCACTCTGTTGTCTCCACACATCCAGAGAGCAACCCGCTGCAACTTTGCCCTCAGCCCGGAGGTGCAGCTCCTGGCTGCGCTGCGTTTTTACGCAGTGGGGAGCTTCCTGGAGGTGGTGGGGGACGGCACCGGCCTCAGCAAGGCATCGGTGTCACGGAGTGTGGCAGCTGTGACACCGATTCTCCTGCGTCGTGCCCGGACCCACATAAAGATGCCCACCACACGAGACGAGGTCCGCCAGGTCCACCAAGGGTTCCACGCAGTGGCTGGGATCCCCCCGGGTGATCGGTGTGAATGAGACTCCTCCGAATCCAATCAACGACTATTCGGGGTCACCTCTAGTGTTAACAAAAGTCAAAACTAACGGAACAGCCTACCCAGCACCCCTCAAAACAAACTCCAGTATATGGTTATTGTCCCCAGCACTTTTCAAAATAAACTGACGCCCCACTTCTGCAGCCGTCTTGTCTGTGGATTTCACTGAACAAAATGTCATGCAGAGATTATAATTTTATTTTTTTTAACTTTAGTTTCTTTTGGATTTTTGTGCGTATTATGGAGCCGTTTTGGTCCGTGTTTGTAAGTCTTTTTTTTTCCTGGATAAAAGTTTCTAAAGTTGCAACAGTGTGTGATTGAAATCCACCACGGTCTGCTTCCCGTTCAAGGCATCTCCTCCTTCGGATGCCGAGACTTTGTGTTTATTAATTAAGCTTTCACTGACTGTATCACATCTGTGCACATGTCTTAAAAAATAAAAGGAACAGGAGTAGGACCCACGCACTTTTGACTACACTGTGGCGCCGTCAAAATACAAGTTGATATCTCAGTCTATCCTGCTTCTGGGCCGGATTAGTCGGTCTAATACACTGTCGTAATTACTGGGAGTCGTAACACCGGGCATACTTAGGTCGGGGAAATGGGAGGTCGGACTAATGGACAAAAAAATATAGAAATGTATGGTCGGAGAAATGGGAAGTCGAAATTTTGGGTAGTCGGATAAATAGAGAGTCGGACTAATGGACGCAAAAATTAAGAAATGTATGGTCGGAGAAATGGGAAGTCGGACAAATGGGAAGTCGGACAGACGCCATGCGCCCGATTGCATGGAAGTCTATGAGAAAATGACCCTACTTCTCACTTGATTTATTATTATCCCAATAAACATAATAAATATGAGTTTATGGTCTCCATCTCTCAGTCTTTCAAGTCTTCTTCAATCCAGCATCATGTTCATTTAGTACATTATGGTCCATTTAGAGTCAAACAGACCAGATATTTTAGGGGTAACTCATAAGGTAGCATCTAGTAGTTCCACTACTTCCAGTCTTACCTTTCACAATAAAAGCCCTCGATATACTGTATACACTGCATAAATGTTTATCAGAGGGAACTCAAATCTCCACTCAGAGCACTA
Organism: Eutrigla gurnardus; assembly: GCF_963514095.1. Lineage (NCBI taxonomy): Eukaryota > Metazoa > Chordata > Actinopteri > Perciformes > Triglidae > Eutrigla > Eutrigla gurnardus. The sequence goes on along the minus strand of NC_139933.1, from coordinate 18,744,755 downwards.
AGAGGAACCTTAATAAAATACCTTACGGTAGCTTAAGCTATCAAACAGTTTACCTCAGAAATACTGCCCAATGCAGCTCTGGGTCAATAGGATCCTGGCAGTGAGTCCTCTGCCTGTTGCAAATGTAAAATTGCTGACGGTATGAACGGTTCTCATGCCAAATATTAGCACTTGAGAATTTTGCATCATGGTGTCATGTTTGTTTGTCACGCTCCTGATGTGTAAAGGCCTTAACTCTCTTATTTCCCAATCCCCAAACTATTCCTTGAACTAGATCTGATCCCCAAACAGCATCTCATTTGTATTTGCATACAGCGGGTGCAATTAATGCCGTCCATTACCATTATGGTCGGCGAGCAGTCTCAGCTGCTGTCTGAAAGACTTAAAAAGTCTTTCTGAATACGCTCTTCCTTCACCACAAATAGAAAGGCAGAAATCGGACAATGCAGTTCAAACCACACGTTAGCTCTTTTTCTTTTCTGAGGTCATTCTCATCTTGACATTTGTTATTCTGCTGTTTTATGTGTATCTGCTTGTTAAAACTTGGCACCGTGTTGTTTCATTCAGATTCCATCACATCCATTTTTTTGCACTAAAACCTTAATGGAAAGTATTTTAAAGGAGTGAGATGGGTGCAAGTAAAAAGCAAAGTTGTTGTACATTTTTCCAACTAAGGAGAACAGATAAGAAATTCATCCGTCACAGTTTGAATTGACTTTGTTAACCTTTTTATCATACTGAAGCCTGAGCCGACTGCATTATTTCCAGGTTGACAAAAGAAAAACGAAACCCAAAAGCTGACTATTCTATATGCCTTGTTGTGTTTAATGTCAATTATACCACTCTGTATTCCTGAGGCAGCTTGTGACTGTTTAGTGGATATACAACCGGCATTGTGAAGCCGCTGGTTGTGGTTTCTGTTATGGGGAGTGGAGCAAAACATGATCTTTGCATGGTTTGAAGGTGGGGATGGGGTCCGACCCTGGAAACAGGATCGGAGGTTGGTGTTGGATAGTGTTAGATGCGACGTGGCACACTCCGGTTTCTGGTTGAACACAGCGGAGGGAAGAGGAAACATGAAACTACGGCAAAACAAGGAAAGGGTAGCGAAGTAGGTCAAGAGCCAGAAGTCAAATGTGCTCAGGAACGCCAAGGAAGGGCAGACTGCCTCTCTCAGCCTTAATTAAGACCTACAGAATCACACTTATTACAGCAATTTCCAAGCTGGAGCAGTGAGATGAACCTGATGATGATAGGAACGCATCATTGACACAAGTTCTCCCCCCACCCAAACAAATTCATGCTCATTTTGTAAATTGCTGAGATACCCTGGCAGCCTATTTTGCCCCCATTCCTCTCACAGCGCTCGGCGGCAGCAGGTGACAGGTTCAAATAGGATTTGCATCTGAAAAGCAGCGGGAATGTCGGCGCAATTTGTGCAAGGAAAGGCACGGCACAAGGAGTGGAATAGATGGGGGGACAGAAGACCGCTTTGACCTTGAGAGCAGAGATGGGGAGAAAGACGCCAGGCGAGATTGAAAGGGAGATATAAGAAGATAAAGGTGAGGAGATTAAGAAAGGCAAACAGGAATGCCAGCTTGTAAACAAAAGCTTCAGGAAGGTACTGGAATTAAACAAAAACATACATGTACAATGAGCCTATACCCACATTTAATGCCCACTGAGGCCTATAGTAATGACTAATGAGTGAATGAGTTAAATAAGATTTTAAATTATGTGTGCTCTACAATATCCGCAGGATTCAGACCTTCTTCGCAAAGGATGCAACGCAACTCCTGGTCCAAGCACTGGTCATCTCCCGCCTTGACTACTGCAACTCTCTCCTGGCCGGACTCCCGGCCTCTGCGATTAAACCTTTGCAGCGTATCCAGAACGCTGCAGCACGCCTTATCTTCAATCTACCCAAATTCTCCCATGTGAACCCCTTCCTCCATGACCTCCACTGGCTCCCTGTTGCAGCACGCATCCAATTCAAGACGATGGCACTGGCCTTCAGGGCCATCAATGGAACGGCACCCATCTACCTTCAAACATTGGTCAAACCTCATGCCCCGAAGCGAGCACTTCGCTCCTCTACTTCAGCTGGCCGGCAGGTACCACCATCGCTGAAATCAAACAAATGTCGCTCAGCAAAGTCCAGACTCTTCTCTGTTCTGGCGCCTCAGTGGTGGAACGAACTCCCGACCAATGTCAGGACAGCAGAGTCATTTGCCATCTTCCTGGCTAAAGACCCACCTCGACTCTACATAGCATGACCCACTAACACCCCCCCCCAAAAAAAAAATACCTTACCTATAGCACTCTGATCAGGTACTACTTTACTCAGATGAGGACGTAACACTTGTTCTATTTTTAGCTCTTACTTTATCGGCAATGATACGTTGTGGTTTCTTTGTTTCCTTCTTTTGACAAATGTACTTATTGTAAGTCGCTTTGGACAAAAGCGTCTGCTAAATGACCTAAATGTAAATGTAATGTACTTCTTGAAGTGATATGTAACAATATCTCTATAAGATGTTTACCATATAAAGCCTGAATTTGAATAACCAGCTATTTGAAGGCTTATCAGATACTTAAACACTTCACACTTTTTACAACTGGCAGTCATCTTACCTTCGAAATGCTAATCGTAGAAATTCGGAGTTGGTGATACATAGTAATCTACCAGGAATGCAAGCCTAAGTAGTCTTCATAGCAATGCATCCAAGCGTTGTTAAGAAAACTGTTAAGGTTTGAACGTGGACTGGACCCAAATGCATGACTCAGACGACTGGGAAGCAATTAATTGACAAGTTTAATGACAATGACAAGTGCAACGTGGGGGGGGGGGGGGGGGGGTATGGAGGGTTGATTGCTATCTGAGATCACCTGCTGCTGCCTGTGGAGAATAGGCCATGCCCACATGCACCAAACATGGAACAGACAGGGACAGAAAGACAGACAGAAAATACAGGCAGGGGAGGACAACACACACAAAAGTGAGAAGGAGGGGCTGCCATGATATGAATCATGAGAAAAATCTCCTTAGATTTGGGCAACCAACCTATGGTGAGGAGCGTATTGTGGTTTGGGTTCAGATAAATGCTTTCTATCAGAAAAGCCCAGTCTTTAAGAGATCTCAAAACGTCACAGAGACGATGGCACCAGTGTACCGGTTGGAATCCGTGGTCAGTTTGTTAATGGATTCTGTCCCATTACAGGAGGCATTCATTCTGTCAACTGGTTTTCATCTGCGGTCGCTTTTATAGCTTCCTTACAGACAGGACCAGTCAGGAGTCTCAGGTTGTTTGACTGGGCTGTTTATCTGCTTTTGAAACGTCAGTTCCAGTCATCACTTAATTAATTCTCCTTTTAAATCTGAAGCGGCCCTCTTGACAGCGAAACTGGCAACAAATAACACTGAGAAAAGAGGAAAGTTTGGCAAAATGCTGTGAGCGTTTTTGTTTTCTTCTTAATTCTCACCGTTGGCCCGAGATGATTAATCTTACCTTCTCCCAAGGTCTAGCTCAAGCTCCCTTTAGCTAAATACCGGATCATATTTTTTACCCATTGTCTGCCTGTTGCTGGCAGGTGGAATCACTATATCTCCTGGTGACTCCCATGACTCCTCCATCACTAAAACCCTCCTCCGTCCTTGAACATTGATTGTACCACAGGCTTAATCTCAACACTATATAGTCCCTGCCAGAAAACCTTTCAGCCTATTAACGTTTTAGCCCTTTTTTCCCTCCCCCCTGGCTTTTGTGATCATTCCATCTCTGACACGGTTTCTCCCCGACGCCGCGGCGCCCGATTTGGTGGAGGAGTGGGACATCCTTGGGATTAAGGTTTACAATTGTGTGTGGAAATTCAGCTGATCGTGAGGCTTTGCAAGCTTGTAGTTTACATCGCGGATGATTGGCATGTAGGGGGGAGCACCCTGGAGGGGGGGATGCAGATCCATGTTAAATATAAGCGCTCAACAAAACAACAACATAAAAATCATGGTGGATACAAGGTTTTAAAAAAAAAAAAATAATGAAAAGATTCAAAGTGAGATGGAGAAGCAAACAGCGAGGCTCCTGCCGAGGCAACGCGTCAGTAAATCAGTCACTTAAAAAAACAAATAACATCAAACAAGTGCCAATAGCCTTGTCAGCAAAAGGGGCCCCATCATGAAGTAATTTTATATGCAGTGCCTTTAAATCTTTCACCTCCTCAATAAATAAGATACGGGGCCCTCGCATAAAAATTGGAGAGGAATGCACCTGCATAATAAAAAAAACATCTGAGTTATGAAACAAAATAGATTCACACGGGAGTGGAAGAGGAATGAGCGAGCCGGCGGGGCAGACAGATTTAAATTCACTGAAGCCATGTCATGATAAAGCGCGGCTACTCTTAAGTGTTTTTCTTTTCGGACCTTGTTTCGTTGTGTGTCTTGACTTATTCCCATTATTTGCCCTTGTCCGACAACGTTGGCAATCCCCCGGTTCTACAATGGCAAATTTATGCTGAGCACAGCAGGAAAGTAATGGGAGCACCGCAAACCAATAACGGGATGCAGAACGAGGGCGCTCACGAAATAACTATTTGGGTTTGAAAGACCACAGGAGCGTCTTAAAAGAGCCTTTATAAGGAACGGCCCTGAAGAAGAGGAGGCAAGAAATGAGACTGAATGAGAGAAAAGGAAAAGTAGCGAGATATTTGAGAGAAGAGAGGTTTTTTTCTTTATTGGACAAATCGGTCTCTGAGTTCCTTCCCCGCTGAGGGTTGTGTTGCACGAAAGCTGCCTAAGTAACACAAACTAATCCGTCAAACCAAGGCTAGTGGAACGAGTGATTTGTAAATGGTGCCCTTTTACAAATCGCTTTCAACCTGCTTTTCTTTATTTATTTCTTTTAGCTTAATATCGACTGTTTTTCCTGCTGTAACCCCACCTCACCCGTCCTGCTTTTTCCACATATAGAAATATTCCAGGTAGTGTGACCGTCTATGTCACATGTAAACACACTGGACACACAAGTTAAATGAATACAGCTCCAGTTCATTAAAGGCGTCTCCTTCTCTATGTTCTCTGACTCTTTCTCCCCTCCCCTCGTGGAGCAGTGGTCTAGAGAGAGATACGGGGGGAAAAGAGGGGGATTAGTGTCTGCTTGGTACATTTCAATGCCTCTGAAGAATCAGAGACTAATCCCGGCCTCGGCTGCCTGGTGGATGCTTCTGTTCTGTTAGGACTAAGAGGCTGTACCAGCGGGGCACAAGTGTTCCACAGAGATGCTGCGCTAATTTTTCCTCAATCCAGGTGTCCGTGTTGCCTTATTTTTCTGGGGGTTTAGGCCAGTTTGGGATTAGGAGAGTTACACCAAGGAACAGAGCTGTGAAATACAACCAGAAGATAAGCATGGTCGGAGCATTGTCTCATGTCTCTGCATAGACTTATGTAGACTTACTCCAATATTTTGCAAGATTAGTGTTTTGTGCATTTCAGAAAACACCAATTTGTTATTACAGTAGAAAAAGAATGAGCCCATGTTGAGGGGAAAGAAATGATAAATCATCTTGAACCAGAAGCTGTTTTTCACTTTCTTTATTTCTCTGCTCATGACATTGCTTTTATTGTTACATTACGATGTTGCTTCCTTGTTTTTCATGCAAACAAAATGCTTTCCTCTGAACCCTGGAGTCCAATATGTCAATGGAATTAAACTAAAATATTGAACCTGGCTTCATCTGATCTTCTCATTTCGGTTATGGAAATGTATGCAAATCAATTTATATTGAATAGCTAATTCATCATTTGCATATTCAAAAATAACATTTCATAAAAAGTGTAATACAAAAGGCAATTGTGTTAAGGTTTGGAGATGTGTCATGGGGATATCTACATTGATTTAAACCTAATTCTCCTGTAGGATCTTACAAAATGTTAACTGCTCTCTATATTCTGAAGCTTTTTTTTTTTTTACAGAGGGAGTTGTTCATGTTGATGCAGTCGTGTCTGGCAGGCATATATGGCGAGTGGATGGGTGAGAGGGGCTGGTGTGGGTGGCAACTGAGAGACGGAGGAGGAAGTGGAGGCTGCTCAGCTGGAGAGACGAACCTCGTTCACCTGTAAAGTGCAGCCTGTTTACCATCTAGGCTCCTGGATGGATGCAAAACAGGCAAAGCAGAAGGAGACAGGAGGGCGGGCTCGCTGTCACCATAGTCATAATTAGATCTTACCAGCTTTTTGCCCCTTGATGCACCAGCATGACAAAGCAGCGAGCAGCAGCAGCTCTTTGCAGAAGCAGCGTCTCCTCTACTCTGTATCCTCCAGAACCAGAACACACTCTGAACTGTTTATAATTCGAATTACTTTCAACCATGACACTGTTTCCATTTAAAGCGCTTGCCAGGGTGTTGTGGGTATTACCCTTTCAACGCTGTGAGCACGGCAACAACAACATCCCATTCAGCGCCACTGTTTCGGTTATGGCAGCAGAAATGTTACTCAGGAATGTCATTCATTACTTTATACTTTACCCTTTAGCCTTCTGGTAAGCTGTATTATAATTACTGGCAATAGATCAAACAAACCACAATTGCCTGGCGATATATCTAGAGGTGATACATAACCTGTTTGTTTGTAATATGGATGAGTTGACGTTCACCAGCTAAGAAAACGCTGCTTGTAATTAAAAAAACAAAGTTTTAGGAAAAGAATACAAACAAACCAAGTTAAAACATTCGTCAAGCTGGCACCTTTCTGAATATTTTACATAATGTTTGCATTCTTTCATCCAAATTAAACCTGAAGACATATCATATAATAATTGCGGTGTTACCGTGATATCTTACAGCAACATTTGAAATTATAATCTACTTGGCCTGTAAAAATCCACGGAGGCTGCTGCTACAAAAACACTAGTTGACAATACTTGTTAGTTGATAAATACACTGTGGGTTTTAGTCTCTTCAGGGGAATTGCTAATAGTTATAAAAACATGAAATAATGCCAGCTTTAGACCTTAAAGGTCATACATTTAAGATTGCCTGATAATGTGGATGAAGCGGCCTCGTTGTTTGCCCTGTCTTGTAATTTGTCAGTGATGCACTCTGGGTGTATCTGCCTGCACATGTCAGTGAGTGCATGTTTTTTTTTTTTTTTTTTTAGGTTCCGGCAATCGCTGTTCACTTGTTGGCAAAGTGGATGATTGTGTGGAGAGATTGGGAGGGAGGGCTCGTGTTCCCCAGGCACGCCGTGTGTCTGGCTGCTAGATTTTTTTTCCCTCTTTCCTCCTCTTAAGCCAGAGTGTATTTCTTACAGAAGAGCAGCACTATATCGTGGGCATGAGCATTAACACACACACACACACTATGTATCACACTTTTTAGTTCTCCAACACACACAAGCTGAGCAGCAGCTGGGGCCCTAGAGGCTGATGAACAGGCCATAATTCACTGGCTGCTCTGTGACTGGACTGGGACCTTGTTTAATGGGGGAACTGTTGGCAATTACCAGCCATCTATGTGCTTGTTGCACTTTTCTACTCGTCTAGAAGTCAATAAAGTTCAAAATGGCTGATTGAATTGGTGGGATTTTGTTTTGTCTGACCCTGAAAAGGGAATGTAACTGCTTTTAAAAGAAAAACAAAATTTCAACGAGCATTTAAAAAAAAAGAAAAAGCCCCAATTTGTCACATACTTACATCAGTTAAACACCAGCGATGCAATCTAATATACAATCTCACAGTAATTTGTCATAAATAGTGTTCCAATTAGTCACGCTGGAAGGCACTCGTCTGCCCAACTGCTCCTCGTTTTTGCAATCAGCCTCAGTGTGTGCACAGAGAGCCGCTTTCTTGCTTCCAGATTGTCAATGTTACCTTTGTGAGTTAGCGGCCCGGCTAATTCCAGCCTCCCTGTTAGCTGCATGATCTCTATTACCTGTGTGTTTGACCACCTGTCCTGCCCTTTGAACACCCCCTGCCTGCAGTCGATCCTTTGGCCCGGTCTGCTTGTGTGGACATTCAAATACATGTAGAACTACTATTTCAAATCAGAATCTGATCGGCTCTTCTGATCACCCTTTATAGAAACAACTGATCAATCTATTTAGAACCAATACCATGAAAAATGTGCGGCCAGTCATCTGATATTCGTAGGCTGCAGTAATCTGTGAAAAATGTGGCAATAAACATTTAAAGACATTTACAACGTAAAACAATAACATGCAAATGTAATACCATCCCATGCCCTGAAAACAAAAATGAAAACAACAGATCTTGATGAAAATTTACTGCAGGTTTTTCACTACAAGCAACACCTTAAGAAGGGATTGGGGGGCTCTTTGACTATTCTTTTCAAACATGTCTCCTTCGGAGATGCCCTTTGCGTGATGGATAACTTATAAAGTCATAAGCCAAAGCAAAGAAGTTGTTTTGGTAGAAACAACAACACAAACATAAGAAGCAAGTCCATTATCAACACGTCTGCAACAGGAAGGGGGGGTGTTACTTAGAAATATCCCATTGTGTTTTTTTTTTTTTTTTACTGCAGTGCAGGATGAAGCTCTGGTCCAACTCATTATTATTCTGGGATGAAATTATAACTTTTTGACTCAAACTCGCAAATGGAGAACAAAGGTGGTTTGTCCTTGATGACTATGAGCATTTCACAAAAATCGATGCAAAGCCATTTTAAATTCCAGTAAATATGACATTGATGTACCATTTAAAACTACATTTTTATGTTAGTGCTTTTATTTTGGTAAATTAGGGTAAATGTAGGAAGGGAATTAAAGGGGCGGTGAAGATGTCACACAAGTTGTTTCCCAATTTAGTCTTTGTTTCATCCTTCGGAGGACGTGGCCAAACCGACAGTCTGGTCTTCAGAGGATTTCCTGTTTGCATCCCCACCTTTTGCCGCTCCCATCGCCTAGCAACCAGCTGTGGTTGACAAGAAAGAGCACAGAAGTGATAACTAAGGTTACATTATTGTTTTTATTTTATGTTATGATGGAGGATTTATCTCGGGCTCAGGATTTCAGGGTTTTTCCACCCTGCTGATCCGCTCGTACAAGCCTTGTTATTTAAAATCTCGCCATCGTCAGTGCGTGATGAATCTTCGGTATAAGTTGGGGCCATGAAGGACGAATTTCTTGGCTGTGTTTGAGGGAGTCAAGCTTGTGGCAGCCGCTGTGATGTGTTCAGTCTTCACATGCAGCCCCCTGAAGGAATGCGGCCGTTGAACCGGGACACAACTACAGACAGGTCTGACTCTTAATTAGCCACTGATACAACACACCTGGGAGATACCAGGAGAGAGAAGCAGCGGGAATGTTGAGTTATGCCGATCCCTAAGGGGATTCTGGAAGGGTACATTGTTTGAATTATTAGAAAATAAAACCTGACCTGCCTTCAACGAGTGATCTTTAACACTTTCTTTATCCACCGTTCTTGTGTTGCCGCGTGATGATTTGGTTTACTTTTGGTTGACTTTAGTTTAGTTAGCATGAGGCTGAATTAATTGGTTGCCTTAGCTATGAGTCTTGAAATAACGCTACAGCTCAACTGAGTAGAACAGGACATTCAGACATTATGTAGCATTTCTCCCAACTGGATAAAAAAAAAAAAAAAAAAAAACTGGCCCAAGTCCTGGTCCAGCATAAGGTTTCCACATAACCGACTTCAATACGCTTTATTTGATACCTCTTTAATTAGCACCACAATGGGCTTTAGGCCACAGCTACATTTCTTTATGCCTGAACAGATCTTAATTTCAATACGTTCTACTCTAACTGCGGTCGACTGTGTTCGAAACCAATTAAGATGTTGTACACCTTCAGAGGCAAGGTCATCGCGTCGGGAACATGCATACACAATAGCAGATTTCTAAATCAATTTGCAGCTTTGGGAGCTAAATTGCAACCATGGAAACAGTCCTTCTGCAATAAGGGACTTAATAAGGCCAGCGGGAAAAAAACTGCAGCCAGTAATTTAATTGTTGTTTCATTCAAATGAAGCGCTTGCTGTCCTCTGGAGTTGGCTGATTATCAAAGGGATCTTTTCAATCCTCCAGCTTTTTACAGCTCATTGTGCGTCGGAGTTAATGGGCTTCGGCCAGACAGTTATTGTATGTTGATAATGTATCTATCTCGAGGAAAATCCAGCTGCCTAACACATTCACAGTCTGCATGCTGAGTGAAATGAAATGGGCCATTATATAAATGTTTAGCTTTGGTCTTAAGAGCAAATGAGATCCGTTCATCTAATTCCTTGCATAAAACACTGAAGATAATTCGAGCCAGTCTTTTAGGGGAGTAGAGATGATAATGAACACGTCCGCAGTGTAATAGCTTTCCGTCCTCTGACTTTCTGTGGTCCCTTTTTTCCTCTCTGGTATTGTTTTCCCACTCTCCGTGTCCCTCCCTCCTGACTCTCCAGCCCAGCTTTCCATCCTTCTCACTGAAGCCCTCTGATCACGTTTAATTCCCCACCTGTTCTCAGTAGATTAACGTCTCCTTGTGTAATCACATTAACTGCCCTGTGTTTCCACCCGGCGCTCATTACTCCTCAACTACACCACAGTGGGGTCTGGAATTTACTCAGGCCCGACATCCAGCCCCTGCATGAGGCCACCGTCGCCCCAGCATACGACATCCAGCTGCCCTCCAAACTTCGCTTTGCTTCGTCCTCATGGCATGGAAAGTTTTGAGTCACGTCTAGGGACAAGTGTGGACCTTGGATGGAAAGGCTGTGGACTTCGGTAACATCTCTCCAAAACTATAACTTTCTATGGTCAGCACTTTGGTCCAGACTGAAACATCTCAACAATAAGACCTTTTCACTGCAGCTATTTCCACATGTCAAGGCAGGGAAAACAGGTGTAATTGATTTAATTAATCAATCCTGTTCTATTTAGCGTTTCACAGTGAGCCAGCATGCACAACACCAGGACCCTGGCTAAACTAAATGGAACTGGGCCATATTTAATGTTATTCGTTTCACCTGTGTTTACCTGTCTTGACATGTCAAAATGGATGTATTGTAATAGGCATTGCAGACATGATACCTGCTAAACATTAGTTTGCATAGTTGTTGTGAGCATGTTAGCATGCTGACGTTAGCATTGAGACTATTGTGCTAAGATGACAAGCATGTGTCAAAATGTTGCAGTAACTATTTTCATTTAAGTGTGACTTAAAGTAGGGCTTTAATGATTAAGTTTTGTTAACCATAATAATGAATTAGTTTATAATTTCACATTTTCCACAGAAATGGCAGAAAAGAGTGAAAAGTCTAGGCATTTTTATGCTCGGAAAGTAATTGTTTCAGCTTTGCTCCCTCACTTCTCGCCCAGTGTCAGCTGGGATAAACCCCCAGCCCCCATGTGACCCTCAAGGATAAGATGGTACAGATAATCGATCAATGTTTCAGCCCTCTTCTTGAGCACATGCTTTGTCACACCGTAATAAGCTTGCTATCTCCAACAGATTTTACGTTTGATTTCTTAAAATGACAATACTTTCTGTCGTACAGAGAAAAGGAAATTGCCCGTGCTCGATCATCCGGCCTCACTTATTGAATCAATAGACAATCAACAAAATTTGCTTTTGGGGGGCGATGACGAGTGTGATAAATTGCTGTCATAAACTGGTTTGAGTATGTGCTGCTGCCAGTGACCACACAGCCAGGGGGAAGGGTCGCATTCAAACAGTTATTTCAAAAGAAAGATTGGAATGTGAGCATGGAAGCCACCTCCACGACTTCAATAAACTCCCCGTTGTGTAATACAATAAGCATTTATTGGCTTGTTTTCTCAACCACTCTCTCTAATGGCCGACTGTCGACTTCCATTAACGCCCCCATATATCTGTCCGTTTCTCCACCACAGTCTGAGGAAGGATTTAATGTGGACACTATGGGCGTCGCCCATCGGGTCTCGTCTGCTCGGGAACCCTTTTAAAATAGATGTTTTTGGGGCGGGCGGTTGCGCAGTGGTTAGGGCAGCTGCCCCATGTACAGAGGTAAAAGTCCTCGGCGCTGTGGTCCCGAGTTCGACTCCCGCCCTTGACACATTTCCTGCATGTCTTCTCCCCCTCTCTCTCCCTGTTTCCACACTGTCTGAAAAATGAATAAAAAGCTTCAATGGTGCCCTAGCCAAAAAATAATCTTTAAAGAAAAAAAAAGTTGTTTGGACCCCCCACACACATTTGTGTTAAAATGCAGCAACTTGGTCAAGAAGTTAACGCCAGCAACAGGGACGGACTGGCCATTGGGACATTCGGGCCAGTTTAATACTGTCAATTAGAGGGGGGATGCGAATGGCCCCTCCGAACTTGGACCGCTCCACTTTTGTTCAATCTGATTGGCTCAGCCTGACCCTCGGCCGGGTCACTTACTTCCCTCTAAAGTTACAGAGAACACGGAAAAATGTTGAAACTAAAAAAAGGTGCTGGAGTTCAGAAAGAAATGGGTGGCGTGGATAATATAAAAAATATAATGTATAAAAATATAAAAACTTGTGCATTAACAATGAACTCTCAGATCAATATTTAGGCTATCATGAGTTTATGCCACTATGCCATATACACTGAAAAAGCTTGTTTTGATTCTGTAGTCAGTTGTATAACTACTACTATTATACTACTACTATAAAAAGTATAACAATGATAGGCCTATTTAATTCTTATTAGATAGGGAAGAGACATCTTCTTAACACATGTTAGAATGCACCAGAATGCGGGAAATTGCATCTAATTAATTCCACATTTTCGGAGGACACAACAACATATCTCTCCATTGAGATGCTACCGTGCCTCTCATTTTTGCACTTGGGTGGGTCATGAAGGGATGTTTCTGTTGGCTCTGTATTATCTTTATTTACATCTCTGCACAGTTAACACAAACTATCTGTTTTATTTGCTATCAGCTGTGTGCCGTTCACCGTCGTGGACCCTTGTCTGATCACAACGGATAAGATAAAAGCACTCTGTTAGAATTATGTGTTGACAGCATTGAAACAATGCCAATGAGAAGTAGAATGTTGTAGGGGGCTCACACACACTCCCCAGTGCAACAGAAATGTGTTTTAATGGAAACAGAGGAAAGGAGAGGAGGCCAGGTGTAAAACGCAGGACTATCACCCAGGAGACCAGTGTCTGTGTCCCATTTGAAATCAAAAGTAAATGTTGACTTCTTTGAAATGAGGTTGGAATTTACGTAACAATTGAAACTAAGATGGTTATAGAAAGAAGAAACATCATGGTGCCCTCCCGCGTTACATGCTATCCCATTACACACCACAACTGCGTATCATGCCGTTGAAAGGCCGTGTTCGTGTGTCACCTATTTCTGTGAAGAATCCAGTTAAAGTTTGGTGGCCTCCAGACTGAGCCCTGTCCCCCGTCTCTCAGTCTGGAAACATTACATGGGCATGCAGGTTTGAAGCATTCTGGCAAAGTGAGGCTCCCCTGCACTTAAGTGGGATATATGTGCAGCGGGAGACCTGTGAGAAAGTTCTTAAAACCTGACAAAATGCTCTCCTTCCTACGGTCCCTTCAAGGTTGGCAGACGGTAGAAGAAATAGTCCTCGGGCGTCAGTCGCTCACCTTAAACGCTTCCACTGACATCAGGCGTGTACTGTATATATCTAGGGTGACGAGAGTCTCGGATCCAATGGAGCTCTTTCACTGTTTTTTTTATGGGAAGATGCCAGAAATGCATCCCCTGCCAGACCGGCAGCCAGTAACTAACTCCTGCTGTCTTTAAAGTCTGGAGTGAGCAGGAGCACTCGTTTACCCGAGCATCATTAATCTTACTTTTCCTCGGCCTGTCCTCTCTCCACCTCCTCTTCTCCCAGGGTGGTCTCCCTCGGGCACTCGTTTGCCTCCCCGGCTCATTTTGGTTCTGTAAAACACACACATGCGTACAGTTGCACACACACACACACACACACACACACATACACACGCACATAATAGATCTCTGGAGTTCTCCCTCTCTCAGCCCAGCAGCAGGAAGTACAGGAGGGGCAAATGTCCTGAGATACTGAAGCTCGGACAGACCAGACCAGAGGAGAGCTCCCACTGATGCAGACTGTGATTAGATGAAAGCAGAAGAGGGGGAGCACGTCACGCTGACTCAGCACCTCGGCTGTGGTCAAAAATGCACATTACAACACTTTTTTCCCCTACAGAATACATTCATACAGTATATGAGCAATTAAGATTTATTTATTTTGGGGGGGGGCCTTCCAGGCTACATTTTTCTCGTCTTTTCCAAAGAAGTAAGTTTGATGTTCTTTTACTAAGTCTTTGATTGATTGAACTTCTGTTGCTCCTTAAGTCATGCTATCATGGTATCACAGTTTCCTAAAACGGTAACAGGGGTATTCAGTCAGTTGCAGACTGCATCCACCAAATCCTTCACACTGTCCCTTTAAGGTGTGGAAACACTACACCAAGTTGTAACTGCTGCTGCTTCAGGCCATCTGCTTTTGTTTCTGTAGCAGCAGAGTGCTTTGGCATCTGGGCCACTAATTGAGCACCAATGGTAGCCACTCGCTGGAGGCAGAACGTAGTATGAATACGCCAGTTCTACCCGGCGCTTTCTCTTTGCGCTCTTGTCTGATGCGTCACCTCCGGTCCGGAAGTTTCAGCTTTCGGCAGGTAAGACTGCACGCTGCTCATTGTTTCCACGTCGCCAGGTGTTTTCATTCTTGGTTCTTATGGGACATGTATGTTGTACTGCAGAGCGGCTGAGCTGACGTGCCCCGCTGCTAGGTGTGCGCTGGTCCCGTTGGGTTGCGGCGGTAACTGTCCTCTCTGTCTGCACGATCTTGATCGATACCTTGACGCTAACGCTAGCATGGTTGCAGGTAAACTGCCGGTAGCCGCGTAGGTCCCTCTGCTATTCAACGTGTGTGTGTATCTGACCCGCCCAAAAGGTATGTTACGGCGACAATCGAAACCGGTGTTGTAGGCCCATTTTAATAGTTTTAATTTTGTTTCTTTAGATGAGATACAGCCATCGGGCCGAGCTAGCTGGGTGACCTAATAAACGTCACGATCCGGACTTTGTCTGCTGCTTTGTCTGCTGCTTTGTCTGCTGTGTAGTCTGCTCCGTAGTGGCCGCTCTGTCGCAGCTTTGCCGCTGCTCTGTCGCCTGCAGCGTTGCAGCTGTTGACGATCACTGTTGTACTGTGAAGTGTCTATGAAGTGTGCCTTCATGCCCATGGGTTTAGTTTCATTTTTTATATTTTAACTTGGTTTATTTTGTTTATTTGTTTTTGTGACCACCCCGTCATGACTTTTGATATATTTTTGGTTAATTTGATTTAATTGATTAGTATAATTCATTTGATTAGGACGGGTGGAGTTTGGTTTCTGTATATAATTAGCTTTCTTTATTTGACTATTTTCGTTCCTTTCTTTGCAGAGGCCGGTGGTGGTGGTGCTGGTGATCTGGGTGGTGGTGTCCTGTCCCTTCCTGTGTGCTGTGCTCCCCTGGGATTTTTGGTTATTCACAAGTGTGTGTGAGTGTGTGATTGTCACGTTCCCGGGTGACTTATATTTTGTTTGGGCCCCTTCCCTCACTAGCTTCCCCACACCAACGGGCCTCAGTTGAATAGTCTTCTTTTATAATTTGTGTGGATGTTGTTTTAATAAATAATACATTTTATTTAATAGTGACCCACGTCTCATGCCTAATGAGTAACTTTACTTGCGTGTCCTGAAAGCAATTGATGAGTTAAATCTTTGGGTGAAAGTCCCAAGGTGGCGTTGTCGCAGTCTGTAGGCTACGAGTGGGATTCCGTTAGCCCTACTACCCTCCTGTACACAGGCAATTTGATATTGTTGTGTCTTGTGTCCTCCCTACGCTTGCCACATTTCAAAATAAAATCACTGCATCTGCAAATGGACTTGCTTCCTCTCTCTCGGAAGGAAATCCGAAAACCTGCACATCAAATGTCAAAAATGACGTAACTGCATGGATGTTCAAACTAACAGGTGTTTTATGAGGGCTGCTGTGTGTAGGTTTAGCTTCTTTGTTGCACAATACCACTTGACTAGACTTGTTCTTGCATTATTGGATTGTATAGCTGTATAGCTGATATAGACATTCTGGTGTACATGACGTTTCCGCAGCCATAGTCAGAGCAAGCGTGGAGATTAGGTCTAAGAACTAGATGCCGCACTGCTTGGAAGAACATGTCGGCTGAAGAGGGTAGAGGATTTGGGTGTGCAGGCATGCATACTCTCTCACATACATCACACAACTGCATAATGCCCTTTATGGTTAAAAAAAAGCCTGAAAAGATAAAGCTGCAGCAATGTGAGTGAAGGGCTACCGGCTTTCATAGTGGCCACAAATGACAAAAAGTGAGCACTGAACAAAGCGAGAGAGCCCAGGTTTTGTGGGCTAACTTCAAAGTACCGGGCTGGTTGAATTAATTTATTTGACCAGCCTTGCGTGAAACAAAAGGTAGATAAAAGAAAAGGCAGACAATGAGCTATGCTTTGATGTGAATAGATGACGCTCTCGGCCACTCGATGCAGAGGACGAGAGGACGACTTTGCATACGAGCTGAGTCGAAGTTTGAGGAGCTCTTCATCAGAGAACAAGCGCCGATTCAGTGCTCATTGCATTCACCATTGTTGTTGTGAACGTGACTCTAGTCCTCATAATGAAGGACTAGAGTCCCTCTTCTTTCAAGGGAATTGCCTTTCCATGATTTATACATAACAACAAAAAGCACACACTAGCTTAGAAGAACATAAACAACACATACAAACATTTCATTTAGCCAGAAAGTCAATAGCTGCATATAGTCAGTTTGTCATCGCAGCAAAATGAAAAAGTTCTCCGAGGAAATTTCACAGACGACAAAGAAACGGATGAGAAAGAAATACAGGAAGGAATTATGAGCATGCCGTGGATTCATGAGCTGCAAAGCAACAAAACCGTGGTTATATATTTACTAACGGTGATTAATAACGCCGTGCACCGTTGTCCGTTAAAGGGACGGATGCAGACACCGGGCGCCTCATTCAGTGGAGGGAACGATGAGGAGAAGTTCACCGGCAGGAGGAATGCTGCTCTGAGAGGCTTCACTTAAGAAAATGTGGTTTAAATGTTATAATTCTTATATCCAGGACTGCTGGAGACTCTGAGGATGTCCCAGGACTGCTGTTGCCTCTGAGGATGTCCCAGGACTGCTGGAGTGGCTGGGCTTCGTCGCTGTCACCCCCATCACCACCGTGGAACTATGGACATGGAACCCATCTGTTCTGTTAGTAAGCAGTGGACGAGGTTCTCCGTGGAACGCCTTGAAAGACAGAAGTCCTTCCTTAAAGAGACTAACGTTAACTCGAAGAAGAGAAGACGGGCGAACAATCCCAAGATTGCGGTAAGAATATGTTCGGTGACTGCTAGCTAAGCTAAAATTAGCAAAGCAAGCCCAAGCTAAAAGTAGCTTAAAAGCTAATAGTCCAAGCTAAAAGTAGCATAGTAGCCTTGTAAAAGAACAAGAGAGAGGAACCAGTGTAACGTTAAGTTGCTTTGTTAAGTGTATGTTGTTGGTCTTTTACAGGAAGCAGTACGCCGTCTTCACAACTCGGAGACGAATTGTAGGCGCTACGAACCGGAGCAAGGGTACGATTTAAAGAATATGCTTTCATTCTGCTGTATAAGGAAATAGATGCGTTAACAGTAGATACCGATCTTAACTGTTCATTTTGTTTTCACAGACGAACCTCGCCTCATAACGAAGCTGTGACCTCTTACTTGCTCGGAGCTTTGTCCGCAAGTCCGGATTTCTATGACGCTGATAGTGACGCCATTGTGTGTAAGTAACTTTTACTGTTTTCTTCTTCCTTGTTTTAATTTTACTGTGACTTAAGTTTTCTTATTCATACCACTCATTTAATTGTTTTCCAGCTGCCTGTAAGACAGAGAGCTTCAGACACACACAGCCTGATCTCGCATCGCAGGCGGAAGC
Source organism: Eutrigla gurnardus (assembly GCF_963514095.1). Lineage (NCBI taxonomy): Eukaryota > Metazoa > Chordata > Actinopteri > Perciformes > Triglidae > Eutrigla > Eutrigla gurnardus. Next base: position 18,726,770 of record NC_139933.1, on the reverse strand, counting down.
TGTGAAGAGGTCAGCTCGGAGTCGTTCCAGGAGAAAGAGGGTAAGACTTATTAGATTTATTAGATCCGTTTTTGGTCAATGTGACCAAACCTACCTAAACCTATTTTTCAGGTGCATTAATAGATGTGTTGTGTCCATGCGCAGTGCATCGCGCAGTACTGATTGTCTTTATTGATTGTTTTACAGCTGCTGGAAGCGAGACGGAGTGTGCTTGCTGGCGATGAAGTGGACCGTTGGAAGTGCACCACCACAGACACATGTCTGATGAGGAGGACGGCGTCGTTGGCGGGGTGTCTGGATGGATTGTGCGACCTCCATCCTCTTGTAGCCAGGAGCTCACCGAGCTCTGTGCGACTCTACAGTCGCGATTAGAGAAGACTCCCAAGTACAGGGCCACGCACCGCAGGCGGCTGTAAAATTGACCAAATTCTGACAGAATGTCGCCAGTTCATTTGTTTGTTGTGTGGGCAAATTTGTACAGTTGTGTGTTGTGTTGTAAATAAAGCTCTTTCTTTGAATACTTCCTCCTGGCAATTTTTCCTTTCCTCAATAAATTCATTCATATTTATATTTATAAATATATAAATAAATAAAAATAAATATATGTGTGTGTATATATATGTATAAATATACATATATATATATTATATATATATGTATATATATATATGTGTATATATATATAGTGATAGATCTGCTAACCAATCACTAGTGATTATTCTTGTTTAAAAGACCCAGTGTGACCAATAGTAACACATCTGCCAACGGGGGTGGGGTTTACATTTATAATGACTCATCAGGTTGACCAATACTGACAGATCTGCCAACGTGGGTTGGCTTTACATTTATAATGACCAGATCTGCCAACCAACCACGAGCGATTATACTTGTTTAAAACTAGTGGTTTCATCCAATCCTGAGTGAGGATATTCAAGCCATCTCTGGCCAGGCGCGGTTTTCGCTGCTATTCATATGCTAATTAGAGCCTTCGCTGTGGTTCGTTTTCGACCATTTTCGGCACAGACGAACGCGGCGTTCGCAGCCTGTAAATTGTCGTTAACTCCCGAAAATTAGGGAGATTTCCGGGCGTTTACAGGGACGAAAATCCGACTTTTCATGCAGTGCCTACTTTTGCTATTATTACTGAATAGGTTGTGTTACAAAGTCTCATGTGTGGTATTTTGTCTATTTCTCCAGGTACTTGCATATCTCATTATACATCGTTGTTTTGTCTTCTCCCTACCTCTGTCTTATTTTCCTTGATTGACTGTACAGTATGCGTCTCACCCCCGCCGGCTGAACCCTGACACCTTTGCTACGTGGCCATACTCGGCAACAACTCGCTTCACCTACGCCACATCAGAGCGAGGGGAAGACAGGATGCATTATACATGGATTACAGGGTGGCAGACAGCACACACATGGCACCCATTTCACTGTGATGAGCCTCGGAGACTTCTATTAATTCTACTAAAGCATGCGCGGCGGACACTGCAGACACGGGAGATGAGACGCCGCCAAAGAGCCGCCGGGGCAGATCATTTGAGGAATTGGGGGACTGAGGGCAAGCAGAGATGAGGCATGTTTGGCAAAAATATTCAGGCAAATATAACAGCCCTTGAAGATGAGGGTGTGATTTGTGTGTGTGTGTGTGTGTGTATGTGTGTATGTATGTGTGTGCACCTGTATTTTATATGCTTAGCAGCTTGTTTTTGTGTTTTGCATGCATGCTCTGCATGCAGGTCATGCAGGTGGCCATGTGTGTGTGTGTGTTTGTGTGTATGGCTGAAAGGATGATAGGCAATTGGGTGTGAGTGTCCAAGCAAATCCTGCATAATGAGAGTGCAAAGTGGCCAACTGAGGTTCCAGTCACGTCCTCCATCAGCGTCACCGGCGGGGTGCAAACACTTCTCAGAAATAAGACTCACTTCCACCTCGACGAGCCGCAATCGTCATGCTAATACAAACACACACGCAAGCTCGCGCAGAGTTTACAGTGGCCACAAGCATCAAAACCCGCCCTCAAGGTCATAAAGCTCTGTGATACATCTCCAAATGCCTCTTGGCCGCTCGAAGCTCATTTCTTCACCAAGTGGGATCAAGTTGCACCGAACCAAGCTTGCCGGGTTAGTTTCAGGAAAGCAAAAAGACGTGAATATCTACATCCAGGAGGATACGGTTGTTACATCGTAGTCAGGATGCCTGGCCTCATGCCTCTATGCTTTGGGGAGGCAGGATCAGGAGCTATCTTGTTCACACAGGCACAAGCGTACACGCGCTATGCTTCCATCCATCCAGCCCACTGCTGACGGAGTGCATGTCTGAGTTCCAGCACTATCGATCTGAAGCATTCTCCAGATAGCTCCTTCAGTGACAACAGTCACAGCGTCTCGACGTTGCCTATGCTTAGTAAAAACTAACAGTGATTGATTCTCTTCCTCCTATCAGCGAGGCGTTTCATTTACTGGAACAATGCCACTTGTGCATTTTTGGTGTGGAGACGGGAAAAACATCAGCCTTGGTGATTAATATGATTGGAGGAGCTTGATGAAAAGTTAGGCAGGAGGAGAGGAGGAACCAGAAAGGAAGGGCATTATCCAATAAATACAAATGTAGCCTGTAAAACTTAGTTTTGACTGAAAGATGCAGGATTAGGAGCATAAATATAGCAGCAAACGTCAAGTTATAATAATAATAACAACAATAAAAAATAAATAAATAAAATAAAAAGTTAAAACGGGCATCATCACATGAAAGCAAGTCTATACAATTGTGTTTTAAGAAGTGATTTAAAAGAGTTTGTTGATTCAGCAAGTGTATGTGAGTGATGTCTACAGGAGCAGAGAATGAAGTCACTCTCCCTCTGTGTGTTGTTATCCGAGCTTCCCCCCTCCTTTGTTGAAATAGCATGTGTGCTTTTAGTTGACGATAGTGCATGTGAGTGTGGCCCCACTGACTAGCTCTGGCCACCACTCTGGTTTCAGCTGATAACTAGTTTGCACCGCCGCCATGTCGAGAGCCTTTGAAAGGCAATAGAGATGCACTCAATCTTGTACATAACTCCTTTAAATGATTAATCACCCCGTGGCTGTGACTGCACAAAGATGCACAAGAAATTATTCAACAACGTACGGTCTCTGTCTGAACACCTGGAGAGAGCACATTTTTGTATGAACATCAGCTGCAGCAAAACACCAAGGACGGGAGACTGAATGGAGACCAGAGACATCAGTTATGTGTGAGCACGAAAACCAGCTTCTGGGAAGGTGTTATCGCCAGCTTCACCAATGCATAAACCAACTGGACCATCAAAGAATCAAGTAGAAGCCACATGCAGAACATTAACCAGTATCTAAAAAAAGAGTATGTGTGCTGAGAATGCGAGTATGTGCAGTTTTTGAAAATGAAAGAGAATTGAAATGATTACAATTTAAAACTGTTAACAGCATCAATTTTTTTACTTTTTGCATGTCCACCTTTCAGAATCCACATTCCAACAGCCGACTAGTGTTCTACAACACTCCCAACAGGATCCCTGTTTCCGAGCAACAGGTATTTCTGTTCAACAAGTCACCATGTTTACTGGTGACTTTCTGCTGGACGACTCCATCCTTGCTCGTAGTAACTTACATTAAAACGCTCACTGCTGATAATTAACACAGATTAATATTTGTATGCGTTGACAAGGACACCTACGTGTTCTGTTCAGGTTTTCAACAGCGGCCATAGCTACGAACAACCACCAGTGGCATGATTGAGAACACAGTCACAACACAACTCATTTAACGGAAATGTCAAAAGTCATTAAACTCAAAAATCGGATTTGACATTCTGTACATCAACACAGATTTAATCGTTGAAAGCATCTAGACTTGTATGCTTGTAATTACACTCTAGGTTACTCCACTAAATACATGTATATATCTGGCCACTTGATATTTGGCAAGCGCTCATATATTCCACTAACTCACCGATGCCCATTCTACTCCTGGTTTATCTTTATAGTCTAGGACATGGTGGTGGATGGTTTCGAGGTAGGCAGGTCTGGGGAAAGTGATAAGGGGCACAAAAGCCAGACAAAACAACAAAGAGGATAAAATGTCCCCTTGACATAAACTTACAGGTGAAACACAGTAAGAAGCCTTTGAAACCCTCCAGCTCAGCCAAGGGACTGACTTTCTAAAAGGTGCATTTAACCCTGCCAAAGTGCATTAAGCACCAAGAAGCATTTTCATCGACAGACTAAAGGTCAATAAGGGGACATGGAGTGGATCCAATGTGCCTCCCACTCCTTTGCCATGGCGGTCACAGAGGAAGACAAACTGTAGTGCCAGCTATCAGTGCACACCCACTAGCAATCGGTTGCCGAAGATCAATGTGAACTACTCCTACTCGCTCCATGAAAAGTCCATAAAGGTGACGGGCTGCTGCTGCTACTGGTTGCCAAATCTTTAGGAATCAAATGATGAAATTAATCAAAAACAAGGCAGGAGGAAGGGGGGAAATTGCATCTTGGCTGACATTACTCTTTAGTTTTTTTTATGCACACAATCCAAAGTCAGATGGAGTCTGATTTCACACATACACACACACCGACTCAAACCCAAGTTGAACACATCCTGGAGCTGTTTGAGACAATGATGTTTTGGCCTCAGAAAAAGGCTATTTTCTTTTCTGATTCCTAACTTTCTCTTAAAACACCATGTCTCTCCATTTGACACTCAGGGTGAGAGGTTCTGAGTTGCTTGCCCCTCATCAAAGTGGAACCGACAGGTCCACAGCTGTCACTCAAACGCCCGATCCCCCAGTGGATGGTGACTGTTCCTCTGTGAATTCACGTCCTCCAGCTGCACAAGGGAAAAGGGGGGCCTGGTGGATTTATACAGCACGAACAGCGTCCGCTTCACAGAGAGGCTCCCAGCCATCGGACCGTCATATATTGATCTGGATCCTGAATGTACTCTTTGAGTGGAAAAAGAGAACAGACGGATTGTGCGGGAGATAAAAGGTAACATCGGAGATGGATGGAGAGAGTGGTTGGATGGGAGCAGAAGATGAGGGGGAAGACGGGCGAGACGTTGATAGTGAGAAATGGGAGGATGGGGCAAAAAGTGAAAGAAAGCTAGTGAGGGATGAATGTAGGAGAAGAGGAACAGGAGGCAGCAGCTGCACAGGCTGGCCTTCTCTGAGAGCTCATCGGTTATCAGGGTTTGGTATCAAGAACCAATTTCCAAATTGGCTGTACTCGGTAGGAAACGTTTTTTGATTCCACTCATCAATTCAACAAAGTATGGGCCTCCAATGGTCCTGTTATATATTTGCATTAGAGTTATAATTTTATTCATGTATTGTTCTTTTTATTTTTCCCTTTTTTATTAAGTATATTGTAACATCTGTTTAGAGCGCTATAAACATAATAATTATCATCATGATTGTCTTTCTGAAGTGCGATGATGCTGGTTACATGTGTGAAGAATTCCTGAGACTGTTGCTACATAAACGGAGGAAGTCACCGTCTTCCCTTCTGGAGGAGACCAAAGCAGTGAGAAGCAAAGTGTTTGAGGCTCTGTCTCCAGGCTGTATGAAAACGAGCTAAACTAACAACCTTATTAGCAAAACTGCTTATATTGAATATGTGACAGGTGACGTCACTACGACTTTGTCCACCTCTTACATACGGTCTATGGTCAAGACTGACAAGTCCTAAACTTTGAGGTTTCTTATCGTAAACAAGTCCTAATGCCCCTTTAACCAAAGGTAAAGCTATTTGTGTCTCAGTCTGTTATTTTCAACCCACACACATGCAATTTCTAAGTCACAAAACGTTAGTTCATGGTTCTCTCCTGCAACTTCATTGGAAACGGTGAGATTGGTTGAAACAAAGTCATGTGATCTCTGCTGTTTTTTCAAGTCAGTGATATGTGCATCGAGGCTTCTGAGGTGATTTACTGTGTGAAAAAATATCTGCGGCAACAACAAGGACCTCGTGTTTAACACAAGACTATAATGTGTGTTTGTGCAACTGATTCTTGTTTGACTGTCTCACACTTTTCTCTGTGAAGCTGGCTTGCAGTGCAGTCAGGGAAGCAGCGAGATGATGAAACAGAATGTGAGGCGTGAGTGATGCTACATTAATAGCAGGAAAATGCAGGAGCCTTGTGAAAATGATTGTTTAAGTACCAATAAACTAACCCAGACAGGTAATTTGGCAGCCCAGCACAGCAAAGTGTACATGTAAATCAGACCATTTGAAGGCTAAACGGCCACACACAAACACACACACACACAAAATCATTCCTCAGCTGCTGATTCAAATCTTGGTTCCAAACAAACGTAATACAGTGTGTACAATAAACACCTCTACGCAGGATGGGCCAAAACAAAAAGATGATTTATTAAACTAAACTAAAATGCATAAAATACATCGGTCCATCATGGGTCACCAGGGTTATGGGGTCTTTCGACACAGAAGGCTGACCAAAACCCGAATTTTAAATCCTCTTGCTGTGAGGCAACAGCGCTGAGCACTGTGCAGCCCATCAGCTGAGTAACAACATGCATCAACTGTAGCAGCAGGGTTGCAAAACCAACTTGACACTGCGCCTGCTTCTAGCCACCCGGTTTTGAAAATATAATCAATATCTTACAATATAAGCAAATACATTTCTGCTGCGTTTCTAGTTAGTGTTTCTATAAGTGAACGGCCAAAACAATGGAACAAATCTAAAGAAAATTACAGAGATAACCACTGCTGTGCATGCTTGCGGCACGCAGCTCATTACGCACAGCAGGTGCATCATGTGACCCATGGCGAAGCTGTGATAATAGACATTATGATGGAAATATGTCTCAACTTTACAGGTGACGTGGATCAAGGTTCCTTAGTTTAGGTCTTTAATCACACCATTTATTTATAAGGTGTGTGAGGATAGGCAGGTGGTTACTCTACTGAATGGGCTAAACAGGCAGTCCAACAACCTGCAAGCAGAGGCTGAGACAGTGTGACTGTTCACAGGTTTGAATTGTCCAAAAGCGAGCAAAACAAGATTTCTGAACAGGAACAGGGCTAAACCCAAACTGCCTCCTCTCTCTAGTCTAAACAACATGTAGGCAAAAACTCAAAAGCTGTAACTCTCAAAAGACAGAAGCTACATCCATCCATCCATCGTCTACTGCTTATCCTGTATTCAGGGTCGTGGGGGGCTGGAGCCGATCCCAGCTGTCATTGGGCAAAGGCAGGGTACACCCTGGACAGGTAACCAGTCTATCACAGGGAGACATGTAGAGACAGACAGGTAACCAGTCTATCACAGGGCTGATGTGTAGAGACAAACAGGTAACCAGTCTATCACAGGGAGACATGTAGAGACAGACAGGTAACCAGTCTATCACAGGGCTGACATCTACAGACAGACAGGCAAGGACAACATTTTGATTTCAGAGGTGGGGGGGACAGAAGTATTTTTTTTTTTTTTTTAAATAACATTTTCAGCTTTGTAGGCTAAATGATGAGGAGGATCTTGAAGTGGATATGCTGCTTTATTGGGAGCCAGTGAAGGTGTTGCAGGATGGATGTAACGCATTTCTTTGAGTAACTCACACTTTGACTTCTAAAGAAGTCTCTTATGTCCACTTCTTTTTTTTTAGACATCCTGGCTGCGTCTAATTACCAAACACATATACACACACACACGCACATACGCACACGGACACCGATTCAAACGTAAATGTAAATGAAACCTCTGATATTAACATCCTTCTGGCTGACGTGAACCAGAACAAACTCCCAACTTCCAGTAGCGGACTCCTGTAGGACTACTGACCACAGACTAGCAGACTGGTGTGCAAGCAAGATGGAGTGACAGCGGGGACGGCTAATCACACAGGCTTCAGCTTGAGCGACCATTTTCCCCTTGGTCCTAGTGCTTGACGCGTCTATTTACTATACCGTAACATTGTTTTTGGACGGTAAAAAGTGCAGCGGACCAAAACGGCCTTTTGAAAAATGGACATGTCCCCTGTGTCCCCCCCCCAAATGACGTCCGTGCAGACAGGTCACCAGTCTATCACAGGGCTGACATGTAGAGACAGACAGGTAACCAGTCTATCACAGGGCCGACATGTAGAGACAGACAGGTAACCAGTCTATCACAGGGCTGACATGTAGAGACAGACAGGTAACCAGTCTATCACAGGGCTGACATGTAGAGACAGACAGGTAACCAGTCTATCACAGGGAGACATGTAGAGACAGACAGGTCCATCCTGCATGTCTTTGGACTGTGGGAGGAAGCCGGAGAACCCGGAGAGAACCCACACTTACATAGGGAGAATGGAAGTGCTTGTACTAGGATCTCTGTGTCTGTGGCGGCATTCCCGCTAAATGCTAAATGAGTTTTATCTTTTTCCGTCAGTCAGCAGTGGTTGGTCTGCAGGTGGAGCTACTCACGGAAGTATGCTGCGTTTATTTGTAATCGCAAATCAGTAACTTCCAACTGCTGAGTCAGGCTCCCTCTAGTCTAAAGTGTTTGGCCAGGTACATTTCATTACTGCTGACTCATAATGGAGGATCAACAGGCAGAGAAAGAAGACCATTCAACTTCCAGTCCAAGAAAAAGAAACAACAAACTAATGGAAGTGAAGAAGGAAAGTCATCAAGAAGCAAAGTGACGCCAACGAGGGAAAACCGCGGACCTCCTATCAGTGTGGAGCATTTGAAGGCATCACGCAAATGAGAGACAGTCGACACTGTTGGGTGAGGAGATGAGTCCCAGAGGCTCGCCTGCAGTTCCATCTACTGCCACAGAGGCCGCTAGAAGCAACACATCTCAGATCTTACAGACTGCCACTTTAACCGAACAGATGATGATTGCACACTTCATCTCATTAATCACCACTACTGGTATCCGTGGCAGCCGGGATACAGGAAGGTCTATGGTAGTCGCTCAAAATCCCCCAATCTGATTCACTGTCTCCCGATAACACACACACACACACACACACACACACACAGAGACCACAGCATTAAGTCCCTCACCCTTGGTCTGAGGCTTGATCTCAGGCTGTTGCCGAGGCTTCACTATCAGGATCTTGAGTGTTCTCTTGACTTGTAATGGGAATTTTGGATGTTTGTACTTTATAATCAGAATATTTGTCAGGCTGACGCCATCCGCATCTCCTCATCTGACTGTTATGCTATGACGAAAATGAATGTCTGTTTGTAGATGATATGAACATGAGTGCCACATTGACATAAGATAATTTCAGGACTATGACGCCTGTGTTCTGTAACTCTTGACCTTGCCTGTACATCTTGTCTTTGTAAGATAGGACATGATCCGTCCTTTGGTTCCTCCTCCTTAAAAGGGAGACTGTTGTTGGACTCAGGGTCGTGCCTGCTGAGTCTGAACCTTTTTATCAGAAGGCAGGGGTGATCCTTCTCTGCAGATTAGAATACTTAGTGGAATAAACCTCGGAGAGCAAGCAGATCCTGGTTGTTGATCTTTATTGGGCAGATTCATTTTTTCCACAACAGACTCTATAATTGATTTGGTGGATAATGGTGTCCGGGCAGATTGTTTTCCCTTTCTCTCAAGACAACTTTTGAGGCATACTTTTGGAGTACAAAAGTTCCTGCATGGAGCACTGTTTTGCAAGTACAATTTTGGACCCCTGTGGTGAACTTCAGGCGACAAAATTTAGCTTTTGAACCAAAATGTGCTGCATTAGGCAATATTAAGAAAGTCTGTGGGCTATGTTTTTTTATCATGTCCTCCCTACAGTTTGTTGTGTGAGGACACCGAGGTCACGTCCTCGGCCTTTTTTCCTGCAGGTTCCTCTTCGTTCATTGAGAATGAAGCTGACAAGACTAAGATCCCAGCATTAACTTAAGTGGATTTTAACATGCATGTTAAAAAAAGAAACACACCACCCCTGGGTTCTGACAGATCACAAGAACTCCAATACCCCAAATCCCCTTGTCCCAAAATATAACAAGTTACAAAAGGTGAGACTCATGCTAAAGATGTGAAAAAATGAATAAAGGTATAAAATATGAACAGTATTAATGTTGAGGTTGTTATGGAACATTCTGTGCCTATTTTGCCATATGCAGTACAAAACTGTGAACAACATGAACAACCTACCTTGTAACTAGAGAGTGATTCTAATATTACTATTTCCTATTCTTATAACTAAGGCAAGGCCAGGTATAGCCAATCATCGTAATGACTGCAATGTCATAGCAACCTGCAAAGCATTGCTCGCTGTAATAAGACAAGTGACAATGGTTGACCTTTCGATATACAATCTCCCACATTACTGTATGTCATGTAGTTACATTGATTTCATGTAATTGGAACAATTCAAGTCAAAGTGGGACGCTATACTGAAAGCATGTACAACAAGGCAAAAATAATAGTATGGCTCATTAGTGTTGCTTATGAAACACCTTCAGTCCGTCAAAGAATACCAAGAATCCCTACAGTGACAGAATTAGAGAGAAACAAATGGAAGTTTACATACAAGTAATAATGTAAGGTTGAATAGGGGGGATAATATCCCTCTGTTCCATATTCTCCGCTCTTTTGCCCCCTGGTACATCTCAGATTTGTTATTATAGGGTTTTTTTTGCAACAAAATGCTTTCATTAATGATGCATTATGCATAATGATCCTCTTAATTTCCCTTTTTTTTTTTTTTTGCACTCATTGAAGCTATAGGAAACGCAGCGGTGCGTCTCACACAGTAGGTCATTAATTAGACCGCCTCCGAGCGGGGCGTTGCTTACTTTACCTGCCTTTGTGTGCCGCCGAGTGTTTTTCATGCGTGTTGCAAAACCTGGAGCTCTCGGTGCGTACAGCTCGCGCTCCGGCAGGATTCACACTCGGTGCAAACACACCTTGGAAAACATTTGAAATGCAAACACAGACGCTTCTGCCCAGAATACAAATCCATACTTGCATCCTATTGTTTATGATACGCAGAGTCCCCCCGGGTCATAAAAAGATGACTGAGTAACAGCAGAGAAACGGAAGAAAGGATCATCGTGGACTGATAGACATTAGAAGACAGCAAAGTAACAGGTTTGTGGAATGGAAACTGAAAGCGATGAAAAAAATGACCTTTGTAAAAGGAACTGAAACATAACCACACTGGGAATTTGATTGTTATTTTTGGAACCTTCATCGTGTAGGCCAGAAAGTGTGATGTAAATCCTCTCTTTTTTATTTAATTGTCACTGGCATCATATTTTCTCATCTGAAGCATTCTCTGCATTAAAAAGTGAAATGTTCTGAATTTGCTAAATTCTCCTCTTCGATCCAGGTTGTTATCATAAAACTAAAACTGAAACATGCTCTGAAAAATATTATATATGAGCCTGAATAAAATCGGTATCCTTTAAGAAACTAAAGAAGAAATTAAACTGAAACAATTTTGCCCGTTGAAAAAACAACATTTGAGCTGACTCCTTAAATGATAACATGAAACTGAATAGTCAATATGAAATAAAATAGAAAAACCAAGTGAAATTCAAAACCAGTATAACCTTGAAGTTCTCTGTCTTGACGAGGTGCGACTTGTCTGACACTTGAGAAGGTAATTGGAACTGTCGTTTAGCAGCCTCTTCAGCCTCTTCTCTTTCATCTGTCTCTCATTCAAACTATTAAGGAGTTTATGTCACAACCCGGCTCCAAGGCTGTGCCAAAATAGGGAGACAACACGAGCTGGCTATTAGAAATTGGCATTTATTGGCCCCAGAAACATAAATCAACCAAGGCAAAATGTATAAAGATCAGTATCAGTCATGAATGCATGTGTGAGTGTGTGACAACAAAGGTATAAATCAAAAAGAAACCAAGAACACAAGCTGCCGTCAGGCCTGCCGGTGGGCAGAGATCGGTTCCCCCGAGCCCATGTGCAGAATGAGAACAGTCTTTATAGGCAGACGTAGGGAGTTTACGTCACTTGCCCCCCCCCCCCCCCCCCCCCAACCTGCCACACACTTTCTGTTTCTTTCACTCATCCTCTGGAGATTTGATTATTTGCTGGCTATACTACCATTTAATTCCATGCTGCAAGATACACATTGAACACCCAGAAAAGTTGCATGTAAATCGCTAGCTTCGGATGACTTGTTCGATGGACTCTGGTGCACCGGGCGCAGGCCTCCACACAGCGGCTTCAATGAACATCAACAGCAGGAGGGCCAAGTGCTGCACAGCAGTCAGGGTAATACTGTAATGTTTCGACTCCCGTCAAGTTACTTTTTTGTCTCGTCTTTCATGTTGTCTCGTCATTCCCTGTTTTATTTTGTAGTAACATTGTCTCCCTCTCGTGTCAGGTGTTTTTGCTTCCTGCCCTCATGTTTCCGTGTCTGTGATTGTCCAGGGGCCAGTTCCAGAAAGTAGGTTTTCCTGAAACTCTGAGTTTGTTAACCCTGAGAAGAGGGATACTCTGAGTTTCCCGTTCCAGAAAGAGAGGTAACTCAACCTTTAGGTCAGTTACCATAGTAACTGACTCTGTGAACCTAACCTGCTCGCTGGCAGGTTTGCTTCAACATACCGTGAGTTTCTCCCTACATGTCTCCGCCTTTTTCCGGAATCTGAACCAACTCTGAAAAAATGTGCCGTCCTTTCCTCGTCAACCTAATCGATATGGAAATAAAAGTGATTCTAGTTTTACGTCGGGAGAGGATTTTGATTACTTAGAAGGAAATTAGTTATGTTGCTCCGCTTGCTAAGGATGAGCTCATTTTCTACATAAACACTCAGTAATATCTAATAACGCTCTCCCGATTGCCATGGTGAATTGTCGGAGCTCCATTGATGATGGCTTTGTAGAGTCGGCACGCACGTGCGTAACTCAGAATTGCCATACTCAGAGTTGATTGAACTAACTCAGAACTGCTGTTCTGGAACCAAAAACTCAGTGTTGCCTATCTTAGAGTTGGTTGACTCAGAGTTCAGGGTTAGGTTCAGAACCTGCTTTCTGGAACGGGCCCCAGCCCCGCCCTGATTGTTTCCACATGTATCCCCTTACCTCATGTGTATATATTTTCAGAGTCTCCCTTTGTCCTGTGCCAGTTTGTCATGAATCTTGTCGTGTTCACTTGCATCCTTGAAACCCCCTTGTCTTGTTCTAGAGCTGAAGGTTTGTTTTTGGTTGTTCACTTTGCTTCTAATAATTTATTGATTTCTGTTGATACTTTGTACACCTCTCCTCTGTGTTCTATCGGAGTGATTTTCAGTTGGTACTTTCTTATCAGCGTTCTACCTTAGGCCTGAGATTTTCTGTTTTGTAGATAGAGTTCTTCTTAAATTTAGATTCCTTGGTTATTTTGTAAATCGCTAGTGCCAGAGTTTTTCTGTCTGTCTGTAAATAGTTAATGCTTTTTAATAGATCCCTTCTCGTATTGCTTATTAGCCGTTATTTTTATTTTAGTTTTTTTGTTATTCCTAGTATAGTCATATGCCTGTGTTTTTTCAGGACTTCCTCTGTCTTTGATTTTGTTATAGTTGTCACGGAACCGAGCGGGTTACGAAACGCAAAAAAATTGTAGTAACGCGCTGCTTGGCTGGACCACCTCCGGGAGGAATCCCAGCAACAGACACTTCCTGCTCCTCCAGGGCGCTCCAGTCCTCCGTCTGCCAGCCCTCCCTCCACCTCCCTGCGACTGGCCGTTCCGGAAAAGTTTTCACCCAGATAAAACCCAGAACCCTGACCTGACCAACGTCCCATCCTGTTACCACGACCTTAAGGACGTTTTTAACAAGGCCAAAGCCACCTCTCTTCCCCCTCATCGTCCGTATGACTGCGCCATTGAACTTCTTCCGGGAGCCTCCCTGTCTAGGGGGCGCCTTTACTCCATCTCCGATCATGAAAGAGATGCCATGGAGGAATATATATCCTCTTCCTTGAAGGCTGGACTATTTAGTTATTTCCGCTGTGTTCTGCAGTGATCTAATGGAGGGTATTTATTGTATCCTGTATTACATGCAGTCAGGCCGTCTCCTCCTCCTGCGGTGACACAGCGCTGATTCAATATTTCAAAATTATTTTGAGTTGGATTTTAAAAGAAGGTGTTTATGAAAAAATATCTCTCAGTAAAAGCGTCAAAAACACTGCTGGAGTTCATCATGATAACGCGGATATAACGTATGATATGGAGTGAACTTAAAAGTGTGCGAGTCATCAAAATGATATAGTTCTTCTTACGTTTACTTCCTACAATCTGACTTCAGTTCACCACAGCTCCATCTGTGTCGCTGATTCCCCTCCAGTCTCCAGAATGTGCGTACCGGTACGCATGTCCCAGAGTTTGCTTACAGGTACGCACACTTTCCTGTCAAGTTTGTTTTTTATAGATCACAACATTTGCGTGGAAAGTGGCGTACGCGCGTTTCCAGCCCTGTTTTGGGCGTACGCAAGCTTTATAAATGAGGCCCCTGAGACTTTTGTCCAGGATGCAGCTGTTTGTGTCCCAGGCAAAACTAAAAGTAAAGCACACATTTTTGTAATGTGAGTCATTAGTCACTCACTAGTCACATGAGTTGTGAGTGGTTTTGTTGCCTTCCTGTGTAAGTTTATTTTTGAAAGGCACAGTTTGAAGCTGAGGCTGTATTTGATGTATTGGTGTGAGAATGGGTTGCATAATATATCATATATATTCTAAAAATAAAGGTTTGCTGCTACATTGCTAAAAATAATAAAATGGTTTGCTGTAGCAAACATTTATTTTTACCCCAATTCTTGACTTGGCCGGCATGTTCCGACATTACATCACAAAACGAATATTACATAAGCCGGTGATCCAACAGATGACCAAGCTAACACAGAGCTTTACAGTATGCATGATAAGCTAATGGCTGTACGAGAACACGCTGGTAGTATTAATGGATGAGGGAGACACAGATGAGCTTCCCTGATCATGTAGGAGTGAAGAATGGAATAAAGTGAGAAAACCAAGGTGATGACAACTGAAAGGTACTCTGCCTTTCAGTTGTCATCATCCCCCTTCTCTCCATCCATCCATCCAAAGCTCCATCTCTTTATTTCCCAACCTCGGTCTGCACCCTGAGGGTTATGAGTTGCACAGTCAGACTCTCTGTGTGCCCCCCCACCCCTCATACAGTTACCTGCCAGTCATTTAGGATTCGACTTCCTGGAAGAGGTGAGAAGGAACAGGCAAAGAAGGAGAGAGGAGCGGCTGGCGCTCCTCTTCACTTATTCATTCCCCACCATCATCCTTCCATCGTTACGAAACGAAACAGCGAGACCCGGAGCACAAAGCACAAAGGTTATTAAAGGCAAGAAAAGCTTTGCCCCCCGAGGTGAGGAGCAAAACAAAAGGGTTTAATAATGAATGACAGCTAGGAAACATGACAACGTCAATTCATTCTTTTCGAGCAGCACTCAGAAGAAATGTTTCACCGTCAGCCGAATTCCCCACAATAGTTACAGGAGACTCAGGGGTTTCGGGAAAGGGGCGGGGCAGGCTGGGGGTGGGGTGGGGGGGGGGGGGGGGGCGGTGGGTAATTGCTCGCTTCCATTTCATGTCGTCCATCCTTGTAATTCTCAGCTGTCAGACAGTACTAACACTGTTGCTTAAGCGGATGTGTCACTATCTCCCAATTATTCCAGTAATTTGTGCTCATCACTTGCCAACATGCCTGCGGTTGAGCCTCAGCCGTTATTTACTTTAACAATGCTTCCCTCCCCGTAAAGAAGCCTTGTTAATTCAGCCAATTAAGTGGCGTTCCTGCCTCTACAAACCCATCCCACTTCCACAAGGTCACATGTGCTCACCTACACATCCTGATCCCGTCCACCCCAGACCTCTCCCCAAATAGAGTAGCGGCCTGTGGTCACCCACAGCTCTATGATGGAACCTCACATCAGTGGTGTTAGTAGTATTCTTGTCTAGATTACGTCATTTTAAGCATTTATGCAGCAGCTACAGTGTTAGCATAGCCTGATTGACCCAAACTACATTCAAAAAACAAGCATTTTAAAAGTTGTTTGCTTATCGTCTTGCCGATATTCCTGACTTCGGACTTTTTACGAATCACCATCATTATATAGTTATTTCGGCATCTGTTTATTGCACTTCTGCTTGATGTTATGAACTCAGACAGGACGCTGAATCTGGGACTTCCATGTATAAAGCAGCAAAAGTGGTTATTTCAGCCATAGATGAAACATTGTCTGTGTCCAAATGGAAATAAGTCCCCCTCCTCTTGGGCGCGTCTAGTGAGAATGACTGAACACATATAATCCTACGGTCAAACTTGTGCGAGTCATCACAACAACAAGTCAAGCACCTTAAGAACATATATCAGATCCTTGGCATCTCTGTGGCAAACAAGAAACTATGTTTTCGTCCGTATTAGTTGATAAGCTGGACAGATGCAATGCTGCTTTGAAGGC
Source organism: Eutrigla gurnardus (assembly GCF_963514095.1). Classification (NCBI taxonomy): domain Eukaryota; kingdom Metazoa; phylum Chordata; class Actinopteri; order Perciformes; family Triglidae; genus Eutrigla; species Eutrigla gurnardus. The sequence continues at coordinate 18,710,342 of NC_139933.1, read as the reverse complement.
AAGCGGCAGACAAAGCTTAAGTTTGGGACTGACGTCACCTGTGGTTTTTATTTCCTCCTGGGCAAACCCATCTCTGATCTTTATAAAGCACACGGGAGGATGTTTCCCATGAGGTCGCTGTGAATCACTCATAATAAGGCAGTCAATTAGGGTGGAATCCATAAAGAGCAAGATAAAGAGCGCCCTCCTTCTCCCCCCGGTCCCATGCTGAAGATCTGATTCTTTCCAAATCTTTCCTTTCTGTTTGCTGCACTCCACCATGTTATTATTAGGGAGCCATTGGGAACATTAATTGCACTCCTTGGGAGAGAGGCCGGCAGCCTTGCCAAGCTTTTAAAGTTGTTCTCTCCCTCAACAATGGATTTTTAATGATCAGCCCCCTCCACCTCTCAACTGCCCCACATTATTGGCGAGGCAGTTGTTGATGAGAACAACAAACAATCAACGCACTTTAGAAGAAAGAAACAGACTAATTAATGAAAAGGGTGGATGCTGCTAAATGCTGTTGCTTTGCACATGTTAAATAAAGCTATTTAAATTTCAACCATAATCCAATGCAGGACACTTCTGTTGCTTCTCCTTTCAGTCAGCTTTCAGAAACTGACCAGGATGAGACCCGAGATGGCTTAAGCCAATTAAATGGATCCAGAGACCTAGCAGGTTGTTGTTTTTTCTGCTCGCTGTCCTTGAGTAGCTATCAGGCCTAATGTGGTGTTGTGGCAGAGGATGTTACTAAAAGCCTCCTCACATGATATTCAAGCATGAGCAATTACTGGAAAGTTTCACAATCTGAGCTGAGTGTCTGAGCATGTCAGCCGCTCTTAATCAGTGACTCACACGTAGGAAATAGCTTAACATCCCAGATGATTGAAGATAAAGTCAAAAACAAATGCTTTTGACAATGCATTACTTTGACTTGTGTTTAACCAGGAATAACCCCATTTGAACTCATAAATATGGCAAAAATAATTACATACATTATGTTTTACACGGGCTGCACCGTGGTGTAGTGGGTAGCACTCTCGCCTCACAGCGAGAGGGTCCTGGGTTCGATTCCCGGGCCCGGGTTCCTTCTGTGTGGAGTTTGCATGTTCTCCCCGTGTAAGCGTGGGTTCTCTCTGGGTTCTCCGGCTTCCTCCCACAGTCCAAAGACATGCAGGATGGGGATGACAATGACAGCTGGGATCGGCTCCAGCCCCCCCGCCAACCCTGAATACAGGAATACAGGCGGTAGAAGATGGATGGATGGGTGGATGGTTGTTTTACGCTAAACAAAACACAGTTCGATTCTATGTTGATGACATTTTTGAGAAAGATTCCAAAAGCTGTTGAAGACGAAATAAAGGGTCACAATCCTCTCCCTAAAATCCCCATTTCCTTGTAAGAACTTAAAACTAAACTTTACAAGAAAACTCGCCGATGACGCTATAATTGACCTTTCACTATTTTAGAGCCTGAAAGCATCATAATGTACCTCAATGAGACCACGGTATAAGCAGGACTGTGCTGCCCGCCAGCTGCTAACAGCTAACGTTAACTAGCTAACATATGCAAAATGACTCTTTTCTTCAAATTCTCTCATCTGATTATTCTCGGCATCAATTTCAGCACTTTAAAACAAAAAATACTGTAAATTGTTCTGCCCAAGAAACAGTCGGCAGTTCAGTTTCCCTCCTGGTGACCTTCACTTTCTTTAATAATCACAGTGATTGTGGAGCTCCTACTGACTTCTCTGCCCCGAGGAGACCATTAAAACACATTTTGCAGCTCTGTACTAACCAAACAATGCATGCTTCAATTACCCTTAGAAATGTCCCTGACATAAAAAAAAAAAAAAACTAAATATTTTAAACTAAATATTTTACCCAACGTGTATTATTGGGAGCATGAATCCCAGTAAGAGGTCATTGAGATAATGAGCATGGGATCACGGCCGTCACCTGGTAGGTATGGCTGCAGGATATAATAGTGAAAGGACTTTAAGTTGTTGAATCCTGTATTTCTATTCAACTATATGTGTGCAAAGATAACCTCTGCCATGTACTAGATAGTTGGATATGGCCAGCAAACTGCAATCCTTAAAAAGGTCTCTGTGACTAATATAATATTATAGGTGACATTATTAGATTGTTGAAGCTGTATTTTGTCAGGAATTTTAAGGTAGAACTAGTACAGCAAGTAGTTTTTAGTCTAGTGGAACAGAAAGGCAGGACCCCCCTCTTGAGGGTCACAAGATAAATCTTGGGAGTCAGGAGATGATTAACGGGTAAGGAGGGCTGATACATAAATCTCTTTTCATCTTGTGGACCTCTCTCTTATCTTTGCTTATTGGATCATGTTACCCTTTGGGGCCTCAAGCAATATTTTAAATGAATCAGACTGACAAGTTTATAGAAATAAATTAAACATTCTAACAACTCACAGAAACATATCCAGTATCAGAGTAAATGTTGAACTTTAAGATCAGTGATATTCACAAAGCTGTATTCAATTGAAAAAGCAACAATTTGGATGTGATTTTATAGCAATACATGGTTAAAAGTAATGCTGAAATAACAACCTGGTGATGCCAATTTATAAAAAGTCTGAAGTCATGGTTTGTTGATGCATCTTTTCAGACTGGATTGATTGGTGCTATGCTATGCTAACACACCTGTTCCATCAACACTCAATAATAATACCATAGGCATTAATATTGTAGTGATGTTATTGTTTTTACCACAGTCTATGGTTTATACACATATATTCATACACATAGTTTTGTGCGACCTCTTCACAAATATGAAGTATTATCATAAAGCAATTTGTGTCCATTTGCATCTTTGCATTGACTTTTTACACACAAAAAAACTTAATCCCATTTGATGTGAACATAGAATACCAGTATATAAAGATTCATTCATTTAAGTAAAGTTGTCAGGTTCGATAGAGTAACGTGGGGGGGAAAGGGATTGGACCCAAAAGCTGACAGGAGACAAAAGGTAACGGCAAAAAATATTTATTAAACTAACAAAGTGACAACTTAGGGAGCCCATGAGGGCAAAAACAGCATTGAAAAAGTAACACTTAGGGCCCTAGTTTCGTGGGGCAGCGCAGGGTGGCAGACCCGGCGCAATGCAAGTTTTGACCAGCGCAGCCTTGCCCACGGTCAGTTTGTCAGTTTGGTGGATCACCTGCGCCAAGATGGGTGTGGCGGTGCAGCAGGGGGAGGCGTCACAGATTCAGCTTGGCGCAGCGGAAGTTTCATGGCAAAAAGCCTCGCCGAGACCCCGCCAGCTCCAACCTGGTCTACTCTTGGCGCAAGTCGAATTACAGCTGGCGGAGTGGCAGTTTGGCTCACCAGCGCGCAGTGCACACATGTCACCAAGACCTCACAGGCAGGTTTCCGCAGTTCCAGGCACATTTAAATGCAATAAATAATCACAACAAACACGATTTAATGCAACTAATTGAATCAACACGTGAATTTATATCAATATAGATTGTCCCGTCACATCTGACGTCAGATCAAAGGCGAATGGTACACGCAACGGAAACTCAGCCACTGCATGAAAAGTCGGATTTTCGTCCCTGTAAACGCCCGGAAATCTCCCTAATTTTCGGGAGTTAACGACAATTTACAGGCTGCGAACGCCGCGTTCGTCTGTGCCGAAAATGGTCGGAAACGAACCACAGCGAAGGCTCTAATTAGCATATGAATAGCAGCGAAACCGCGCCTGGCCAGAGATGGCTTGAATATCCTCACTCAGGATTGGATGAAACCACTAGTTTTAAACAAGTATAATCGCTCGTGATTGGTTGGCAGATCTGGTCATTATAAATGTAAAGCCAACCCACGTTGGCAGATCTGTCACTATTGGTCAACCTGATGAGTCATTATAAATGTAAACCCCACCCCCGTTGGCAGATGTGTTACTATTGGTCACACTGGGTCTTTTAAACAAGAATAATCACTAGTGATTGGTTAGCAGATCTATCACTATATATATATATATATATATATATATACATATATATGTTTATATAATATATATATATGTATATTTATACATATATATACACACACATATTTATTTTTATTTATTTATATATTTATAAATATAAATATGAATGAATTTATTGAGGAAAGGAAAAATTGCCAGGAGGAAGTATTCAAAGAAAGAGCTTTATTGACAACACAACACATAACTGTACAAATTTGCCCACACAACAAACAAATGAACTGGCGACATTCTGTCCGAATTTGGTCAATTTTACAGCCGCCTGCGGTGCGTGGCCCTGTACTTGGGAGTCTACTCTAATCGCGACTGTAGAGTCGCACAGAGCTCGGTGAGCTCCTGGCTACGTGAGGATGGAGGTCGCACAATCCATCCAGACACCCCGCCAACGACGCCGTCCTCCTCATCAGACATCATGTCTGTGGTGGCGCACTTCCAACGGTCCACCTCATCGCCAGCAAGCACACTCCGTCTCGCTTCCAGCAGCTGTAAAACAATCAATAAAGACAATTTAGTACTGCGCGATGCACTGCGCATGGACACAACACATCTATTAATGCACCTGAAAAATAGGTTTAGGTAGGTTTGGTCACATTGACCAAAAACGGATCTAATAAATCTAATAAGTCTTACCCTCTTTCTCCTGGAACGACTCCGAGCTGACCTCTTCACAGCTTCCGCCTGCGATGCGAGATCAGGCTATGTGTGTCTGAAGCTCCTGCGTACAGTTTCATAGTATGTCTTACAGGCAGCTGGAAAACAATTAAATGAGTGGTATGAATAAGAAAACTTAAGTCACAGTAAAATTAAAACAAGGAAGAAGAAAACAGTAAAAGTTACTTACACACAATGGCGTCACTATCAGCGTCATAGAAATCCGGACTTGCGGACAAAGCTCCGAGCAAGTAAGAGGTCACAGCTTCGTTATGAGGCGAGGTTCGTCTGTGAAAACAAAATGAACAGTTAAGATCGGTATCTACTGTTAACGCATCTATTTCCTTATACAGCAGAATGAAAGCATATTCTTTAAATCTTACCCTTGCTCCGGTTCGTAGCGCCTACAATTCGTCTCCGAGTTGTGAAGACGGCGTACTGCTTCCTGTAAAAGACCAACAACATACACTTAACAAAGCAACTTAACGTTACACTGGTTCCTCTCTCTTGTTCTTTTACAAGGCTACTATGCTACTTTTAGCTTGGACTATTAGCTTTTAAGCTACTTTTAGCTTGGGCTTGCTTTGCTAATTTTAGCTTAGCTAGCAGTCACCGAACATATTCTTACCGCAATCTTGGGATTGTTCACCCGTCTTCTCTTCTTCGAGTTAACGTTAGTCTCTTTAAGGAAGGACTTCTGTCTTTCAAGGCGTTCCACGGAGAACCTCGTCCACTGCTTACTAACAGAACAGATGGGTTCCATGTCCATAGTTCCACGGTGGTGATGGGGGTGACAGCGACGAAGCCCAGCCACTCCAGCAGTCCTGGGACATCCTCAGAGGCAACAGCAGTCCTGGGACATCCTCAGAGTCTCCAGCAGTCCTGGATATAAGAATTTTAACATTTAAACCACATTTTCTTAAGTGAAGCCTCTCACAGCAGCATTCCTCCTGCCGGTGAACTTCTCCTCATCGTTCCCTCCACTGAATGAGGCGCCCGGTGTCTGCATCCATCCCTTTAACGGACAACGGTGCACGGCGTTATTAATCACCGTTAGTAAATATATAACCACAGTTTAACATAAGCACTATATTATTAGTTAACGTCTGTAAAAACGGCACATTTTCCGCTTCGCTTGCGCTCGCTAACCCCTATGGTAAATTACCGTCAGTAGGCTAGCCGGCTGGCAGGACCTTCGATTCGTAACGTTAATGTTCAATGCCAACAACAATAAAGTAACGTTCATTATCAATACGATTTAAAAGTCAGCTGGAAACATAAAAGTCATGTTACAGTATACTTACATGTGTACGCGGTTTGTGTCGGGCTGTCGCCAGAATCACCGCAGTCGTCCGCCATTATCCAAAACTTTTCAGAAGTCAGACGAGCCGCAATGCATTTTGGGGAAGTTGAGTAGATTTAGCAAAGTCCGCTGTATACTCAGAAATTCTTGCCAATGCAGTATACATCCGGGCATTTCTCGCGTACACAAATTCACGTACTATTGTATGTGAACGCACTACGTACTCAAATTTACGTCACAATTAAGTACGAGTAGGACGTTAGTATGGCATTTCGAACACAGCCGAGATCTATGATCTATGAACCCATCCTTGACCCTCTAGCAGAACTACGACCAGCCATTATAAGGCAAGGCAAGGCAAGGCAACTTTATTTGTATAGCACATTTCATACACAAGGCGGACTCAAAGTGCTTCACTTCATAAAACAAAGTGAGAAGAAAAAAAAAAGAAAAACAAATAGAAGAATTAAAGAAAATAATTAAAATTTTTAAAATGCATTACAGAAAGAAAATAGAATAAAAACATATTTGCAATAATTAAAAACAGTGCAGACATTAAAGGATTTAGCAGAAAGCTATGGTGAACATAAAAGTTTTCAGTCTAGTTTTAAAAGTGGTCAGAGTTGGGGCAAGTCTTACATCTTCAGGAAGTTTATTCCAGCCATTTGTTGCATAGTGACTAAATGATGCTCTCCCGTGATTGTTGTTTACTCTGGGAATCACTAACAGATTGGTCTCAGAAGATCTTAGTGGTCTAGAAGGCTTATGTAGTGGGAGCATATCAGTGATATACTTCGGTCCTAGACCATGTAGTGATTTATATGTGAGCAGGAGGATTTTGAAATCAATCCTCTGACATACAGGGAGCCAATGTAAGGATTTAAGAATTGGTGTAATGTGCTCACATTTTTTGGTCTTTGTAAGAACTCTAGCAGCAGCGTTCTGAACAAGCTGTAGCTGCCTGACAGTTTTTTTCGGAAGACCTGCAAGGAGACCATTACAGTAGTCTAGCCTACTAGTAATAAAGGCATGTACAAGTTTTTCTAAGTCTTGAGCTGACATGAGCCCTCTAAGTCTTGCTACATTTTTTAGGTGATAGTAGGCTGATTTTGTTACTGATTTAACGTGACTGTCGAAATGTAAATCAGAATCCATAATAACCCCAAGATTTCTGGCTTTGTTTGAGGTTTTCAGGGACAGAGAGTGAAGGTGTTGAATTACTTTAAACCTTTCTTTTTTAGCACCAAAAACAATTATCTCAGTTTTGTCCTCATTTAGTTGTAGGAAGTTTTGGCACATCCAGTCTTTGACTTGCTCAATGCACTGGCACAGAAGATCTATGGGGCGATAGTCGTTTGGTGATAGTGCTACATAGATTTGGGTGTCATTGGCATAGCAATGGTGGTCAATGTTATTATTTTGCATGATTTGTCCTAGTGGGAGCCTGTAGATGTTGAATAAAGTTGGCCCCAAGATTGAACCTTGGGGGACTCCACACGTTACATTGGTAGGTTCTGATACAAAGTCGCCAATGGAAACAAAATAGTTCCTATCTTGTAGATATGACTTGAACCAGTTTAAGACTGTGCCTGAGAGCCCCACCCAGTTTTCCAACCTGTCCAAGAGTATTGAGTGGTCGACAGTGTCAAATGCAGCACTGAGGTCTAATAGCATTAATATTGAAGTTTTGCTAGAGTCTGTGTTAAGACGGATGTCATTTACAACTTTAATAAGGGCCGTCTCGGTGCTATGAAAAGGTCGAAATCCTGACTGGAAGTTGTTGTGGCAGCCAGTTGAAGCCAGGAAGTGATTTAGTTGTTGGAGGACAACTTTCTCAATTATTTTACTTATGAAGGGTAGATTTGAAATTGGTCTGTAGTTGTTGATAATAGAGGCATCTAGGCTCCGCTTTTTTAGAAGAGGTTTAATGACTGCAGTTTTGAAGGCCTTTGGGAAATTGCCTGATTGAATGGAGTTATTAACTATTTGCAATACGTCTATTGATAGGCAGTCAAAAACATTCTTAAAAAAGTTGGTAGGTAAAGCATCAAGGCAGCAGGTGGATGATTTTAGATTTGTCACCGTTTCCACTAGAGTTTTAGAGTCTATGGCATTAAAGCTTGCCATGATTGCTGTGTTACTTTTGCCTGAACAGGGTGGTGATCCAACTTTTTTGTTTGAGATATTGATGGCGCGTCTGATGCCTTCAATTTTATTAGTATAAAAGAATGCAAACTCATTGCATTTCTGCGTGGAATGGAGTTTAGCTGGTATTTGTGTTGGGGGGTTGGTCAGTCTGTCAACAGTTGCGAATAGGGTTTTCGCCTTATTAGTGTTTTTGTTTATGATATTGGAGAAGTATGTTTCTCTCGCACTTTTTAAGACTAAATTGTAGGCCCGGAGGCTCTCTTTATAGATGTCATGGTGAATATGAAGTTTAGTACTCCGCCAGATTCATTCAGCCTTCCTGCACTCTCTTCTCTGGGCTGTCACAACAGCAGCTTTTCTCCAGGGTGCCTTTTGCTTACCAGAAATTGTTTTAACCGTAGCAGGTGCAATGACATCTATGACATTCAGAATTTTGGAATTAAAGATGTTTACAAGATCATCAGCATGACATGGGTTTAGAGGTGGTAACGAGGAAATGGCATTTTTAAAGAGTACATTGGCATGTTCATTGATGTACCGCTTTTTGACCTTATTTGATTCTGTTTGTGTGTCAGGAATGAAAGAAATATTAAAGAAAACACAGAAGTGATCAGACAATGAAGGATCAGTCACAAAAACATCAGAAACATGGAGACCTTTTGTGATAATCAGGTCCAGGGTGTGTCCCTTACAATGAGTAGCCTCTTTCACATGTTGAGAAAGGTCAAATGTGTCTAGAATATTAAAAAGTTCTTTTGCACCCTTGTCATTCAAATCATCAATATGAAAATTAAAGTCACCAGTTATAACTAGGCAGTCAAAATCAGTGGAGATGCTAGACAATAATTCAGTAAAATCATCAAAAAATTTGACGAATATTTAGGTGGCCTGTAAATAATTAACAGGAGAATTCTGGGAGAGCATTTCAACACAGCACAAAGATATTCGAATGATGGAAAAACACCAAGGGACATCTGTTTCCCCTGAAATGTATTTTTAAATATAGCAGCAACCCCTCCACCTCTTTTCCCAGATCTACAAACATCAATAAAATTATAGTTGGGGGGTGCTGTCTCGATCAGAATGCTTGCACTGTTATTTTGTTCTAGCCATGTTTCAGTTAAAAACATAAAATCAAGTTTAGAAGTGGTAATAAAATCATTGACTAAAAATGATTTGTTATTAAGAGACCTTACATTTAGCAGACCCATCCTGATGGTGTTATTGACAGGCTTTGAGGTTGACTTTGATTTTGAGAGAACAGGAATGAGATTGTTTAGGTTAGCAGTGTGTTCAAGTTTCCCAATGTTTACTCTCTTAGTAGTCACAACAGGAATGCAGAAGGTGCCATGTTTTGATGTAGGCGACCTTGGGTCCAGCTGATAATGCGGTCTACTGCTGAACCCTTTTCTGTCTCAGTAATATTCAGGGCTGCTGTCAGGGTGGGGATTATAAAGCAGTTTATAGTTGTTAATGTTGTGTCAAAAGGTACTGCATTTAAACATGTTATTGCGCAAGTTTCCTGGCTTCATCCCCATCCGGACAGACATTTTTATGGAAAGCCAATAGAAGTTTGGATCTTGCAGGGAACAGACACGTCATACCCAGCATCATTTCTGCCTGTTGGGAGATGTGTGGTTAACACATCCACTGTGCATTTAAGCAAGACCAAAGAAAGGGTCACTGTAGTCATGCCACTATGCACAGTGGTTGAGCTCTAGGAGACTGTGATGTTGTTTGCATGAATGTACATTTTACCTTTGTGGCAAAGCCTGATTAAAAGTAATTGTTGAAGCAAATTGTTTTGTGTATCTTTGAATGAAGATGAAATGAAGTTATATCTTTGAATGAAGATGAAATGAAGTTAACACCTTTCAGAAAAATGTTACCTGGGGTAAAACTCCCCCTGCTACCCTGATTTGCATTTGTATAGCTCACAGCATTTTCCTTTACATGTTAAAGCCTCCCCTAGGATTACGGGGAGGGGGGTCATGGGGGGACAACTGCCAAGCAAGGCCCACGTCAATTCCCGGCAATTCACGTCAGTTTTCGGTGTTTCCTGCAAATTGCCGTGTGCAGTCGTAAACCTGAACTTCCACGGCAATTTACAGGGCCGCTAACTGACGAAAATCCCACTTTTCATGCAGTGAGGTACACTGATTTTGTTTGTGCAACTTGCAGTTGTACTGTAATTTAATTGAGTACTTCCATTAGATGCCACTCTCATTCCACTATTCCACATTCAGAGACTTTTACACATCTACTTTACTACTCTTATTTGTCTACTGTTGTGTTTAATATTAGAAATATTATGATATGAACTAAGAAACATCATCTACGAAACCTCGAAAAGGGGCCATTTCTCGTAATAGGCACCTACCTATTGCCTATTGACTGTCAGAGGTACAATGTGTAAGATCTGATCTGATTTTAGTTTAAAACTTTCCACTTGCTTTTTTTAAGGATAAATCGACAAAGAATGTACAGCCAATCCTGCGGTTCTGCATAGCGTTTGAGCATCTTTCAGCTTATTGGTTTTTTTTGTTCACTCTCATGTTTCACCTTTTCCAGCTGGAGCTGGTTCCGATAGAGCAGCTATACCTGCACCAAACAGCACTACACCACCCTTAAGATGAAGTCCTACACACCTCTCTTAAAGCTGTATTCTACAATTTGAAAGATCAGCCAAAATCACGTGAGAGCCCTGCTCCATACCTGAACTGGAGTGGATTTTTGAGAAATAGAGAAGGTACAAGAAAAGAGGCTTCAGAAATTCCCTGTAAAGGGAACTGAAACTTTTATTAGTGGAGGAATTTGTTATAGTATTCTAAAGCCTCAATTTTCTTCCTTTCTTCAGTCGTTGAACAAAAAATGCCTCTGTGCCAGCTGATTATTGTAGCGCAGCCTAAACACTACAAAATCCAGACCAGCTGCGACTTTCAAAAATCAGTGGCATGCTGGGACATTGTCGACTCCTGCACGCGGAGCCCACGTCATCGCACCATTTGACCTTTGCAAATGGTCCGTTTGGAGTACACCAAGAAAAACGGCGCGGACCGGATGAATGCACATTTCCCACGTGAGATTCATGCTCTCAGCGCTCGTCAACGCAGTACATTTTCTATTCACTGTAATCAGATCAATTTGTATTATATTTGATCTGATTTGGAAACAGAATGGATGACTTATGAAGGCAGCGGGGAAAAAGTTGCATCAAAAATCATTATTTAGAATAATCTTCATGCCGAGTCAGGGTCAGGGACTAGCTCTTTTCATGACACCTCCTTTTTGTGAGAGGAGGTGCCAGGATGTGGATAAAAAGACTTTTCCTTCACCCTTTTCAACATTGAATTCCACACATTCAAGACCAATTTCTGAATGCCTTTACACCAAAGTCGGCATTGTTCACGACATGCTCTTTCTCAACTTGTATTTGTACGTTCAGCCTGCAGACGAGGGGTTTATATTTGCTCAAATGACCTTTTCCTCAAGTTTTCACAGGTATTCAGTATATTAGATCATCGCCGATAATTCCCCCTCACTCACTCAACTGTTTCAGACTTTTTAAATGCATTCTTCCTTTCTTCAAGGCAGCCTCTGATTTCAGGCCACATCCGTGGTAGTTAAGAGCATACTTTTTCTTCTTCTTTTTCATCTATATTGTAGTTAAAAGCACAGAATGCTTCAAAGTTTGTCAGGGTTGGTGCATTCAAGAGCTTTCAGTAATGGCAACCGTTTAACACTACAAAGGCCGGTGATATCTGTAATTCTGGATTAAAAAGAGAGAGAGAGAGCGACAAGCATGACATGAATCACACAAAGGCTTTCTAAATGGCTTAAGTTACAGCAGCATTGGCATATTTTTCACAGCTCTGTTCTGGCACTGGCAGCACTTAGTTAAGGTTAGGGAGAGTTTAGTCTCCGACTTAAAAAATAATTTGTTCCATAGTGAGTTTGATGCATGAGACAATATCTTTATTAACATTCTTTGCCCAAACAATCCTTACACCAACTTAAACGATTGGCTTTTGTTGCCGAAACCACAGGTGGGAGTAAACCCTGATCTCCACTGTTATGGTCCTGCACTGTGTACGCCCGCCATTCACCCCTAACCCCCCGCTATAACTCTGGTGCCGTACATTAATCTTCCTTTTATACATTTACAGTTTACATTTAGGGCATTTAGCAGAGACTTTTGTCCAAAGCGACTTACAATTAGTACATTTGTCAAAAGAAATAAACCACAACATACCAATAGTGATAAAGTAAGAGCGATAAAAATAGAAACAGGTGTTAGGTCCTCATCTGAGTAAAGTAGTAGCTGTTCAGTAATGATACCTTAAGTACAATGCTATGCAGAGTCAAGGTGAAATCTGAACAGGTGAGTCTTGAGCATTTTTCGGACAATGGCAAGTTACTCTGCTGTCCTGACATTGGTCGGGAGTTCGTTCCACCACTGAGGCACCAGAACAGAGAAGAGTCTGGACTTTGCTGAGCGACATTTGCTTGATTTCACAGAGGTGGGGGGTCACATGGGAGAATTTGAGTAGATTGAAGACAAGGCGTGCTGTAGCGTTCTGTATATGGTGCAATGGTTTAGTCACTGAGGCCAGGAGTCCAGCCAGGAGAGAGTTGCAGTAGTCAAGGCGGGAAATGACAAGTGTTTGGACCAGGAGTTGCCTTGCGTCCTTTTTGTGAGAAAAGACCGGATCCTGTGGATATTGAAGAGAGCAAATCTGCAGGATCGGGCCACAGCAGTGATGTTGGGGGTGCAGGATGGTCATCGAGGATTACACCCAGGTTCCCAGGTGTGTGCCATCTGCGTTACAATGGTAAGAGAATCCATGTGATGTGATTACAGAGCCCAGTGATCCCGTGTATAATGAGAACAGATGCGGTCCTAGTACTGAGCCTTGGGGACACCCGTTTTCAGAAAACAGGGTTTGGACATAAAGCCATTCCATGTGACCTGAAAGGTGCGATTTGTCAGGTATGATGTGAACCAGGTTAGAGCAGAGTCAGTTACGCCAAGTTCAGCCAGCGTGGAGAGGAGGATTTGGTGGTGGTTAGATTGGTTGCCAGGTAACAGGAAAAATCAGATCGAATAAAAAAAACATCCATCCATCCATCCATTGTCCATATTTTTAATAATTCACATATTAACGAAGACAGCAATAAATTGTCAAGTCATTTCATGCAAGTCTAAGTCAAGTCTCAAGTCATTAAAGCCCCAGTTGGCAACATTTTTTTGATCATATTCACTGAAGCTGACACTATGCTCCGATAGAACAACATAAATCATCCGGTTTTAGAAAGAAAAATAAGACGCACCTCTACATGCACGTAGAGCTTTTGCAAAGATCCGACAGGGCCCAGATCACCCTGTCCACTCAGCACACAGAGCGGTGTTCCTGCACACACAGAGCCCCTCCCCCCTCAGGTTGTACCACTATCACAGGGGGGAGGTGGAGCGAAGTAGCAACAAGCTTCCAATTCCTCTATTTAAAACCGAAACGAGGAGGTCCAAAACAAGCAAGGAAAAGAAAACACCGGTGGAAAATAAGGAAAAAAAGAAAGATTGCGACAGTGCCCGTGATAAAGCCAGAGTCAACATCACAAAGGTGGCGTGATCTAAGGGATTTCAAAGGGCAAAAAGTCGAGGGGAAGGAGCTCAGTGGTCGTGGGGGAGGAGCGTGAGAGTTGTAAACATTCAAAATCTGACAGAGTGCCCTCGATCCGCCGGACTTGCCGACTGGGACTTTAATAGCAAGTCAAAGTCAAGTCAAGTCTTTTATCACTGTTAATCAAGCAAGTAAGAAGTCCTCAATCTGGCGACTTAAGTCCGACTCGAGTCCCCCATCTCTGGTGTGGAGGCTAACCTTCGGAGCCCAACACTGGTCTGCTGTGGTTATCGCTTTATTTTTCTGTATTTTTTGCGTTCAAACAACTATATTCATTCAAGTTTCTTGCCCCAAACATAATTTACAAGATTACATTTGAAGACATCATAATTATCATTTTCCCTAAATTTTTTTTTACAGAACACATAATGTAATTCAATGTAACCTCTGACGGTCTATATTTTTGTATTGGTGCAAGAACTAAACCATCACGCCCAGAGGGGTATTCCATCAAACTCGCTAAGCGCAAAGCCAGGCTAATTTCAATAAGCCTCGCTACCTTTAGCGAGAGTTTCGTTCCATCAACGTGACTTGAGGCACTCTCCGCTAAGTAACCATGGGAATTTATCTGACCAAACTAGCCTGCCCTGGGGCAGGCTAACCATCAGGCTTACTTTAGCGGGGGTTTCAGAGAAGTCCGTCTGTCGGAAACAACTGTACCAGCAGAAGGTTCCGCCAAGCCTAGTCCTCGTGATTTCGTCATGTGAAAGACCAAAAATTACCAAAATTACATATATGAAGTACAAACAGACTATATTTTCATCAAGGGTCTAAAAATACATGCTTGCAATTAAAAAAATATGAATAAATCGTTTATTTTGTTTAAGACCGACTTGCCATATGATTAATTAAAGCCCCCAGTTGGGTGAGTGGTGATGCACCTGCCCTCAAATGTGGGTGTTGCAGGTTCACATCCCGGCGAGGACATCTCATGTGTGTTTTTAAAAAAATGTTTGCCTGTCTTTAGATCAGAGAATTAGACCAACATTTTACCTTAACTATAAACCTTACCTATAAATATATCATACAATTTCCCGAGAACCCAAATATAACTTGCAAAAACATGATAGGCATAAAGATGTTATTATTAATAGCATGTTATAGATCACAATGACAATGGCATTGCTGCATGCAATTTTCAGCCACATAAATTCCTTTCAGGTGAGTTCATTAATAGATTCATTGAATGTGTTCATTGAATTGTTGAGCTAAATGAGTTGGTCAATGTAGATGCATTTACTAGGCCTATCTAAAAAAAGACAGAAAGAGAGAGAGAGAGAGAGAGAGAGAGAGAGAGAGAGAGAGAGAGAGAGAGAGAGAGTTCCAGCCAAAGAAATAAGTTTCACAAAGTTCCATAGACGGGAGTTGAACCCTGGCCGGCCGTGTGCAAAGCCGGCGCGTTACCTCTACACTATACTCACGTTCAAGAACTCTTTGTCAGTGTTATATTAGAGCATGTTACTCTTAACGGTACTTCCGTTTTTAATCGCTCGGCAATTCTTGCCCAAGCAGCCTCGCGATTTTTATTACCACTACAGTATTCCCTTTATTGGTTATGATGAGTTTGTACTCCTCGTACAGTTCCATCAATAATTTTTGCTCTGGTCTTTTCTGCCATTTTCTCGATGATTCGACATTCACGATTCTGGTCTGGCTTCATATCCCGTGAACCTGCGTAACACACGACAACGTTAACCTGGCTTGAATTAGCCTCAACAAGGCGTGGCTGAAATGCGTTAATGGAATGGGTTTAGCCGCAAGTGGAAATTGGCGTTAGTTCTAACCAGGTTTAACCAGGTAAGCGCCGCTTTAATTAGCGAGTTTGGTGGAATACCCCTCTGGACTCAGGGATAGGACTCGGATGCAGAGATTTCAAAAAGGCTTTATTCAGGCCGCAAAGGAGATCAAAACAGAAGGCCCCTCAAAAGGAGGGATGGCTATGAAAATTTACAACAGAAAACCCTACGGTCTAAAGGGGGAAAAACCAAAACAGTTCTAAATAGGAAACGCCTCTGGGGAGGGAAAAACTACAACTAGGTATAAGGACAACTAACTTAAACAGGCTATGAAAATACAAAGGCAAAAGGCGAAACAAAAAACCCACTAATGAGGCAGACAACTGTGGATAACTCAGACTATGACTAGACTTAGTAGCTGGTGGCTCTCGACTCAAGACTGTCACGCCGGTGAGGTAATGTCTCGTCTTGGTTTTTGTCTCGTCATTTCCCGTTTTATTTTGAAAATAACTCCCCTCTCGTTTCAGGTCACTTGCCCTTTCTCATGTGTTTCCTGGTCTGATGTCATCCCCGATCCCTGATTGTTGTCACCTGTTGCTCATTAACCCTCTGTGTATTTAAGTCTGCGTCTCCCCTTGTCTTGTGCCAGTTTGTTGTGTCTCTCGTCTTGTCATGAGCCTACACCGATTCACAGCCATCAAAGAAGTCCAAGTTAAGTTGGTATTTTTGCAGTTTATGTTTGTAGTCATGTTTTCCTCCCTGTGGCGTGATCTTTTGTTTGTAGTTTAAGTTTTTAGAGTTAGTCTATTTTTCCTTGATCTTTTGTTTTGTACGTTTGCCACCTTTTGAGTTTTTTTGGAATAAAGACCATTAACACTGCCTCTGCATCAGAGTCCTCCCTCCTTGCCCGATACCTGACAAAGACAAGACACATGGGCACAGGACAAAGGGAGACGCAGACTATTTAACACATGAGGGTAATGGGCGACAGGTGGAGACAATCAGGAATCGGGGATGACAGACTGGGGGCACATGAGGAAGGGCAAGCGACCTGAAACGAGAGGAGAGTTACTTTCCAAAATAAAACAGGAAATGACAAGACAAACATGGAGATGGGACAAAATAACTCCGCTTGACATACCAGTGTGTCATAAACAAACAGTAGTGACTTTACAGACACAATACATGAAAAAGGAGGTGGAGCTTCCACATGGCATGTGATGAAGACCTTCAACATATTTAAATAAGGGAGGATTGTCCAATCATTTGTGCGTCGGGCCTGTTTTCTGTATACCGATACTATCCAAACTGCAACCTTGAGGAGATCAATGGGACAACTGCAGTACGTTGTTTTTTTCCATCTGAACCAAAGTAGCTGCGTTTGCCCATGTGGCCTCTTTGACTCTCACAGCATCTCAACTCCTACTGTATCTGTATGACGTGCAGTAGTTTGTAAATCTAAGAGATAAACATTGTAATTTGTGTTATAGTGCAATGTGCAATTTGACGGTGGCAGGGAACTATAATGGGAAAAGTGTCAATGAAAATTAACCTAACATTGACTGAGGACAAATAACTCACAAAATGCAATTTATTCCGCCTGTGCAATGAGATGAACGACAAATTGTCTTGATGTGCCGGAGATGTGAGCCACCAAAACAAAGTACTTCATCTATGTAATTGGAGGATGTGGATATTTGTACTCCAAATATAATTGGCTGTGGCGTTCCACATTATGTTCTCACAAAACTGCAGTTGGATCAAATGTGTTATGAAAGCAGAGGTTTTATTTTGGATTTTTGAACCAGCATTCATTCAGCTTTTCCTCTAGCTCCAACGATGGAGTCACCAAATGTTTGGTAAAACTACAGCATTGGTCGCCATGGTAGAGACACCGTGGTAATAGCCTGTCAATCACAAGGTAGCCCCACCCTAAAGCATCCCCTGCTTTATCAACTATTTAACGCTAAAGTGACCACAATGTACTGTAATAAATGTGTGTTTTGTTAGCAGAAGACTGCAATACATCAGTGTCTGAAAATGACCATCCAAAACATAGGAATATATAAATACAATTACCTTTATTAATTCATCACTTGATTTCTCTTTTTTAAAAATAGAGTATACACAGGGAGGAGTCACAGGACATAGGGCAACCAACAGTCAGAATAACACGGGCCTCATTAAGCTAAATTACAGCACCCTACGGAAATACATCGCCGTTCAAGGCGCACACAACACCCACCCACAAGAGGCACGGCAGGCCATTAAATCACGCTTAACCACGGCAGCCCCAAACCATAGAGAAGCCCGACATTACTCCACCTGCAGCCACCCTACAATCCCCGCTCCCCACCTGCATAACTCATAAGCACATATCACATCCATGCACAAACTCATACCCTCGCACCACCAGGCATTTCTCCCAACACACGCACACGGAATCATACATACACACACACACACACACACACACACACACACACACACACACACACACACACACACAGACGCACACACACACACACACACAAGTTTTAAAAGTGTTACGTAACTCGCCGGCTGGCGACCCCCACCCCCCAAGGGGTCTGAGTTCCAGACAGTGCCGTTCACAATTACGGTATGCGTCAGGCAGAGATGACAGGCCCGTCGATGTTAAAGTTCCCAGGTCGCGGCAGTCCACGCAGCAATAGGTAATGGCGCAGGGGTAGAGGAACGCTGCCCCCCGCCGTCAAGCACCACATGGTCCAGCGGCCTAATTAATCCGCAGACACTCTTCCACACCCGAGAGCGTCTCGGCGCCCGTGTGGAGATAACCGGACTTCCTTCCGCGCTCCCCTTTTGTTCCCGATCCCCAATCAGCCGCACCACATGCTCACACACATCACAGTACTAAATGAACATCATGCTGGATTGAAGAAGACTTGAAACTAGAGATTGAGACCATAAACTCATTTTTACAATGTTAAGTGAAGTAGTAAATTAAATGAGAAGTAGGGTCGTGTCCTCATTGACTTTTCATGTAACACTGGCTGATTCTTTCAGTTGCGTCGTATGTTGCGGCAAATAATTTGGAGTTCATCAGCGGAAGGATGGTTTGTGGTCTGTGGCTTTGTAATATGGATTTATTTTCTTCAGTACTGCCTGGGGGAATAAACACCATTTCTTAGACTTGTGTTGTTTTGATCACCTCGTTGATGTGTCTTCTATAGGTGTAATAATGTAAATGTATTTAAAGTGATGATAACTCCCACTGTAATAACAATAGAGACAGCTCTGTCTGAACGTGTTTACAGCAGCACAAAACGGTGAGTACATCGCCAGGGTCACGGGAACATATGGATCCTTCAGCTGTTTTCTCCATCAACAGACGCAAGTCAACAACAACAAATTAGAGACAATTTGTCAGAGAAAAACATTTTTAATTCTTATATTCTTCAATGGTAAGGAGTCTGCTGTGGTGATGAATTACATGGCATCCCTGGGAAAGTTAACGCTGACCTTCAAAGAACTAGACTTCGGAACACACCTACATGCCAGGCATCCAGACGCTGTCAGAAGTTTACTCTGCATATATTCATTCTATCCATATTAAATAAAAAAAGAGTAAAGTAAAATCAGTTTAATTAAAAATCGTGGAACAAAGAGACTTGGAAGTATAAACTTTTGGGCATGGTGGCATTGGGGTATAAATCAGTATGCTACATTTTGGTGAATCAATAGCTGCACATTAGCAAATTATGGTTAAAAGTTTGAACATTTTCAGACCAGTGGCTCCTTTCTGAAGGTGATAAATAAAATGTTAATTTCCAAATAAATTATGAATGTTGTAGAAAGGCAGAGCAAACATGAGATATGACGGAGAATAAGATAAGGTTTTTCTCATAGTGCCATTTAGAGCTTTCTAAAACAAAGTGACAGGTTTTGTATGACTGATAGAGTTTTTTAAAGTACAGTACGTTTTCTTTTGTCTAATACAACCTTTCTGAATTAATCAAACAAATAATTCAACAGTGACTTAGATGTTTTCATTTGATAAAAAAAATAAAAGTGTATTAGAGGGGATCTAAAATCTAAAAATGAAATGAAGTTTGTAGAAATGTTGCCATTATCAAAAATAATATGAGTTGGTATTTATGCAGTATATTGTTGCCCTCCCACTCACGAACACACAGGAGCAAGAACATTTGCACACCCACACACACTATATTTTATACTAGACAGTATTAAATCTAAAGAAGAAAAACTTCACACAATGTGGTTATTTGTAGTTTAAGAAGAGAAGCAACTGTCTAGTGGATCTTGTTTTCCTCTTGCTCCTTCCATTCGATGCCACTGGGTAATTCCAGTGGTTCTGAAGAGTGAAGCCAATGCTGAAGTTCCTTAAAGTTGCATTTTCTGGCCATCAGGGGGCAACTCTGGAAGTCTATGAAAAAATGACTCTATTGTCACTTGGTTTATTATCTAAGTAAAGACGAGTTTATTGTCTCAACTGCTAATTTCAAGTCCATTTCGTAAATTATGGTCCCATTTAAGGCCCGAGTTTCGTGGCGCAGTGCAGGGTGGCGGAGCCGGTGCAATGCAAGTTTCGACCAGCGCAGCCTTGTGCACGGTCAGTTTGGCAGTTTGGTGGATCGCCTGCGCCGAGATGGGTGTGGCGGCGCAGCAGGGGGAGGCGTCACAGATTCAGCTTGGCGCAGTGGAAGTTTCGTGCCAAAAAGCCGCGCCGAGACTGCGCCAAAAAGCCCGCCAGCTTCAACCTGATCTACTCTCGGCGCAAGGCGAATTACAGCTGGCGGAGTGGCAGTTTGGCTCACCGGCGCGCAGTGCGCACACATCACCAAGACCTCACAGGCAGGTTTCCACAGTTCCAGGCACATTCAAATGCAATAAATAATCACAACAAACACTATTTAATGCAACTAATTGAATCAACATGTGAATTTATATCTATATGGATTGTCCCGTCACACACGCGTAACGGAAACTCAGCCTGACTGAATTAACACAGACTCTGTGATGCAAACTAACGAGTTCACATCTCTCTCAGCCATCTGGCGCTGCTGCTGCTTCTGCTGCTGTCTTCTGTTATTGGGTTGTCAAGTGACGAAACTTGCACTGCACCTCGCCTCGGCGTAGTAAAGGTGAGGAGAGGAGCTTATTTGATTGGTGAAGATCTGAATCGGCTGTGTTAATCCCACTCCACGCCTTCTCTCCTCCTCGTCTCCCACTCACGCCTTCTCTCCTCCCTCTTTCCCACTTGCGGGGGTAGGAGTGACGGGAGGAGTGCGTGCGCCGGACTGCGCCGTGCACAAAACTTGCAAAGTCCAGGCGGACACACCCCGTTGGCGCGGCGCAAGTGCGCTGAGCCCCGACTGCGTCTGGTGTACGAAACTAGGACCCTTAGAGTCAACGGCCAATCGTATTGTTGTATTCGGTGTAGCCTATAGGGCAGCAATAACAAACCTGACACTTTCTGTTACTTTGCTGATACTATGATGATAAATATGTTCCAAGATGCAAGCTTGTGGACTTGATGTGTGAACGTTTAGAATACAATGTGATGGATGTAAAAATTAACACGTTAGCTGAATTTGATGTCGTAGAAAAAAAACCCACATGAGAACTTTAAAAAGACAGTTTCAAACTTCGTAACTCAACATTCACCAATGTTTGATAAAAAATGTTGTTAACTTAAGTACTTAAGTACATTTTTCCATTATACAACCACAGCTTGGTGATTACAACCCATCTAATCGATCGCTGCGACTTCACCAATTTGGATTCTTGCATTGTGAATCGCTTCTTGCGATTAAACATGTTGCGAAACTTGTAGTTGCGATACGGAGGAAACTGTGGGGATGGAAAGATTAATACTTCAATTCAAATTACACGCATGCTACCAAATGCTCATATTCCTTATCCAATTGCCATTTGTTGCCCCAGCTTCCCCCAACCAGCTTCCCGGAATAACAACTGGAAGCACTTCGACGTCGGCGCAGTAATATCATCACTCCGCTCCCCCTCTTACTTCCGTCAATAGAACCTACATGACCTGCACGCCGTCGCCTGCACTACCTGTAGTAGTTTGTGCACAGTTGAGGAAGCATCAGGTTGTAGTAAGATAGTATGTGAACAATCAAACATCATGGTTTTAACGTGCATCGTACAGGGTTGTGAAAACAAGCAGAAGGTATATAGTCCCGTCATGTTTTGAGTGATGATATTACTGCGCCAACGTCGAAGTGCTTCCAGTTGTTATTCCGCCATACTATATAGTTATCCTTGTTATCCGCTTAGAAAAATTGGCATGTTTCATTTTGTGTAACCAAACTTGGGTCGTGTAACTACTCACGTAACCGTATTTAAATAGGGACAACGTGGAAGTGCTTGGTCGCTTCTAACTTCACCCCCCTTTGGATCCTAAGGACAAGCTACATGCTAGCAAATTAGCGCTGCGCGGAGTGTGCGCAAGAGCCATTGAGTGCACGCACAGAGGAGAGGGAGGTATGTATCACCTCGTCTAAGATCAGAGCAGAACATAGTTCAGTATGGAAATGCGGTGGTGTTTTCCTTTAACAAAGACTTAATGTTCATGTGTGGGTTTGTTAAAAGTGGATTAGTTCTCCCAGCAAAAATCCTTGCAGTTTTCTTGAATTCTGAGAGATTCCACACACACACAAACACACACACACACACACACACACACACACACACACACACACACACACACACACACACACACAAAACAAAAACATTTTCCACCTGGATAACCATTTCTTTAAAACAAGTGGCCTTGAGCCTATTCTTTTAAAAATGTTTATTTTAAAGCTGTAAGAGAATACAGATGAAGCACCATGAGAAGAAAAAACATCTTGTTAATGTCGTGCAAATTTGAAGGACAAAACTGAGATTCTCCCGGTTGTATTGGACTGAATTACATAATATAGGTGTACCTTATGAACTGCTAAGCCCTACACACCTACTGTTCTGTAGCTGTTCGCTATCTGACATACACATGTCTGTAACTGGCCTCAGGTGCTGCATTCCAGCGCCGGGTTTATTGGCAGCCGAAACCTTCAATATTCACCTCATGAATGTGTGCTGTTTTTTTGCCTCCGGTGTCAAGATGCCAGCGCTGTCAACACTGAAGCAAGCACCTCAGTGACTGCAGAAACCAGGCAGCTGACATCACGAACAACATAGCAGAGAAAGAAAAGAAAGAAGCCAATATACCGATGATGACGTGTTTTATGTTCCATGTCCTTATTGCAAGTTCACTCATTTCTGCATGTTTAGGTGAGCAGTTATTTGTCATGCATACTGTCATTCACTCCTCTCATGCATCCTCACTCATAAGTACCTTGCTGTCACAGCTCAGGGCTGTCAATCATGATATCAGATGTTCTCATCAGCTGGTCTCTTCTATCCAATAGAGAGGTGCCTTCTGGTGGAAACACCATGGGACCTTATTTAGAAAAAAATATGTACAGCATCTAAAGGCAGGAGACAAATAATTAAAAAAAAATGTTTACATGTAGCATGAATGGTTGTTTGTCTCTACATGTTAGCCCTGCGATGGACTGGCTCCCCCCGTGACCCTGAATACAGGACTGTGTGTCAGACACAGTCATCTGCAGTACGGGGGCCCCACAGGGAACAGTCCTGGCCCCTTTTCTGTTCACCCTGTACACTGCAGACTTCTCGCACCAAACACCTCACAGCCATCTACAAAAGTTCTCTGACGACTCTGCTATCATCGGCCTCATCACGGACGGGGACGACAGAGCCTACAGAGAACTTATTAAAGACTTTGTGGACTGGTGCCAGCAGAACCATCTCCAGCTCAACGCCGGGAAGACCAAAGAGCTGGTGGTGGATTTCCGCAGGCGCAAACAACCCTGCACACAGGTGAACATCCTAGGAACGGACATTGAGATGGTGACATCTTACAAGTACCTGGGAGTTCACCTGAACAATAAACTGGACTGGTCTCACCACACTGCAGCAACATACAAGAAAGGTCAGAGCAGACTCCATCTGCTGAGGAAGCTCAGGTCCTTTGGAGTGCAGGGGGCACTCCTGACAACTTTCTATGACTCTGTGGTGGCATCAGCCATTTTCTATGGTGTAGTCTGCTGGAGCAGCAGCATCTCGGCAGCAGACAGGAAGAGACTTGACAAACTTATCAAGAAGGCCAGCTCCATCCTGGGATGCCCTCTTGACCCAGTGCAGGTGGTGGGAGAGAGCAGGATGATGGACAAGCTGTCATCGCTGCTGGTGAAGGAGTCCCACCCCCTGCAGGTCACTATCACCGCACTAGTCAGCTCCTTCAGTGATAGACTGATACACCCCAAGTGTGTGAAAGAGAGGTATCACAGGTCCTTCCTTCCTGCTGCTGTCAGACTCTACAATAAACACTGCTCCCAATAGACCTCATTCTGCACTCTATACTTTATTGTAAATTGTAAATAAAAACAAAATTCACTGCTAGTCATTTTTTGTACAATATCATGTTTATATGTATATAACAAGTCTACTCTATTTTCTATTCTATTTTTTCATTTTTAATAATTTATATTGTTAATTTTTGCTATTGTTATTATTACTATTGTGTTCTTTGTAACATACTGTCCTTTGGCTGCTGTGGCAAACAAATTTCCCCATTGAGGGACAATAAAGGAATTCTGATTCTGATTCTGATAAGCGGTAGACAATGGATGGATTGATGGATGTTTACATGTTAACAACAATGCTTCTGCTCGCCTTTGGTGACGTACATTGAGCCGTATAGTTTGACGGTTATGAGCCCTGACCAGGCTGCAGTCTTTGATGTTTTTGAGAATGCATTTGATGTACACTTAAAGTGTAGGTCCGGAGTGAAATGGACCCTAGGTAATTTCCACCAAGACCTCCAGCCAAACACCCCCTCGGAAGCATTTTTTAGCGATGGTCAGCAGTGGTCAAGATAGGGCGATCAGCCGAACGGCTTCGTAATAACGCTATGGTACTTACAGTATATCTCGTAAATTTCCCCACTAATAATGCATGGAATGTTACCAAACTTCTGCAGTAGTACACATAGGGTCTCTACTCACAAAACGAGGCATTTTAAAGTTTGTAAGTACATCAGGAGTTTATTTAAAAGAAGACTTGCCTGATAGCTTCTACTGCTAAAGCTACGCTGTACTTTTTCATATGCTGGCGTGAAACTCGCGTCATGGAAACAGCCAGGTATACGCCGACTGCCATTAAACACCAACGAAGAAGAAGCTGTGTAAACACGGTGCCGTCTATGCAAACAGCGTAGCTTTAGCAGTAGAAGCTATCAGGCAAGTGTTCTTTTTAAATAAACTCCTGATGTACTTACAAACTTTAAAATGCCTCGTTTTGTGAGTAGAGACCCTATGTGTACTACTGCAGAAGTTTGGTAACATTCCATGCATTATTAGTGGGGACATTTACGAGATATACTGTAAGTACCATAGCGCTATTACGAAGCCGTTCGTCTGATCGCCCTATCTTGACCACTGCTGACCATCGCTAAAAATGCTTCCGAGGGGGTGTTTGGCTGGAGGTCTTGGTGGAAATTACCTAGGGTCCATTTCACTTTAATTCACATGCCTCTCATCATTTGTTTAGGCACATATTGTCATTCTGAAATTCACCCTCAGACTATAATAAATGCCTGTTTTGAGTTTAAATTGATTTTTCATAGACTGCTCAGCACTCCATTTTTAATTGAAAAGCTCTTTGGCTCAAATAATTTCTGCAAATTTCATGAATTATTGAAATGAATGATGAGATGGTGGTAAAGTGGACCAACTTGTCGGGTCTTTGATACTAGCAAAAAAAGAAAGTAAAAAAGAAAAAATGCTCTGTAACTGCTCAGATCTGAATGCTTTGCCTTTTCTCACTGTCAAGAAGTAGCAAAAAACATACAATTAATTGAAAAAGATGTTTTGTGCCCAGTCTCTCTATATATTTAATTGAGCTGCGAGCCGAAGGCCTGAGACAAATGAATAACATTTCCAGCTTAAAACCAATCCAACCTCCCTGTCTCCGTCAGCAACACAGTTTCAGTGTGGTGATGATGCTTATAAAATGGTTTTGTATCAAAGTTATCATGGGAGCATCAAAGATACATAGTTCATCCAATTGTTTCTCTGTCTGTGAAAGCCGAACCATGTAGTCTCCTAGGCAAGGCAATTTTATTTGTATAGCACCTTTCAACAGGGCAATTTAAAGTGCTTTACATAAAACATTAAGAGCATTAGAGAAAAAAAACACATTAAAACAAGCCAATAATAAAATAAAGTTTAAAATAAAATAATAAATAAATAAAAACAAGAATATCAAGGAATAGAAAATGCAGTGCAGCATAAGAAGTTCATAGATAGTATTATTTGCTGAAAGGCAGCAGCAAACAGAAGAGTCTTTAGTCCTGATTTAAAAAGAGCTGAGATTTGGAGCAGACCTGCAGTTTTCTGGAAGTTGGCTCCTGATATGTGGTGCATAAAAACTGAAGCTGTCCCAGACCATCTGAGAGATCTGGATGGTTCGTAGCTAGCAGAAGATCAGAAATGTATTTAT
Organism: Eutrigla gurnardus; assembly: GCF_963514095.1. Lineage (NCBI taxonomy): Eukaryota > Metazoa > Chordata > Actinopteri > Perciformes > Triglidae > Eutrigla > Eutrigla gurnardus. Next base: position 18,684,229 of record NC_139933.1, on the reverse strand, counting down.
GTCCTAAACCATTCAGTGCTTTGTAAACCAGCAGTAGTATTTTAAATTCAATTCTTTGACAGACAGGAAGCCAGTGTAAAGACCTGAGAACCGGAGTAATGTCATCCACTTTTTTGGTCTTAGTGAGGACTCGAGCAGCAGCTTTCTGAATTAACTGCAGCTGTCTGATGTCTTTTTAGGGAGACCTGTAAAGACACTGTTACAGTAGTCGAGCCTGCTGAAGATAAATGCATGGACACGTTTTTCCAAATCCTGCTGAGTCATAAGTCCTTTAATCCTCTCTATATATTCTTTAGGTGATAGTAGGCTGACTTCGTAACTGATTTAATGTGACTGTTGAAGTTCAGGTCTGAGCTTTTAGCATTACCGCTTGAAGCTGGGTGCTAACTTTTGACCGTTCTTCCTTGGCTCCAATAACAATGATTTCAGTTTTGTCTTTGTTTAATTGGAGCAAATTCTGCTACATCCAATAATTGATTTGCTCCATTAGATGCATTCATCTAATTAGTACTGGTGTTGGACTATAGTCCCCTGGGCCCAGTATTTCAAAACTTGTAATCCGGATCAGAATAATCCGGATAATGAAATCCTCCTTTTCTCAGTCATGGATCAAGGTGATCCTGCTGACTTTATCTGAGTATTTCAAAACACTGGCCGGGTGGATCACCGTGATCCCGACCTGGCTGGATACGGATTACCAAGTCTCAAGTCTCAGCCTCCGGATCTGAAACATGGCGGTCTACTTCACGGAAGTAGCAGCTGGGAGCGCGACTTTCACGTCAAAAATGTAAGTTTACCGTCGTCTAATGTTTAGTGGTTTAAGGACCATATGAACGCCAAACCAACATATCGTGCTAGCCATATATATGAATTGTCACGTACTGAAAACCAGGCTGTAGCGATCTCGGCCGTGCTAACGGTAGCTAACTCTGCTCCACTGACTTCCGTGTGCAGCTAGCGGGCTAGCGGTCGCTGGCTTTGTTTACGAATTTTGCGGTCGATGGTTTGATTTACAAGGTAATAAATCTGACGTACATTATACCATAACTGTTTAAACTAACATCAACCTGTTCAGAGTTTATTAGCGTTACGTCATTAGCAACACAGCAGACTGAAAATAGGCTACATGTGTACAGACCACACACTGTGTATGTGTGTTGTGTATGAACTATGCAGTTCATTCAGAAGTGTCAGAATGCTACAGTAATGCTGGGAAAATCATGCTGTTGTCATCATGCACACGATTTCTGTGACTATTGTGGATTCCAAATGAAGACAAAGATATCACTCATACTCCTTCCCTTTCTTCTACTTTCAGAGCCGACTCAGCTATTAAGGACAGGGTCTGGATGAGTGCTGGAAATCCTTGGAAATGCTTCAATTCAATTGCAGTGATAAGTTGTTGGATTTTGAATAAAGTGTTTGAAATTGTAGTTGCATTATTTTCAAGTATTATTGCTTGATCAGTGACACAATTAGATACATTTTTTCCATCCTAATTTGTCTCCCTTTATGTAGAAGGCTCTCACTAAACATAATTGTGGTAATTTAAAGCAAAATAGCATCTGATTTGGTTAAGTAAAATAATCAGTTTGTACACAAACATATAGCCAAACACTTTTGCTACACCTTAAATGTTCTTAAATTACTCCAATTTGTTTCAAGTAATGCACTGACAATTTAGATTAAGTGTAATGAACATCTTGAGTAACAATATCTAGGAGAAGCGGAGCTGAGACATTGTCAATCCAAGTCAAATCCACCTCTGAGGTGGGATCCAAATGATCCTGAAATTTTGGTATCAAGCTGATCCAGATCTCTGCCTTACGTTTTGAAATACCCAAATCCAGCCCTTTATCTGGATTCAAGGGAGGATTGGATTACCAAAGATGAATCCTGATCTTCAGGATCGGGATTCTCTGGATCTGTGTTGAAATACCCAGTTTTCAGATCAGATCACGATTTAATCCAATCCGACCAGGATAATCCAGTGGATCACTTTTGAAATACTGGGCCCTGGTGATATTGTTATGTAAATGGTCCTCACTTATAGAGCGCTTTTATCCAAAGTGCTTTACAGTTATCAATGACATTCACCCATTCATACACACATTCACACACCGATGGCGGAGTCAACCACACAGGGCGACAGCCAGTTTGTCAGGAGCAATTAGGGTGAGGTGTCTTGCTCAGGGACACCAGGCACTCAGCTAGGAGGAGCCGGGGATCGAACCGGCAATCTTGCGGTTGCCAGCCAACCCGCTCTACCTCCTGAGCTAATCCCCCCTAAACTTGTAAACTTGTATGTAAATTTTTGTGCATAGTTATGGTAACATATTTTGTTGTTTTCATGATCTGAGCCAGTGGAAGCATGTAGATATTGAACAGAAGAGGACCCAGAATGGAGCCTTGGGGAACTCCACATGTAATTTTTGCCTGCTCAGGTGTGTAATTATCTATAGACACAAAGTAGTCCCTGTCCTTCAAGTAGGATTCAAACCATTTTAATAATGTGCCAGAAAGTCCCACCCAGTTTTCGAGTCTAAGAGTATGTTGTGATCGACTGTGTTGAATGCAGCACTGAGATAATTAATAATTGAAATTCTACCATTGTCCGTGTTTAAGTGGATGTCATTAATGACCTTAACAAGAGCCATCTCGGTTCTGTGGTGTGGTCTAAATCCTGACTGGAAGACATGAACAGTTGTTCATTACCATGAAGTCGTTCAGCTGCTTAAAAACTGCTTTTTCGATGATTTTACTCCGAAATGGGAGGTTTGATATTGGTCTATAATTGTTCATTAGTGAAGTGTCTAAATTGTCCTTTTTTAAGAGAGGCTTGATAACAGCAGTTTTCAAGATGTTTTCAGATGTTGTATGATGTCCTCCAAGGTTTTATGGTTAATAACATGAAATCGCGCCATGGTTTCTGAATTGACCTTGAGTGGACACATGGACAACACATGTCCTGCACCTGATGTGGAGGCGCTGACTGCTTGCCTAATTTTCTGGATTTTTTCTGTGAAGGAGGCAAAGTCATTGCAGGCCCTGGTGGAAAGCAGTTCAGGGGCTACTTTGTGAGCCTGCTGACAGTAGCAAACAAGGTCCGTGCGTTATTATTGTTTTTGGCAATGATGTCCGAGAAGAAGGATTTTGTCTTGCATTTCTCAGTTCCAGGTTGTAGATTCTAAGTCTTTCTTTTTAGATATCATTGTGAACATGGAAATTTGTTTTACGCCACCTACGTTCAGCTTTTCAACACTTTTTCTGTTCTTACCAACGTGGCATTTGTCCATGGAGACCACTTTCAGCTTAGTGGGCGCAATGGCATCAATAATATATGTAATTTTCACATTGAAATTGTCAACAAGCTCATTTACTGAGACCCAAGGGAGGGTGGGTGTGGAGGAGAACACCTGAATAAATGTCCCACAGGTGTTTTCTGTGATATACCTTTTTGTGATTACTTTTCTTTGAACATTTGTCTGCACAGAGATAGCACTCTCAAAGAAAACACAGGAATTTTCTTAGGCTGGATTGTGTTGATGGAGCCTGGGATCTGTTTAACCAGTTATTTATTCAAGTAGTGAATTCCATGGCTCCTCTTAAGCAAATTAGGATAAAGCAGAGATCAAGTTCATGGCTCAACCCAGAGATTTTAGATGCAATTCAAGCTAGGGAGGAGGCACTGCAGAGGTATAAAAAGACACAGGACCAAGCTGATGCTGATATTTACAAGAAATGTAGAAATGAAGCACAAAGACTCATTAAGGTAGCTAAAAAAGAATATTACATGAATCTGATAAAAGAAAACAAAAATGATTCGAAGAAGCTATGGAAGACTCTAAAAGACATGGGCTGCAGGGACAAGGCCAATAACGTAAAGCCCACGATTGGCCTTGAAATAAAGGGCACAATAGAATTTGATAAAGCACAGGTGGCCAATGAGTTCAATAATTATTTTGCCTCGGTAGCCAGCAAGTTGGTTGAGGCTCTGCCTCCCAAGACAGGAGAATATAGGGACGAGTATATACAGGGTTTCTTCTCCAGACAAGGTGTACAGGCCAATTCGTTTTCTTTATCCAAAGTGACAGCTGAGAGGGTAGCAGAAATGCTGGGAGAGCTTAACATGGCAAAAGCCACTGGCCTTGATAATATTTCTGCCAAGTTTTTAAGGGATGGGGCACAGGTGATAGCTCCATGTGTTGCACATTTGATCAATCTCTCACTCGAACAAGGCATTGTACCCAGTTGCACTAAACATGCTAAGATTATTCCCCTGTTTAAAAAATGGAGTAGATCCCATTTTGGAAACTACAGGCCAGTATCCATTCTGAGCGTCACATCTAAGATCTTAGAGAGAGTGGTGCATGAACAGATATATATAGAATATGTTGATGGGGAAAATCATCTGTATGAATTTCAGTCAGGGTTCAGGAAGTCCTACTCGACAGACTCATGTTTACTTTACATGAATGACTTCATTAGAAAGGAGATGGACGAAGGGAAACTGTGTGGGATGGTTTTACTAGATCTCCAAAAAGCCTTTGACACAGTTGACCATAGTCTACTGCTTAATAAAGTTAAGGCTATAGGGATGAATGGCACCGCTACAGAGTGGGTCACCTCATACCTGACAGACAGGGATCAGAAAGTGGAGGTTAATGGCTTTATGTCAGACGCTAAACCAGTAGTATGTGGGGTTCTGCAAGGGAGTGTTTTAGGACCACTGCTATTTTTACTCTATATTAATGACATGAGAGATGCGTGTTCCTGTAACTTGTATTTATTTGCAGATGATGCAGCCCTGCTCATCTCTCACAAAGACAAGAACACACTCCAAAGTAGACTAGGAGAGGAACTCACCAAGATAAACAGCTGGCTGTGTGACAATAGACTGTCACTACATTTAGGGAAGACAGAGTCCATTCTATTCGGGTCCAAACCCAGATTAAAAAAGGCTTGGATCTAAGAGTAGAGGTAGGGTCTGTGAAGATTGCTGCAAAAACATCAGTGAAGTACTTAGGGTGTGTTTTAGATGACAGTTTGGGTGGGGAGGGAATGGCGTTACAGGTGCTGGGCAAAGTCAACGCCCGCACAAAGTTTCTTGCCAGAAAGGCCGATCTGCTGGACAGTGATAGCCTATGCCTTCTAGCCAACTGCCTAGTGCAGTGTCACTTTGATTACGCCAGCGTAGCATGGGCAGCAGGTCTGTCAACCTCACTAAAAAGGAAGTTGCAGGTGTCCCAGAATAAGCTAGTGAGGGTTGTGATGGGGCTGGGTCCTCGAGTACACATTAGAAGGAGGCACTTCCAGGAGCTTAGCTGGTTACCAGTTCAGACTAGAGTGACCCAGCTGAGGCTCAATATGGTACACAAGGTCATTAACAACAGGGCCCCAGTGTACCTAAATCACCATTTTTCCAGCGCTGGGGAATCTCATAACCATAGGACTAGGACTAGGACTAGCATAGCCAACCTGCACCCTCTGAGGTGTAGAACCAAAATGGGGCAATGCTCATTTGCTCATACAGGAGCATTGGAGTGGAACGATCTGTCTTTATTTATCAAACAGAGCACAAACCCATATAGTTTTAAGAGGAATGTCAAGAAATGGCTTTTAGCCAAAGTCCAAGAATAGGTGGGCTGGTGGGTGGGTAGGTAAGGGTGGGAGTGTTTGTTGAGTTTGAGTAATGTGTCATGTAGTTTTATGAGTGTGCTATGTGTTTTAATTGTTTTATATGTACGTTAAGATCAAGGACATCAATGGAAATAAGTCTGACTTTTTGTGCTATCCTTGACACTGTTTTAATGCATGATTTGTACCAACATGTATTTCAACGGATTGTCAAATAAACTAAACTAAACTAAACTCTAGCTTCACTCATAAAACTGAAGTTGGGAGGAGCTGATTTAATAAGAACAGCAGCACTGTTATTTTGATCTAACCAAGTTTCAGTTAAAGCTGCAGTCGGCAAGTCTGGCAGATGGAGTTGACTCAGTCAAATTTGGAATGTTTCCAACACTCAGGCCCCTCCCCCTTGTAGAAGAAAACTCTTCAGGTCCAATTCTGTAGCTGGTTCAAATGAGGTTTAATCACTGACAGTGGAGAAAAGAAATTCACAGTGTATCCATGAAGATCCAGTCTGTTGAATGGCCTGGCCGAGTTGGATTTATACAGAACATTCGAGAGAACAAAAGGGAAGGTGTCATGAGTGGATTTGCATTGAATCAACACATGTCTCTCTGCAGAGGAAGAGACATCTGTTGATATCTACAAGGTGTGACTGTTCTCGGGAGAGCTAGACGATGTCACTACAGGGGTCACTCATCGGGCCTTGATCAATGTATGAAAGACAAATGTTACGGCGACAGTTCAAGAAGAGGGAAAGATCAAAGAGTCTTTTCATTAAGACTGCAAGGGTTAAATTCAATAGAAACAGCTCAGCAGGACATTTGATGTTCCCGAGAGAAAGGAACATTATATGAAGAACAAATAAGAAATGTAAGGTAAACCATTTTCTTCTACAATTCCCCATTTTGTCCTATAGGACAACAGTAAATACACAAGAAAATGTAATCAAGTGAAGTAAGAAAATTCTACACAATTCATCGAAAACATCAGGAAATAATTCTTTAGGTACGTCGTGAGTAGTTTGTTGAATCATCATTTTAGTAGTCACCTTAGCTGTAATAATTTTACACATTGCTCTGATACAAGAAAAAATAACAACAAAAAGTATAAAACAGATTAAACCAACAAAAACATATTGAACTATATTTGTACCCCAACGACCAATGAGTGTTTCCAACCATTCAAAAGGGCTACTAATATCGCTGGTCAAAGATTAAAGAGTATTTTCATTAAGACTGCAAGGGTTAAATTCAATAGAAACAGCTCAGCAGGACATTTGATGTTCCCGAGAGAAAGGAACATTATATGAAGAACAAATAAGAAATGTAAGGTAAAACATTTTCTTCTACACCCTCTACCACCGAGCTCCTCCACTCCCTCCCATGGAGTCCTCGTCAGTGCGCGTGCACCAGATTCTAGTTACAGAAGCAATACTGCTAAACAGTGTTGTGCCTGAACCTGTTCATTGAACGATAGTTGTTGAACTCGTTCATATTTTGGGAAGAACGTGACTGAACGTACTGTATTTCTGCCTGATGAACGCTACTGTGAATGCGTTCATCCTGGTGTCTCTGAACACTCTCTCAGTTTAACTCCGTTCAATAGGGTGCCAGATTTGTATAGAGCATTCCAGGCAAAAACCAGGCGAAAAAAAATAAATAAAATAAAATAAAGATAAAAATGAAATACAGTGAAAATAAAATTACAATTGAAACAAAAAAATATTATAAAATGATTAACGAGAAAATAATAATAGTACTAAATATTGAGAACAATATTTTGACAGAAAAAATAAAAGGGGGCAAATTAATTGATACAGAAACAACCGGCTCAAACGAAATGATAATACTAGAAGAGTAAGGTACAGTATTAGTTATGAGAACTAAGAAATCATAAAATTGAAAAAATGAAATGTTTACAAAAATACTAAAAGAATAGATGGTAGGTAGGGTGAAGTGAATTAAAAAAAATAAACGAATCAACAGGCTAAAGAGAAGCCAGAATACTAAAAGAACCAATAATTAAACTATGGTAAAGAACAAAAGAGTAAATAACAAAGGGCAGGGTGGGAGAAACTAATTAAAACAGAGAGACAAACCAACTAGTTAGAGAAGGGATAAAGGGCAAGTTACTAACAGTCTTGAGTAACAAGAAATAAAAAAAATAGAATATAACGTATTTGAAAAGAAAACTAAAGTAGGTTGGGGAAAATTAATTAAAACAGACACACAACCCAACTAGCTAAAGAAGTGATATTACACAGTGAAGAAAAATTTGTATTTACACGAAAATAAAGTGCTCTTAGCCACGTGGTTTATCGCAAAACAGCAGTTGTGAATCACAGTGAACAAAAGGTTATTAACTAACGGATAAGGAATTAGAGCTGGAATGTTGTGTTCAATTGTAACCTCCTGAACAACTACTCAATTCTAGCAATCACTTCTCACAGTAAGAAAACAACTTTTTTTATGGCCGCAGCGGGCCTTAAATCACATCAAAACTCAAATACACAACATTGACAAACAAGACGTTACAATGAGCTCATACAACTGTCAAACCGGTTATACACACCTCATTCATTCAATATAACAATATTTTACAAAGAGAAACACTGAAATCCATAAGATTACAGAGAGTTTCACCATGCAAATCGTCATACTACAATAGGAATTATGATACTCTGTACGGTAGACTGGTTACTCCAATACACTAATATCCACCTCATATAAGAAACCGTTACATAGAGAAACTCTCAGACTCACAAGGTCACGGAGAATTCCATAATGCGAAGTGTTCTCATACTACATTAGGAATTATGATACTCTGTACGGTAGACTGGTTACTCCATACACTAATATCCACCTCATATAATAATCCGTTACACAGAGAAACTCTCAGACTCACAAGGTCACGGAGAATTTCTCTATGCAAAGCGTTCTCATACTACAATAGGAATTATGATACTCTAGTGTCAGACTGATTCACTCCACTAATAATATCCACCTCATATAAGAATCCGTTACATGGAGAAACACTCAGACCCATAAGGTCACGGAGAATTCCACCATGCAAATTGTTCATATACTACCAATAGGAATCACGATAATCTGTATGGTAGCCTGGTTACTCCAATACAATATTATCCACCTCATATAATAAACCGTTACACAGAGAAAAATTCAAACCCATAAGGTCACTTCATAGAGAATCGCACCATGTAATCCGTCATTATACTACAAAAGGCCTTTTTGCTTAAAACTCACCAGAACCGCCTGCAGTCAACCGCTGCTATTTGAAAATTTAAATCGCGTTACCTGGGTCTATGGAAGATCCGGACCTGAGACAGGGCATTGTGAATATCAGCAAAAGAATTTTACAAGAGGCTTCCTTTACCCTTTGAATTTGGCGCCGATTGCTAATATTCAAAATCACTCCCTCCAGTCCAGACGTCCTCTAGCCCAGGGTTAGCGAGTTGCCGACAACGCCATATTGTAGAAGAAAACTCTTCAGGTCCAATTCTGTAGCTGGTTCAAATTAGGTTTAATCACTGACAGTGGAGAAAAGAAGTTCACAGTGTATCCATGAAGATCCAGTCTGTTGAATGGCCTGGCCGAGTTGGATTTATACAGAACATTCGAGAGAACAAAAGGGAAGGTGTCATGAGTGGATTTGCATTGAATCAACACATGTCTCTCTGCAGAGGAAGAGACATCTGTTGATATCTACAAGGTGTGACTGTTCTCGGGAGAGCTAGACGATGTCACTACAGGGGTCACTCATCGGGCCTTGATCAATGTATGAAAGACAAATGTTACGGCGACAGTTCAAGAAGAGGGAAAGATCAAAGAGTCTTTTCATTAAGACTGCAAGGGTTAAATTCAATAGAAACAGCTCAGCAGGACATTTGATGTTCCCGAGAGAAAGGAACATTATATGAAGAACAAATAAGAAATGTAAGGTAAAACATTTTCTTCTACACCCTCTACCACCGAGCTCCTCCACTCCCTCCCATGGAGTCCTCGTCAGTGCGCGTGCACCAGATTCTGTGTACGTGCAGTGTCTTCTCTCATCGATAAACGGCATGGAGTACACGCTACACAGAGGTAGGCTGGCTAACTTACTCATAGAGAGCAACTGCTAACGTCATTTAGCGTATGCCTAGCTTGAGGCGTGTGCTTGTGATATTGAACAGGCTCTACGTGCACGTAGAGGCGCATTTTTTGGGGGGGGAAAACGGATGATTTATATTGTTCTATCGGAGCATAGTGTCGGCTTCAGTGAATATGATCAAACAAATGTTGTCGACTGCGACTTTAAGAACAAACACTCAAGATTGTGCTTGGTAATAAAATCATTGATTAAAAATGTTTTTCCTGCCAGAGACCTGACATTTGCTAAAGCTAGCGTTAGTGTGTTAAAATCATTATCTGCCCAATGTAACACTTAAGGTACGAACCAGATTAGTATTTATAGGTAGAAGAAAATACCAAAAGGTAAGTGTATGTGGACTAGTATGTAAAGGAGGTTCGACTCAGGAGCTATGGAGAATTAACTACGCACACAACGACTGAGTTGCAAAGAGAGTAAAGTGTATTGACAAAAATATATATATACAGAAACGTTAAAGTGCAGTAATAATACTTGATACCCAAAATAATTAACCAAAATAAAGGCCTTTGAAAGAGAAAACTATATACAAAGGTTCAAGGTGATAACTCATAAAGTGCTATCAAAAATGGATATTGTACTCCAGGCAGTTTTAACGTAGCTGAGGTTAATCAACTCTTCAACACACAATCATTCAGGTACACACAGCATTTCCCAATACCATAGGCAGAAATGTACGCAGTGGTTTATAAAGACTTTAAACCATGATTCAAGTATAGTAGTATTGCAGAAATAATTACTGTTAACCAATAAATAACTGGAACAGGCTAAAGCTAGTGCTACCACACCACCTGGTGATCAGCCAGGCTTGCGGCCTGTGTGTGTCTTAGCTGCTCATTCGTCTTCACTCTTCTGGGTAGCTCGCCATCCGTGTTGTCTTCGTCTTTATCTTCCTCTTCATCATCATCATCATCATCATCATCATCATCATCATCAGGATTAAAAAGCCTGACCAGTGTTAAGTCCAAATCCAGCACACATCCTCTTCAGCAGCAGCAGCACAGCATCACATCATCCAAACAGGCAGGTAACTGTTAAATGACGGGGGCATTATCAATTAGCATCAGAGCTTCAGAGCTAGTGATGTTAGCCGTGTTAGCAATGCTAGGTAGCGTTAGCGGCGTCCCGCTAGCATTAGCATTCTTCATGAATGAGTTGCACTCACCAGCTTCTTCTTCAGTTGGAACGTGACATATGAGTTTGTCCGGCTTCCTCTTCAGTCACTGACTTCCCGCTGTTGCAGTAAAGCTCCGACTGTCTGCTTCAGTCCTCCCGTGCTCGTATATCTCTCTGTAGTTGTGGATGTGTGAATAGCAACGTGCCGCGAGTAGTGGACGGCTGCCTGCCGGCGTGCTCTGTGAGCCAGGTATGTTTTCTTCCGTCACCTGGGGGAAAGAGACGGCCCCTGAGTGACGTAGAGCGGGCTGATTGGCTCAGCTGGCCTGACCAGCTCCTGTGCTGGTGGGCCAACCATGACTTGTCAGGAGTTAACTTTTCACTGGCGTTACATCCTCCCCTCTTGAAGGATTGCACGTCCCGCTGCATCCTCCCTGTGGCTGAGAAGTTACAGGAGCCTCCAAGCCAGCCCACATCGGCACAGAGGACATCACCACCTCTGAACTGGGATCCACTAGAGAGCTGGTAACAGCATTGCTTAGGCCTTGAAACAATGACTGGATTACTGAAACAAGTGGATTTCCCAGGGTGGTGTATTGGAACCACTCTGGTGGTTTCCTCTGTCTCGTGGGATATCTGACAGGTGGGTCAGGGGGCAACGGATTGCTTTCCGGCTGAGGTTCTTGAACATCATCACGTTGATTACTTTCAGTTAACACATCTGAGCTTACATCCTGGTCAACAGCATGCATATCAGGCAAGTTGCTTTCAGGTGATACATCACGAACAGTGTTAGGCTCAGGTGAGTTGTCTTTGTTAGAACCAGGTTCCATATTAAGAGCATTGTCTTGTCCAGGTGAAGCAGTATCAGGATTGAAATTAGCGTGTGAGAATGAAGCAGGTTCAGATTCAGCACCAGCTCCAGAATCAACCTCATCGGGGATGTCAGCTGAGGTCGCTACAGCTGGGACAACCATGTCCCTTGTATCACTCTCAGAGGGATGAACAGAGAGTGGCAAGGGAGAGGAAGTCACTGCATGAGCTGGAGGATCTGCACACGTAGACTGCTGAACTGGATTCTTCTCGTACACTTTAATGAATGCAGATGGAGTGTTCTGCGGCTTTCGGGGAATAGGAATATCATAGTCAGAATCAGAATTAACATCCTCTTGTACCTGTGTGTCACTGCTGGGACTTGACTGGCTACGGGTTTGTGGCCGTCGAGGCAGATTGACAGTGCCAGGAAGTTCAGGGTCACAGCTAGGCAAAAACCCACATGGAAGCAGCAGGTCTCTGTGTACTGTGCGTAAAGGTCCATCTCGGTGTTCAGGTTTTACAGTATACACTGGAAGTTCTCCTGCCCGTTTTACAACAACATATGTGTGACTCCCACTTATCCGCCAACTTGTGCTTTCCTCGCAGCCGAACATTTCTGACAAGCACCCGGTCATCCACATTGAGTGTAGATTCCGTGATCCGTTGGTCAAAACGTGCCTTGTTCCGGCCTGCGCTCTTAGCAGAATTTCCACTGGCAAGTTTGTAACTCTCCTCCAGATGGCTCTTGAGATCTTTAACATACTGAGAATGTGAGGGCTGTGAAGCAGCAGAGGGAAGACCAAAAGCCAAATCTATTGGCAGACGAGGCTGTCGACCAAACATGAGCTCGTAGGGGCTAAAACCAGTAGTGTCATTCTTGGTACAGTTATAAGCATGTACTAAAGGCTTAACAAAGTCCTTCCAATGACTTTTGTCTTTGTGACTTAAGGTTCCCAGCATCTGGAGCAGTGTTCGATTAAAACGTTCCACAGGATTTCCTCTTGGATGGTATGGAGTGGTTCGGACTTTCCTTATGCCAGCGAGTTGACAGAGTTCTTTGATGGTTTTGGATTCGAAATCCGGGCCTTGGTCACTGTGAAGGCGTTCTGGGAAGCCATAATGGATGATAAAACTTTCCCATAATGCTTTGGCAACAGTGCGAGCCTTTTGATTGGGAGTCGGAATAGCCACAGCATACTTGGTGAAATGATCAGTTATTACCAATATGTCCTTTGTATTGCTGCGATCGGGTTCCAGAGACAAGAAATCCATACACACCAACTCTAATGGACGGCTGGTAAGTATGTTGACCAATGGAGCTGCTTTCTCGGGAGGGGTCTTTCGCCGAACACAGCGATTGTAGGTTTGGATTTTCTTTTCAACTGTAGCTGCCATTTTGGGCCAAAAAAATCGGGCTCGTACAAGATCAAGCACACGCTCCGCTCCCATATGTCCCATGTCATCATGGAGACTTTGTAGCACCAGGCCTCTCAGTTCTGCTGGTAACACCAATTGAAGAGTGGTACTTGAACCTTGTTGTCGTGATCTGTACAGAATGTCATTTTTCAGAACCAAGCGATTCCATTCCCGGAGCAACAGAGGAAGCTCAGGAAGTTCCGCTTGAACGGTAGGTGATGGACTCACTCCTGATTCCAATTGCTGAACAACTTCCCGAATACAGGGGTCCGCTCTTTGCTTTTCCTTTAACCCACTTTCTGTTAGATGAGGAATCACAGGGAACCCGACCTCACCTCCCTCGAGGAGGGCACTTGGAATTGCTTCAGCATGACATGTAAGTGATTCAACGAAGGGTGAGTTGTGAAATCCACTTTCATCCACAGTCATAGTGTTACAAACAACATGCTTGTCACAAATGGCTTCAACTTCTGACTCAGACAGATGCTGTAAGGCAAACTGGCGGATTCGATCACTTTCTTTTTGGGAAGAATAGTCATTCAGCAGATCACCATGAGAACGTCGTGACAAAGCATCGGCATCTACATTCTGGCTGCCGGCTTGATACTGCAGCTTGAAAGTGAAAGTAGCAAGGTCAGATAGCCATCGATAGCTTATAGCATCCAGCTTGGCTGTAGTCAGAATGTAGGTGAGGGGGTTACTATCAGTGACCACTGTGAACTGAGCTCCATACAAGTAATCACTGAATTTATCCGTAACTGCCCATTTCAGAGCCAAAAACTCAAGCTTATGCGCTGGGTACTTTGATTCACTGCGGGTCAATCCTCGGCTCGCGAAAGCAATGGCTCGTAGCTTTCCTTCCTGCTCCTGGTACAATGCAGCACCCAATCTTGTGGTGCTAGCATCGGTGTGGAGGGTGTAAGGCAGTTTAGGATTAGCAAATCCGAGAACAGGGGCTGTAGAAAGGGTTTCAATGAGAGTTTCAAAGGCTTGCTGACAAGCGGGGGTCCATCGAGATCCAAAGGGCTCCTTTGGGTTGTGGTACTGAGGAGACTGTCCAGTTTTCTTCCCTCGGTTGTGAAGGGGTGGATATCCTGCAGTGAGGTCGTTCAGAGGCTTAACGAGCTGGGAGTAACCTTTAATAAACCTCCGATAATAACCAGAGAAACCAAGGAATGATCTCAATTCTTTGAGTGTTCTGGGTTGTGGCCAGGTCTTCAGTGCTTGGATTTTATCAGGATCCGTCTCAACACCGTCAGCAGATACAATATGGCCAGGATATCTCACTGAAGTTTGGAAGAATTTACATTTTTCCACGGACAACTTGAGACCATATTCCTTCAGACGCTGCAACACTTTAAGCAGGCGGGATTCATGTTCCTCCAGAGTGTCAGAAAAGATGATGATGTCATCTATGAAAACTAGCACCTCTTTCAGATTGAAGCCTCCCATACACTTCTCCATTAAGCGTTGAAATGTGCTAGGGGCGTTGGTAATGCCTTGGGGCATCCGGTTAAACTCCCAGAAGCCTAAAGGGCAGACAAAAGCAGTTTTTTCTTTATCCGATTCTTCCATTTCAATTTGATAATAACCAGACTTAAGGTCCAATACAGAAAACCATTTGGAACCAGCCAGAGCACAAAAAGCTTCTTCCATGTTTGGAAGGGCGTATGCATCTTTGATGGTCTGTATGTTAAGCTTTCTGTAGTCAATGCACAGGCGGACAGAGTTATCTTTCTTCCGAATAACAACAATCGGTGAAGAGAAGGGGGATTCGGACTCTCGGATAATCCCGGCCTCTGCCAGCTCTTGCAGGTGTTTGCGCACTGCATCCACATCATGCGGATGGATGGGTCTCGCCCGCTGTTTAAAGGGAGTCTGGTCATTCAGTTTGATATAATGTTTTACTTTATCAGTGTTCCCAAAATCCAGATCATGCTGTGCAAAGACTTCAGGCATAGCGTTGAGGAGTTTGGTTATCCTTTCTTTCCATTCAGCTGATACAGGTGAGTCAGCGAAATCAAACTGAAAGCGTGGAGGTAGCGGGGATTCTGGGGGATTGGACAGGTAAGTTTGAGCAGAATCAGTCTGGTTTTTAATGATGCTCTGTACCACACTCAATTCAGCCAACACAGTCTTCGGTGGAAGAATAATGTTGCGCCCAGTTTCATTGTGCACCACCACTGGAAGGCGACTGGAATGCTTGGAAGACACAGTAATAAGACAACTTGTCACCAAACAACACAAGGTAAGGAAAAGTCAGATGGGGGTTCCATGAGGGCCCATTTCTCTGCATGGGGACCTCTATTGTTCATAACACCCTGTAATACCACAGTACTAAAGGCTGGAATCACTTCAGGACTGTGTCCATGGAGCTTTATCAGCCCCAAGTTTCCATCATGAGAATGCTGGTGCCTCAATGCCATGATCTTCAACACAGCCCGATAACCATGATGTACAGGGATAAAACTGGGGTTGCACTGGCGATACTCAGCATAAAGGAGATCAAGCGTGTTGGTGCCAATTAACACTTGGTCACCTGTGGTTCCACCGTGACTGGGGACCACTAAGGCAAGAGTGGGGACATCAAGCTCCGCCCCAACAAACTCCTTCGGGAATGTCACACACAGCTCCACACACCCTAGATAAGGCACCTCTTGTCCATTGGCTCCTTCTATTTCTAGTAGTGTGGTTAAAGGCTTAATTGATTGATCTGCCAAAAACTGTGCATGATATGACAAAGGAATGGTTGTGACTTGAGACCCTGTGTCCAATAGACAGGTTGTTGGGTTCCCGGAGATCTTGACCTGTACCGTACTCTTTGTTCCCACCAGTCTTTTTGAGGGTGTTAACAGGTGATTATTCGCTTTGGCTTGTTTCAACTGTACCCGCTTTGCAGTGGGACTCTGTTCCTCTTCACCAGCTCCTGAGTGTCCCTCCACAGGAGCTGATTCTAGTTTAAATCGTCAGAAGATGGAGGTTTAAGTTGGCGACGCTTCTCTTGCAGCTGTGTTTTTTTGAATGCAACCAAAGAAGGGTTGGATGGTTGATCACAGTGAGAGGAAATGTGGCCATCTTCTCCACAGTTAAAGCAATATCCAGGGCGAAGCTGAAAATTTGGCTTGCTGCTGGCTTTAAACTGCTTTCCAGAGTATCCAGGGCTCTTTCGAAAGGTGGCTGGATCAGTGGACCTGGCATGGCTCATTGGTGTACTTCTAGAGCCTGTACCAAAAGAAGAGGTCAAAGTTGAAAGTTGATTCTGTATCTGCGTCACCATCTTCTTAGGCTGCTCAATTTCAGAGGACTGCTCAACCACTGCACAGGAGCAAGCACTGTGCACATGGGATGCCGCATGTGACTTTGAAGCAAGAGATGTTGGTCTTACTGAACCCAAGTGATGTTTCATACGGGAAGCTTTAGCCACTTGCTTATCCTCTTCAACACGGAGCAACAAAAGCAACTCTGCAAAGGATGGAGGATTGTCCTTCTTTTGCTCCAACTGGAGATCACTGATCAAAGCGTTATCCCAACAGCCTCGACAAAATTGTTTCAAGAGATGGCGATTCAAGTCAGTGAAGGAAACACCACCTCGTTTCACAGCTGTGTTTAACACCACTTGAAGGCGGTGCAGATACTCAGAAGGCTTTTCTCCATTATTTTGCAATGTGCTCAGAAACTTGGCAAAACACTCATCTCCATCAGCCACTGTGCCATAAGCTGAGTTCAAAAGTTCAAGAAATGCATTTGGTAGCGCTCTGGGCCCTAAATGCTTCACAATGTCGGCAGCAGGGGGCAGCAAACTATCAAAAATCTTGCGAGAGCGATCCAAATCAGACACAGAGGGATCAGTGAGAAACAAATCTACATTGGTTCGCCAAGTCTCATAATCAGCTTCATTACTGGGCCGTAGAGGTTTTCCAGAAAAAGCCCGGAGTCGAGAAGAACCATGAAGATGGGACACAAGACTGTCGGTCTTGACAATGTGTTCTACTACCACTTTCTGAATTTCAGGGGGATTTAGCACTTCCTCATTTGACAGGAGGGGCTGACGCTTAATAGTGGCAGGAGGGGCAAGGTAAGAAACAAAAGCACTGGTCAGGCTGGGCGATGATTTTCCAATTGGGGTCGAAGCGGGAGATGCTTTAACGGGGCCTTTATTCACTGTCTCTGTTGTAGTAAGGGGAACTTGATCATCGTGTGGGTCAGATTTCACTTCAGGCTCTTTTTCTGAGGTCAGGGAAGAAGAGAATTTGACTAGCTCCTCTTGCAATAACACTTCAAATGGCTTTGCACTTAGCTTAGCGATGGCCTGCAGCTCCTCCAGGTAGGTCTTGGTGGCGCTGCTGCATGCGAGGGGACTGTATATGCTGGCCAATGAGCATATCTTATAAGTGACCTCAGGTGTGGTAGGACTTATATAGTTTAACGGTAACAAAGGTGCAAGAGACTGCATGGCAGTTCCATGTGTAAACTCAACAATACCATGTCTTGGAAATTCAGCAGTATCAATACCAAAAACACGACTTATCGAACCAAATTGCTCAAGGTAAGTTTCAATTTCTTTGTCTCTGTCAGTGTTGGTTAAACCAACTATTACTACCGAATCTGGGATTTTTATCAACTCTTCCAACACGATTTCCATGATTTAAGTTGTTGATTTATACCCCCCAAAAGAATGTATGTTCATCAATTCTCAACACAGCTCCTGGCTAGCTCGCCAAAATTATGTAACACTTAAGGTACGAACCAGATTAGTATTTATAGGTAGAAGAAAATACCAAAAGGTAAGTGTATGTGGACTAGTATGTAAAGGAGGTTCGACTCAGGAGCTATGGAGAATTAACTACGCACACAACGACTGAGTTGCAAAGAGAGTAAAGTGTATTGACAAAAATATATATATACAGAAACGTTAAAGTGCAGTAATAATACTTGATACCCAAAATAATTAACCAAAATAAAGGCCTTTGAAAGAGAAAACTATATACAAAGGTTCAAGGTGATAACTCATAAAGTGCTATCAAAAATGGATATTGTACTCCAGGCAGTTTTAACGTAGCTGAGGTTAATCAACTCTTCAACACACAATCATTCAGGTACACACAGCATTTCCCAATACCATAGGCAGAAATGTACGCAGTGGTTTATAAAGACTTTAAACCATGATTCAAGTATAGTAGTATTGCAGAAATAATTACTGTTAACCAATAAATAACTGGAACAGGCTAAAGCTAGTGCTACCACACCACCTGGTGATCAGCCAGGCTTGCGGCCTGTGTGTGTCTTAGCTGCTCATTCGTCTTCACTCTTCTGGGTAGCTCGCCATCCGTGTTGTCTTCGTCTTTATCTTCCTCTTCATCATCATCATCATCATCATCATCAGGATTAAAAAGCCTGACCAGTGTTAAGTCCAAATCCAGCACACATCCTCTTCAGCAGCAGCAGCAGCAGCAGCAGCACAGCATCACATCATCCAAACAGGCAGGTAACTGTTAAATGACGGGGGCATTATCAATTAGCATCAGAGCTTCAGAGCTAGTGATGTTAGCCGTGTTAGCAATGCTAGGTAGCGTTAGCGGCGTCCCGCTAGCATTAGCATTCTTCATGAATGAGTTGCACTCACCAGCTTCTTCTTCAGTTGGAACGTGACGTATGAGTTTGTCCGGCTTCCTCTTCAGTCACTGACTTCCCGCTGTTGCAGTAAAGCTCCGACTGTCTGCTTCAGTCCTCCCGTGCTCGTATATCTCTCTGTAGTTGTGGATGTGTGAATAGCAACGTGCCGCGAGTAGTGGACGGCTGCCTGCCGGCGTGCTCTGTGAGCCAGGTATGTTTTCTTCCGTCACCTGGGGGAAAGAGACGGCCCCTGAGTGACGTAGAGCGGGCTGATTGGCTCAGCTGGCCTGACCAGCTCCTGTGCTGGTGGGCCAACCATGACTTGTCAGGAGTTAACTTTTCACTGGCGTTACACCAATGTTTTGAGACTGGCTGTGGTTGATGAGGAATGGATGCCTGATTTGATACATTTGCAGAATACGTTGGGTGCTTCTTGTTTAGCCTTTCTCGTTTTCTTATCAAGACCGGAACTGAGGCCCCAACTTATCCTACAAAAAGTGTGATCCGTCCTGTAGCCTGAGCCCAGCACATATCAGTTAGAGCTTGCTGTATTTTGCACACAAGTAACTGAACATGCTGTTCTGTTATTAGGCTGTGGAGACAGAAGATAAGTCTGCCGTCGTTGTAGAGGTGGGGTGGTGCAGGTCGTGCCTTTGGTGATTTTGCCAGAACTGGATGAGGACTTAGAGCCAATGTGGAAGAGGAGGTGAGGAAGGATGCAGTGGGGCATTTGAGGGATAGAACCTGGGAGTAGGGCAGGGTGTGAATCTGGTCCCAGCAGTGACCAGGGGCCTGTACTACGAAGCGAGTTCAACATACCCAGGGTATCTTTCAGAGATCCAGCTTAAGTAACCCTAACAAAGGCAATCGGAGATAAGCGGTCACACGAAGCTGGTTATCAACTCGTTAACTCAACCCAGGGTTTACCTGTCCAGCTATGAGCGCGTGCACATGAAAGAGGCAGCGTTTGCAGCATTTGACCAATCACAAACATGAATCAGTCTACGGCAGAGGAGCGGCGTATTTCACGTACGAGGAGCAAACCATAATCTTACAGAAATACGAAGAAGTCAAGTCAAGCTCCTCTTCTGTGGAACCGTCTTCTGGTTCTGGTTCGTGAGGCAGACACTGTTCCCACATTTAAGAGTAGGCTTAAAATCTTTCTCTTTGACACCGCTTATAGCTAGGGCTGCCAGCTCTTGGTTAAGCTGCTATAGGCCTAGACTGCTGGGGGATTATTGGCACACTGAGCCTCTCTCTCTCTCTCTCTCTCTCTCTCTCTCGCGCTCTCTCTGTGTATGTTCCCCCGGAGTCCCTGTGCTCTCTTGCCTAGCAGGTCTCCCTGGACCGTGGTGGAACCTGATCCGGACTGCACCGATGTTGTGGTCTTGTTTGCCTCTTACCGCCTGTATTTTTAATTAAAGTAATTGACTAAAATCGGCATCTCTACTGTCACTAACTTGACTACTCCCGGGATCACTCC
The DNA here is from genome assembly GCF_963514095.1 of Eutrigla gurnardus. Classification (NCBI taxonomy): domain Eukaryota; kingdom Metazoa; phylum Chordata; class Actinopteri; order Perciformes; family Triglidae; genus Eutrigla; species Eutrigla gurnardus. The sequence goes on along the minus strand of NC_139933.1, from coordinate 18,663,984 downwards.
CGGGAGTCTGGCTATGCTTTCTGGTCCAGCAGAGTCCACTGAGGTCCTGACCGACAGACTGCTAACTGGCCTGATGCTGGAAACACCACATTGTAGTTCCACCTGCCCGCTGTGTGACTGCTCAACTACTCCTGCTTTCTGGTCTACGGCGACGTGGTTGGGATGGATCCATCTCGGCGTGGCTGTGCCTGCTGCCATGGACTACTACTGTTGATACTATAGCTTCTGTTAATACCACCACTACTGTTAATGCTACTACTACCATACTACCAACACCAAATGCAGTTGGAACCCAAGGGCCTGGGCTGCACGAGATTTCTGCCTAAAAGCCTATTAAGGCAGTTTTTTCTCGCCACTGTCGCTGTAACGCTTTCCCCTGGGTGTTGTTGGGAATTTGAAATTGTGTTGACTCTTGAAATTTTGAGCGTATTCTAGTCCTGCTCAATGTGTTAAGTGTCCTGAGATGACTTCTGTTGTGATTTGACACTATAAATAAAATTGAATTGAATTGAATTGAAGTTAAAGGAGAAATCCGGTCATTTTTGACCCCATTTCCGTTGTCCTCAGGGTCATCCCGACTTATTAGAAGCAAAAAACCCGACAAAAATTGACGTTGCCTAGCCCGAGATCTGTACCTGCCTGGCAGCCTTCCAGACTCGCTCCAATGCTAACCCATTGGGGCACGTTATATCTGCTTTCCTGGGCCTCAGAAAACAATTCCAAGACCTATGCAACACAGGTTGGGTCCGTACGAGACACCATGGCGCTCGTTCGAATCCGCTCTGCGGCTGTCTTTTAAATCATGTCGTCGCTCTCTCTCGTCCCTTTAACTCGTATGATGTCCTTCCGCAATAAAAGGCCAAACATATAACTTTAAAATAATGAATGCGTTGCTTGGATGTATTCTTATAACGTGGTTTATGGTAATATCAGCCTCATTCTTTCAGCTGCAATCCCGGCGGTGTAAAGCGGACTTGGGAGCAAATCAAATAAATATAAAAACATAATTCAAAGTGGTAAGTCGGCTGTACGCTGACAAAGAAAAGTCTTTCCCTCCAATGAGAATCTGTATCTCTCATAAAAAACATCGTCAGGGACAGAAAAAGGGTTTTGCCGGTCTCTGTACACTCTATAGTTCACCTACGAGACCCTCTCACGATCCATCAAGCTTCTTTTTTTGTAGAGAAGGGTGACCTGGATGGGGTTTGGGGAGGGGAGGAAGTTGGATTTGTTGGTGAGGTGGGAGGTAGGCACACTTCCTCTCGGCACTGATGACTGACATGGTCAAAGCTCTCTTCAGGCAGGGGCCGAACAGGCTCTCTTTCAGGGCTTTTGCCATGTTTTGTTTTGGTTTCTTCATGTTTAGATTTAGATTCCTCCTGTCTCGTGTCCTTGGCAGAGGGAACAGATGGGTGACGCAGGAGATAAAAAAGGTTAGAGATTAAACGTTTTATTCGTAGCCTATTGTGGCACAGTCCATCTGCTTTAAAAAGATGTCGGCGATCCCAGAAAAAGTTGAAATTGTCAATAAAAAAAACTGAACGGAGGCACATGAAGTTGAAAGCCATGTGTTGAGACTCAAAAGTCTCTACTAGCAACCATAGACAGTTGACAAGAAAGCGCATAGAAGAGGCAAGTTATGTCATATGATGAAAACGGAGTGATCATATTTTATTATTTTTATGTATTATTTTGATCGTAGATATGCTTCATCACAGGCAACACAGGTGCATGATATATTTCAAGCAAAAAGTGTATATTAGCATTATATACCATCATGCATTGCGCTGAAGGAAAAATGACAAATGAAGGAGATCAGAGAGAACAGCACGGCTGAGACAAAACCATCAATTGCGGCGCAAAATATGATTACTTATTTATGTATTCATTTGGGAAAATATGCTTATCATCCACATTCGTTCTACAATCATTCTTACCTTTCATATAAATATGGCATCACTACTTACCAGGGAACTTAAATCATAACCAAATTAGCTTAAAATATGTATTTACTCCAAAGAAATATGTTATTGTGTATAATGGATGGTCCACAAGCCACTGTTTTAATTGTGCGACAGTGCATAGTAAAGACCAGTGTTTTCTCATGTTGCAAATAGTCCTTTATATTGTCCTCTAAATAGACAGTGAGAAGTGTACAACGAGAAGTGAGTAGTGAAAGGTGATTTCAGATACAACCTTAGTCACTGTCATAGTGAAATAATAGGAAAAGTAACCAGACAGTGAGGTGATTGGTAGCTGGAGGACTTTCAAGGCCTGGATGGACATAGAACCAGAGCTGTTGAATCATCCGTATAGAAGATGAACTGCACAGGCGAATATCTGTCTCTTTGAAAAAGAAAAAAGCACAAAATGAAAACTTAAGAAGTGACATTAGCTATGACTCTACAGGTACTTTGTGTATGAAATATCCATTCACCAGGTTCCATATTCTGTTACACGCATAACTAAAGTGATGTTGCAAAAACGACTTCTTTGGATTTTGAAGGAATTTCGATTTGATTTGTGATTGTTTTCTATTTTGTTACATTCTGATTAGATTCCTCCAAAACATAGACGCCGCAAAGGCTCACGGGATTGTATTTAGACCCACCTGCTTTACCAAACCCATGGCAAAAATCACGATCTCTGAGAAACTAACTGGTAACCATAAATTAAACCTATAGAATGAGATTATCCAGGAGACACCAGTGTTATGTGTTGAAAAACGACAAAGCTACCATAAAAAGAAAGAAAAACTACTCCATAACAGTTCCTCCAGCTTCACAACTCTACAGAGCCTTTGCAGAATATACAGACTTAATTTGAAGCACATAAAGTGAGAGAAGGGAGAACTTGCGTACCATTGAAATGTTTAATCAAGCAAAAAATAAGAGGACCCTGTGTGAGAAAGAGACATTTTGGGGAAAGAAAGTTGGAGCCGAGGGCTGGAACAGAGAAGCTGGTTGACGTGTTGTCAGATGGACCCGCATAACCTGGTAGGCAGATCAGAGAGGGGGGATACGTCATGCACAGCACGAAGCCCATTTCTTCTCGTTGTCAATTAAAGCGGGCGGCTTTGCACCTGCATGCGGATGCCAGACCGGCGCTCCCAGCCAGCATTCACCTCGGCTCCGAGCTCGCTGTCTGACCGCCTCTTAATGAGGAGCTTTGTGCGGATAAAGGGGGCTGGCGCGGATACTCAGGCGCCCATACATGGCAATTAGGGTGAACCAATCCCGGGGAGATCAAGGACTCGTGCTTCTCTCACTCTCTCTCTCTCTCTCCTTGCCTTTTTTACTCTTTGCTTAAGTAAGATGGACGGACTTTCACCGACTGAATATGGTCCTCATTTGAATCATGGCCGATGCCTCTCTCACTGGAGATGTTAGAGCCAAATTCACTTTTACACGGTATTAACATTTTTCATCAAAAGGACAAATCTTGGAGCATCATTCAATGTTTTAACCACTTTGTCCTGAATTTTAAGGGATTCAACACAATTTTTCATTTAATAGCACGTCTTTGCACAACAGTGAGACACTGTTTGAATCTTAAGGCACAAGCAGATATTGTCAGAGCAAAATTAAACAAATTGCTAATATAATGACGGTTGAGTCGGTTCCAAGAAACTCAAGAAATAAAGCTTGATTATCTGGTTTAAGCAGGGAAGTGTTTGGCACAGATTTTTGCAAGCTGTCATAGCTTGCAATGGTGAAACTCAGATTCAGATTTAAGTATGGCTTTTCACTTTAAACGGCACCACCCACAGATAATCTTATTGTCTTTAATGTGAGACTATAACGCCAGAGCTGTAGGCATCACCTGCATTGTGTGAATAATGGAAACACAGATAGCAGAGGAGCATGTGAAACGTCTATATAAATAAACAGCAGGAAGCTTCTTCTTTTTTTTCTCCCGTACTGATCAACATCAGAGATTTGTATCGCAGTAAGACTAATGAAGGAGATGCGATTCTGGCAGGTACATTAGAAAAGGAGGAAGAACAGAGAGAACAGCTCTGTAGCACAAAGACTTTCTCTTTACCAGGTCTGAAGACAAGGCTTTTCGTGAGCTGCAGCTGAAAAAGGTCGAGACATTGGCAGTGTGGGGAAAAAAGAAAAGTGTGAAGTTAAAGATACGTTCGACGAAAGAATTTTTTGAAAGAAGTGATTTCACATCAATCACAGCGGCGTCGGGAGAAAAAGATGTTGAAAATATTCGATTAGATGGGTAGATTTTTTTCTGTCTGGGTGTTCTTTCTGCAAATGGTAAAGCAGAGGGATTTATAAAGTAATTCCTAGACAAAGTCAAATTAGAGGTCTTGTCACTCACAGGTCTTACGTAAGTGGCTTGTCAAAGCAAACCCCTTTTTACAGGAGCATTCCAGCATCTTGCATGCATGAAAGCAATCGCTTTCAATATTGTGACTATTGAGGCTATTTTTACATGCAATATGCAATATATGCATATATATTTTATTCAGTTTTGCCATACCTGCCAGGCTACAAGATGACTCCAAACACGTCTAATTAATTCAGCGAAGGTGATCCATCACTGTGATTGAGAAGATAACAAACAACGAACGTGTTCTGCCAAGTTCCATCGGAAACGCTGCGGTGTATCGCGGCGTCCCGATGACCAGCCCACGCTTATCATGTTTCTAACCAAGCATGTAATTGTGTTGTTGCTGCCAACGACGCTGTGATGTTTGTGTACACTTTCATTTTCTTCTTTCTCATGCATGTTTTCAGTTCAGAAACTCAGTTTTTCATACATGCTAAATCAATTTTGAATTATTTTAATTATATATATATATATATATATATATATATATATATATATATATATATATATATATAGGCCCTGTGATAGACTGGCGTCCTGTCCAGGGTGTACCCTGCCTTCGCCCAATGATAGCTGGGATCGGCTCCAGCCCCCCCGTGACCCTGAATAGAGGATAAGCGGTAGACAATGGATGGATGGATGGATTTTTATATATATATATATATATATACATATATGTACATAGAAGCAACAATTGCTTTTGTATTTGCATGTGGAAAAACACTGTGTAGCTTTACCTGTGAAAATGAATGCACGTTTATCTGCGTATGTCTCGCAAAATCAATTCATATGTAACCCACATCATAGTGAGCATGGAAGTATAAAAAGCCAAACTATGCACAGTGAGGTCTAATTTTATGGGTTGGGTCTAAAAAGCACCAGACTTTCACCCAGGAGACTTGTGTTTGTGTCCCGTGTGACGTCTAGAACTACTTTCTGTCAGGCTTGGGCAAGGGAGAGGACTCAGATGCAGATTAGGAATGGGTTGAACAGGCTTTTATTCAAAAAATGTCAAAAAAACTACTTGGCTACAAACTTAAAGCTGTATTGTACGATTTGAAAGGTTTGAACCCCCCCCCCCCCCCCCCCACACACACACACACACCCTTCCCCTCTGTGCTCCTCCGAGCTCTATCGTTCTCCCCTCGCAGCCTCCCACCTCCCTCTTATTTTAGGAAAATAGTTCAGCGAAATGTGTTTCTGAAAACATTTTAGGTGAGAAATAAGCTATGCATTTAGTGAATCTGTCTTTATTTTAGATCGACAAAGCTCAGTTTGAAAGATTTTCGAGTGTTTGCGGGCGGCGCCGTCTCTGGAAACTTGCCGCTCTGCACCGGCATTACACGGCTTCTTACATAGATAATGAATGGGAACATTCCCTCCACTATAAACTCAGGCAGGACGCCGTTTAGTTTCCTGGTGGGTCCGGGACTTCCACAACATGTACAAAGCAGTAATAGTGTTTATTACGGCCACGCATGATGAAACATTATCGGTGTAAATGCAACGGGTGCCGGTCGGATTTCTCTCTCACCCCGACTGCAGTACGTCCCCGATCCCAAACTGCTCGGCGATAGCTCGCCATGATCCCCCCCCCCCCCCCCTCCTCCCCGCTGACCCCGCAGCCTCAGCCAAAATCACGTGAGAGCCCTGCTCCATACCTGAACTGCTCAGGGCAACAAGCGTCTTGTCCGCTCGTAGTTTCAAACGCGGAAGTGAGTCGGGACGAGACGTTTGCAGGAGCAGGAGAGTGAGCTACAGTGTTGTGCATGAACTAGTTCAAAAGAACGCGTTCATTTCTTTCTTTCTTTCATTTTTCTGTGAACTTTGAACTGAACGCAACGCATTTGTAAATAAAGAACTTGAACGTGAATTAGTTCAGATTGTGTAAAATGAACGACGAACGTTGTTGCGGTCCATTTAAACGTTACGGATTTTTTACTCTTGATGAGTCGAGTGACACGACCTGCTCGCACTTTAGAAACAGCATATCTCTTCTATAAGTTCAGCACATCACTCTGATTTCTTCACAGAGTTTGTGTGCGCGCACGCCGGGCTTGTGCAGCACTCCTCTCCACATCTCGGGTCCGCTGCCCCCCTGTTCAGACCAGACGCGTATTTCTCTGCAACGGTCGACAAGCGCTTCTGCTCAGCTGTTGTTCATTCAGAGCTATTTTTTCCCATCATGGGGAGAGAGACACACACAGACAGAGAGTGTGTATGGTCGTAGTGTACCATATGTGTGTGTTTGTGTGTTTGTTTGTTTTCATCTCTCTACTCCGTTTAGATACACAAATATGATCACATTTGTCAATCGAGAAAATTGCTTTTATTTTGAAAATTGACCGGATTGTCTCTCGTTTCTTTGTGTGACTTCCTGCCAGAATTGATGGGTCATTCCGTGTCATTTCATCAAATGCCTCCCACCTGACCATCTCAGAATGTCCTGAAAAAATTTGAGTACAAAGACACACTTGTTAATAGGACTAATCCAAAATATTAGGTCTCTACTGTCAACAGTTTTCTCATGAAACGTCATTGAATGAAGGGTAGTTTAGACGTTTTTTGGCATCATACTCTGAAAAGCCATTTTTAAACGACATTATCTGGAAAACTATCTCACCTGTGGCCTTCAAAATTTCTACAGTGTATATCTGTTACTAATATCCTCCAGACATGGAATATCAGGGGTGTAGCTCAATGATAACCTAGTATGGTAGGTACTTAAAATGAGGCTTGTTGAAATAAAGTAGTACATTTGAAGAGTGGCCTAGCTCCCATTTTTACAGATAAAAGACTTCTATCATTTCTGCCTCTATCTCTGGTGTTGGCTTAAACATTCTACAAAATATGGTCTCTCTTAGATTATTAGTTTCACAGTTATTAAGGCTCAAAAATGGAAGTTAACACATCTTTGCCCAACTTCAGAGTCATATTCCAAAAAACTGACAACACGTATCTGGTCCAAACTTACTTTATTTGAAAGATCATATTCTTGTTAAAATCATATTAAAAAATCAGGAGGGTGTTTTGCCTCATTTTGTCGCAGTGATTTTTTAAAAATCCTGATATTGGTGGGGTTTTTGTGGCTGGTTTTGGTATTGCATGTCCTAATATCCTACCAGTAAACATCACAGGAGGGCAATTCAAATGTGTTTTTTACCATTTACCAAAGACTTACATGTGACTAAATGCTACTGATAAATTTAGCCTTACGAAAACATTCAAATGTAGCACAGTTGTAGAGGCAATAAGTCCTTGAATGTGAGTTAAACATGCTGAAAGCAGCTTTTAATGTCTTAAACCGTGAACAAACATAGCATAATATTGAAGACTGTACATTTTGTCATACTGTAAGTATATAAATTACACAACCAAATCAAATAATAATCTTAATTTGAGCATGAGATTTTACATTACAGTACAAAAGTCTCCAAAGTTTGATATTGAATAACAGTTTGTCTCTCTTTATATGTGTGTCCCCACACCTCTGCACAGTATTGCAGGTGCGGAGAGACTAGTGCGCAGTATAACAGATGAAGTGCTTTTTGATTTAGTATTTTTTGTACTTTCCAAAGTATGGACACACTCCTGGCCAACTTCCTTTTTAATTGTGCTATGTGTGGCTTCCAACTTAACATGTCATCGATAATCACTCCCAGAACCTTATTCTCACGGACCCTCTCAATATTAACTCCGTTACTTGAATGTTGGGACTGTTGTTGCAGCCTCTTTTCCCATATAGCATGTATTTAGTTTTTCCAAGATTTAATGATAATTTATTTATGTTAAACCACACTTGAAGTTTGGCCATTTCCTGATTTACTGTTTCCACAAGTTGGTTCAAGTCACTCCCCGAGCAGAAAATATTTGTGTCATCCGCGAATAGTATTAATTTCAGAGTATCTGACACTTTACATATATCATTTATGTATAATATAAACAGCTTTGGACCCAGAACTGACCCTTGTGGGACCCCACAGACTATGTCCAAGCTAGTCGATGTGCTATCATTTATTTTAACATATTGGGATCTCTTGTGTAGATAGCTCTTGATCCACTGTAGTGCTACACCTCTAAGTCCATATCTCTCCAGTTTAGCTATTAAAATATCATGATTAACAGTGTCAAATGCTTTTTTCAGGTCTATGAAAATTCCTAAGGAATATTGTTTTTGGTCAATAGCGTCGGTAATGATTTCCACAGACTCTGCTAAAGCTTGAGCAGTCGAATGGTTCCTTCTGAAGCCGTATTGGCTGTCATATAACAATTTATGTTTGTTGATGAAGTTGTCGAGCCTATTGTTGAATAGCTTCTCTAGGATTTTTGACAGTTGTGGCAGTATTGAAATTGGTCTGTAATTGGTAAACTTGTGTGTGTCACCATTCTTAAACAGTGGCACAACCTTGGCAACTTTCATTTTGGTGGGAAACGTCCCAGTTTGAAATGACAGATTGAAAATGTAGGTCAGGGGTGAGATGATTCCATCTAATACTTCCTTGATTAATCTCATGTCCAGGTCGTCAGCATCAGTAGAAGTTTTGGCTACGTATTTGTTGACTAGGTGTCTAATCTCTGTGTCCTTCACTGGTGTGAGAAACATTGAGCTGGGATTTCTGTCTCCATCCTTATCAAAATGACTCCAGTGCAGGGGTGAGTCAGGGATGTTATTAGCTAACTCTGGCCCGATGTTTACAAAGAATTGGTTGAAACTATTTGTTATGACCTCCGGGTTATCCTCCTGCGTGTTGTTATACTTGAAGTAGGGAGGGTAGTTTGGTTTTTTACTTTTATTATTAGTCACGTTGTTTAGAATATCCCATAATTTTTTTGTATACTCCATGTTTTCTGCAAGTAAATTGCTGTAATATTCTTTCTTGCGTTCATTTAGGATAGTGTTTAACTTGTTTCTATACCGTTTGTATCTCACTTCTGACTGGGCCGTCCTTGAGTTAATGAACTGTCTGTACAGAGTATTTTTTTTTCTGCAGGCGTTTATCAATGTTTTGGTGAGCCAAGGTTTCTGTTCCTTATTCCGATTTGGGTGTCTCTTTTTCACAGGACAGTGTCTGTCGTACAGTGTTTTAAATATTTGCAAAAAGGAATCATATGCATCATTCACATCTGTTTCATTGTAAACATTATTCCAGTTTTGTCTCAGTAGCTCATTTTTCAGTGTATTCATTCCTTCTTCAGTTCTGACCCTTATGTATAAGTTTTTGTTCGGTGGCTGTCCCACAGTAAATTTGCAGTCATAGATAGCAAAGATGGGTAGGTGGTCACTTATATAATTTATCAGGAGTCCACTTGCTGTGTCAGTAACGTTAGTAAAGATATTATCAATCAGAGTAGCACTGTGTGTAGTGATCCTGCTAGGGCGTGTGATGAGAGGTTGTAAGCCCATTGTATACATCATGTTAGTGAACTCATCCATTTCCGTGTTTTGTTTTGGATTGAGCAAGTCAATATTTATGTCACCACAGATAAAAACTCTCTTCTGGCTTGTTTCAGAGAATATTTCACCCACACATTCATTGAAGTCTTCTATTTTTGAGTCAGGAGCTCTGTAAACACAGCTTATAACTATATTTTTGCCTTTCGTTACACAGATTTCAATTGTCACACATTCCAACAAGTGATCCACAGCTTTAGACATATTTTGTACTGTCTCATACTTGGTGTTACTGTCAATGAATAGGGCCACTCCCCCACCGCCTTTGTTCCTCCTGTTAATGCATACAAGATTATATCCATCCAGGAAAAAATCTGTGCCTTTGTCTTCATTAATCCATGTTTCTGACACCGCGATGATGGTGAAAGGGCTTTTGAAGTGATTTAGATATTCCTTGATGTGGACAAAGTTGGTGTATAGACTCCTGCTGTTAAAGTGAATTAGAGACAGTTTCCCATCCATTTCAATGCTATCATTGTATTGAACTTCAGTGTAGTACTGAAATTTCCCAGTCATGTTGAAATAGAAATGGTTGTCCGGGTCAATTCCTTCATTTGGGTCAGATAAGGTATCAGATAAGGTATAATCCACATGTCGATTTGTAGTGAGCTCCACACTTCCCTGCTCAGCAATCCTTTCAGATATTCCCATCAGTCTTTCAGTCCGTGTAAGAACCGTTTACACGGACTGAAAGACTTTGCTGTGCTGTAGTTAGGGAGTGTTTATGAGCCATACCTTAGTTATCGTATTTCTCCAGCTCATCCTTACTCCTGATCTGGATTACTTTGACTTCTTCTGCTGATGCTTGGTTTTGATGTAGATTCTGCAGTTTGCCGTCCAGGTGTGTTGTATCTTGCCATCCTTCCTCAGTTGACGAGCTCTTCTGGCGATGTCTGCGTTCTTTTTGGTGAGGTTCTCGTTGATGTAGACGTCCGAGCCTTTGAGCTTCCTGCCCTGCCTCAGCAGTGCAGTCTTGAATTTTCTGTTGGTGAATTTCAGCACAACAGCTTGAGTTGCAGACTCTCTCCTTCGGGGTAAGAGGTGACATACCTCAACGTTGTTGAAGTTCACCTCGATGTCTTTGCCAGTCAGGAACTCGGCCACCTGCATCTCCACAGATTTAATCTCAGATTCATCTGGCTCCGAGGCTGCATCAGCCGCAACCGCCCTTGCGTAGGTTGAAGGCCTGATTTTGAGGCCAGTCACAATCACCTCATTTAGTTTACCCTGTTGGTCCAGCTCCTCCACCCTGTTCCCCAGCTCCTTTATCAACTCGTCTTTCTCCGCAGCCTCCTCCCGGAGTTGTTTGACTTCAGCCATCAACTTTTGGAGAGGTTCCATCTTTTTCTTCATGTCTTTCAGCTCCGCCATCAGCCGTTCTTCAGCTTCAGTCCTCTTGTCTTCATTCTTCACCAGCTCTTCCTTCATTGCCTCCAGGCTTCCCTTCAGTGCCTCCAGGCTTTCGGTCAATAAGTCCAATTTAGAGTCAGTTTCAGCGTGGTTTTTCTTCGGCGGCGCCATTGTCACACTTTTATTTTTAAGAACAAGAACAAGTTATCTCGAAAACTTGTTTTTGTCTCAGCGCGCTCTCTGCTGCTGCTGCTGTCTCAGGGACACTCTCAAGTAGAGCCAATAGTAGCCATGCGGACCGGATGGCTTGGCTAAAGTTTGGCTCGAGTAAAAAAAAAAAAAAAAGATCGCCCCACAGGGAGGAAAAACAACATGGCTATGAAATGAAATGCTCTTGAACAAAAGAACACAAAAATGCAAACATGGTGGAGAATCCGTGGCAAGGCTATCGATCATGGCTGGAGGATCTTGACATGACATAGAGACAGCAACGCACAGGCACAATACAAGGGGAGATGCAGACTTAAATACACAGAGGGATAATAGGCAACAGGTGGGAACAATCAGGAATCAGGGATGACATCAGTCCAGGAAAAACATGAGGAAGGGCAAGTGACCTGAAACGAGAGGGGAGTTACTTTTTCAAAATAAAATAGGAAATTCACAAGACAAAAAACCAAGACAAGACAAACCTCACCGGCGTGACACTTTCTTCTAAACCACGATCTTTTTCATAAACATCAAAAAGTAGTTTAGTCACATAAAAACTAACCAAGTTGTTTCTTGTGAAGACGGAAGTTAATTGTGAAATGCATGTAAGGAGTGGATATGTTCCTACGATGACGTATTAGGGTCATTGTATTGAGAAAAAAACTCAAAAACTTTATAAAGTTGCAGATTTGCTACTCTTTTACGATGGGACACTCTAATCAAACTACGAAAAGACAAAACAGTCTGTTATACTATGATAACAAGTAAAAGCGACCGCTAGCATCTTAGTCCAACCACCCGATCAATAAACACCCATGGTGACAATTTGGCCCATATATAAAAAACAACCATCAATATCATCACCCTAAGGACCTTCATGAGCCTTTGTCACACGTTGTGATGTATTAATTCGAAAAAAATAATAACCTTTTTTCCTACAGTGGACCTAATATGCCATCATACATTCCATATGCACATGCTTACAAATGCTATACAACTAAAAATCCAATTAAATTTGCAGGAAACTGAATAGGGGCTGCATGGTGGTGTAGCACTGTCGCCTCACAGCAAGAGGGTCGCGGGTTCGATTCCCGGATCGGGCCCGGGTTGCATGTTCTCCCCGTGTCAGTGTGGGTTCTCTCCGGGTTCTCCGGCTTCCTCCCACAGTCCAAAGACATGCAGGATGGGGATAAGTTCATTGATGACTCTAAATTGCCCATAGGTGTGAATCTGAGCGTGAATGGTTGTTTGTCTCTACATATCAGCCCTGTGATAGACTGGCTTCCTGTCCAGGGTGTGCCCTGCCTTCGCCCAAATGATAGCTGGGATCGCGACCCTGAATACAGGATAAGTGGTATCTGATGGATGGATGGATGGAAACTGAATTGCAGATTGCAACAAACGTTCTGGTGCTGTATTTGTATTGTGCTTGTTTTTTTATATCTTTGGACAAGTCGATTCTTTATTGTGCATCCTATCAAAAATAAAGAAATCCCATTGTAGCTCCATTTGTCACTTTCAGTGGGAAAGCAGCCGCTTACAGAGTTTGTAACTGGGCCAGTTTGGTAATGGAGAGGCACAGAGTAAAATTCAGCTGCTTTTTTGTTTGACTTTGAATGGTGAAATAACTCCATGGAGAAGGGCTGGTTGGATCACACGTTGATGGACAATCATCGCCAGAGAAACGGATCGTGTGAAATGTGAAAAGAATGATCAGGCTGCTATTTTCAGTAATTCCAACAGAGAAAAAGGTTCTCTGCTTATGCTTATCCAATATGCTACCTAAACTCTCAGTGCATGCCGTGATATGTGAGGACAAGCATGTTATTCAAGGTTCAACAAGTGCAATGTTGGTCAGGGCTATGCTATCATGTGACCTTTAACTGGGGCCCATGCACATGATCCTGCTTATATTGATGCAACTGTCATGGTCCAACATTTCCTGAACTACACATTGCTGGCCTATGACAAAAGTACAAGGTGAATTCTGGTCCGGCACACTGTGGCAGGCTGCAGACAGTCTGTGGATAGCAACCAAAGACGACCTACGTGAAAGGTCCCCACGTCCCTGACATTCACAACGTCAACGCCTGATGTCACAGCAATTCGCAGCTGCTGCCAAGAGAGTAACATCTGCGCCCCGGCATCGTGATATATAGATTTGTTTGCCTAAACTGAGAATACACAGGGCCTCCTGTGCTTCTTCCCCAATCACGACATTTATCTTGAATGTGTCCTGAATTCAAACGGGACCAGAAAATAATTTCAATCTCGCCATAAGAATACATGCATCAGAAATTCATATTGAGGTCCCAGGTCCCATGACCGGAAATAGAAAGGCGGGACTTTGCCACTCTATTGCATTGGTAGCGTGGTAGCAACCTGTCAATTACAGGGTAGCCACCCCCTAAAGCATACGCTTATTTGACTCTAAATGGACCATAATGTACTAAATGAACATCATGCTGGATTGAAGAAGACTTGAAACTAGAATTTGAGACCATAAACTCATGTTTACAATGTTTATTGAGATAATACATCAAGAATTAGGGTAATTTTCTTCTCTAGACTTCCATGTAATTTGACTTATTTTCGCAACCAGAGGAGTTGCCCCCCAATGGCCAGCAGAGAGAATGCAAGTTTAAGGCAACACATAAAAAGGGGAACAAACCCAGTAGGAACGAGTGATAGGCACAGCCAGACAAAGACAGGATTACTGGACAGCATGGGTTAGAAATAAGATCTCCCGGCATCTTCTTTTACTTCTTTAGAAACACATTCCACTGTGCTCACTAAAGATATAATACATTTGTTTTCTCTAATTGCACTCAGTTCTTCCTTGGGCTCCCTGATAGCAACACTCTAGCATTGGTGGAAATTAGACTCATTAGACAAGATTTTCTGCCTGTGAATATGACTGCTGTTTTTATTTTCATCTTGAGAGAGAACAAACTCCAGTTTCTTGTATTTTCCTTCTAACTTACATCATGACCTGAACTAGCTTGTTTTTCATTTGCATCTCCTGGCACGATATATACAGTATATAATTTGAATTGGTAGTATTAAGCTGGTTTAGTAAAGTTACAGCAACTATGAATGGACAGCTTCCAGCAAAATATTTCAACTCATTTGCAAGATTCGGTGATATTTAAGGTCCATTTAAGTAATACTGTGCATGTGGGTCCTTTCAAAGATATATCATTGAATTACAGGGTGAGGAAAAACTGTGTTCACAATCATCTCAAATCTAGCATAATATAAAAAGGGGCAAGGACATTAAGGACTCAAATAGAATTCCAAAACTACATTTCAAGCCATTTTGCATTAACAAACATCACATTCATATACAATTCAACAGCAGAGATAAGATGACACAAAATACACATAATTAAGGCAAGGCCGCCACGCACCGCAGGACTGCCAACGTGCAGAACTCCTGGGCAAAGAAGAAGTCCAACACCAAGCCATTAAATATGACAGAGACAGGTCAGAGGATGAATTTGAAAAGGTAAAAAGCTGCTTATCTGTGTGTATGAGCAGGCGCACATTGAGGATTGTGTGCGGTCTTTGTTGCATGATTCTTTTCCCTCCATATCTCGGTGCGCATGTGGACAGGTAGGCGTGATGAACAGATGCACAAAGGAACATTTATGTCCCTGACAACAACATTGGACAAGTAAAAATATTCTCCAACTGGGTGAATGAACTCTTTTAGGATGCACAAAATCAGACGTCAGGAACCACTCGTACAACCGTGCTCAAGTGGCTCGTATGGGAGATTTAGGAGAACTCACAGCCAATGTTCTCATATTTTGAATATATGAGTCATGTGTACTTAGCCTGCTGTTATTGAAGCCTATGTTTTTCACAAATGGACTGTGTATTTCATTACCTTGAAGCAATTTTGAGTTTGAAAAAAATATTTATAAATTCAACTTCATAATTACACAATTTGACTTTTTTGACTAATTTTTGCATTTTTAATTTTAGGTTAATATAATTATAAATGTAGCTCACTGATTCTTGAGATAAGGGACAAAACATGTCCCACATCAAAATGTTTCAATTTGTCTTAAAAAACAATAAATTATTTATTTTAAAAAGGCTTTAATGGGATATGAAATACTTTTGTATGTGTACACCCTTAGTTTTGTATATATTTATATTATTTCATAGTAATTTGATAAAATACCGGCACTGTACTATGAAAGCCCATGCAAATGAACTCGTCCTCTGTAGAGGTCACAGTATCAAACTGCCGAAAATAAGTGTTTTAAAATGCCCAAAATGTCCAAATATTAATATGAGGTTAATTGTATGGCTTAATAAAATACCACAAAACATTTAAAGTGGACATTCCATTATTTTATACATTTACCACAGCCTCTCAAAGTTTGTCCTTAATTCATGTCAACTCCGTAAGATATTTTTCAAATTCTAAATAAATCAGGCATATTTTGGTCAGCCTTAACCCTGACGACCCCCTTTGACTCCTTCCTGCTGATGGATGCAGCAGTCCAACACATGGTCTTGTAAGTTTTACATTTTTTAAAATATTCAGCAAACAAGTTGAAATCTCTGTGGTCACAGCTAGTGTGTGTCAACACTGTCTTCAAATTAGGGGTGATTTCAATCAATAATTTTGAAATAAAAGTTGGTATTTAGGTTTAGTTTAGTGGCAGCTGACAACTGAGAAAAATCTAAATGGCTACCATTTACTAGATATGAGTAATTTGAAAAAACATGTAATTTTTTCAACTCCGTCAGACGTCAACTCTGTCAGATATTTCGTCTGACGGTGTTGACATGTGAGCTGACGGAGTGGAAAAGTGCTCCCAAAGCCTTATTAATTAATGAATAACAACTACATAACATGATAATATAATCTAATTAAAGGTGACATATGATGACAAAACCCACTTTTTCTGGGATTTGGGGTGTTGTTTGGGGTCTTTGGTGCTGCGACACACATTCAAACTGTGAAATAAGGCCGTACATGCTTCTTTGAGTGAGAAACGGATTTCTGAAAATACTTTTTTTCTCAGATGAGCCTGTCAATTTTGACGCTTACTCTGATGTAGGAATAAGGCACATTTGAATATTCCCACCATTCTAGGTCAGTGCCCACGACCCACCTCCCCATCCTCTGCTCATTAGAACATTCATAATGTCTTCTTGGGGATACGCCCAGTATGTCTGCCCAGTATTTGTATGCAGAAACACCAAAATCATATCAAATTGTTCGGGAAGTCCTTACAGCGATGATGCCCAAATGTGAGACCAGCGCAGAAGCAGAAAATGGCTCTTTTTCTCCACGTTTCTGTCTCCCTCAGCCTGGTGGGGACTTCAAGTTGCCACGGTAACCCTTTAACTGTGCCTCAGGCCAAAGCTACAGTTAAAGGGATAGTTCACCGCTACGCAGGTGGTCTAGTGGTTAGAGCGCATGCCATGTACGCATGTACGCATATATGCAGCCGACCCTGTTTCGAATCCTGACCGGAGGTTCTTTGCTGCATGTCACATCCCCCTCTCTCTCCCATGTTTCCTCTCTGACCACTGCTAAATAAAAGGCGTCTATGCCAGAAGAAATATCTTAACAAAACAAAAACAAAGGGACAGTTCAACATTTTGGCCCATTGCCATAATCCCTATATTCACAGCAGTAGGTTCGTTACCTTTATTTGTCGGTGTAAACTATTTTTAGCTGCTCAGAGCTTTGCTACAGAGGCTAATGGGATTTCCTGGTTTCCCTCATCAAACTCATCAAATACACAATCCAACAACTCCAAAATGCTTTTGTGGACAAGTTGTGACCTTCACATTCACCACGCTATGTGATGAAAATGTAACGTTACGAGACAGAGCTGTTTTAAAAGAAAATTCATGTTTTTCTCTGTATTTGCCTCTAAAACAACTCTGTCTTGTTTGAAATCTCTGAAGAATCTCATCATAATGTACACACTCCAGCAGTAGCCCCTGTGGTCCGTTCAAAATTTCCCCAGGAACATTTTGACATTTCATGTGTGCCTTAAAGATCCTGTGACCAGGTACTCCTTGTTTGAAGTTTGATATCCTTTCCCTTGATAGTCTCTCCCTTTGCCATGTTCAGAAAATGCTACATATCCTTAATCAGTTTAATTGACCATTAATTTGTCAACACCGTCAAATGTGTGTCAACACCGTCAGTTGTGTGTCAACACCGTAAGATGGAGGTTTTTCATGTTTATACAAAAATGCATATTTCTGTTGTGCAATTGACTGGGTTCATACATTAAAATACCAACTTATTTACATGCATCAGTGTCTTTTGTGCACAAAACCAATGATTGTATATATAAAAATGAAAAAAATACTCAACGAAATGAAGGCAATTTAAAATGGCTCATTTAAAAACAATGGAAAATAATATTAAAAGTGTATATAATGCAATTTATCACTTAAGATTGTTAAGGCACACCATTTCTACACACTTAAAGATTTCACAGTGTTGGTAAATTGATCAAACACACAAAAAAACTATTTTCTTGTGTCAGACGGAGTTGACAAATGTTAAGTTACTCACTGAGTAAATGTCAATTTTGATAAAAATTGGTTAAATAAATTGCCTGTTCCTTTTCATGGTAGATAGATGAGACCTGTGTTTATGAAGATATCCAATTCAAATTAATTTGGCATTGATTTTTTGTTTGTCACTTTTCAAAAGTACTTTTGTCCCTAATCTCAAGAATCAGTGAGCTATATGGCCTAATGCAATCACCAGTAATTCAAATAGAATTTGGATGCTATTGTAGAACACTACAATATCAATATGAACCACTCAAACTGCAAAATTACTGAAATGCAGTTGTCGATGTTTTTTCATATCGAATCGTATCTCTTTTATTTCGGACGCAACTAAGGTCATTCGGGTGATCTGCACCATTTATTACGTCTCTGCTTCCTCACAGTTAAATCATCATAAAAAAAAAATATTTTGTTGCCTCTTATCAAAAGGCTGTGAGTAAATTCAAGTTGCAGCAGTGATACTGTGTATATGCTAAGGTCTTTTATTGTAAAGGAGTGATACTGTTATGCAGGAAATTCTTTATGTGTGTTGTGATGCTCTGTTCACATTAAATATATTCTTTTCATGGATTTGTCTCCATCATCCGAGATCAGAGGCCCAATGCATGATGGTACATAATGCTCGGTTTGTGACCATCGGTTGTACACTTTTTTCAAGGTAAATTGTATGTGTGTTACTTTGAGCCAACTACTGTATATAGGGTGTTATAATTCTCACTATAAATTCAAACAGTACAACAAGGCGAACTCTCTATATCGTAGACTAGATGGTGAGCAGCTATTGACATGTTTCTTATTGATCTGTGAAAAGGACAAATGAGGAAGGACACACTTATATGTATTACTGTGGCGATATGCTACAATCCAATTATCAATTCCGCTTTGATAGTTCATCGTTTTAAAGCTGGACATTAAGTTATCTGAATTAGAATTGTTAGGAATGTTTGCTGAATGTGACATGGCACACTCGTATGAAAAACAATGGAAGAGAAAGTTTAGATGAGAATACGAAAACATGAGGTCCATTGAGAGTATTTTTCTTCCAGAGAAACGTCAAAGAAACTAAATTAATAACACCCATCACCGCCTCCGACGCTGACGAGTGGGTGGCTGGATGGCCGAGGGTCAAGACTCCACCGCGGAGGCCGTAGCGGCATAGCGCCATTGTAACAGCAAGTTGGGCCCGCAAATGACTTCTCTGGCTTCAGGCTCAATGACGCACGTGTTGACCTGAAACGCATATCAGTGGGCGGAGGAACATCAATGCTCCATCTGATATAGGTGCCCAAGGTTTAACGTTTGCACCAATTACAGCGCAGCATTGACTGATGTTTGATCCGAGAGGTGACCCCGGCGGGGGCTGAGTGTGTCTGTGTGTGTTTTCTCTGTAGCGTGTTAGATCTGGTGCACGTACCCTCATTTCCATTTCATTCCTCAGTGAATGTGCTGTATGCATATGTGTTCGTGTAATGTATTCAAGGCGTAGCTCAAAAGGCTTGCAAATAAGGGTTAGGGCAGAACCACCACCGACTCAGATGGCGTCAGAGCAGCAGGTCTGAGGCAGAATTCAATCAATACTAAAAGAATGAAGCTCTGTTTCGGCTTTGATGTGGCTTAATATTCATGTTCCCCAACTGGTGATACAAGCTATAAGGTGGCTGCACCTCTGTGGCCCAGGTAGTCTTGGCTGTATTTGCTTGTTTATCTGTACTTGCATGCATTTACTCGTACCCTTCGGCATGTTGGTGCACCTCGACGAACGTGAATAAAAATCAGCAATCTTTTTACGTTTGCATTCATATGAAAACAACTTTTAATAGACAAACTTTCCATCCTTTTAACCAGTGGAAAGGCTGGCGGATTGTCTCGTATGGCATCTTTACAGTTAATTAGCAACGATATTTACTGATTGACTATAAAGGTTCACAGTGAATCCAAATGTACAGCAGCTGCTATGAACGTATAGCAGACCCTGAGAAGCTAAAAAGGCCGTTCCCTGTAAGATGTACTCAGGCATTTACATCCTGCATATAATATTTTTAGCACACACTGTGTCAGCTATTCTCCGGGATTCATTAAAGCGCTGCCAGTGTCTGACTGATTAAATCACTGCCCTGCAACATTAAAAATATGATCCATATTTGGAGGGGGAAAGAAATACCGTCACACTCTTGGGACAACGATGCTGTGAGCAACCGGCGGGTTCCATTCACCAGCAGAACTCTCAAATAAAACCCAAACTACTTTCGGGGCTTAACGCCACTTTGAGGTAAAAAATGTTTTAACAATTCCTTTAAGGTGATATTGCTCCGAGCGTCATGATTTATTTTGCAGTCTCTCAAATGTGCGAGAGAGGGGCGCAAGGCGTGAATCAGAGGGTGATGCAGTCGGCTGCAATCGATGATTAGGTACTGCATGATCGTATCAACGCGCTCACTATCATTTGTTTCTCAAACCACATTGTGCCCTAAAAGACTTGCTTTTTTCTTTCCAGACTCCTACGCCCACCATCTTTACCTTTTCTCTCTGAGTTATAAGCCTTGCTTTGCCAAGGTTGGCACATTCACGCTTAACATATTTCTTTTCTATTTTGACCATCTGTCTCTCTCGCAAAAACAGTTCTGCTGTTCCCCTCGATGCTTTTTGACTGATCGCTCTCTCCCTCTCACTCTTTTTCTTTTGCTCATCTCCATCTGCCAAAAATGCCTGCGATTAAAGATTGTTACATAAATTAGATGGCCCGGCAGTTTCTTTTAAATGGCTCTTTTGCTTCTCTGTTCTTCTCCAAATTCAATGTAGTTTAGATTCCCTGCAGTCACGTACCATGGCAGTACCAAAGCAAATAGTCTTCCAGGGTGCCTGGTTTAGTTTTTAAGCAGAGACCCAGGATGTCATTATTCTATGTGCATATGTCATTAGTGCAGAAATGTGAACATCACACCTTCAACTTAATACCTGGTGGTAGAAGGGAGAGTAGGAGGAGGTGAATACTCACAGCTCATGCCTAATTTAGACTTCTGAGTTGCAGACATGGTTTGTGGCGCTCCCAGGGAGCCGCAAGAGACTTGCAGCTGAATACGTTTGATTGGATGTTGGACGGTGGGATTTCTGGAAAACAAATTTCACAGTTTTAATTGATAATGTAATTACTGTCCCATTCTGTTTAGTGTGTCACAGCCAACCTAAATGGAATATGTCCCATAATTAATTACACCTGTATTTGCCCTTCAATGACATGCAACTCCTGTCTCCTCATCTTCCATATTTGTTTTTCTAGCTGTGGAGTTGTGTCACTTGTGTTGGGCTAAACTTGTGTGGAACTATTGCATCATATCTATGAAATAAATAAAAACCCTGCCTGACAAAGGATTTGAAAAGTGTGGGTCCAAATCTGAAATAACACGTCGCACAGCATTCGCCGCAGTACTACGTGGGCTTGGAGGTGCGTGCACCAGCTCACACAGAATGCATAGGTGCACGGCGTCTCGAAATCAGCCATAATCCCGCTCATACTAATGCTCTTAGAAACTCCGAGGAGTAAACTGACCTATTCTTTGGACTGAACAATGCTGCATAAATAGCCTTCTAAATGAGGAGTGAAGCTCAGCGTGTTTGCGTGGACGGGGGTTACTCGGATGGTCAAGCAAGGGCCTGTGGGAGGCCGTGACTCTCTCTATCAGAAGGAGGCTATGACAGATCTTTATTGTAACTGGCCTTGGAGGTAAAAAGCAACGCTCATCACCCTCATCGGCCTCCCACCGAGCTCCCGGTCCCCATTATCTCCCGCCCGTTCCAATTCATTAAACCTCCGGCGAGATGGGTGAGAGTGGGGGACGACACGGTGGAGTGAAAGATCGCCGTTCCTTTGATGCCTCGCCATTAAACGGCCGCTAGTTGACAGAGAAATGTTAATGGCGTGAGAAATGTTTGATAAATAGTCTTTGAATGACACAAACCTGTGTGTTCTTTTCAGGCGGATCATGGCCAGCAGAAAAAACATGTCACTGGAGGTTAATGCATCCGCCATTATCCTCAAGTCAGTTATGCATCATGTGTGTGTGTGTGTGTATGTGTGTATGTGTGAGAAAGACAACTTGACAGATCCCTCTGAAGCACTCACCAGTTTTCCCTCCAGTCTTTCTCTTGTCTGTCTTTCAATCTGGGCAGCCAACAGACCGCTTCTCTGATATTATTTCACCTTTTGCAACTCCGTGTCTCGGCCTGTATTTGTGATCTCACCTCAGCTCAGGTAAACCCAGGTGAGGATCCGGGCTGCTGATCAGAGCTTCGGTATGAGCGCATCTTCCATCATTCAAACATTGATGCCCCTTGTTGTAGGAAGATGCTGCCTCCTCTCCTCCTGTCTTCATGTCTTCCTGTCTGTTTGCTTTCCTCCGGGCCTCAGAAGATGCAGTTTTACCTCTGACCGCTGCTTTGAAAGAAATTAAATGAGAGCTGAATGTTATTGTTCCTGCTGCACATCATGGCCGAAGTCTCGCTCAGGGGTCATTCCGTGTCATTTCATCAAATTTCTGAAAATCTTCCCACCTGACCATCTCAGAATGTCCTGAAAAAATTCAAGTACAAAGACACACGTGTTAATAGGACTAATCCAAAATATTAGGTCTCTACTGTCAATAGTTTTCTCATGAAACATCATTGAATGAAGGGTAGTTTAGACGGTTTTTGGCATCATGCTCTGAAAAGCCATTTTTAAACAGCAATATCTGGAAAACTATCTCACCTGTGGCCTTCAAATTTTTTTACAGAGTATATATGTTACTAATAGCCTCCAGACATGGAATATCAGGGATGTAGCTCAATGATAACCTAGTATGGTAGGTACTTAAAAAGGGGCTTGTTGAAATAAAGTAGTACGTTTGAAGAGTGGCTGAGCTCCCATTTTTGTAGATAAAAGACTTCTATCATTTCTGCCTCTATCTCTGGTGTTGGCTTAAACATTCTACAAAATATGGTCTCTCTTAGATTATTAGTTTCACAGATATTAAGGCTCAAAAATGGAAGTAAACACATCTTTGCCCAACTTCAGAGTCATATTCCAAAAAACTGACAACAAGTATCAGGTCCAAACTTACTTTTTTTGAAAGATCATATTCTTTTTAAAATCATATAAAAAAATCGGGAGGGTGTTTTGCCTCATTTTGTCGCAGTGATTTTTTAAAATCCTGATATTGGTGGGGTTTTTGTGTCCGTTTTTGGTACTGCATGTCTTAATATCCTACAAGTAAACATCACAGCAGGGCAATTCAAATGTGTTTTTTACCATTTACCAAAGACTTACATGTGACTAAATGCTACTGATAAATTTAGCCTTACGAAAACATTAAAATGTAGCACAGTTGTAGTTACAGAGGCAATACGTCCTTGAATGTGAGTTAAACATGGTGAAAGCAGCTTTTAATGTCTTAAACCATGAACAAACACAGCATAATATTGAAGACTGTACATTTTGTCATACTTTAAGTATATAAATTACACAACCAAATCAAATAATAATCTTAATTTGAGCATGAGATTTTACATTACAGTAGAAAAGTCTCCAAAGTTTGATATTGAATAACAGTTTGTCTCTATGCTCACTATGAGACAATATGTGAGTTATGATCAGAAATGGTGGATAGGAAGTATCAGAGATGTTTCAGATGAAGATGAAGATGTACTGGTTCAGTTCATGCACCCACATGACCCTACCAAGAGTTTCTACTGGCCAAGAAGAGAAGACATGTGCAATGTCCCACTGCAGCATAGAATTGCAAGATTTGACGTTCCCTCTACAGAAACTGGGCGCATGTATGCCATCAAAAAAGATGAGCACAACAGAGCAGAGATGTACATTAGACAATTTGTGACTGACAAATTAATGAATGTGACGAAGGAATTGGATCTAAAAGATGAAAAATGTGTGATCCCTCATAGTGAGCATAGAGACAAACTGTTATTCAATATCAAACTTTGGAGACTTTTGTACTGTAATGTAAAATCTCATGCTCAAATTAAGATTATTATTTGATTTGGTTGTGTAATTTATATACTTACAGTATGACAAAATGTACAGTCTTCAATATTATGCTATGTTTGTTCATGGTTTAAGACATTAAAAGCTGCTTTCAGCATGTTTAACTCACATTCAAGGACTTATTGCCTCTACAACTGTGCTACATTTGAATGTTTTCGTAAGGCTAAATTTATCAGTAGCATTTAGTCACATGTAAGTCTTTGGTAAATGGTAAAAAACACATTTGAATTGCCCTCCTGTGATGTTTACTGCTAGGCTATTAGGACATGCAATACCAAAACCAGCCACAAAAACCCCACCAATATCAGGATTTTAAAAAAATCACTGCGACAAAATGAGGCAAAACACCCTCCTGATTTTTTAATATGATTTTAACAAGAATATGATCTTTCAAATAAAGTAAGTTTGGACCAGATACGTGTTGTCAGTTTTTTGGAATATGACTCTGAAGTTGGGCAAAGATGTGTTAACTTCCATTTTTGAGCCTTAATATCTGTGAAACTAATAATCTAAGAGAGACCATATTTTGTAGAATGTTTAAGCTAACACCAGAGATAGAGGCAGAAATGATAGAAGTCTTTTATCTGTAAAAATGGGAGCTAGGCCACTCTTCAAATGTACTACTTTATTTCAACAAGCCTCATTTTAAGTACCTACCATACTAGGTTATCATTGAGCTACACCCCTGATATTCCATGTCTGGAGGAGATTAGTAACAGATATACACTGTAGAAATTTTGAAGGCCACAGGTGAGATAGTTTTCCAGATAATGTCGTTTAAAAATGGCTTTTCAGAGTATGATGCCAAAAACCGTCTAAACTACCCTTCATTCAATGACGTTTCATGAGAAAACTGTTGACAGTAGAGACCTAATATTTTGGATTAGTCCTATTAACAAGTGTGTCTTTGTACTCAAATTTTTTCAGGACATTCTGAGATGGTCAGGTGGGAGGCATTTGATGAAATGACACGGAATGACCCTCAGTAGGAAGAGAATCATGCTGTTTGGAAACAGCCTGGGCTCCTTAAAGTGATATTCCCATACAATACAACATGATCGTTAATAGAGTTTTGATGGATCACGTTTGCTTCAGAAATATATTTCTGATATTACATTTCTTACAAATACAGAGGAGGACTGGGGTTGATGGCTGGGTCAAACAAACACATGACTTTCACCCAGGAGACTGCTGTTTGTGTCCCATGTGAACGCAAAACCCTTTTTTTCATTTACCTCTGTATCTGGAATGACGTATCAAACTATACTTATTTTAAGCCAAACTGTGATGTTTTACTGCAATTAGGATTTAAGTAATTGCCTTAACATTCCCAAATCATTTTGTTGCATTTTCTTGGTTTCAGTTTAAAAATGTTACCCTTGTGTCTATAACTGTGACCGTAATCTTTGGAGAAAGTATGTTTCCCTGAAATAAATGCAGCTGCAATTTAGACGTATAGGAATGTGATCTTGTAGGTGACGGAGTTGGGAAGGTGTAAACAAAAGGTTTTTATCTTTTTGGGGTGAAATAGTAAGAGTAGTTTTTGGAGCAAGGACAGTGGTGTAAACATCACTTTGTTTTTTTGCTTGAATTTTTTTTTTTTTTTTTTTGCAGGTTTTAGACAATTTACTCCAAAATGTAAACTTTGAATCACAGCAAATGATTGGGCCGTCTTATGAATCTGCATGTCTACCAATCCAGGCAGCCCCTGATTTGTTTTATAAAAATGTATTAACAGACTTTTGAAACTTGCATGTCTGCTTACAAAAATGAATGGGAGTCTATGGCCGGCAGAAGCAAACATATAGTCTAAACCTGATTAGACCATGCATTTGTTGAACAATGGCAAAATAAAGGATGTGTTACACTGGCATCGTCCTTTCAAGGGGGAAGTACATACGTTGTGTTTTTCCCAATGTGATCTCACAGAAATAAATGAAAGGACCTCTGCTTTGCATTACATGTTGGTGGCATGTAACGTGTTCAAATGACTCTCCGCCCCTGTGGAAGCAATTTAGTTATAGGCAACAAAAATACTTGGTTAGGGTAGAAATTAATAAGCTACATTTGCTAATTAAATTAATGTCGTCATACAGGACATAAACACCGGTCTCCTGGGTGAAAGTCCCATCTTGACCCATCCATCATCCCCACCCTTCTCCCAACACGGACACTGATGAAAACATATTTTTGTTGAAGCTGAGAATTAGCCTCGTCTTTCTATTGGTGCTGATTTCGGCTCATCATTTTATCACATTACATTGAGAGGGCATGACCCGGATATCTTTGCCCTCCTTTCGGACTTCCCAGCTTGTGCCGAAAATGGCATCCACTGGTCTGGTTCAAGGTGTTGACATGGATGCCCAGAGCAAATATCAGAATAATTTCTAATTATTGCAGTCTGCTGCAGATACTGAATCATCAATACCAGTTGTGTGGTTAATTCTAGGGCCAGATCAAGAGTTTGTGGGACTGAAGCTTTCTATAGGCTGCTAAGCACCTATTGCTCAACGACACCAATGGCTAACACCAAGCCACCAAACAAACAGCATTGCCACTTGTGTGTGCAAAAAAAAATCTTTGGCTCAAAGAGACTGTGTCCAGGGATTTTCTAAAATTGCTCTTGCTGAGTTCAGTAATAATACTTTGAAAAATGATAAGCGGGTCACTGAGCAGCACCGGGGGGGCCGCCGAGGAAAGCACTCCGTCTCGCTTCTCCTCACGTTAACTCTCTTAATATTAACTTCTGTGCAAGGTATCACATTTTTGGGGATAAGAGGGGAGCGAGTCAGCGTGAGCTCTAAATATCTTGCTGAGAAACAACAGAAGCTATTACCATGGTGCATTATTTCCTCGCTGCCCTGTGGTGGCTTAGATGGGACTCCGGAAAAAACAACCCAAAAAACAACAACAACAACAACAAAAAGCATTACACACATTAAGCACTCCTGTTTACTCCAGGCAAGGCACTGTCATTTTCAAGACAGGAACATTTGCTCTGTCATGCTCTCTTCATTCTCTCTCTCAGCCTCGACTTCACTGATACTGTCATTGTGGAAACAGCAATTTGCTCAGTCACTCTCTATCACCCCTCCCGTCTCACCCCCTCTCTCTCTGCTCTCCCCCATCCGCCCTCCACTCGTTCATTCCTCACTCTCTCCTTCCCTCCTCAACACAGACCAGCTAACATGCAGCAGCTTCAGTCCTGGCCGTGTGAAGACTCAGCACAGCCATTCGTGTCTTTTTCTGTTCACGTCATGCAACTCAAACAGTGTGGGGAACGATTCCACTGCTTCGGGGGAAGAAAAGAAAGAGAACACAGCCATGCTTGGATAGGGTGCACTAAGACACAGTGCCATCCCTGAAAGTATTAAATGCAGCCAAAAATATAAATCCCTTTAATGATGCAATGGAGGATAAAAAAAAAAAAAAACACAAGAAGGTCAATAAACCCAGACACATTGTAAATCCCCACAGGAATATTACAATGATGTATCATCAGGCACCCTAAGCACCACTCCACTCCAAAACCCTGGCAAACACGAGCACATGCTCCTTAAATCATTCTTAACAAAGGGCCATATTCATTCCACCTTTTTTTCTTGTGGTGTGGAAAGCAATACAAACTCCTCCTGGAAAGCCGTTTTGCTTGTGTTTGAAGTGTCTTTCTGCGCCCGGCCGCATGGTGGCGACCTGCGCTGCGCTGCCAAAGCACATCGATATCCCAACATTTCCTCATACAGAACCCGGGACTCGTCCTCATCCGACGCACACACACCGGCAGCCGGGCACTCTCTCCTCCGCGGCAATGCTCCAGCCATGACGGCGTGACTGCGGGCAAGTTTCCTTTCCACGCCGTCCCTTCGCTCTCTGCTCTCCGAGCCGACTGCGAACTTCTCCTCAGCGCTCCTGTCAAAGCAGAATAACCGACCTTGACAGCGCGCCGTGGGCAGGATTCGAGTTAAAGTCTGTCCGCTGTGTGTGTGTTTTTTTTCTTGGAGGGAGGAGGAGGGGGGCACGAAGAAGAAGAAGAAGAAGAAGAAGAAGAAGAAGAAGAAGAAGAAGAAGAAGAAGAAGAAAAAAACTGTAACCATTCGGGTTGCGGAGGTTGAAGTTTGAAGTTAAGAGGAAGACAACGGCACCAAGGACGCACAAAGTGTCAGTGGAAGTCTTACAGGTGCAGACACATGGGCCTGATCCGGACGTAACCTGGATTCATCGGACTGAGCTGCAGCCAAGACTTCAGAGAGCCAACTAAGACGGTTCCGGCACCTAAAGGAGAACACCTTCCAAGCCGGTCCCTGCTGCGTCTGCGGAATAGGAACACATTCATTTGTTTATAAAACAAACATACAGAGATTCGGTTCGAGCATATTTCTCCGGTGGCGACGGGCTGCGACGGCGGCTCGGGGGGTTTGCGCTCCGTCCGGCTCGTGCAACGACAGGTTTCCCAGACAGAGAGACCCGACGGGCGGCCGAACATCAGCGGAACCCCACTTGGAAACTCGGACACGGTAGCACGCCTCCACCTCACCGAGCACTTGTTGTCCAGTCTGCCCGGGTTTGGGACGATGTTCGGGGGTTCCTGGAGCAGATCGATGTGGCGCGCCACATGGATTTTATTTTTTTCCTTCCTCGTCCGCTCCACGCAAGCTCAAGGTAAGAGGGACGGCGCATCGGGGGGATCGGCACTGGATGCGGGTCGCGTTTCCGCTCCGGTGGCGTCGGCTCTGCGATGTGCTCATTACGCCTTTGCCTTTTTGCACGCGAACCTATCATTTCCCCATTAGGGGACCGTGACACGGCTCCTCCTAATTGCAGGCTGGTGTGACACGCATTGAACGCCGATTTCACACGTCAAGTGAGACTTTGTACGCGCGGCCCTAACTTCACCTCAATCTGAACTTTATCAAGTTGGGATGATGTGATGCATGTTGGGGGCTGTGGGGTTTGAATGCACGTTATTCATGTTTAAAACACCCGAACTTATTCTTTTACAGATTTCACAATATTCCATGAATGTCTCATTAGAAGCCCAGCTGTTAAACACAAAATGTTAATCTGATTAATAAGGACGAATGAATTAAATCAGCCGAAAATTAAACTTTGCGCGCGTAAACGAGTCGCCGTAAACAAACAACAGCGAGGCCCCGTGCATTAGTATGCGGCCAGGGACGCGAGCGCGTGCGTGCAAGAGCATTAAATGTTGGCAAATTAATTGGTTCTCTGAGAATTATGCAGGCTGGTTTCCCCCAGAGCGCGAGAAGGGGCGCAACAGCCGAGCGTGGCGCTTTTGCAAGGACTGAAAACGGTTTCTTCTCCTCCTCCTTCTTCTCTTTCTCTTTTTCACGAGTGGTAATAATCCCACAAGATCCCTGTAATGTTCCTGTGGAGACTTGGATTGCGTCTCTGGTCCCCAGCAGAGAGTACGACTGTAACCTCAGGCCTCTCTCTTCTATTTTTAGAAGAGTGGTGGTTGTTTTTAGGGTATGTGTACAGTGGAGTGATACTCTCAGAAATGATGATATCCTTAATGACAGTTTGATTGTGCAAGGGGGAAATGAATGTCTGCTGAAGACTTTTTTTGTGACTACCGGTACATGTGGACCAGAATGGGGTCTGTAGTCAGGGCCTTTTTAAAAGGAGGTGCATGGTGACACAAGGGGGGGGGGGGGGGGGGGGTTGCACACAACGCTGCACACGACTCTCCACTGGGATAATTGGGATTCAGGTATTGCTGCCACTGCAAGGAGGGAGTAATACCTCTCAAGATAGACTCTAAGCCCTCAGTGATGCTCCCTCAATAATACAACGCAGAGCAGATGAAAAAACAAACAAGGCAGATATCCATCATTCATGAGGGCATATCCTAGTGCCTGACATTTACAGGAGATTGATAACTGCCGTGTCCTAGGGATTAAGAGTCCTGACATTGTTGCTTCCCCCCTCTCTCTCTAACCGTATCTCCCTCCCCGCCGTCTGTATCTGATCCTGGAAGCTTGTTCCCGGTCCTCCCCCCCTCCTTCCCTTTCCTTTAATGCTTATTTAGCCAAGCACATTATTTACAGTAGTGGGCCTGGGGAGAAAAGGCCTCGACAGCCATTCCGCTCTTGCTCCTTATGCTTGGTCCATTCAGCGGTGGCGGCAGCGGCCCTTCGGATTTCCAGTTGCTCCTGGGTCTGAAAATGTAGGATTTAATTGGAGTCTTAATTGCATCTCGAAAGGACACGGAGCGTTTCGGAGAGTGGGCTCGCTGAGAGTGACCCCGGTGTGGGGTTCTGCTCTCCTTCCACAGGATGATTAAAGAGCATGATGAAGCGAGGGGCATGCGTCTGGATGGACATGTCAGCCACCGCTTGCTACATTTTAATGACCAGTCCACATTTTAACGATAGGAGAACGGCCTTCATCCCAGCAACATTGAAGTGTCGCTTTAAGGCTCAGCAGAGCGCGGTCTGGTATTTTTGTATACTGTCATTCATTGTCATTGTGAGCGGCAAGAAAAAAAGAACGTTTCCATATTAATATTCTTCAGTTCCTCACTGATGGCTAATTCATACTTGGTCTGTCAGCATGTGTGATGTTCTGATCTGAAATGGCGAAGTATTCTGCATTTCAAACAGAGGCGCACCCTATTTTTGGTAGCTGACACATACAGTAAGCACACACTTCTTCATATCATAGGGAGGAAACAAAAAGCAGGCCAACCCTCCCGACTCACCCTGGATATTTTGTTTAAAGTGACAATCACACGAGCTGTCTGGTTTTGTCCTACTGTTCACTTCCATTCATTTACCGAGGTCATGCCGAGACAACGGCAGGCTCGCCTGCTGTTTTTTTTTTTTTTTTTTTGTCATTTGTATTGCATCTATTTCGGAGCTCGGAGCAGCGGGGGAAGGCCTCTGTTGGAATGTCATGTTTGGCACATATACTTCCGCATCGCTCAATGTCTCAACGTCTGCAGATTAGCCTGACTGGGGGCACCGCTCGACTTTAGTGGCTTTAGTTTAGTAGTTTAGTTGAGGACTTCACTCTGTCAGAGGAGTGCCACTCAGATTAGCGTCCACGAGGACAGTTGTGACCGTCAGAATCCGCTATTTCACGGCGTTTTTGTCTGGCGAGGATGCACATGTTTAGAGTGACAGCCTGTGTTTTTTTTTAGCTTGCTGTATTTGGACGTGGACCTTGATGCAGTAATGGAAGTCAAGGATGTCATCTCCATTTTAAATCTGTTGGGAGATTGGATTGAAATTGTTTGGCTGGAATGAAACGCGTGCAGTTTGGGAACACCTCTCACCTGCTTGGGAGGGAAAGTCAAATTGGATGAATTCTTATCACGGCCGACAAAGTAGGGCATGTAATCATTGGATGTGCGGCAGAACGTGGTGGTCAATGGTTTTCAGATGAAAAGCGGCGGCTGCAGTTGCGCTTGGCGATATTAGGCTGTTTTTGCTTCCAAAACATTCATCTTTATGTCATTTCACATGATTCACTCGAATGCTCTTGACGCTTGCGCAGTTGGGTTGTGTTTTTGTGCATCGGCATACTTCATTCCCTGAGAGCCAGAATCTCCAATCCCATGGTGGTACAACACAGACGGCAGATGCTTGCAGCACTGCATTAAGCTTATCGATCAAAGCTACCTTTTGGTCTTGGATATGAGTCACTCTTTTTATTAAGCAGCAGGTACAAGTTCTTTTTATGTGAAACTGAATTTGGTCAAAGCTGAAGTGAGAAGCCTGTAGAAAAAAACAGATTGAAATAGTAGCACGGATGATACACACAGACAGTTGGAGGGACGTCTCTCTACAAATGCCCTGATTTGTCACTCATCTTAATTGACAGACTTGGAATCTCTGTTTCCTTGTAGCAGCTGTGCCCTGTGAAATGATTTGCAAGAAGAAAAAAATGAACCACGACAAGGCTGTCCTCGGCCCTGCAGCCAGCACTTTAGCAAAAGGTCACAACGTAGGCCTATCACTTTTAGTATTCTGTGGCTGGTGAAAAAACTCATGGTCAAAAGTCCAGCGATAGATATCTCAGAGGGATGTCTGGAGTTTCACTGCACTTTGTTCAATAAAACAAAAACTTCCCCACCTAAGGTCTCTGGTAGTGGCGCGGCATTGAGCAGAAGAGAGCGGCTTCACTGAGAGGCCTTTCGTTTTTTCTTTCTGTAGAAAAGCACCTCCGGAGCCCTTGTAAGTGGGGCAGTTTTCATTGATCCTGGCCCCCGTTTTCCCTATACCAGACAATTGAAGATTCTTTTCTAAATGGGACTCTGACAGAGTTTTCTACACAAGCCCCTCTGAAAAATCAAATTTGAGCCAGATCTAATGGTTTACATCTACACAAAGAAACCCACAACGCTGTTCATCAGAAAAAATGCAGGAGTCAGTGGTTAAGCTTGTTTTTAAATTACATGAATGTTAATGGAAGTGAACAGGGCTAAGCGATAGAGAGATCATCTTCGAATTTGGATGTTGTCATATGGCTAATAAGTGTTGCCGTGTGCGTTCTGTTATGAGCCTTTACACACTTGGTCATTGTATGCACATTTCTGATGATTATTTATCAAAAATATCAGTGTGCAAATCTTTTCTCAAAATAGTGAGTTATTTGGTAAAAAAAAAATTATATGATTGTCTCCACATGGCCGTGTGTGTATTAAACCAGTTATTGAGAAAGAATAAGATCTGTGAAAAGGTCATCGTGTAACCAGAAGGAGACAGAAGGCTGCAAGGCGAAAAGGATGGCGAATTCAAAGATTCCTCATATGCCCCATCACCCATCCCCTCCCCCCCCCCACCACCCGTGAACTTCTCACCTATCGACAGCCATAAACACAACTCAGCACTTTCACACTTCCTCTCCTGGATGTACTGGCCCGCCTTGCACAGTATAGAAATATATTACTCATAGTCATCAATACACTCTGTTGGTTATTACCAAAGGCAGGTTCTATTATTATTCTGACACCCCTGTTGAAAGATGCCCCGCCTCTCCCCCCGGAAACCCCCCAGAAAGTGTGCATGGATAGAATAATCACTTTCATTCACATAAAAGACTCCTTGTGTTTATTCCTAATATGAAAAAATGTTACAAAACTGTGTCATAATTGCATCTTTCAAGCCCGCTGCATACTCACTTTCACTGCGGGTGCCTGTATTTTGTGCAGCCGTGTCAAAGTGTGAGGTGGGAAGGATGCAAAGTATAGAGGCATGGTGTCTTTGTCTCAAGCTTTATCGAGGTTTAATCTACGCCCTGACAAATTTGCTAGGATTTTCCTGCTTTCAGTATGCTGCTTCACATTATCCAAATCATCAGATTAATATCCGATAATCCCCCATATTGAAGGTGGCAAGTCATTTCATAATCAGACTGACTTTCGTCCTGCCTGTAAAACAGAGCCCTCTCCATTTATTTCAGTGAGGCAACCAACAAAAACGCACTGTCTTCAGGAAAAAGTGTAACCTGAGTCAGCTTGTCAGATGACACTGGAACGTGGTCCAGTTGTATCCTCTGTAAGCTGCACATACATATACTTTGTACGTATGGTCATATACGTCATATGATGATGGCTACATCTGCACCCGTAACCTGATCAAAATGACATTCACAAAGCAAAACATTAAAACTGGATGGATATAACCTTTCTGAATGCAGCAAAGTCATTTGAGTGAATGGAGTGTCTAAGTAAAAGAAAAGTATTTCAGCCTATTATTAATATTAACTACACTACACAAGCTTATACATTGCTAATGCCATCATCGGCAATGTGGTTGTTTTACTTCCTGTCCACTAGAGGCCGTTCCAAAAACATTACCATTAAATATGTTGAATTGCTGGTGACAGCTTTCTAGATAAGTAATAATTAAGAAAGTAAAACAACCACATTGCCGTTCTCCTGGGGACGCTGTGTCCCCGTTGCCATGGCTACGCCCTCCTCATCTCACTGTCATCTCTACTTTCACGTTCCAGATGAATCAGCTGATGGAGACGGGGGTCGATCTTGCTAGCACTTTTTGGCTGTTTTTGATAGTGAGATTGTGATTCAGAAAACTTAATTTATTGTTCATCAGACTTCATGTGTCAAAGGCATCCGTTTATGCGGGTAGGCCAAGACGAGTAGGGCGAGATCTGCTAACTTTAGAAAACACGTTTCTAAAAAAAACAAAAACAAAAAAAAAACAATTGAATACTAATTTCAGCATTTGAATAGTACAGATTTTTTTTTACTATCCCTAACAGCCCTACTGTATGTCACATAATTGTTTTTGAAGTAAAAATGAACCTAAGGTGACATCCTTAACATAAAGGATGAGTTTTTAAATAAACAAAAGATGGCAACACTGAATACAACACATCACTTCAAGCAGGCAAAAATAAGGCCAGCCTGATTGGGCGAGATTATATAAAAAGATGGTGCCACCAAGAACATCTCGATCCTCAGCGGGTTCTTCTGGGTAATAACGGCGCAGCATAATCAATGCCATTTCACATATATGCGTTCAATGACGGTATTTGACTCCGGATTCCGTTTCAGCTTTTTTCTTTTGTCTCATCAAGCACATTCTAAGAAATGTAATCTAAAAATTCCAGTCGCTCCCGCTCTTTGAAACACCAAGACCCTCCAAAAGCGGAGTCTTGGGTTGAAAAGAAAACGAGTTAGGACTGCACTCTTTCTTGTCCCTTCCAAGCGGAGTCACTTTGACCAGAACAAGAACTGTCGGGCCGGGGAACATGGCACAAAGGAAGACTGGTCAGTATTTGCCAGGGCTGATCCATTTGTCTTTGCATGGTTATTCATTTGGGGATTCTGTTAACACTACTGGGTGGACTGGGAAAAAAGGCCACCCAGGAATTCTCACCATTAGCTTGAATGGACGGGGGTCGTTTTAAAATAACCTGTTGGACTGACAACAAATTGGACTTCTTGCCAAATAACAGGAGGTAGCACTTTTCGCCCTCTGGGCTTTAGTAGTGATGGGCTTTTTATCATTGTTCAGCCACATAACCCTAATTGGGTCTCTGACTAAAGTGGATTATTCTGTTGATTGTCTTTTTTTTCTCGGACAGTATTAAACAGCTCCTTTTGATCATTTTTTCTATTTACTAGGGCAAGCCGGATTACTTATCGCTCTATCTGTGCCTTGTTTTAGTGAGTGCATGTTCTCATGTACAATCAGTCATACATTCACAGAGGGGGTTTGAAGAATCTCTACCGGCTAAGCTTGTATGCTTGTGCACCTTTATACCTTTGATGAACAGTAAGGAAAACACTGATAGCTTACATGTGTATTGTGCTTGGATTTTCAGCACCACATCTTTGTTCTTTTGAAGCTGCTGCTGCTTTCAGTCTACTATGTGCGGGCCACAACAATAAAAGCTCTGGCCCGAACCAGGTTTTGTGCTAGGGAATGGATTGCAAGGCTTTACTGCGTAGCATTCCATCTTGTTTTAATATCACAGTGGTGAAAGCATATCCTGTGTTTCCGCCAAGCCAAGCCAACCCATGGTTCTTACACTCTCAAATTAGCACCTGGCAGGCCTTCTGCACTTTTTTCTTCTACGCTGCAAATCAGATTCAGCTGCACAGGGGCAAAGTACAATAGTGAGTATGGTTTGTCCTTCAAAGTGGGCTGCAAAACGACCCCTAAAAAATAATAAGCCAGAGGTACGGGATGTGATTATGGACTTGAACTTTTCTCTCTGCTCTTTAAGAGGGCCATTATGCATGCGGAGGGACAGGCAGGGAGGGAGCCGGAGTCAAGGCTTGTTTACCAGCATCATCCCTCATCCGGCTGGATGGAAATGAGTTTGAACCTTTTAGAGTGACACTAGCTTCGGGAAGCCCCCCCAAACTTGACTCGCTCATGCGGATCCTTGTGTGTTTATAATAGAAATGCACTCGAGATTGGCTGGGGGGCTGGGAAACCACCTCTGAACCCTGTAATTGCTGTTCCCTGAGGGGGGGAGGTGTTTTGTGTGTCAGTCTGTGAGTGGACTGCACATTTGTATGCATAAATAAGTGGCTGTATTGCTCATAGGTGTGCGTATGTGTACAAGTAGCTATTCCGAACTAGAAGTCGAGCAATTAATCATCAAAGTTAACTTTATATGAGGCAGCATTATTCACACGCTATGAGCATGAGGTAGTTGGTTATAGTATGCCATCATGAATGCCATACTTTAATTAGACTGAAGATAACTACTGCTAGCTAGCAAGCATTGTCGTTATAACTTGGCTAGCCCAGCACAACAATGAGCCATATCTGATCATTTGAGGGCCAGTTTTTCTGAAAATGTCTTTGTGCATAGTGCTGATGTCCCAGTGCTGGATGGAACAAAAAAAGAAAGGGGAGTCTAGTTCACGGAGTTCATGAGTGGGCATTAAATTAAACGCCCATAACCATATATTTTGTGGATGACAATGGATGGAGTGTGTACTGCGTTAGTTTGATTCCGCTGGCATGATTCTCTCTTGAAGCAGCTGGATGACAAGTGAATCAATTTAATGGCTCAGATAGGGAGGGTAGTGGGGCCTGATCGATTCAGACAATCACGCCATCTTTAACATACATCTCATCAAAGGCCCATTCCCTCTTTTTTGCCATCCCATTACCCATCTATCCAACACTTTGGATCTGCTGCCTATTTACCCATCCCATGCAGGAATGATAGCGCCTTCACTCCCAGTTGGATTAATCAGCCGTAACCATATGCTGCCGCATGCAATTACGCTGCAATTTTGACCAAGGCAAACAGCTGTTGCCATTTGAAAGGGCGGAATAAGATTGTAATTGCCTTAACTTTGATTTGTGAGGTACTTTGATTTGATGAGAGAACACATTTTTACGCTTTACATAATAATACCTAAGAATGAAGAGAACTTGAGACTTTTTTCCCACTTCCGGCTTGGGAGAAGCTATCACAGGATTAAGGTCGCCATTATGAGGCGTATCTCAAACATAGAAGGAGCACGTTTATTAATTTGGGTTTGAATGGGCTTCTATTTTCGGAGGCCACGTATTTAGATTCAGTTGTCTAATGACATTTGAATATATTTATGCAAGGTGCCGACTTAACATTTTGATACAGGAGGCTTTCTCTCTTATCAGTGGCATCAAATGTGAAGTCTGCAGAAGTTCTTTACGCCACAGGGTTCTGTACCTCTTATCTGGCAACGTTTTTGTTTACACGTGCTTCTTTATCAATTGGCTGAATTTGGCTACAAATCCAATCTACTGTCCAAATGCATGGGGAATCTGGTGCATTTGTGGTCATGCACATGTTAACTGAGTGACTATCGATATTCAATGAAAATAGGCAAACGCGTCCATTGCCTACAGCATTCTCCCCTTTTGCACTCCCCTTTGGTGCTACTCTTCACAAGGTGTAACCACATCAAAGGCATCTTGTTCCACTACAATAAAATCAAACGACCCACAGCGAGACACGTCACATAACCACTCCAACCAGAAAACCCACCGTGATAGGCATGAGCTCCTGTGTCGTCTCAGATCTCGAAATAATCATGGATGCACTCGGGTTTTTAGACGCACCACTCTGTTAATGCGCTGACAAATAGGTTTTTCTTAAAATCCTAGCAGATAAAAGATAAACAGCAGACAGATTGAAGACGGAGAAAAGTAAAAAGGGCAGTAGGATGATAGTTGAAGTGGAAGCACATGGAGCATTAAATGAAATGCGGTGTGACAATTGAGTTGGAACTTGAGTGTTAGCCATAATGGAAGAGACCAGGCATCAGAGTCCAATATGTTGAATACATGTGAGGAGAATTCTTGGTGGATTTCTCAATTTCCAATTTTTTTTTGCACTTGTCAGTTGAGTAGACAGCACGCGAGGTACTGTTTGAATTTTTCATTTGACTAGTAATTACTGTCTTTCTTTTCCCGGAGCTTTTAAAGAAGGGTATGCTGAATGATACATCACTTTCTCTGCAGTCGGTAGATATTCCATGCCTTTGTGTAATTAGCCAAAGAATGAACTTCATGATGATTGAGAGCTACAAACGGGGGGAGAACGTAATAAAGAGATGTCTTTATAGTGGCGTCGACTGTGAGGCCAATATTTCCTCCTCCTTGTAACAATATGATAAATTACTGCTCCCTGGCACCACTTTGAATGCTTCACTCATCGAAATTTCTCAAACGTGTTGTTAATTTCCCTTTTTTTGTCCTTGTTTGATGCTCGGGGGGCAGTCTCGAGAGATTTAAGGCACGGTTCCTGTCTCACATCTCGTCTTCCGCTGGCGTTTGCGTATTGATCACGGACGCCTATGATATTGCTTTTTGAAGAGTTCCTTTTGACTCCTGCCAAACACCATGTAAACACCAAGCACTGCTCAAATCTTTTTTCTTTTTTTTTTGTGCGATGTACTTCACAAATGGCTTCTTATGAGTGGAGAGCGACAAGCAGCGAGGGAGCAACACAGAAAGAAAAAAGAGAGAAGGCAACGGCAGCATCTCCAATTAACTGGAGGCCAATCAAAGGATCATTCTAAACTTTTTTTGCAACTGACATCTTTAACGCTAATGTAGCCATCTGCTCCCCTATTGGTACCTGCCTAAAACCCCCCGGATGTGATATCGTCCGCTAAATGAGACGATTACTTCATCGTCTAAAACTCGGAGAGGGGTAAGAACATTGCCCTGTTTTAGGGAAAAGGCATCACAGCACTTCTTTACACTTCTTTCACACTTGAGCGATGCAGATTTGTGAGATGAACATCTTGATTATCATTTGCTTGGCTGTACTTCACACATGACCAAGCCACTTAACACTCTCAGTGGCCTACTTAGTGGGAATGACCTGGCGATAATGGAAGGTGACGGAGTGAGAGAGAGATGTTCTTTGGGGGGGGGGGGGGGGGCAAAACTTGCACTTGACCCCAACCCACTGATAGGTTAGCCACGTGCACTCTCGCCAACACAAACTTGCACCTTTTGCGTCTTTTGTTAGTCACACAGAGATAAGTCCCTTCTCTCATAACTGAGCAGAGCAGGCAAGTAGCGCTCCATCCATCTTGATTTGTCAATAGTTACAATTTTAATTACACCTGAGTGCTGTCAGCCTGCCAAGCTGGGCGGGGAGTATTGATTCGTTCCGGCTAATTGATTAATTGCTGTGTTCAAGGGGGGGGAGCACTTTTCCCGGCATCCCCCCTCATCTCGGATTTTCATACCATGCCCTTTCTCTCTCTGTATATTGTGTGGTATCAAGAAGACCCACTGTAAAGCAGTAGGTGACGGTTGGGTACATCACTTCAGCCATGATTGTGACAGTTAAACGGGGGCCAAGAGATTTGAAGGCACAGCTGCCAGTTATTCAAAAACTGCCACTGAAATTTGTGTGGCTGTTTTTCAAACGGCTCAACTGACTGTTGGAATGGGCCGCAACCATTTTAAATGCCGTTCTCGGGGACGATACACATACCTGCGACTGAAGACGCGCGGACAGCTCGGCGGATTGGCTCCCGCTGCCGCTTCTATAGCTCCCTTTAACTTCCTTCCTGGCAGAAGTCT
Organism: Eutrigla gurnardus; assembly: GCF_963514095.1. Classification (NCBI taxonomy): domain Eukaryota; kingdom Metazoa; phylum Chordata; class Actinopteri; order Perciformes; family Triglidae; genus Eutrigla; species Eutrigla gurnardus. The sequence continues at coordinate 18,624,482 of NC_139933.1, read as the reverse complement.
TAAAACCTCTCGTAAAGACGGGTGAACTTCGGAGCTGCTGTGTATCACAGCCAGGCAGACCGCTTACCTTCCCGGCTCAGCGTCGACATGGAATGAGCCCACTTTAAAGGCTAATTTTACCATTGTCTGTCACAATCGTCAGAGACTTGGCAGGGCTTTCTAAAAATCTCCCTCTCCAAACCACAATTGTGGCGCTTTATGCTGTTTAACACCATGACAGAGTGTTCTGTTAAACTCTATATATTTTTGCTCCAGTGCCTGAATACTCTTGTAAACTCCAGCCTGGTCTATTTTAAATATTTATACTGTGTGTCGGCTGTGTTTAAATGAATGAGTTAGTGAGTGTTTTGACAGTGTTTGTTTCTTGTTGTCGGTGGTGGTGGTGGGGGGCCGATAGAAGACATGATGCCTAACAGAAAGGAGGGCAAGCAGGAACTAATAGCCGGTCTACCAAGCACACCCAAGTTTATTTAAAATAAAAGGCAGAGTCATAACAAAAACCTCCCAATCACACTAAACATAACCGTGTATCTTCACCACCCCAGAATGTGAATGTATTCATCTGTCGGCCCTGACTTCAACATGTTTAGCTGACCCGGCTATTAGTCGCTGCTTTGGATTGTTTTTGGAGCTTTTTTCCCCCAGAAATCCCAGCATGCTTAGCTGAATGAGAATCTCTGAGTGTTGAATCTCTGAAAAAAATGTGTTGATTCTCTGTGTGACATTATTCACAAATGTTAATATTTTTTGTGTAAGGTTGCACTGCAGGCGTTACAGAGTGCAGAGCTTTCACTGCAGAAAGCGTGCATATGGATACTGAACTCAAAGCTTATTTTTTTACCTCTCAAACAATAGTTTTGTGGTAACAAAAGGAGCGCTTCTGACCATTGACATTTCGAGTAGATGGAGAGGGTGTGTGGTGATTGACTGGGAAGCCGCGGGGGGGCTCCGTAGAGGTGCATAGGTAGCCCCTGCTTCTTATGACGCTACGTGGGGCAATTTCTGATAAGTGACAGGAAAATCGTCGACAGAAAAAAAGGTTGAAGTGTGCTCACTCCGTTGTTCGCTCAGCGGTAAGTAGAACAGTAGTCAGAGAAGCCTGGAAGAGGTGCCTTTAAGTATGACTGCGAAACCAAAGAAAAAGGGCTTCCTGTGATGGCCAATTACTTCCTTTTTTATTCCTTTTGGAAGCATTAAAATACAACACAACCTACGCACAAGGTTCTCCATCCGCTCAGCCCCTCACCGTTGTTACTGACTCACACATACGCCGCTGCATAAAAAATGCTATTTGACACTGGGGCTTATTCTTGTAAACACTATCTGAATAAACAAACACGTAGACACACGCTGAGGCAGAGTGCTGCATGTTTAAGACCCCCCTCATACATGTAGACAAATAAACACACACACTCACACACCTCCGTGGAAGAGGGCACAGACGAGCAGCGCTGATTCATTCCCCATCTGTTTCTGGCTTCTCCTGTGGGATCCAGGAAACGTTTGTACGAGGGTGCCGCGGTCTTTACAGACCACACACACAAAAAAAGAGGCACACGGGGGGAAGAGGAAACTGAGAAGCACAGAAAAAACTCTTCTGTGAGCTGTCGACAAAACTGAGTTTGTAATCCAAGGTGCCTGTGGTGAAAGTGTTTCTTTCATTTGATAGTTTTTTTCTAAGCTTTAAATGAACACTGACATTTTTGGAAAAAAATCTTCCTCACACAGATGAGTAACTTGATATCTAGCATGGACGGTTGGGTTTTTTACATAAACGGCCTACATGGAAAAGGCGCTGTATATTATGACTCCTCCATAAATGATTGCACATACACTTGCATATTTATACACGTGAATGGTCTCTGAATGACAAGTAATTAGAACTACTAGAATGTTTCTTGAGTAAATTTCGTAGTTTTGATCCATCAACCATATGATTAAACACAATTTGATGAAAAATTTTTGCAAAATTTTAATGGAAAACACAGAATTTGGGGAAAAATAAAACGTAATCTGGAAAAAGTTAACTGATTTCATAGGGCCCTACTCAAACCCAAAATGCCCCTGAAGGCTGTTTAATGAATGTGTGTGGATGAAATTAGCTGCTGGTGTGCAGGCGGCTCCTCCGCCATCACTGTATGAACGTGTGAATGGGTAAATAAACTGAATGTAGTGTAAAGCACCTTAAGTGACCGAAAAAATCTAGAAAAGCCCTATAGAAATGCAGGTCCATTTAGTGAGGACATTCTCTGCTCAGGTAGCCATTACATCACTATATCTTCACATTCTAAGTTGTTGTTGGCTGCTATGTTAATGCTCAGAATATCAAATTTAGCATCTCTCAACTGGCGTTGGTTGAGAAATATCTCCTTTAGCTTATCATTCCTTGAAACCTTGTCATATTTTCTACTCTTCTATATGTTCTTACATAAGATGGGGCTTTCAAAGAAACTTGAATGCACTCAAATACATTGCAAACCAAACTGGTGGAGTGTTCCTTTACGATGCTGTCTGTATTTTTTGGGCACAAATATTTTTGTGCTGCTCTCTTTTTCAAACATTGCTGCTGGTAACCTTTTGGTCCTCCAGCCGGAGAAGATTATACTCCTCGGTTGTAGGACGTAAACCTGCCGGGGAAATGATTCGGTTTCCTCCTTGTGCATTCAGTGAGCCGTGTACGGATTTAGATCCAAGTGTCCTGGTCAAACAGTTCCTAGCAACTGTCGTCCCCTTGGCCTGCAGCTGCTATCTTGCCCCTCAGGTGCAGACACACATAGGCCATGATCTGTTGACCCACCAAAGCCCCAAAGATAGACTCGTACACACGATCCGGCGTGACCGGAGAAGTCAGGCGTGCTTGCTAGGCTGGAAGACACCGTCACGTCAAAGTATACGGTGGTTCACGCCGATGATGTACCGACACAAACACAAACAACCCCCCCCCCCCCCCCCGACAGACAAAACAGACATGCCGTATTTGTCTCCTAGCCACAATTTGGCGGCGTGCGGCGGCAGACCGTGGCGGCATCCCCAGCCAATCCAGGCCCCGCTGTTCCAGCCAGGCCTTGAGGGGCAGCTGTGATATCAGTGGGCTGTCAACTGTCCATCGCCTCCTCGTACAGCTGGACGAGAAGAACCAGTTTGATTTCTTCTTTTGGCCTGAAGGCATCTCTCTCTCTCTCTTTCTCTCTCTCTCTCTCTCTCTCTCTCTCTCTCTCTCTCTCTCTCTCTCGCGCGCTGAGGCTCTTTCTCATTTTTTAATGGAGGTTCATCATTTCTTGCCGCCTCACTCTTTCTCTCCGTCTTCCTTGTTTTCTTCCAGCTCTGCTCGTTTTTTTTCCCCTTTTGCAACATGCTTTGAGGGATGAGGAGGGGAAAGCATGAAGATCAAAGCGAGCCCGCACACTCTGCCCTCCAATATCATTAGGCCATCTCTGATGGCATTATTATAGCATCTGCCATGCGCGTGTGTGATTCATGTTTTTTTTTAAACTTTCTTTTTATCCTCGCTTGAGTGATTGTGTGTCTTTGTTCCTGCCCTCCCTCTCTCTCTCTCTCTCTCTCTCTCTCTCTCTCTCTCTCTTTGTCTTGTGAGTGTGCACACGTATGCAAGTGCACGTACCTCGCCTTCCTCTGGCACGGGGCCCAGCGCCGCCGTTGGGCCGCCCTGCCATCAGCCCTTCCATATTGAGCGAGACGTCCACACTCCCCTCCGGCAAAGTGCACGTGGGAGCTGCCCTCTGTTTGATGTCACTTCTGTTTGGCTCTGATCTTCCTCCACCAAAGCTGCACAGTCGTACGCAGCCGCCAAGATAATGGAGGAGCACTTTGACGGATCAACATCTGGAGCTGGTAGACACCAAGGTCTCCAACCGCATGCTGAATCAAAGCGTGCCTCTGCTGCCTTCCCACACCACTCGGAGTACAAGGCTGGCGCAATTTTATTTCTTCAGTATTATATTAATAATTAAAAAGATCCAAACGACCAATGAATGCACCCTATGCAGTATCTCCGTTGTTTATCAGAAACTATTAGCAGAGCCGTACATATGTACATTGTTGTATTCATATGATGTATCCTTTCATTGCCAAATTAATGAAATATTGAGTTTGGGTGCATTTTATTAACATAAAAGTAGAAGGTTCTGCTGGTGGTCTCCGCTGCCTTTGCCAGGCAACAGTTGGGCACGGCGCTCCAGAGCTGGAAATGAGAGCGGGCGACCAGGGGTAAGATCTGTGCACAGCACCGGAACCGAAACACGACACATCACCAACAGTATGATAATAACGTCCAGAACACGAGATTCCCTCTCTCTACTCACATGAGGAGATCGATGAGAGGCTGTGGATCCATGCAGGATGTCAGTTGGAGGTGGTCCTTAGAGTGGCACCTCCGTAAGAATGCGGCTAACCCTGGATGAGGTCTGAGCAATCGGATCTCAATGCGCCTCAAGTGCATTCACACCTGTACTTAGAGCTGGTCCACTTAATCACATCACCCACGACACACATTAATGCCATAGAGACAGCCATGTCAGCCTCGCTGTTTGTGAGAGCACATTGTGCCAGCAGGAGCGTCACGGTCGCAGCTGGTAAAAATGTCACCCACTGCACCCGTTTCTAGACAATGGAGCACCAAGGCAAAATAATAAAACAAGTGTAATAAAAACAGTGTTATCCTTGACAGTGAATCAATTCAGGAGCTGCCTCGCTCACCAGAACATGCATGCCTGTATGTTTGCATGTGAACAGGTTCCTATAAAGCCAAATCTGGCGGATTTCTTCCCTTTCTTTTTTTTCAGTACATGGCTGTAATGTATGGTTGACGCGAGTTCTGTTCCTTTGTCCCTTTTGAATAATGTATCACGACAACCTATGTGCTACGTTTCCCATTTTCTTTGCCGTCATAGAACCCTGCTCTTTTCTCTTTGTCGTGATCGGATGAATGCATTTGAAATGGCCTGCCACCGACGCTTTGATTTGATTCTAGGAGAAATCTATGAATTAAAATGAAAAGGCATTGTGGGCCCAAGTGAACATCGTGTGCAGTATGTGATGGGAATGATCCCATCTTTGTGGATGCCGAGTCCTCGCTTCCCTCCCACACACCTCCAGACTGTGTTGCTTGTTTGGTGGTGCAGGAAGAGAGTGAGGTGGGAGCTTGAGGAGAAGCCATATAAGGCAGAGGTGGGCCCGTTGGTTCCCAGCTGAATGTCTGAAATGCTACTCCAGGTCCGTTTTTGCCAGAAACTGAAAGTCCCCACTGTGCGTTGCCTTGCCTTTCAATTATACATTCGTCAACTGTTCTGTTCGCTGCAGCGGGCCCTCTGCTGGGAGGGGAGTCATGTGAGTTGTGTGTAATTTTTTTCTCCCCGTGTACAGTTGCAGCAACCCTGCGAGTGCCACATTACTGGGCCGTGTGAGAAGGTGCAGGCAAGCATGCAAGATGGAGGGATTGAAAGATTGAGAGAGACATGAGGAAGAGGGAGGGGGGGCAGGGAGACGGGGCCTGCACAGTTACTGAATCCATAAAGGATGAAAAGGGCCTTGGCAGGAGTCTTAAGGGGCTAATAAAATGAAGTTCTCTCAGATTAGTTAGCTAATAGAGCTGTAACACAGTGTTGCGTCTTAATGCTGAGGGGGAACGCGGCCTCCTGAGGGCTGGCTGTGAAGTGGGTGGAGTGATGAGGCGGGAGAGGGTGGGTGGGCGTGCAGGGTATGGGGGGGGGGGGGGGGGGTTAGGAACTAATGGAAGCACCTGCTGTGAAGGAGCCCTCTGGGCCTGGTTATTCAGTCATTGGGTGAACAAGGAGACAAGGCGAGGAGAGGGAGCCTACCTGGCATGAAATTAGTCCCACAACAGCTTTGGTATTTACTATGAGATCAATGCACAGACTCTAGTAGCTACACGTGTTGCAGTGAGCTCCAGGAAATTAGTGTTTTCTGTGAAGCATTGGATACAGAATTGCTGCTCCCCCTTGGGGCTCATATCACCTGACTGGCAAGGAGCAATAGTTATAAATGCAATTGTGTGGCGCATTAAGCCCAAGTTATGCTTCCGCGTCGACACAACGCAAGGGGGCCCCCTTACGTCCTTGCGGACCCCCCTTACGTCCAACGCAAGGGCCTGACGTGCACCTCCCAAAAATCCTAGATGCGCGTCGAGGCGACGCAACACCAACGCAACACCAACGCAGCGGCATTGGCTGTGATTGGTCCGCTAACTACATCCGCTGGAGACCGCTATCCGGTCATAAACACCGCCATTTAAACTTTTAAAAGGCTACTTTTATTGTTTGCACCTCGTTTTATTGTTTGCACCTTGTCGCTTTTGCACAAAGAAATAAAACACCAAGTTCTGAAAAATAGTGGATGTTTAAAGCCGGAAAGTAAACAAATAGGCTATAACGAGGCTAACGACGATATACGTCAAGAGTCTCGGTCGGTCGGTCATTCTTTACAAAAAACATAGCGCCCTTTACCGGTGTGGCATTGAATTGCATTTCGACACGTAAACCCAACGCAGAACCATCACGGTCTCCAAGCAACTGCGTGGCCGTTGCGTGGCCGTTGCGTGGCCGTTGCGTGATCACTACGCGGAAGCGTAATCAGGGCTTTAGACGCCGCGTCTCCACCGATGACTTACTGAATTGTAAAGAAGTGGCTTAGGGTTTAAAAATGTTTGCAATCTCTTTTGAGCAATTCTTAAAATGTGAAAAGCAACTTATAATAATATAATATTAATGTTTGTTTTGCTGTTAGAAATTACCTTGTTAGCACGAGATAACAAAAAGGCCGGCATCGCCGTAAAGTTATCCGAAAATAAACTGGAATTAAAAAATTTAAGTGATTCTATGAAGGGGTAAACAACCGTATCCGCGCCGGCAGCGAAGCCGGCACATTGAATTTCAAAGATTAAAGGCACTCCAGACAGAATGACCGGGAGCAGCTTTTCCCTAACATTGTGACAATAATGAAGAAAAAGGTAGACTTTATCTGGTTGAGTCACTCTTATGACATGCATCCTATTTCTTTCATTTCATTTTAATGCTGGCAAATCACATCCAACCAATAATGTTGGTCCTCGGTGCTCAGTATCTGTAACCTCTGTCTAAATGGCAGGAAGTCCGCCGCCTCTCGACTGTAGCTCAACCCTCTTATCCTCTCGCGTCCATGTTTAGAAAGGCATTGTGATGCACATAGACTATATACAGAGTGGAAAAAAGGGAGCCGTGCTGGAATGCATTCACATACAAGACATGCAGTCTGCGAATCCTTTAACAGCAGTTTTTGCGGATCAGAATGTCATTGTGTATGTACAATGTACGTTCTGAAGGTGTACGTGCACTGAAGAGGACAGAGTGATGTCGTCGCACGCGAGAAAATATTGGTTTATGGTGGCCTCACTCTCGAGATGAGAGAGAGAGGAGAGGGAGAGAGGAAAAACAGTGCAAGTAGCCAAACTCCTCGCTGTCATCATCACGGGAGTATTTAACGAGAGGCCTCTCAGAGCCGAGGCTGATTGAGTGCGACGTTCATTCTCTTCTCAGCCCGCTGCCTTGCGGCTCGCTGACCCCGAGTCTGATCCCACTCTTTTCTTTCTCACATGTCGCTCTCTCCAGATCGCCTCTCTGGTCGTCATTCGTTGAAGCCTTCCTTTGTTCTGTGATGTTTTGCTAATGATTGTGTTCTTTTGTTTTATAGATAGTAGAGACAGAATTATGCTGTTGTGTTAACCTGTTTTTATTTATTTAAATTGCGTTCCCCGTGGGATCAAATTGGATACTGGGAGTTGTGGAATTGACTAGTAAATGACTGATAGTGTGACAAACCTAGATATGTATACATGTTCTATCCTCTAACCAGAATCTTTGTTAAAGTGTATCTGCCACTCTTATGTCAACGGCAAGTAGCCGTTCTCCCTAAAATGATAAAAACTCCAAATGAAACATGACATCGCCCATCACGTGATCCAAAGTTTCAGCTGTTAAGTTGCAGCCAATGAACCGAAGACCCCTCGCTCACATTTTCTGTGAGAAAAGGACATTTTACAGCCAGAGTTATTATGCCAATTTTAAGAGAGATGATGTCTTTAATCTGGAGTGAGGCTGCTGACTTTCACTGTAATGTCTTAGCTGGGGACCAAATTAATCGATCAAATGGATGATGTAATTATGTCTAAGTGTATTCCAGGGCCTAAAGGTCTACGCAGGGCTACTGCAAAAGCCATTTCTTGGACAGATGGTACGGCAATTCAACATAATCCAAACAGTTTGATAAATCTAGCATCTTTTGGGGAAAAAAACAAAAACACATGATATATGTAACCAAAGGACCAGCGTTAGTGAACCTGGTCTGAGCATTACCTGGTCTTATGAGAGGAACAGGTACCTGAGAGGCATTCAGATGAAAGGGAACTCTTAGCTTAAACAGTTTCAGTTGTTTTATGAGCTGCACACACACACACACACACACACACACACACACACACACACACACACAGCAGCTCAAATAAGTCTATAATCACCCCGCTCAAGGCCAATCCAGGTTTTCTATTTTCCACTTACCGATTGTTGGCTCACGGCGAGAGGAAAGCCACTCTGCCTCACTCCATAGAAAATACCATATATTCATGATAAAATATAATATGCTCTTTAGTTGAATTGTACAACACTAAGCGGAATTTAGTACATTTATAAGTCAAAAAAAGAGAAAGACGTGAGCAGACGCCCAATTCGGCGAAGACACGTCGGGCTTCAATTTGAGAACGTTTCAGCTCAAGCAAAGAAATGTGCCGTTATATCCACTACAGCTCCGCATATTAGCACCTGTGTGTGACAGAGGAGGACAAAGAAATCAATGAATTCCTTTTCATATTTTACAGATGTGTAAAGAAGTATATGTTATAAATGCTTTGAACTAGGAACAGATTTAAAGCATGCCGTGTAACTTAATTAAAAGTAAAAGATCAAGTTAGAAGAAGTTACGTTGCTGGGCTTCAGAGAAATATGAGTTGCTACAACAATATTTCAAGTGTTTTTTGGGAGGCATTGTTATGCCTTTATTATAGACCATGGAGAGATGACAGGAAACGAGGGAGAGAAGAATGAATTCGTACAGACCCAAGTGATATAAATTCGGGGATGGCGTCTGCACTGCTGCTTCAATGTACCACAGCCGACGATATGACAAATACAATCTCCCCCCAAACTCCTGAAATGTGTGTCAATGACATCTTTTTCTGCATAATGAACTCACTGAGCGAGTGCGCTGCGTCCCAAGACATTCTTTTTCTCTCCCTATATTTAGCTAATGTTTCTTTATCTGAGAGAAAACCAGAGATAGAGTCGTACTGTAGCGGATTACTTGACGCCTGATTTGGAGCTCTTAAGCTGTTTTTGTGCTTCTTCAAAATGAAATTAATTGAGAGCATTTGTGTTCAGTAATAGCAGCTGTATCTGTCACGTGGCCTTCATTTTTAATATTTTTTCTTCTTCTGGGGACCACTTGTTTGCTGCCTTGGATTTTCCCAGCATTCTGCAGCTTGAGCCGAAATGTAGGGAGTTAAAGTTGCATACCATTAATAAAGACTAAAGCCACAGGCCGGTCGCTGTAGCTGATGCTGTAATGATTAACGAGGACCGGGGCTTCAGACTCAGTTGCGGTATCTCTGTTGAATTAGGCTGTGATTACGCCTGGCTGGGTCACACATGACTAATGGCTCCGGGGCCTAATTCATCCTTCCTTGGGCCATGTGGAATAACTACTGGCTGCAAGTATCTGTGTGGGATCCAATATCTTTATAAGAGCTGGCATGCATTATGTACTTACTTACACCCTTGTGTTAACATGAACTTTCACAACAAATATTGTATTACCCCGATGATGCTCCTTTGCCCCACGGGGGGGGGGGGGGGGGGGGGGGGATAATATGGAGCATAATATCTCCATAATTAAGATTTCACCATTACAATGTGGGGATTATGGTGGCACCTACTTAACTGGAATATACCCCCCCCCCCCCCCCCCCCCCGCCTTACCCCGAGACCTGTTTTTATCCATCCAGCCTTTTGTTTACTCATTTTTATTTGCTTTTCGTAGCAGGATTGTAATTTATGAGCTTGAGTAGGAGGAAAGAGGCAGGAGCTGTTGGTAGGACACCCTGTAGGAGATTATTGCCGTGATCTCTGTCCTCAAAGACAGTCGGAGGAAGGGATGTAGGAAGGTGAATCTGCACAGAGAATATGTCTTTACCCATGGAATGACAATAGGATGGATACACTTATGATCTGGTGACGAAAGAATACCTGCAAATGAGCGTGACACTCCTAAGCATTTGAACGACTTTTTGACACCCTCGATTGACACCCCAAATTTTTTAAGAGACCATTAACAGATCGATATCAGATTTGGTCAACAGAATCTCAAGCCCTTATCATTTTATGAAACGGTGTTGCCGTGGCAAGACAGGCAACTTGCATTTTACGCCAGCAAGTTGTTGTGATTTGCCTTCACGTTGTCATATCAGCCACAGATTTCTTTAACTTTACCTCACTACATCTTTACATCTACACACAAATAGTTGAGAGTCCAAAACACTCATTGTTGTTAGGCGTCCACCAGCAACGCATCTGTCGACCAATCAGAGGCTCTGTTCCTGACTTATCAACCAATCAGAGGATGTGTGGCAGCTCTGATCTCAAATTCATGACGCGATGGAATGAGATTAATAAATTACCTTATATGATATTAGTGTACAATATGGTAGCTGCGGCTTATGAGGGGAATAAATGCTAAGAAACCTTGTGTTTTATTTCAGTGCTTTCTAAGCTTCAGACAACATAAAAAACCTACTTTAGATAAAACCGTGGGCTGGAAGTCTGTATTCCTTACTTCAACAGAGTTATTTGCATTATAAAAACAGTCTGTCAGACCCTCTTGGGGATGTTAGCGTCAAGAGAAATTAGACCTTTGAAATACCACAACAATTTCTCTCACAACAGTAGCTAATTTAACTGATATACCGATGTCATGTCGGTTTCCAGTCTGTTAAGCCACGGCCCCTGCTTCCTGCTTAACAGAAAAATATTGCTATTTCATTCCCCGGTACGCCCACACTCGGGCCTGTTGACTTGTCATCTTGGCTTCGCTAGTCACCATTCTGCTCCATTTCCTTAGCTGCAATCACACTGTCAGTATCTGAGATGGTGTTAAGCTGTGGCTCATTGCACCGTGGCTCTGCTTGCTGGGCGCAAGGCCATGTGGAAGCAGCGGGCATGCTCCCCGGGCCTGGGGGAGGCAGTAGCAGGGTGGGAGGAGGCACAGTGAACTAGCGGGCGGCTGGAGATCCTTTGCAGCTCCAGACTCCTTCATATTTTCCCTCCATTCCGAGGCGATGCTTGTTGTTTACTGCTCAGCAGTGGCAGCATGACTCTCTGCTGGGCTAATTTGTCACCCCATAAAACAGGACAGCGCTGGTACACAGGGAGTGGGAGAGAAAGAGGGAGGCATCTGTGAATAGCAGGTTTGTGCAACAAAAGGGGAGAAAGGCGAGGGAGATGTAGGGCCGAAACAGATGCTGGAGGAGTAAACGTGAACAGCGAGTGAGCTGCCAGCTCACCAGGCTTTAGAAGAAAGAAATGCAAAGAACTGGGGACATTTTTTGTGCTTGTATAAGAGGGTTTTTTAGATGAAGGCTGGCTCTTCTTTCATCTTCTTCTTTTTTGTCATCTTCAAGACTAAGCTTGTTTGCTATTCTGAGAGTCCGCTGCTCATTAGAGGACCACGCCGACTCCTCTAACAGGGCGCTCTCAGCTGACCCGGGGACCACCTTGTTTGACGGCCCACTCCAAAAATATGCTGCTGTCACGCTGTGATGAAATGGCCATAATGACGATACGCCACCGTACCAACTTAGCAAATTCCAAAAATATTTTCTCCTTATCCGTAATTTCTTTTTTCTTCCTTCAGTGCACTGCAGTATGTTTTCAACCCCCCCATCTCCGTCTCTCTGTGCACTCGGGTCAGTAATGAGCTGGTTTGGTTTCTTTTTCCTGCCACAGGCATATTTTTCTTCCCATCTCCATCACCCTCCAATACTCCCCCTTATTCTCATCTGCTATCTTGTTTTCCTCTCTCTTCTCCCCCCAAGGACTATCCAGGTTGCTTTTCCTGTTTTTGTACTTCTTCTCTGCATTTACCTTCTATTTTTTTGTTCTTCTTCTAATTTTTTATTATATTCCCATGGCACTTGGAAATCCAACACTACCGTGGGCTTCCTACAGAAGTTGCTCTGGTTGCCTTGTTGTGGCCTCATGTTGTCCTCATCTGTCTGAAAGGTGTGAAAAATGTATGAGCTCTTGTATCGTTGCCCTCAGGCTAGACGTAGACGGCATCACCCGCGGCTCCGTGGGGGGATTTTTAAATGAAAGGCATCCCCCCCTCACACTTGTTGTATGACAAGTGAGCACGCATGTGTGTACGCTGTGGTATAAAGAGGGCCTCATAGAGTCCATGAAGAGATTTAGCGCTGAAGTTGTGTCAAAATAAAAGCTAATGATTCTTACCTGTTTTCCAAAAAGAAATCAATGAATACACAAGTGGTTTGTGTTTGTCAAACAGCAAACAGCTCCTCTTGAACACAAGAAAAAACAGAAGATGGTCAGGGCCAAGTGTTTCTTGTGACGTAATTGCCGGATCACATATCAGGTAATGTGTTTTACTCTGGTGACCAGTGAGCAGGCCAATCATGGGTGGCTAAGGTGAGGAAGTTGGCGTATATTTCCACTCCTCTCCTGAGTGACTTCAGTCACTTGAGTTTGATTGACTCATGGTTCATCACTTGCCAAGCATGTGTCCAGCTTTTTCCAAACAGTTTCCAATGATGGCTTTCTCAGATGGTTCGGTGTAACAACCAAGTGGTCCCTGACTTCCAAAATGAGAGTGCACTCTATTTCCTGTGCTCTCCTGTCTTGTTGAGAGAAAAAAAAAATGTTGTGATCGATGGGTTTCAGAGTTAAGCTTATCTGGTACGGTGGTGCATGTCTACCATTTAAAAAAAATAAAAATAAGAAAAGAGCAAAACCTCTTATCGGGAAAGTCTGCGCACTGTTTATCCAGAACAAAGCTCAGAGCGTTGTTCTTTGGCTTTAAGGCTGCCTTATTCTACTGTAACGTCCTTTCTAAAGCGAATGGAGGAAAAAACCCAGCTTTATAAGAAATAGAACAGAGATGGAGAACATGCAGAGAAAAAAGTAGGAGCAAATTACATGAGGGAGGTAAAGATGGAGAGCTGAAGTTGCAATTGGGAGAATTCCCATTAATCACTTCTTGCTCTTTTAACAATTGGGGTGAAGAGGCGAATAGTCTGGGATTTACGGAGATACCGTCGGTCGGACTCCCTCCCGCTAATTGAAACAAGAGCTGGGTAAAAACCTACAGAAGGGATAAGGAGCTGCCGTTATAATTCATGCCTCTTCAAGTCAATCAAACTTAAGCTCTCCTCTCGCTGTCATGCCCTAAAGACAATTCTCACAAATCCTTTTCTTTTTTTTCTTTTTTTTTCAGCCGGATTCCAGCAGTGGTGGTTTTAAAGTGACCCTGAGAAAGCGCTCATTATAAAAGGAGGCGTTCGTACAGACACACCACAAGATTACCGGTTCCATGGTATCTTGGGTTTAGGCGAATTCATTTGCTCGGAGGAAGAGCTCCCACTAAAGAGAATTAGGAGAAGGTATTGTGTGAAATTGGTAGAGGGGTCGGGTGAGCTAACTGCACTTGTTCAGCATGCAGTGCAGAGGAACAAAGCCCTCACTGATTAACATTGTTATTCATTCATGAGCAGGAGCGTGGCGAAGCAGAACCATTTGTCTTTGGTACATTTAACGAATGCAAAACTAGTGAAGAAAAAAAAAAAGAAACACAAATCTGCTATTGAGAAACAATAACATAATTACAGCCCCTCGACTCGAACTGGGCCGACCGAGTTCTTGAGCTTCCGGGACCTCAAACATAGCGTTTTTATTATGGCGGCATCTCATTTTTAGGGATTTTAATTTGGCCTCGATACTGTCAACCTGTAAGCCACTCAAAAAGGACTAAAGGGCTTTTTGTAGCATTCGTGAAATGAACATAAAACAATGAGCACTTTGTTGTCAGCCAACCCGCTGAAAATTTGGATATTGGAAAAAGAGTGAGATGAAGACGACAAGAAAAGACACAGGAAAGCAGAAGTATTTGCCCACTTTGCATACAAAACCCCCCTCATCCACAAGCATGCCAAGCAAGGACCAGCTAACAGACACAATGTAAATGGCAATCGATCGATGACATCAATAAAGAAACGCAACCAATGAGACCTAGCTGGCCTTCCTCCAGAGGGACACATAGAGAGTGACGCATGTTCATTAGGCTGCGATTATCACGGCATTATTTCATTATCGATTCATTACAATACGTCTTCATCTTAAAGGGACAGTGTGTAGGATTCGGTGGCGTCTAGCCGTGTGGCTGCAGATTGCGACAAACTGAATAAACCCAACGGCAGTGGTACTGCGCTTTTACACTTGCTGGCTCACCTTACCACAGTTTGTCTACAACTACGGTGGCCGTCAGATAATGTCAAAATGAAAAAGGCTCTCACGAGAGCCGTTGTTTGTTTTTTCCGTAGAAACATGGCGGCACAACATGACAGACTCTGCAGAGGACCCGCTCCATATATTCACAAAAACACAATGATGATATAATCATTTTGGCACAAAACAAATATAAAAACTATACAGATCTCCAGTCTTCTTTTTTTTTCCAATGTCACTTAACCGTCTCCTCGCCTCAGCATTACAATTACAAACAGACTTTTCCAAACAACTCTGCAGACGTCCTGTTGTGTCTGCCTCCCCTGCAGGGTTGAATAAACACTTGATACTAGACGGTCACCAAGTCCTGGACCGCAAGGGCTGTGTTTGTGGCTGGGGAATTCTTACACAGACTCCTCACGGCGGAGAGGGAAGTGGGAAGTTCCACCCGGGCTTTTTTTGGTTACATTCTGTTTGAACGATGCCAAGGATGTCCATTTCTGTCGACTTTACCACCCTTAAGCTTCGTTTCACCGGGGAACATTGCCTTCTTTGGCTAAAACCTTTAACGTTCCCCAAAGAATAGTAATAAAATCTGTATTATTTTTATGCAGAAGCAATGAAAAGAGAAAAAAAAAAAATCTTCGATGTCATAAAGTTCTTTATATTTTCAGCATGGGGGTGATTTGATAAAAGTTTCAAGAGGTAAAATATCTAATGTCCTGTAGAATCTGCAGGAATGGGGGAATCTATCTAACCCACAGTGATAGCTGCTGTAACCCGGGGCGTGTTTAGAGTTTGGATATTACCCTACTGGGTCAATGAGATGCGCTGCCATGTATGGCGTATTTTTTTGCGGGAGCTTGGCACCTGTCCTGTCTGGGTGTGTTTTGTGGTGCCGGTGGCACCCGGACCAGCCCTCCTTTAATGAGAGCAGAGCAACAACAGAAGCAGATGGAATTGCCTGTGGGATTGTGAGAAGACTCGGTGAACGGGCTCGAGCGACGGCTGTGGGAGGGAGCTGGTGCCATGTGGTGGCGTGCCCACTCTGCCCTCTGGTCATCTCTCGCTAGTCCTGCTTGGTGGTCATCCAGGCGCGTGCTGGCCTGCCAATTAAAGACGGGCCCAGAGTCAACCCCGAAGGTTCCTCCAAGCCCACGGGCCTCTCCCTTCCTTCCTTCCGTCCTTCCTTCCTTCATCTTTTTATCCCTCTCTTTCTTCACATCACTCCCTAGCCAACACCCTGCCACGCGATCCTCTGTGTTTTTGCTTTCTAACTCATTGCACGGAATTCATTTGGCTGTTTTTCTTCCCTTCACTCAGCCAGATAACTCACCTTCCAGCGCGATGGCATGTTCAACCATGTAATATGTGACAATGAAGAAATCGTCTTTTGGCTCCGGCACACTTGCCCGGATTGCGATAAAACCAGAATTAAGATGCAGATGAGGATTAACTGTCCACGTACCCTACATATATGTGAGACCTGTGCTTTCAAGAGTGGTTTATCCGGCGGAGGCTCTTTCACCCTGTGGGGTTTAAGCAGTCGATGCCAGAGGTCAGAGGTCACCGGTCTGGCGGCTTTGCGTAAGCTGATAACTTGTGAGAAAAAGAGAGAGCGCCATGGAGAGAGGAATCAGGACAGGGTGGGTAGTCAGCAGAGCAGGAAAAACAGCTGACTGCGAGAGAATAGGTGGGATCACAGGGATAAGAGACGCTTGTTAGGAAAACTCTGGAGCCTCACCATCATAATATCCATCGCTAAACTTCTAAAACTCCAGCACCATGCTCATAGCGGGGGGGCTCTCTGACTTCCATATGGAGCGGACAGATGTGAAGCAGCACATCAAGCACCCCATATTTAATTTCAAGGGCAGTTTCTTCTCCGGTCCTTCAGGAGGCCTCGGCGTGTGATGGAAAAGTCTGCGGTGCTTTTTTCATTCTGATGGCGCTCTGCCTCGGCTACTTACTTTTTTCTTCCCTTAATGGAGCGTTTGCCAAGGACCATGTGTGCGTTTTTTGTTTTCCTCGAGTATTGAAAAGTCCTAATGCTTCAACGGGCCAACACAATGGTGCATTTTGTGAAAAAGGATGCTGAATTTCACAGCAAATCCATAAAGAATGTCCAAAATGTTTCACCTCCATTTCAGGGTCAATCGTATTGATGTGGTCCTCTCTGTCATCCGTTATTACATTAGGATTTACAATATTAGTCTCGAGCAATAGGAAAACTTTTACTTTTACAGCTTGAGCAAACATGTGAATGGATTAGAGAAGCAGCAATCAATGGGCTGCTGTTTTAGCTGATCAGCCATGAGCGGTGGATCAGTCTCATATTTTTCAGTTTCTTTTGTTGCTGGTCACAATGACACACTTTTGGAGGAACAACATCAGACACTCGTTATATTGTAAATCACTCCCATGCATGCTGCAGCTACTGTAGCGGACGCCTCATTAGACCTGCATTACGGAGCTTGTTAATGTTATCTTGTTCAATTTTGTTTTGGGATATTACAGAGGCAGTCGTGACCTGTTTAACTGCCCAACACTGATGTTAGCTCTAAGCAGCTTCTAATATATAATCAGAACTTTTAACACCAATATTTATTTAATCAAAGTAATTATTTCAATTAAAAGTATTTTCTCGTCATTTTAAGTGTGTGTTTTCATTGAAATAACAAATATAGGCAGTGTTTCTACAGAATCAATACATGGCGCTCGGTGTTGATTCTGTGGCGCTGCGCCCAAACATTGGTCTATGTATGGGAAACACTGGACGGAGAAAAACAAGAACATTTCTAATTTTTTGGTGGTTTGCACTGACTTCAGGAAGGTTGTAATTGTTTTTCAGGATGGTGTTGAAAAAAAGTTATTTAATTGCAATTGCAAAAATAAAAAATAGAGATTTGCAAAAATTGGAAATTGGAAACGGCCGTAATCACTCTTATAGTATGCCCTATAGTATGCTCTTTTAGTACTATTCTGCACGGATCGAGTCCTCCAATCTGAGCTACATGTGCCACATACAGGTGCACACATTTCTTTTGTTAAACTGCCTCTTTAAGAATTGAGCAGGACTGTCCTCTAATCTCACAAGTCTCTAACATCATCATCAAAAATTGAGATGTATCTGTTTTAGCGAGCCACCTTCTGATATCATTGACGCTGACAAATGTCTCTCAGTGGTGTTGCCTTGAGTCAAACGACATTCCATCATGTGTGGAACCCTGGCAGGAGGATGGATGGGTGTCAATGATGTGTCCAAAGTTAAATTCAGAAAACTCAAAGGCTGATTTAGAGCTGACAGACCAGACAAACATCTATTCATATACCTGAATTGTTCAGTCAAATATAATATGATAATATATAAGTGAACTGAATTGTGGGATACACTGATGTCAGACAGGCTTCCCTTTGTGTGCAGTAAAACCCAAAGTGGGATTATAAAAGTACAGTGTGGCACTTGGAAATGATCATTCAGACAGTCCGGGGCAGTTTAGTTTGTGCTGGAAAGTTTGAAGTTTACTGCCTCCAATAATGCCCTAAATGCAGTGTACGATAGGATGGACTTAAGGCTGGTTTTAACTCCACTTGGTGCAGTGTGTGGGAGCAGGTCTGAAAGTCAGAAAAGAAAGACATTGCTCTCGGGAGAACGGTGATGACGAGGCCTTTGATGCAGGCTGCTCCCATTGTGCTTTGTACTCCGGAAGGCGAGGCGAAGGAAAAGATGCACCTTAAAACGGGAGCATATATTTGTTTATCTACGGCGGTGCCAACATCATAGAGCAGCCTCTCACCCAATCAGAAGTTCCTGCCATCTTAACAGGCAGCATTATGTCTGGTTAGAACATACGGATGCATTGCAGTTTAACCACCACAGGGTGAAACAAAGCTGAACTGCGACTGTTATCGGCTGACATTCAGGTTGGCATTAACGCATCGGCGATCCCTGATGCTGCAACGCTGTGAACGAGGAGAAGAGGAGAGCCGGGACCTCGGCAGCACGGAGCTAACCGCTAACGGGGAGGATCCATCCAGTTCCATTTTGAATGTGTTCGTGGTACAGCTGATGCCATTCAGTAAGAACTAGTATTGGGGCGAAGTGGATTATGATTAAGTTAAAATGTCATCTTCTAAACTGTATGACCTCTTTAACTTCTGTACTCTAATTCTATTAGAACTACACATTTTTGGATAGATAAAAATACAATCTTTTACATCCTAATCATTTGGATTACTATATACTATATCAAAAATAAAATGTAGAACAAAAACAATCTTTATCAATCGATCTGTGTCTCTGGCAAAACAACGTATCCGGGGCACCTCTAAAAGTTGATTTGCTCCCCTTTTTTTCCCCAAACGCCGATCCGATCCCTGACTCAAAACCGCTTTGCGATGTGTTGCAACCCAACTTCCAGTGACTTAAACAGTTAGATATGAACAAAAAACGGTTTGTTGTCACCGTAGGGGACTAACATCTGAGAGCTAACCCGATGTGTCGGGAAGAAACAAATTCAAATGAATGAATGAGTAGCTCACAGCAAATGATGCCGCCGCTCTCCGTGGTCTCTAGATGACGAGCGGTGCCGTGATGTGATGTTTAGATCGACAGGCAGCACCTGTACTCTGTCACACTTCAATCATGTGTCAAGCTTCCAGAAGAGCTTTGCGTATGGTAACATGAGTCACGCGGGGACGGTGAGAGTCAGCACGTCACATGCAGCGTGACTAGATGTTTGCCTCCGCTCCGAGATGCATCGGATGAAAAGGAAACCGATAGAGTGGAGCTGTAGGACCTCTGTGGAAGGTCACGCTCCTGCAGATTCCTTCGGCCTCCTGTGGTGTTTCCCAGTAGCTAGACAGTTTGTACACACAGAGTGAGATGCATTAAAAGGGGGGTTGGAGTTTCGGGGGTTAGCAGGACCGGATTGCTCCTGGTGGACTGTGCAAGCAGCGAGGGAGGTGTCGAAGCTTAGTAGAGTTTCATTAAAGTACAAAGGAGATGACTGGAAAATGTGCCACATGTTATTGGGGAGGGTAGAGGTGTGTGTGTGTGTGGGGGGGGGGGACAGAAATATGAGAAGATTGTGTTTGCAGATTTCCCGAAGATTTGTAAGTTCATTAGTGGAGACTGGCCCACTGGGACAGCCGTGCAAAGTGTGTCTGCACCGAAAAGGAAGTCATGATTTGACAGGAAATGCTGCAATTTGATTTCAGTGGCAATTTTTTTTTTTTTTTTACGCCATGTGCAAATATTTGTCAAAGCGACGACTTTAGTCAAAGCAATAACGTTGATGAAAGAGACGCGGTTAACGCCCTGCTGTGCTTGATTGAAAACCTTTTATCTTCAAGTTGTTAACTTGTTGCACCAGCTAAGACAAAAAGGAGATAAAACGCTTCATTTCAGCATGGCCAGTGTGTGTGTGTGTGTGTGTGTGTGTCTGTGTGTGTGTGTGTGTGTGTGTGTGTGTGTGTGTGTGTGTGTGTGTGTGTGTGTGTGGGACTGAGTAAGTGTGTCTACCTGTTAAGATTTTCAAAGTGGCTCATAAGCTCGAGCCCGTAAAGTCATGTCAACTCATGAGGGCCCATAATCCCTCAACTGCAGCTAATAAATGACACCTAAAGTTATAGTCACATATTATTGCAGTCTCATTCGTCTTTTCCCTTTCAACTAGAAAGATGCCTTTCCCTCTTTTAAAGACTTGACATCAATGTGCATTATTTTGCTTTTGCTTGAAAAAACATACATGGTTGTGAATGTGTTCATCCGACCCATAAATCACTATTTTGATTCTTGAATAGTGACGAGACGATGGAGGATTTCATCCTGATTAAAAATCATGGTAAAAAAAATAAAGGATACAAAAATACATTATACCAGAATGTATGTTTTGTAGGGCTGCCACAAACGATTATTTTGATAGTTGACTAATCACCGACTATTTTTTTCGATTAGTCGACTAATCGGATCATATGTAAATTTAATGTATAACATATAGTTTATCGCAAAAGCATGCAGCTGCTCTTATATAACAATCATTAGCTTTCAGCTTGAAGTGTTTAAGGTATATGCTAACTAAAAATGAAGACAATTAAGATGATAGTTCATTAAACCTTTAATGAAATATGCTTGTAGCAACAAACAATTGTAGCATAAAGTGCAAACAGCTGAGAAAACAGATAAGGCACTGGCCTAAACAACACAAAAATAAATAGGCCTACTTAGGGTTTTTGTTTCATTTTTCTTTGGCATCAAACATAGCTACAATGAGGTAGGCACCTAAGGAATAATTCAAGTTTTTGTCTCACTGACTCAAATATAAAAAAAGTGCATTTTGTGCTCAGTGCTCACAACTGTATTCAACTTTACTACACTCTGACTCTATATAATCCCAAACTGCACAAGGCTCTTGTTCATAGCCAGGAAAGTTAGCATTTCTACATGTCTTGGAGAAAGGCTTGCTCTCTTTTGAGAGCAGATGTTCCCTGCTGCAGAGAAAATCCGCTCCGATGGAGTGGAGGTTGCAGGGATGCACAAAAAAGATTTAGCTAGCTTTGAGAGCGTGGGGAAACGCCCCTCATTTTCACTCCACCATTTGAGAGGATCATCCTTTTTAGAGAGTGTGGCCTCTCCAAAGTACATCCGGACTTCACTCATCACAACTTGGATCTTTCGGTCCTCCTCAGATTCTCCATCTTCATTTTCACTCAAACTGTCTGTGTCAGACTAAAGGAGGCTTTCCACCTGAATCATTGGCCCTCTTTTTTGCATCCTGTGTCCCAGTTGTTTTTGATTCTTTGAGAGCAAGCACTTCAACACTCCCCTGCAGTCTGATGCTATCTTCAGGAGTCAAAAACTTCAGCTTTTTGTATCTGGGGTCCAAGGCAGCTGCAAGAATAACTGGATTTTCTTTGTCTGCTGAGATAGTGCAAACATTCCCCCATCTCTGTGTTATCCCTTTTTCTGCACTGGTAATGAAAGATTTTCCTGAGCTTGTCTCAAATTGGCTTTGGTGTACAGCCCGTGTCAGCCCTTTGACCACCTGTGGAAGACCTGAAATGGTTGTGTACTGCTGTCCACTAAGGTAAACAGTAGCAGTCTCAAAAGGTGCCAACCCTTGCTTCAGTTCTTCCAGCAGCTCCCACTGCTCTGGCTTCAAGTCGAGGTAGTGTTTCCCCCTTGAAGTTACCTCGGGATCTGAGAGTGTGGCAGTGAGAGGCCAGCGCTGTTCGAGGAGTCTCTCTATCATGTGGAATGTACTGTTCCACCTTGTGGTGACATCCTGGATCAGTGCATTTTTCTTAACATTCATTTGCTCCTGTTTCATCTTTAGCTTTGTACTAGCCAGCTCGCTTCTCTTAAAGTGCTCCACTAGCTGCCTAGCAGCACCTAGTGCTCTGCTGATAGTGGTTTCTTTGAGAGCAGTGTTGACGATGAGCTGGAGTGTGTGTCCAGCACAGCGGATAGAGGCCCATCCATGTTTCTCTTCAAGCAGTCACATAGCTGCCACCATATTGGAACCACTGTCGTGTACTACTGCTTTTATTTTGGTGGGCAAGATGTCAAACTTTGCTAAAACCTCTTCCATCCATGTCATTTTATTTGCACCAGTATGCCTCTCCTCAAGAGGCATGGTGGAAAGGTTGAAGGTCTTCATCTTCCAGTCTTCACTCAGGAAATGGCAAGACACACCGAGGTAAGCCTCTGTTGCCCGACTGGTCCAAACATCAGCAGTCAGAGTGAGGAAACTTTTGACGCCCCTGAGGGTCTCCTTTACCTTAAAGACATGAGATGATTTGAAAGAATAGTAAGCATTAGGAAGAAAATTAAATACAGTATTTTTTTTTTCATTATTAACAAAATTTGTCCGTTTATGCATCAAGCTTTAAATTGATTTACTAATTCAATAATTCAGTTATCAAATACAGTTAAGTAGGTTAAATAATAAACATTCAACATATAATGGAAAAAAAAATACCAAGATGAATTTATTGGTTGCTCAGTCAGCAAGCTCTTATTATTTCATCATGAAATTTGTAAAATTCTTAATTGCTAGTGTGTGCGTGTGTGTAAGAGAGAGAGAGAGTGAGTGAGAGTGAGAGATCTATGAACTTTTAATTCTTATGTCTTTGAATGTTGCTTGTTTATGAAATAATTTAATCATTTATTTATTTTACTGTGTTACTGTTGCTTTGGCAATATTGTTTTAATACATTCACGCCAATAAATCAAAATTAAATTGAGAGAGAAAGAGAGACTGACCTTCTTAAAGGTTGCATGATACTTCTTCTCCATCAATGTGGTGAAGTGGGATCTGCCTGGTAGGTAGTTGTCATGATAATCCGGGTTGAACTGTTTAATCATCTCTTTAAACCCTTCATCGTCCACCATGGACAGGGGTCTCATGTCCGTCACCAACATGTTCAGTATGGACTCAGTCAGAACATTTGCTTGCTGAGGTGTGCATGTAGCTGGCTTTGTAACAAAGCTGTCCATTGAAGAAGAACGTACTTTTTTAGCACTGAAACATAACGTTAGAAAACATTAGCGTTACCACATTTCCTATTCAAACACATCACTGTTATAACGTTACAGAAAACACATGTGCTAAGGCTAATTTATCAAATCGTCATCGCTAATGTTAATGTTTACAGCTATCAATATGAGTAAGTAGTAAGTTAGCTCTCTGTTTACGCTAATGTTAGCAGCTAACTAGCCAGTTAACTTACCGAGGCGCCGGTCCCTCTTCATCGTCGTCAGTCGCAACGTGCTTCCTTTTCAGGTGCTCGTGCATCGCACTTGTGCTGCCGTGAAAGGCAAGTTCTGTCTTGCAGATATTGCATTGCACACTTTTTTCTTTTGTTTTCTTAAAATGCTCCCACACTTTTGAGCTCCGTTGCCGCCGGGTAGCCATGATACCTGAGAGCCCGTCGGTGACATCAAGGCTGACCCAGATTACGACTACTGCGCATGTGTGTCAAGGACGCAAAGGCAGACACGGCAGAGGAAGGTGCCGCAGCAGTTTTGAGAGAGAAAACAAAGTTTAAAAAAAAAAAACGACACGTCGACTATTAAATCGATTTTAATAGTCGACATAATCGTGACTAGTTGACTAATCGTGGCAGCCCTAATGTTTTGGAGTGATTTTCAGAATTTTAAGCATATTTTGATGATTATCTACATAATATTGTGAATTATTTTGGTAAGGATAATCCTGACATGACATTTTCATGTTGCCCCATGCCATCTCTGATCCAAACGTGGAGGGTTGGGTGGTGTCCTACTGTACAGCAGTTAATCAGCCCAGCAGTCTAGTCTGGGTTAGCGGTGGATAGAGACAGCCCTTGAGTGCCAAACAGCGCGGCATTAAGCAATACCTTTTAATTAGTGACCCTGCCTCAGTCACCATGAGCGATAACGCGGCCAACCGGAATGAAAACTAGTGGACCTTGTAATGTGTGTCACTGCATCGGCTGTCGGCAGAGGTGTGAAACGTGTGTGTGTGTGTGTGTGATTTCCTGTGCGAGTGTGTGGGGGCGGTGCCTAAAATCTTTGGAGTGGTAAAGATTGAAGGAGAGAGTGAGACCAAGTGTACCTTACTCAATGATGTGCTAAGTGACTCTATTGATCACAGATCTTCATCAAGTTGCTTTTATTGGTTTGAGAGGGAGGGAAGTAATTTTCTCTGATTCTCTCACACGCTCCGGTTTAAACAACTTTTTTTTTAAACTTTATTCACTTCAGAGGTGAAAAAGAGTTTAAAAGTGGTACCGTTTGCTTCGTTAACTAATGTGAACCTCAATGTCAAGAGCTTTTTTTAACTGATCTCAGATCCGTGGCTCCATGTTGGCTCAGTTATTGATGGTCTCGAACAGAGTTGTGTCCCGTCTTGATCATGGATAACATTCGCTGCCACATCTTTTCTTTGCCCAAATTTGACTCCGTAAAATCAACATCCCAGCAGTTAGTGAGCAGATTGAATCATTTGTTTACGGGTGGCATATTAAACTGAATGAGCCTCTCAGCTCGGTGCTGACGGCAGACAGTCCTCCATGTGGACCGTGCCACTATGCCATTCTGGAACAGCGTTACAGCCCATTACTCAAATCGGAGGCAGAGACAAAAGAGCCGCCGCCACCGGGTCCAGATGTCAACGGCTTTTACCAAAATCCCTAATGTGATTCAACCTGATCCGACCAACAAAGGACTCTTGTATTTCACACAAACACAATCAGCGTCTCTGTGATTGCAGTTGCTGAGCGCCTCATTATTGATAGATAAACAGCGGAGAGGAAACGGCTGACTGCAGTGCATTTGCAACACAAATAGAAGAAAAAAAAAACGCCTTGTGATAAGTATCGGGAAAAAACCTGTGCTTTATAACCTGCGGGAGTGCTGACAGGGTTCAATCAAGCACTTTATTTGCCAGTGCTTTGTGTTTTTTTTTTGCGTGGAGGATCCTAATCATCGGTGTCTTGTCTCTCAGAGCTCAGACGAGAGGGTGCTCTTATTCTGGCTTGTTAACTTAAGGTTTTTGCGTTTGCAGACTGCCTGACATAATGGCGACTCTCTGGGCTCTCTGTTTTCTGGTGTAACCTTCAGGCCACACATATTTCTTCTCCTCAACCCTTCAGTTTCCAAAACCACCGTCGGCCCATGATTTGCTTTCTTTACAGGCTACAGGTGGGCTGCTGGCACGGCTTTTTCCAGAATGCTTCCTGCTTATCCTCTGTGCAGCTCCAAGTCCTCACGTGGACTGAGCTGACCATATGTTATAAGCTACTCCTACATCGCCTCGTCCACTTGCCGGACCAGAACCCGACTTTTCCGACCACAATGGACGGAGACCAACCCAAACCCCGGCATAGCAGTTAGCACAAGACCAGCTGCGGGGCTAAATGAGGGCCATTCATCACTCTAAACTTATTTAAGGAACTGAATGCATGTGCTGACGCCACTGATCTGACGATTAGCTCAATAACACCCCATAACACAAGGGCACCCGAAAGCTCCTTTTATAGGAAAGGTGGGATGTTTGAAGGATTAATATGAGGAATCTTCTATGAGGAATCTTAGTGTCTCTATAAAATATAAATCACCAAAAAAACAAAAGGAAGAAGAAGAAGCAGGGAAACCCCCTCCTTCATACTCCCTTTTGCATTGTTGCATTGTTCTGGATTGTAATCATCCCGCCTCTGAGGAAGTGGCTTTTTATAAGCTGTTTTAGGATTTTGGTTGGTTTTGAGGCTGCGGCGGGCCCTGAAGGCCTTACAAGGGGGTGAAGGCTCAACCCTGCTATTTCATCTCCATATATAGTCAGGCAGCCCGGACCGCAAGAGTCAGGGCAGACTGCCTGTCTGGAGCTGGACTGGGTGTGGCCCCACCCTGCTAGCACACAGTGGGCAGAGAAGGAGGATGGAGAGTACCTCGGAGCTGCGGCACTTTCTCTTGTGTAAACTCTCGCCGTTGCTTATTTTACATGTCCTCAGAGCATGGGCTGAACATGGAAACCAACATGTCTGCTCCTGCAGACACACGTCTCATAACCTAGATGTTGCTGTACTAACCCCCCATTGAATATCTAACAGCATGCATCAAACCCCCCTGCTGCTTATATTTTACAACCAGCCCGTGTGGAAGCCTTTGCTGCATGTCATTGGCCTTGTTTTTGCATCTGCCTGGTCAAAGGTATTTAAAGGAGGGATTTTTTAAGTACAACAGTATATCAAAGACAAGCGGGTCCCGTTTGCTGGAAGTAGATCAGGAGTGACAGCTGCAATGCCAAGGCTCTGTTAAAGAGAGAGAGAGAGAGAGAGGAGACACGAGGCTGTTTGGGGGCAGACAAGATATTTCAACATATTTACTGTATGCACATGCATGCCCGCAAACCATCCTCTCATCTCCCACTAATGACTTGCTTACACTGAATCTCCCCACAAAAACACAAAAAGTCCAGAAATACACATGAACACAAACAGTCATGCACAAAACATCCATGCAAAGCACAGGAGAAAGCGAGAGAGAGACGGAGGACACACATGAAAGTGACGGGGGAAATCAAGTTTGAAAAAAGCAAACATAAGGAAGGAGAAAGTCAGAGCAATGATGCAAAAAAGAGAGAATTAAGTAGGCTTTCTCCCAGCATGCTTATCCTAGAAAACTGCTTGACGTGTGAACTTCAGGTTCTGTCTTTTTTTACCCCCTCTCAGGGGGCCGTTGCCACTGAAGGCTCTATGAAGACAGACACACAGCAACCGACAGCGGGGACAACTTCCATAAACTGCGAAGCATTAGTGTCGACTTTCTTTATGCCGCCGCGGGGAAAAAAGTCCCTTATAACTCGTCTTGTAAACGCCGTCCCATTCCAAAAAGGGGATTAAAGCGTACGTCGACTTGAGGCGTTTCATTTTTTTGAAGGGAGGAATAAGAATTGGCAGGGAGCGGAGGTTGTGTGTGTAAAAGAAGGATAGGTAGACATACAGTCTGCAGGAGGTCGGTATTGGCTGAAATTGGCTATTTTCCCTCACACTCTTGACATCGAGAGTTGCAGCGTGAGAGGTATTATGAATTCATGGGCTCCGGGGAACCAAATGAGCTCGCCGTCACCTGGAATTTACACGAAACAGAAATCACTTATTCTCAATGTATTATTTTTTCCGTGGCACTTCCACGATAGGTTACCAATTTTTTTCCCCGTCTCTTCACTCCCGCACAGCGCCTCTCCCCTCCCCTGAATATAATCTTCTCCACTGGGGTGCAATTTCCTTGGCAACTTGGTCACACATTTAAATCAGTATTCTATAGCCTCAATTTATTCAAAATCCAGTTTTCTTGTGCTGTCCTTTTTCCCTAAGTAGGTCGCCTATCTAACAGTACCACAAGCAAGCTGTGATGCTCGCTCCATTTGCATAGCAGGGGCCCGTGCTGTAATAGAGGGCACTCGGATGGCGACGTTGTCCGTAGCGTTGGCGAAACAGACGCGTGTGAAGAGGTTTTGTGAGCGGCGGACCTCCAGGGACCTCGCTGGCCCATTTCATGAGAGTCAACATCAGGCCTCATGTGGCTTCAAGTGCCAACTGGGTATTGAGGCAGGATGGATGGAGCCGGGATGGAGGGGATTGGAGCCCTGAGAGAGAGGCACCATTGAGATTGTTTTGAGGGCCATCTTGGGGCCCCAGAACAGCCCGTTGTTGCCTGTCATGGTTGCAACAGCTGGGGCATTATTGTGGTGTCTGATCTGCAGCCCCCCTCCCCAAAAAGTGATCTCATAATCACAGTCACAAAGGCCGTCTCGTTTTACTTGTAGTCTGCGTGACTTCTCTCATGAGCTCCGGATTCCAGACACACAGTCTGATGCATGTGTGTCATGCCGTTGTACCCCCACTAACCCGATCATCCATCCCTCCGCTGTTCATTCCTCCCTGGCTTCTTCTATTCCCCCTGTGCCTTCCCTCCTCCACCCCCCTCATTCCCCTCACATTTCTGTCACCTGATACCCTTGATGTAGGTTTTCCCTCGCCGCCCCAAGGCCAAGCGGTTCTCCCTGAGGGCCCCTGCTAGCACCACATGGCCTATAAGAGCTCTGTGCCCCCCCTTGTGATTCTGGAGGGTCGCACCCTATGACACAGATGTTTTCCTGGTGGTGCATTTGTGTTTTCTCTTCAAACACAGCTAATCCCTCCAGCGGCTCCTCTTCTTCCTTTTCCAAAATTTACTCAGGTGCTCCTCCAGTTTATTCATGGACGGTGTGGAATGCGGCCGAAATCCCCGCCTCAACGCGCCGGCTGTATTTCACGAGGAAACGGCAGCGTTTGGATTCCAGCTTGGATAGCTCTTTTAGGGGGCTCAGGGTTAAAACGCGGTTTGAAGAGACTGCTTTTTGAAATGTAAATCTTGGTGTCGCTTGCTGCCCGGGCATCGAGTTCTACAAAGCAGCCATCAAGGAGTTCTCGCCATCTTGGCTGGAGAATAGAAATCAGCCGCTACTGACTTTCTGCTGAGTGCCATTCTCGCTTTGTCAAAGTCTACTGGTTTCCAGCGATGGGAAGATAGCCATCAAAGATTATCGGACTGTTTGGGGTTGTCACACTAGCTTGTTGTCAAATATGAAACTGTATTGCCAGTTAAGTTGCTGCTTCTGAAACATTAAGTCCATAATAAGCATTTTTTTTATACCCTGTTGGATTTCATAATTACAGTGTTTTGGTAATGTGTTGGCTTTTCTCTCGGCTTTATTTGCAATAATTGCGTTTTTCATCATTTCAATGGGGCTCTTTTTTAAAAACTTTCCTCAGGTTACGGGCCTTTCATAATTGATGTGCTTAAACCCAGATGATGAATCTATTAATATCCTCGTGTTGATTACTCTCGTGCCGAGCGAGCCACGTTTATTTATCACCCTGACGCTTTTCTAATGAGGGAAGTTAAATTAAAACATTTTTATCAAAGAAAAATTGGGACGCTGTTGTTTTTTTCTTTTTTCATGGGAGCTGTCGCTTGCTGTCATCTCTCTGCTTAAACTGTGTAAACATGCAAAGTTAAAAAAAAAAAAAAGAAATACAGAGAGAAAAATCGTATTATATTGTTTCATCATTTAAACACTCAATGAAATGAAATATCTGGGACAAATGAAGAATCAATCAGAAAGCTGTCAGGGGGGCCGTTTTAAAGGCTTCCTTATCCACTTCAAAGGGATCCTGTGATCCAGTGAGAGGGCTTGGAAACACATTTTTCATCCATTTGGCTAATTTCTAGTGGTGTAGCAACATTTTTTTAAGGATCAGAATACAACTACAAACCGCCCCGCGGCACCGTGATGGGTGAGAACATGGTTCGCTGCTGTTGTACAGAACACGCGGATGGAAAATTACAAAGTGCTGAACAAATTGGCAGAAATGGTCGCGCCTCGCACAAACGGGCGCGTTAATTGATGTGTCACAAAAATGCGTGACACTAGGAAGCTTTTTTAAAAGGACTCACTGCTGGAGCTGCTGTGTCTTTTATACGTCTCTCTTATTGATTCCTGTCCACGGCCAGTAAATAGCCAGCGTATGTGTTTCATGTGATCAGCTCCCAGCAGCTTGACCTCACACCTGTTACTGGTGATTTCTGACCCGCTTCCTCTTGTGCGACTGCACAGCAACGTTGCCGCTCTGGCCCCCAATCAGTTAGCAGCCGCGCCCCGCTGACCTGTGTTACTCTGGAACCTCCAGGAGTCCCACAGGGTCACATTCTCAGCAGGAATGCACCCATACCGACTCTGGATGAGGCTGGATGAGGTATCCGTGACAAGGGGGGCTGATTGGTTCGATTTGATTCCACGTTACTGGAACTTCAATTCTCGTATATTTTTGTTAAAATTTGTTCGCGCATTGAAAAAAAATACACTAAAATCATAATTTCTGTTAATTTTGAAGATTATTTAGCAAGTGACTGGTGTATTTATGTATTTATTTGCTATGTTTTGGTTTTAAAAAATGAGGAAAGCAATGATTATGTCAAGCCTGATGTTGCCTCACACACACAAAGAATGATCCCAGCCACTTCTACGCAGTGGGGCTAACAGCTTTTTAATTAAACACTGGTATCAGATCAGTTCTATGTTAATCTATGTTGGTGTGTGTGTGTGTTTTAGAGATACAGACAAAAGCAAAGTGTTGACGTGTGATGCAGTGATAAAAAGGAGTTCAGATATGTTAAACCAAATCTTTCATTTAAAATGATAAATAAAGGGGTGTAACCTCACCTTGACACGATCATTGCAACCAGCCTCATCACCCCACTAACAGTGGAGATGACAACATGCACACATCAGTGGTGCTTTGCATTAATTACAAATTATTGCAAATTATTACCAGAGCACTAAAACAAAAAGCTTGTATTTGTATTCTTTCTATTAAGCTCTTCACCGTAAAAAAGAAAAGTACTAAAAGGCATAATGCGTACAGGAACATGGGTCACCTGGTTGTCGGGTCACAGTGAAAGAGAACGCAGCCTTGATCGACAAGTGTGAAATTAGAGACATTACAGTAATTACACACAGCCCGGGTACATAAGCAAAACTCTGACATGCTAATCAGTCCGGAGAGCTTTGAGCATGGGTGTCTCGGTATACTGTTTAACATGGAGCCACCCCTATGAATATTAATCAAGCCCAGTGGGATAAATACACCCCTCCATGCCAACAGCATGATGGAAAATCTATCTTGAGGGATATTCAAAAAACAACTTGTTTCCCGGTCATTACTACATGTTGTGTATACGTTGTTAAAGATGGCACACGGATGAATGTTATTTTTTTTTAGCATCCTCGGCCAATCTGTTTGGCAAGACATAAAAAAAGAACAAAAAAAGCTTCAATCGAGTGCACACATCTGCGGCGGAGCCTAATAATCTCCCCAGGTACAGTAGCATGGAACTTTTTACAGAATCCCACTAGTTATGTAAGCAGGTTGGGTCTGCATGGTGGTCGTGTGGGCTGGAGTGAGCATAATCAATAGTTTTCTTCTTTTAGCATTAATGTGGACTGCATTTTTATGCAAATCCAGACATTAGTTATCCCCATATGTTGGTGGCAAACAAAATATCAAAAGAAACAAAAAAAAGAGACTGAGGTGGCAGCACAAATATATAAACACTGGTGAGAGAAGGACGGGGAGTCGGAAGTAGGAAATGGATATTGGTGAAAGATGAAAGATTAAAAAACAATCGATACGAGGAGACATTCAAAGGGAAACATAGCTGACGTGAATCTGAGGGAAGGACAAGATCGGAGTAAAGGGTGTTAAAAAGAAGCGCCGGAGGCTGTGTCGGGAACAAGAGCAACAGATGTGCTTTAAATTAGCTGGCCTGGGGAATGCAGTCCGTGAAAGAGGCCAGATACGGCGACCCCTCAGCCTCGCAACCTGATCCGCCGAGGCACAAGCGTGTCTTTTGTGGTCTCCCCTCTCTCTCGGCGGCCCCCACCCTCCCGACGACGACACAATGAGCTTGCTGGGTGCTTCAGACTATTTCCAGAAATGCAGGGTAAAAGCCCACTCTGCTTTCGAGTCCTCCCGTTCTTTAGCCAAGGCATCCAGCTAATGACGGGCCGGCTGTGGGAAATGGAAGACCATGCCGTTGAAATTCTGTAACATGCATAGACATCATCTTTCTTTCATTCACAGAGCAACAACGTGTGACCTTTTGACCTCTCAACATGTCTCCTCCTCCTGCGCGTGCCAAACCTTTTGCATTCTGTTTTAATTCGCCATGCTCCTCTTCTCCCTTTCTTCTTCGCTGTCCTACACAGGCCACATTCCTCGTCTTCATCAGCCACACTCATGCAGCTGTCCTCCGGCCTTGTACCTTGCACCTGTTCTCCCGGTCCCCTGTCATGATCTCACCCCCCCATTCTGTCTGTCTGTCTGTCTGTCTGTCTGTCTGCTCAGTTAGGGAGGGTTATCTCACATTCCTTCTCTCTCCTTTTTAAACCTACGTTTGATATTTAAAGTGATGCAATTGAAGTTGCGACTTTTATCATGTCTCATTCTGGGCTGAGCGTGATCAAGAGAGGGATCGTTTTAGTTGATGTTCACACACTCACACACACACACACACACACACACACCACTCTGCCATGTCAGCCCCGTGTGTTGATGCACACTATTAGCATAATGGTCATTTACATAGGGAAGAGCTGTTCCAGGTAATTCAATCTATATGTAAAACACTGTTGCTAGTGAGGGGGGGGGGGACAGCTCAGCTAACCCGGGCTTCACTGCCCAAGCACTGAAAAAGTTTGACAAGGTTCCGAGTCCATGGAGCCTGTATGGACACGCTACTTTTCTTTAACCCCGCCTCCCAACCCTCAGCCTCGTGCTTATTCACAGAGATAGAAGCTAAACTGAGTGTTTAAACTGGGGAAGTACCGCCACAGAGAAAAAACATCCACTGATTTATAGTCTTTCTCAAATGAAAGTCCTGCAATTCCACCATTTGGCCACTAGGCTTCTAAGCCTGCCGTGCACTTCCCCGAGGGGGGGGGTTTGGGACTCTACACACTGACACCGTCTCTCGCCCCTCACTCTGTGTTTGCCAATCACATTATGATCCTGCAACACTGTGCTGACTGGTGATCCTTCATGCGTGCAAACCGTCGCCGTAATGTTATCATCATAATACGCCTCTATTCATCCATGAATGACAGCCGACTTAATTTGAACTGACGGACTCATTCTGATTTGCCAAGTTCACGAGCTTCCACAAAAAAAAAAAAAACAGGGAAAAAACAGAAGTAACTCTGCTCTGCGGAGCATTTATTTTTATATCTTTTATTCCATTTTCAATTCATTGTTTTATTTCCAAATCTTTTTTCCCTTCTTATTTGCCATTGCCTTCTTCCTCTTCGACTTCCCCCTTTTATAAATAATTAACTGAGTCATACATAATTTAGGGGAAGCAGCCAGAGATTTACACAGCTCTTTGTATCTCTGTGTTTTGTTTGGTGACATATTCAATAATTGTTTAATATATCAAATTGCCTGGGAGCTGGGCCCCCGGCCCCTGTGTGCAGTCAGCGCCCTGATGTGTCAGATCGTGGCGGAGGTGAGCGCCAAATACTTCCCCGACAGTCGGAGACTGCCCGGGGAACTTCCTAGTGCTTCTTGGCATACTTCCGTGGCGCACTAACGAAGTCCAGAGTCCGTGTATGGACAGTGATTGTGTGAGGGATTCTGCTCTGACCTCGTACTGCATCTGCTTGGGATTAGCTCCGCTGTGGTGTGTACGCCTGCCATGAATGTGTCTGAGATCCTCCTATTTGGTTTAGTTCCTTCCAATCCCCGGCAGTGAAAGGAGAATTCAGAAAACTTAGAAAGATTGCCGACATTAATAATTCCACATTTCACAGAGGACCCAGCGTGACATTTGCCGGTCCATTCCTCTTCAGTAAAATATGGGATTTTATTCAGTTTTATTCATCCCAATGGATTTGCCCGGAACCGTGATCTATTTTATTTGATTTCTTTCTCGCTCCACTTCCATTGTGTGTATTTCCAAGAGGTTTATTCACTCCACCGGATCCGTGTAGCATGTTATTATTCTGAAACATGTCTAGCTTTCAAATGTGTTTTAGTTTGGGGACACACCTTTTTTATTTGTCTGAATAATGATCAGTTGAGATATTTGGTTTTATGGTTTATCCCCGTAATATTGCATTGATAAAAAAAGAAGAAAAAAGCAATGCAATAAAATGTGATCCTCTGGCAGCTTTACGTGACATCCACACCTCCACCCTGTGTTGTACTCCCCAGGGGAGTGTTTATGACTGAAGGGGATGTCTCTGCCAAGTCCTATTTAATGAACTACTCCTTCCATCCAGTAGCCCTCCTTCATTAAGTAACTTGTCAATTCCCCCCATGTGCTGTTTTTTCCCAGCGGGAGCCTGAGTCGTGTACTTGTGCACCGTGCTAATTTTATTTTGGATTATTCACCAGGGAATTGCAAAATTAATCCCTCCTCCTCATTCAGATATTGACACTGTGGATTTGTCTTTTAATTAAATCAGGAAATGAATTTGGATGGGGGGCCGGGTCAATGTCTCGGCTTTCAACTAGCACTGAGACGGCGGCGTGGGAAGGAGTTTGAAGTGTTGCCAGCTTTGTGGTGTTTTTGTTAGATATGGTGGGTGGACCTTGGACCCTCCGGGATCATGCTCCCCCAAAATAACTTTTTATACCTTTTAAAGTTAAATGCATCGATCTGGTGCACTTCCATTTGAATGGATGACAAAGCAAAAAGTCACACAAACTTGGTAAATGACACGAGGTCTTTGCTTGGCGAAGGGTCCTTTTGGGTTGCTCAGCCCTGCCATGTCAAGTCTCCGCAAGCCACGGACACAGGGAACACTAAGGGACATTTTACACAAAGGGAAAACGCAGATATTTCCACTAGATGTCCCGATCCAGCTTTTTGCACTTCCGATCCGATACCGATATTGTAGCTTTTAGTATCGGCCGATACCGGCCGATCCAAGCATGTATTAAAGATTAAAGATATTTACTTATTTTGCTGACCTGTTTATTCTTAACTGGGTTAAATAAACACAAAATAGACAAAATAATAAATAGTCAATCTTACAGCTTTACCACCACGCTTGACTTTATTGTGGCAAGGATTGCACTCCGCCTCTTCGTCTTTTTCGTCTTTTAGGGTAAAATAATCCCACACAGCTGACATTTTTATCGATAACTTTAAATTCTTGGGACATCAGTGTTTCCCCAAGATTTTTTTTCAGGCCCGGTGGTACCCACCGAAAAAAACCCTAAACAGACGTGGCGCGTGGGATGGTGTATTGGTGCAGTTGGATGAAGTCAGGTGGCACAGCAAGCAGTCTGCAATTCTGCAATTATTATATTTGCATTCAACATTTTTATTCAACCAGAGTGTGTTCAAGATCACAAGGAGAGAGTGACTTATTAAGGTGCCGGTTGATGGAAATGATCCAAAATTAGGGGCCGGAAAAATATGGCTGGAAAATGATGAGCATCACATTAATAGCTACAGATACTGTAAAACACTACAACGACATGAGTGCATATATTGTCTTATTTTATCAAGTAAAATATAAGTTATAGGTTTACTCAAAAGCCTAATAGTTCATAGAAATTCAGGTAGAAATAGGTTAACTCAGAGTTCCACAGTTTATCAAAAACAATCCTCCCCCACAGACGTCATCACGTCCTAATACTACACACAATATGGCTTGATGCTGTTTTGAAG
The DNA here is from genome assembly GCF_963514095.1 of Eutrigla gurnardus. Taxonomy (NCBI): domain Eukaryota; kingdom Metazoa; phylum Chordata; class Actinopteri; order Perciformes; family Triglidae; genus Eutrigla; species Eutrigla gurnardus. The sequence goes on along the minus strand of NC_139933.1, from coordinate 18,589,145 downwards.
GAGTGCATATATTTATCGACAACACTCGACCTGCATCAGCGCATGTGCGCACGAGCGGATCTGTGCGAGCAGGCAGCGCGGAAGCCGGTCCGGTTCCGGTACCGGTCCGGTTCCGCTCACACCACGAGTCTGAAGAGTGCAACAGCTTATCAAAATACAGTGTCAACGTTCCGTGTTTTCAAAGTAGAAAGCGGCATCGTGGTGGTTTAACGAGGCGGAACGGCATCAGAACAACATCAAGCGCGTAAAGTACACGAAGAAGAACGTAGCGGGAGCGAGCGGCGAGGATTGTTGTCTACACTGTGCTGCGCAGAGGCGCTTCTAATATAAATGTTTATTGATTTATGAATGAATTGATAGGTGGCTTATTTTTGGCATATTGATTTTATGGCCTGTACAATTGTAGGGGAAACACTGGACATGCACAGACAAGTCCGTCTTGTTGTTGTTTAGTGGATGCTGGACAGGTCGCCAGTGTGCGCTAGGTGTGCTGGAAAACGCGGACCGGATTTTGGGGAAAAAACGTAAGAAAACTGGAATGGATTTACCTACATCGGTGCGCTGGAAAACACGGACCGGAGTTTTGAAAAAAGAACTGGATCGGGAGTCCGGATCGGGATTTTCCCGTGCAGGCCGATCCGATATCGATATGCATTTTTTGCTAATATCGGTGGCTGATCCGATCCAAATATCGGATCGGGACATCCCTAATTTCCACGCGGTTTGGCCTCTCATTTACACGAAAACGCCGTTTTTATCACAGAAAATTATTATTTCTAAAAACTCCGGTTATGTGTTGTCGTGTCAGCTGGGAGAAACTGGGTTTTAGGTTATCAAGCGTCACAGGAAGTCGCTTGTGTTATTTGTTGTTGTTGATTCTGAGGATTCTGATTGGCTTACATGGCTTTATCCTTCTCCCTACACTACCGCCTATAGCTATAATGGCGCTCGATGGCGGTTTTATGAGCACAATGTTATTTTTGAAAATGGAGGGGGGGGATATTCGTTTCTCTAAATACCCTGCTACGTGTAAACGTGGCCTAAGTCCACAGCCCCGATGGGTGGCGTGGTCCAGGCGTGGGGTGCTGTAGAGCCACCTTCACTCTGGGCCGTTTCAAGCGGACCTATAGAGCTGGCCGCGGCACCGTCGGGGACCCTTCAATACCGAGCTGACGTCCCCTGACTCTCCGATTGAATACCCCGGGCAGACTTCGAGGGCGCCACCTGTTGAGGGATTAAATTTGCCACAGTCAGATTACTTCATTTAAATGATCGGCTACACGGTTGATGAAATTGAGTGGCACCAAAAAAAGACAGGGCATGAAAACATTTTGACTCCCATTTCATGTGCTTTGTGACCAGTCAATGCTCCTTTTCAACTGTTCTTTTTGTCCTTGTAGACTGATTGAAAACCACCCAGGGTTTACACTTTAATGTCCTGTATATATGCAGAGTTAAATATTTCATTTGGAACCACTGAAGTGAGGATGAGAAACCAAAGTTCTGGGTTAAAGCAGAGGCCCTTCCTCTGAACAGAGAGCCAGTATTGATATCCTCAGCAGGGACGTTGGGCTCCCGGGCAGCGTGGTTTGTCCTGATCTGGCCCCGCTACAAAACAACACCTCATTGTCATGGGTTTCAATTCACACAGTATTGACTGGCAACCTAATTGGCTTGATGCAATAATTAATTTCAATACTGGATTCTAGGAGCAAAAATCGTTCTTCGGGTGCAGCGTGACATCTACTCTAATAGACGCACCGTGATTGGCTCTTTTTGTAGCCTCGGAGCTGAATTTGACTGAAAAATAGTTCAAATGAAATTAATTATTCATATTTAATCAATGATTTTGCACATATTATGTCCGTGACACCAGTGGTAATTGAAGTCCTCCATTATTTTAGTCAGAATACTCTGTCTTGAATTGCTTTTTATTCTAATTACAGTGTGATGAGGTTCTTAAACATTTCTGCCAGGTTTGTCCGGTGCTGCTGTGTGTTATTTCAAGTTCTGCTGATGAGATGGAGATGGAATGTAGCTCTTTCTCCATTTCATTATGACATTAAATGAAGGACTCTCACCCATAATTGATGTTACAGAGACACCGTTTTCTCTGCCGTTGAGAATCAAAGTGACCACCATCCCGAGTTCTTGCACGGCACGCACCCAGCCGAGCGGCCCGGGCTCCGGGCGCCACCAGACAGATTGTTCCCCGGCAGGCAGCGTGAAACACTTGGCCGTGGAAGAAACAATTGGATATTTAGAGAGGTCCGCTGCCTCTTCACTGTGCTGAGATTGACGTAGGCAACTACTGAAGGAAGGAGACAGGTGGACGGATGGAGGGCAGCGATGTGGAAGGATCTTTCAAGCAGAGGGAGCAGCAGGTGTGCAAACATGTCATTTTAGAAAGAGAGAGAGTGATAATGTTGAGCTACGTTGTCGGAGAGAGGGAGACAACATCTATTTTCCAGGGGCGATTCAAATTTCATAGGTGCAATTTAAGCCCAAATTCTAGTTCCGAGAGGGGAAGAGGGGAAAAAAGCACATTACAGAAGGAAAAGGAAACGAAAACAAAGTGGAAGGTGTCAAAATAAATGAGAGAGCGGTTGGGGAAAGGGAGGCATGGAGGAAGGTCTGAGGAGAGATCAAAGAGTGTGAGGATGTGTCTGCGTGCAGCTGTGAAAAGAGTGAGCAGTGATAAGTCTGTGACAGCTGCAGCATCATTAGTGTATTAGGATCAATCCTCAAGACCCTTGTTTGCAGCCTTTGCCCACACAGAGGGTCTGATCTCATTCTTCACGGGCTACGCTCTCACAGCTGCCACCGCAACTTCCAGCTTGCACGGTTCCCACATCTGTGATCTCTCTCCTCCACCTCCAACATCTGACCATCGGCACCGTGGGTATTTTTCTCTTTCTTTCATGCTCCGCTGCCCTGCCTCGCTTTTGTCTGATCTCGCCTTCACTGATCCAGAGCCAGAGGTCAGCCATCAGCGATGTCCAGGTTCAACCTTTTCTTCAGCTGTTTGACACCAGAAATACGGACTTCGAGGTTCTTAGTTTACTCAACTACAACCGTCTCTGATCCACAACTCGCACCCAGGTGGTTCGGTTTCCTTTTTTTTGGCTCCCCTGTTGTTGTGGCGATTGGTTCATCAATTCCAGTCAGCGGGCCGTAATTTGCAAGAGGCCGTGGGCGTGTGATTAAAGATCCCCTGAAGCCGGGCAGCTGGTGGCACCACAGATTTCCATCCACAAAAAGAAGAAGTTGTCGCGGGCTCACGGCGTTTACCCAAGATGCCTTATGCTCACATCTCTCTGTGTTTGTGCGTGTGCCCGCATGCATGCAGAGTGCATGTTTTGCCTCGCTGCTGTACATCCGTGTCCTTGGGTGAGGTCGATTCCCCCGGGAGCTCATTTGAGACCAACTTTATGGGCTGCGTGGAGGCCATTGTATGTGGATGATAATAAAAGCCGTGCTTGACTGATTGCTTGTTTCATTATTGTAACGTCCTCGCAGATCATTATGCTTATGCGCCCCATCCCCCGGTACGCAGGCCCCCCTTTTCTCACTCTACTGAGCACTACGTTGGACTTTGACTAATTCTGGGTTTTGAAACAATAATTGGAACAATGCTCATGTGGAAACATTCATCAGGCACGCTCTGTTTTTCATCTCCAAAGAGAAATCACCTCTTGATTTCCTTATCACGCCCCTCTATTCATCGAGGCTTCCACATTTTTTTGTTTGCACTTCCAGTCTTAAGTTATCTTCATTTTGATGGCTGCAAAAGCCACTGCGTCCCATTAAGGAGGAGGAGGAGAAGAAAGTGGCTTGCTGTCGTTCACAGAAAGGGAGAGATGACATTAGGGGAGCCCGCCGTCTCACTAAACGAGGGCTTCGGTCGCCATGTCTACCTGAGAGAATTGGTGCGTTGTGACACGCGTGATCTCATTTCTTCCCTTGTTTCAGGAGCTGATTGTTTAACCTCCTGAACCCTAATCATGAGACATTAGATTTGTATTATTGCACATGACATGGTTTTCCTTTGAGTTCTGTGTGGGTGTACGTTTCTAGTGTTGCGTACCGTCTATGCCAGTAGTGATGCTGGAGAAAGCTTCTGTGAAATGAAACGGCATCCTGCTTTTTTTCTCCTGTACTTGCACCAATGCATTTATGTGAACTGGTCAGGCCCGAGGTTCAGCCTGACGGACAAACAGAAAGCAGACACCGAGGTGACTCACAGCGTTTCCCACGGGCGCGTCTGAATCATTGTAATGGCCTGAGCAGCAGCTCCGTCTGTCTGTGGCGTGTGCCTGTGCATCACTATACCACGCTGAGAGCACGACACGCGTTCGCTAAGATCTCTGCTTTTCCCCTCATCTCTCTGGCAGACATGCAGACTCCCTCCATCCATCTCTAATTGCCTCCACCTTGCACATCATTTGTGTTTCTGCCGTAAAAAGAAACATTGAAACTCCACCGCTGGGGATCCATAACCGTTTTTCCAGCCTATATGCTTTTTATCGCCGTATTTAGAGCCGTCATTAATATAGAGCAACGCATTAGGGGGGGGAAAGGGAGAACGACTGAAGAATCACATGCACGACACCTGCTGCTATTTCTGTAGATAATCTAGCAGACAGACAGACGGACACAAAAGAAACTCAGGAAACCGAAGCGTTGGCAGGAGCTGCATTCAGGGGGATGTGAGACACATCAGTCACCGTGTGGGACGTTGTCAGACCTGCAGCTCCGCAGTAAAACATTTAACTTTGCCAGGTTTTAAGAGCTGGTAACGCCGGTGATAGGCATTGAGAACAGGTTAAAAATAAACTAAAGCGTCTATTTGCACCAGGGTGATTATAGTCACACTTTGGTTATTTACACAGCCGTGTTGAATATGCCACTTGGCCAATTAGCAGACGGTAGTTGTATTTGAAGTAAGAATAGAAGTATAAAGAGTGACAGAGGAGAGGGGAGCAGGTCGTGGTGGATGAATGGAGAGACCGGTGTTTAAAAACTGTGAGAGTCCTTATTAGCTTCTACATTTTTACAAAAAAAAGATGAGTATTTTCAGTTTTTCAGTGGTTAGTTTTAGCAGGAATAGGTTTTGGCAGAATATACTCACCGACAGTAGGCTACATATGCATGCAGTATGTGATGCGTGTCAGCTTCTAGGGCTAATAGCATTGTTGGCTACGGACACCTGGGTGCTTGTCTCTGCCATGCTTTCATGCTGCATACAGCCGGGTGTGAATGGACAAATTGGCTTCTGACACCTGACTGCTAATAGCATCGGACATAAATAAATATATAAATGATTAGCAATTACCTGATAGCATTCCTTCCCTAGAATGTTTGCAGTGTTTGCATACATTTTTCTGTATTTTCTGTGTTTTATGTCCATCAAAGGTGGAAGTAGGAGGCACATGATCTACGGGAGAAAAGATGTATGCACAGGGCCGGAGCAAGAAAACCTGGGGAAACAGAGAGGGGGGTTTAGGCTCTTTGTCGAGCCAGCTGAGGCAACGAACATCTGGCTCTGTCCAGTTTGTGGTACACACCTCAGGTGTGTGTGTGTGTGTGTGTGTGTGTGTGTGTGTGTGTGTGTGTGTGTGTGCGCATTAAAAATGCATCATCATCTACCTGTTGAAACACACACAAACATTCTCCTGCACACACACACACACACACACACACACACACAGATCCTGCCTTCCTTGTGTCTTCCCTGGATATCTTTGCTGCTTTATGCACAGCCAGGTTCACATTCCAACACGCACACAGACACAGAGGCACACACGCACACAGACAGCCGTACGCCTCCAGGTTGTTTAGCATACAGCCAGCATGCGCTCATTGTTCCACGGGAGTCGCAAGGTCAACAAGTTCCCTCCCCGATAGACTCAACACGGAGTGGATGGAGGACAAACAAAGCCAGCGATGCATACACACCGACATCACCGAAAACACACACACACACTTTTCAACACACGCATGAAGAGGTGCATCTTTAGCTGTTTCCTCCCAAACCAAGAACAAAATTCATCTAAACAACGGTGAGATGTTCTTCAGCCCCGGTAAAAAGGAACCCAATAAAATATGTATCGCGCCGCACACTCAAACCAGCCAACCGAACTGCACACTTATTCCCAGACAGCTGAATGGTGTCATGGCCCGTGCACAAGTTATTCAAAGTACATTGCATTATTTATTTAACGGATTCCTTTTTTGTTGTTGTCGTTTTAAATTTGGCTTTGCTCATTTTGCTTGTTTTTTCTATTTTTTATTTTGTTACCATTAGCACTTATCTCACTATATCAAAAGGCTTCTTGTTAATCAGTGTGCCATAGCAACATTAGGGGTAACATTCAATTTAATTTAGTTTAATTACAAGATCAAAATCTCCAAAGGATCTGTAATTATATTCCTTCTATAGGCAACGTGCATAGCAACATAAAAAAAAAAAAATTCTCTCCTAATTAGGACATTGTGATTATATTTGAGGCAGAATACAAAAATGTCGACATAATTAGCTGTACCAACCTTCCGCCAATCTTCTTCATCAGCACTAATCGTAACATTATGTGAAGAAAGCAGTGGGTACTATCCAATCAGAGGTGGAGGGAGGCGGGTCTTCATTGTAAGCTGTAGGGGAAAGAAATCAATCAAATCACCTGCACAACTGCCAATAGGATGAGTCCTGAGTTCTGTCTCCTTAATCCGAACAAGTAGGTACAAGAAGCTAAACATCACCATGACAAGTAGACTAATGGAATGCGTCACCAGAGAATGTGCAACTTTTTAATTTGTCAATGATTGCTTTATAAAAAGAAGCATCGACACATCAGCCACTTTGTATGTATTTATGTATAATTACTGACATTGATGTGCACGCATTGTAACAAATCTACACCTGACTTTTAATGCAATATTACAAATTCACAATATAAAAATCTCAATTTAGAGGTCAATTTATAGTAACAGTTACCACGACAACAAATCGGCTTTAGCTCATCACTCATCAGCATTTTGTTGAGCGGCGCTGCCATGCATGGATTAATGAAATAATTAGAATGACACAAAACAGATATATTACAAAGAGGAAATAAGACATGCAGGACTTTGTGTTACATGTTGTTTTTCAGTGGTTTTTGGGGCTTGTGCAGCGCTGCAGAGGTTCTTAGCTCTTTAACTGATCACGAGCATCTCTCACTTCAAGATTAGCAGGATGCTGTCTTCACTTATCTTCATCTAACTGAATACCATGCGGGGAAGAAAGGATGGGGAAAAATATAAATTTTTATTATGCCATTTTAAAGTTTCTTTTCTTCTCCTGGCAACACAGACAAAGATTGGATTGTGTGTGTGTGTGTGTGAGTACAAGATGAGATGTGACTTTATTGCTCAGAATGTTAGCAACAAGGGAGCCAGTTGACGTCTCATCTCTCCTCCCTGTCAAAGGCAGTCAACCACCGTTACGCTGCCGCTTACCGCTAACACATTCCCCACACCTTCATCTTTTTCCTTCATAAGAACAATTTACAGCATGTTTGTATGCACAGCGAGTCGCAAGGCCGCCGATGCAGGGTGCTGCGCCGGATGTTTAAACTCGCTGAAGACGGAACATTGATAGATTGATCGATAGATCAATAGATATTACATGCTCGGTGTGAAATAATGAGCTTAAGCTACAGATTTCTACTTCAGAGTTATTGACAACTGTTTTTGTCCGCTCCTATTTTCCCGATTTCTTCATGTCCTTTCCATTTCTGTCTCGCCCTCAGTGCCCTCTTATTTTCCTGTTTATCTCTCCCTCCCGGTCTCCCCCTCACTCATATTCCCTCTCCGCTAATTCTAATTAATGACAAGAAATGTCATCTTTTATTAATGACGCCGTAAATGAAACGGGGATCGCTTTTGTCAGGGACAAAAAGTTTTTTAATTCCCTGCAATTAAAGTCGAAGAATTCTCCCAGGAGAGTGTATTTAGACTTCCCCCTGACGCAACCTGTGTGTTGTTTTTAACCCATAATGCTAAAAGGCCTGAAATCCTTGTGGGCTGTTATGCCTAGAGGCTATAAGCCACCGACGGTCTGCAGGTTGGAACAGGAGTCATATCGTAATTCTCTTTGTATTTCCTGCAGCTAAATCATTTAACGTAATTAAGCTCTTTTTCTTGTGGCAAGGTTAACACATGTAGCTCGTTTCTTCTCTCGATGATTTAGTTTTTCACTTGGAGTCGCTTCCTTTCAAGGAACTAAGAGATCAAGCTTGGGTAGTATCTGTTATGTCCTTCTTTACATCAAGGGCGGCTGTGGCTTAGAGAGTTGATATAGGTGGTTAGATTCCCGGCTCCTCCATTCTATCGGCTGTTTATCCAACGCCAGCATGATATCTTTTAGTTCAGCTCCTCCGATGTGTCCACTAACTTGGATAATAACTGATTATACACCAACCAAAGCCCATTTATAAACACTGTTCAAGGCTTTTTTTTCAAAGAAAATGTCTTGTTAATAACAGTACATTTTATTTTAGCCGGTATTAACCACGTGTAATCTGCCCTTTATCTAATTGTGAGGCGTACAAAGACATTATCTCGATGTGCCAAATGCATCTCGCACCTGTGTTTAATATCTTGCAGATGTACGAGAACACTCAGAACCCCACCAACGGCAAGTTTTCATATGTTTTCAACGCTACATACCCCGCTTCATGCATGGAGATTTGATTTCTATGAGCCAGTCAGGCACAAAGTCCGTCATCATTAAGTCAAGACAGCAGGCCGGATTTTCATTGTTTTTATACGGGAAACGCAAGCGATGGCAGGTGCAAAGTGAGCAGCTGCTTAGCCAGAACGTTTTTCCACGTTTTTTTGTTTCTTTTCTGTTTGCAACTGCAAAGAAGAATGGCGAGGAAAGATTTTGTCGCACGTCCAGATTCACGGTGGTAGCGGTGCGAAAGCGGCGCCCCAATTAGCTGGAGAGGTGCTGAGAGTTGAAGCCGTCCCTTCTCCCTGGAGTGGTGTGTTATTGACAAAACTGCTTTGAGGCAATTTGTGTGTAACGGTGCTCTTTTGTGTGTGTGTGTAGGTTTGAATGAGGGTGCGTTTGCTGGCGATGATGCAAGCCATTTAATCGAGCACACACACACAAACACACCCTTCCTTATTCACTCAGCATGTCAGATTTCTTTTCGCCGTATTCTCTGGTTGCTCCCGTGAAGACTCAAGAATGGACGGGCCCGCTGAGAGCCTAATTAACCCTTATTTAAGACCAGGAATTACAATAGAAAAGTGTGCCGCTGTGCCGTGATGGCTGAAGCTCTTACAAGCCACTGTGGCACTTTCTTTCTTTCTTTCTTTTGTTTCTCTGTCACTTAATGGCAGCCTTCTCAAAGGTCAAGTTCCGTTCCATGGAAAACAACACAGAGAAGTGAAGGAGAAAAAAAAAAAGACTGACTCTCACTGCTGCTCATGTAGAAATGAATTATTTACCTTCTGTTCTAACCCAGGTACTGGTGGGCTTGTGTGTATTCCTTTTTCCGGCACTACATCCTGTCAGCTGTGTTTCTGCTGTGAAGTCCACGGACCGTGGAGGAGGTGGTAGCCTCATTATTTAGCAGCCTTGCGGGCCTCTGTGAGGTTCATTGTTTGTGGGGTCCTATGAGAGAAGAGGTCCAGCCTTACAGCGTCCACGTCTGGGATTCATAGGGCCCGTCTCCATGTTGCTCTCCACCCTGGCAAATTATAGGGCAGGCTAATGATGTCACTGAATGAATGAGCGTAGCGCTGCCACCACCGTCCCGCAGGCCTATCTCCCCTCACAAATGATTAAAGAACATACACTTACTCATTCCTCCCCTGCTCTGCCTCACCTTTAAACTCGCTCGTTAGCCTCCCAGATAGAGAAGAAACATTGGAAATGGTAACCTATCATCTCTCTGGATGGATGGCTGCTTTCAGAATTGTTTTCCTGAGCAGGCGTGACACAGCGGCGAGGCATAATGGCGTTCTTACAGGTTCCACAAGGTGGATCTAGCCGCCCGCGTTGTGCTTATTGGGGATTTTCAGGCGAGGTGATGGGATTTCTGACTGTGGCGAGGGTAGGTGTGTGTGTGTAAAGGGAAGAGGCAAGAAAAGGTATTGCTCATGTGTCAATTTTGCACCGTCGCAATATATATAGAGCTAGAATGATAGTGCCCGTGTAATGTTTCTCTGTGTCTGCATAAGTGTGCTTTTTTTGTTTTTGCCAAAGACCTGATGTCATTCCTCAACTCCCCCTTCCACACTACCTCATAACCTCAATCGCCCGAAGGAAACAGAAAATATTACAGCCTCTCCATTCTGTCCATTCTTTGGAGGGTCCTGATCCGGCGGGTGTCTGTCCATCACAACGCCTGAGTGGATGTTCAGAGATGCTTTGTTTCATCCCTTACAGGCACCAAAGGGGCTTGATGAGACGGGCGACGGCTACACAACACTCCACACAAACGTCCTTTTAAAAAAAATTATTTCAGGGTATTGGTGCCGAGGTTCTCTTTTTTCAGATTGATTGAATCTGTGATTGCTTGATATCATTTGCTGTGATCCGATAGGATAGAGCGTGTCACTTCTGCTATCTCACATCTGTGTTTGCCGTAGAATAGATGCTTCTCATTCCCCCGTCTCTGTACAGGGAAAAAACCTTTTGCTCAGGTCTAATCTTGTTAATGCGAAGATCTGATTATGGGCCGTGGCCTATAGCACAAAGGCAATATATGTGTGTGTGTGTGTGTGTTTGTGTGTGTGTTTGTGAGAGAGAGCGATTTAGAGATGGAGTCACACAGAGGGATCCACTCATGTGTTCCGCTGTTTTAGGAAAAACAAATGTCTTTCTCTTCCAACAATCCTGGCTGGTAAGGAGTTGAATGCATCTTCAAAAGGGAGAATCAAATCAACTAGAACGTTGAAGCATTGACTGATGAAATATTGATTGATTAACATCAAGAAATACTCGCAATTCAATACCTGATCTTTTACCGTTGGAACCAATGTCAGCGGTGTAGAACGCAGCCAATCTAAGGGCGACACACGTCCTCAGAATAATAATGCATAAAGCAAAAAAATGATTTTGTGGTCAGTCATGTTCTAAGATTTTTGTTTCAGTATTCCAGCCAGAACCTTAATGCTGAACCGAATCACTGTTATCAGCCTGCCCTCAGATTCAATCTGTCAAACTGTCACATGCGTCTGCACCATCGATGAAAAGTCATATTTTAGGTTTCTGATTGTGAAACTGGTGAAATGAATCATGATGGTGAACCATTGTTCCATGTAGGCCTTCTGTACTAGATCTGTCTTAATTATAAGAGGTATTATTAGTAGTGGTAGTAGTATTTATTATTATTTTATATTTTAGGGTTATTTGTTTTGTTCTAAATTATGTTGCATTTTGTTTATTAACAAGGCATATCTTCAAAAAAATGTGTTCCAGTCAAAATATTTGACAATGTTTATGTCATAGAGATATTTTTTTCACCAAATGTGCATGTGAAGTGATGAATCAATGAGTACAATTAGTGAAATAAATGAAATATTTGGTTTTCAGAGTAAATAAAGTAAATCAAAACAACAAATTCATGAGGATCCATTGATGCATGACTTGCTTGAGTCCGTATTCAGGGCTGAGAATCATAGTGGCTCATGGGTAGAAGCCGGCTGACTGGTAAATGAATGGGTCCGTGCAGGTGTGAGAGTTTCCCTGATTGGATGGAATTAGCAGGTCGGGGTGGCTGGATAATTGGCAAGTACGTGCATATTGATGTCTGTGCTGAACAATACGCAGCTCTGTAGAACATCGTGGAAATATTGTATTCACCTTTTCAATACTCTGAAGTTGCTTCCAGTATTTGAGTGATTTCTCACTTTAGGGAAGGACAAGTTGACATCATGGTAATTCTCTTTTTTATGACACTTAGGAGTTGCTGCAGTCAACACATCTACTGAGCAGAAAATGGGCCCTAGTTTCGTGGCGCAGCGCAGGGCGGCGCAGGGTGGCGGAGCCGGCGTAATGCAAGTTTCGACCCGCGCAGCCTTGCGCACCGTCAGTTTGGTGGATCGCCTGCGCCAAGATGGGTGTGGCGGCGCAGCAGGGGGAGGCGTCACAGATTCAGCTTGGCGTAGCGGAAGTTTCGTGGCAAAAAGCCTCGCTGAGACTTCGCCGAAAGCCCGCCAGCTCCAACCTGGTCTACTCTCGGCGCAAGGCGTCAATAAAGTCCATTCATTCAAGGCGAATCACAGCTGGCGGAGTGGAAGTTTGGTTGACGGCGCGCAGTGCGCACACATCACCGAGATCTCACAGGCAGGTTTCCACAGTTCCAGGCACATTTAAATGCAATAAATAATCACAACAAACACTATTTAATGCAACTAATTGAATCAACACGTGAATTTATATCTATATAGATTGTCCCGTCACATCTGACGTCAGATCAAAGGCGGATGGCACGCGTAACGGAAACTCAGCCTCTCGGACCAAAACATCTCCCTCTCTCTGTCCTGTTTTTTATAATATCGGCATTGTTATTATTATGATACGCGCGCACAGCGTGGGATGCGCGTGGTGGGAGTGGTGGCACAGCTTCTGTCATCGGGTTGTCAAGTGACGGAACTTGCACTGAACCTCCCCTAACGCATTAAAGGAGAGGAGAGGAGCTCATTTGATTGGTGAAGATCTGAATCGGCTGACTTTAAACGCCTCAATGTGCCAACAATTGTTTGCCTCACGAGTTAAATTATTTTTGGACTTCTTTGAAGTTTGCTCATGCAAACTGTTTTCCTTTTACCTTACCTGCCACGGTGTAACAAAAGAGCGATTCATACTGCGTAATGGAATTGAAACCACCAACCAAGGTGTATCGCATGTCAGGCTTTGTCTCTGTTTGCCACAGAGACAGTGACAAAGACATGGAATTGATGAAACAACTGGGAGGCAGTTTATGGATGCCGGACTTTGTTCTCTTAAAGCAGGACGTGGATGAGGTCTACGGTGACCCGGGTGACCCCCCTGCCATCGTGTGTGTGGTTGTTCGTGTTGGTGACTAGTTGATTGGGCTGCATGCGGTTTCTGAAAGGGCTTTCATCTTAGTGGGAGGCAGGCTGGGAAGGGAGGAATGGATGCAAAAAGAACAAGTAGACGATCAGCTACGCATAACATCTCTGGCAGCATCCGAAGCATTTTATCTTAGCAGTAGGAGTCCTTGTTAATGTAAGTAAAACTTTTTGAATACAGAGTTTCCTCTCGAGATATATCTTCACAAAGACGTGTGAGCAACTTTTACTGAGTTCTTCATCGTAAGTTCCGTTCATACGGGACCAGTATGACCAGGGGGACCCGATGGGATCTGGATTCCGCCCCCGTGTATGCGTTTCATGTGGTGCACTTCCCACCCAGATATGACATCACAGCTTGTATTGAAAAACATGATAGGGCCACTGTTTTTGAAATATTCACAAAGAACTCCTGAATTTGCACCCAAAATGCTGTCAAATTCTATAATAATGTCTTTATAATAATAATAATAAATACTAGAGATCTAGTCGTCCGTTTGCCCTGTTGCCGTGGACGACCACAGTGATAATTAGTAGGGGTGGTTCACAAAAGAAACATATCAAAGCCATTAACAACTTCATACAAGTATTAGTGGGGTAGTGTTCTTCACAACAACTGGCGGTGTTCCACCTTCATTTTGGAGATGTTTTCTCCTAAATCTTCCATCTGGGGAGCTAATCTTAGCCGCAAGATGCTCGTTGAAATTTGGCCCCTGAAACTTCGTAGACGAGCGAAACGCATAAGAGCAAGAGAACAGGGTGAGAGGAGGAGAGAGACGCATCAATTAAACATGAACGCCAACCAGGGCGAGGGTTTCACTCTGTTTGTAATTGTTAATATTTGATAAGGGAAAAGACAACTCACTTAGTACACAGCCATATGCTAACAATGGGCTTATGAGTTGACAGGCTTGAGGAAGGCGTGACAGGGGCCTCCCCTCGGCTCCGAATGCTGGTCATGCTGGTGTGACACGCACAAACACACACACACACACGGCTGCAGCTATGTCTGTGGAGTTTCAGCTTTGTTTAGGACGACACTTCAGCTCTGGGAGCCAAAACAAAAATCAAGCTGCCATAATTTGAGCTGCTGCGATCGGACCCCTGTCTGCCCCCGCTGCTCTCACGAGGGACCGCACACCGGGCCCCAGCATTACTCACACTTCACCACAACGCCACCTGCACACTGAAGGGCTGGATGCCCTTCAGTGTCCCCGTTCCTCTCTTTTCTTCCCTTCTCTCCCCTGTGCTGGTTCCGTTTCTCGCCTGAAAGGGGAATTCTGAATTATTACAACGTGGGTTGTTATTTTTAGCCCTGCTAGCAGCGTGGCTTGTCATCAGTCCACCTCCATAAAACTATTGGATGGATAGCCACGCCATGTTGTGCAGATATCCGTAGAGCCCAGAGGATGGGTCGAAAGACTCCACTGACTTTTCAATTTCAGCTCCTGCTCTGAATGAAGTGGTTGAAATAATCTGGCTATAACTGTCTGATCTAGTGTTGTTAGTGACGTCCGAAGTTTCAAATTCAAATCTCTTTCTTCATCCCCGAGGGGCAATTTAAATGGGGGGCATGACAGTAGCTGAGAGGAGACACAATCAACAAACACACATCACACACACTGCAATCACAACCTTCAACTAAGCAGCAGTAGAGATGAAGTCGTGGAGACAGTGAAACTCCACGGGTCTCGATATCCAACCATACACCAGTGGTGTTGTTTGCCATTGTATCATGAATCACTCATGATGGGCCTCCATTTCACAAGTTTACAATTGAACACATCATGATGGTGTTTTAATTTACATTTGCTTCGATACTCAATTTTATGGAACAGAACTTGAACGCACCATAATTTAATGTAATCCAACCAAACTACAAAACATGGTTTGCAGTAACCTGGATGTCCTTTTCCCACATGTCCCACCCTTTATCCTGCACTGTTTAACTCCTCTTTTCTCCTTCTCACTGTCTCCCTCTCACTGTCTCCCTCTCTCTGTCTCCCTCTCTCTGTCTCCCTCTCACTGTCTCCCTCTCTCTGTCTCCCTCTCTCTGTCTCCCTCTCACTGTCTCCCTCTCACTGTCTCCCTCTAACTGTCTCCCTCTCTCTGTCTCCCTCTCACTGTCTCCCTCTCTCTGTCTCCCTCTAACTGTCCCACTCTCTCTGTCTCCCTCTCACTGTCTCCTCTCTCTGTCTCCCTCTAACTGTCTCCCTCTCTCTGTCTCCCTCTTACTGTCTGCCTCTCTCTGTCTCCCTCTTACTGTCTGCCTCTCTCTGTCTCCCTCTCACTGTCTCCCTCTCTCTGTCTCCCTCTCACTGTCTCCCTCTCTCTGTCTCCCTCTCTCCGTCTCCCTCTAACTGTCTCCCTCTCTCTGTCTCCCTCTCACTGTCTCCCTCTTTCTGCCTCTCTCTGTCTCCCTCTCTCTGTCTCCCTCTCTCTGTCTCCCTCTCACTGTCTCCCTCTGTCTCCCTCTAACTGTCTCCCTCTCACTGTCTCCCTCTCTCCGTCTCCCTCTAACTGTCTCCCTCTCTCTGTCTCCCTCTCACTGTCTCCCTCTGTCTCCCTCTAACTGTCTCCCTCTCACTGTCTCCCTCTCTCCGTCTCCCTCTAACTGTCTCCCTCTCACTGTCTCCCTCTCTCCGTCTCCCTCTAACTGTCTCCCTCTCTCTGTCTCCCTCTAACTGTCTCCCTCTCTCTGTCTCCCTCTAACTGTCCCCTTCTAACTGTCTGCCTCTCTCTGTCTCCCTCTTACTGTCTGCCTCTCTCTGTCTCCCTCTCACTGTCTCCCTCTCTCTGTCTCCCTCTGTCTCCCTCTCTCCGTCTCCCTCTCACTGTCTGCCTCTCTCTGTCTCCCTCTCTCTGTCTCCCTCTCGCTGTCTCCCTCTAACTGTCTCCCTCTCTCTGTCTCCCTCTCACTGTCTCCCTCTCTCCGTCTCCCTCTAACTGTCTCCCTCTCTCTGTCTCCCTCTAACTGTCTCCCTCTCTCTGTCTCCCTCTAACTGTCCCCCTCTAACTGTCTGCATCTCTCTGTCTCCCTCTTACTGTCTGCCTCTCTCTGTCTCCCTCTCACTGTCTCCTTCTCTCTGTCTCCCTCTCACTGTCTCCTCTCTCTGTCTCCCTCTAACTGTCTCCCTCTCTCTGTCTCCCTCTTACTGTCTGCCTCTCTCTGTCTCCCTCTCACTGTCTCCCTCTCTCTGTCTCCCTCTCACTGTCTCCCTCTCGCTGTCTCCCTCTCTCCGTCTCCCTCTAACTGTCTCCCTCTCTCTGTCTCCCTCTCACTGTCTCCCTCTTTCTGCCTCTCTCTGTCTCCCTCTCTCTGTCTCCCTCCCACTGTCTCCCTCTGTCTCCCTCTAACTGTCTCCCTCTCACTGTCTCCCTCTCTCCGTCTCCCTCTAACTGTCTCCCTCTCTCTGTCTCCCTCTCACTGTCTCCCTCTAACTGTCTCCCTCTCACTGTCTCCCTCTCTCCGTCTCCCTCTAACTGTCTCCCTCTCACTGTCTCTCTCTCTCCGTCTCCCTCTAACTGTCTCCCTCTCTCTGTCTCCCTCTAACTGTCTCCCTCTCTCTGTCTCCCTCTAACTGTCCCCCTCTAACTGTCTGCCTCTCTCCGTCTCCCTCTAACTGTCTCCCTCTCTCTGTCTCCCTCTAACTGTCCCCCTCTAACTGTCTCCCTCTCTCCGTCTCCCTCTAACTGTCTCCCTCTCTCTGTCTCCCTCTAACTGTCTCCCTCTCTCTGTCTCCCTCTAACTGTCCCCCTCTAACTGTCTGCCTCTCTCTGTCTCCCTCTTACTGTCTGCCTCTCTCTGTCTCCCTCTCACTGTCTCCCTCTCTCTGTCTCCCTCTGTCTCCCTCTCTCCGTCTCCCTCTAACTGTCTCCCTCTAACTGTCTCCCTCTCTCTGTCTCCCTCTCACTGTCTCCCTCTCTCCGTCTCCCTCTAACTGTCTCCCTCTCTCTGTCTCCCTCTAACTGTCTCCCTCTCTCTGTCTCCCTCTAACTGTCCCCCTCTAACTGTCTGCATCTCTCTGTCTCCCTCTTACTGTCTGCCTCTCTCTGTCTCCCTCTCTCTGTCTCCCTCTAACTGTCTCCCTCTCTCTGTCTCCCTCTAACTGTCTCCCTCTCTCTGTCTCCCTCCGTCTCCCTCTCTCTGTCTCCCTCTAACTGTCTCCCTCTCACTGTCTCCCTCTGTCTGCCTCTCTCTGTCTCCCTCTCTCTGTCTCCCTCTCACTGTCTCCCTCTAACTGTCTCCCTCTCTCTGTCTCCCTCTAACTGTCTCCCTCTCTCTGTCTCCCTCTAACTGTCCCCCTCTAACTGTCTCCCTCTCTCTGTCTCGCTCTAACTGTCTCCCTCTAACTGTCTCCCTCTCTCTGTCTCCCTCTAACTGTCTCCCTCTCTCTGTCTCCCTCTCACTGTCTCCCTCTCTCTGTCTCCCTCTTACTGTCTGCCTCTCTCTGTCTCCCTCTTACTGTCTGCCTCTAACTGTCTCCCTCTCTCTGTCTCCCTCTTACTGTCTGCCTCTAACTGTCCCCCTCTCACTGTGTCCCTCTCTCCGCCTCCCTCTCACTGTATCCCTCTCTCCGTCTCCCTCTAACTGTCTCCCTCTCTCTGTCTCCCTCTAACTGTCCCCCTCTAACTGTCTCCCTCTCTCTGTCTCGCTCTAACTGTCTCCCTCTAACTGTCTCCCTCTCTCTGTCTCCCTCTAACTGTCTCCCTCTCTCTGTCTCCCTCTAACTGTCTCCCTCTCTCTGTCTCCCTCTAACTGTCCCCCTCTAACTGTCTCCCTCTCTCTGTCTCGCTCTAACTGTCTCCCTCTAACTGTCTCCCTCTCTCTGTCTCCCTCTAACTGTCTCCCTCTCTCTGTCTCCCTCTCACTGTCTCCCTCTCTCTGTCTCCCTCTTACTGTCTGCCTCTCTCTGTCTCCCTCTTACTGTCTCCCTCTAACTGTCTCCCTCTCTCTGTCTCCCTCTTACTGTCTGCCTCTAACTGTCCCCCTCTCACTGTGTCCCTCTCTCCGCCTCCCTCTCACTGTATCCCTCTCTCCGTCTCCCTCTAACTGTCCCCCTCTCACTGTGTCCCTCTCTCCGCCTCCCTCTCACTGTATCCCTCTCTCCGTCTCCCTCTAACTGTCTCCCTCTCTCTGTCTCCCTCTAACTGTCTCCCTCTCACTGCCTCTCTCTCTCTCTGTCTGTCTCTCTCTCTCGCTCCCCCACTGGTATTTTCATTCTCCCCTCGCTGTCTCCTCCGCGCCTCTTAAACCGCTTTCCCGCTAATTACTTCTTTCTCATGTGTCTACCCCGCGACTAAATGACAGTGGATGTCTGCTCTTTTGATTCTCCTCCATGCAAGCCCCTCACAGTTACAACGGCTACATTGTCTGACATTAAGCCGCTTGCACTCACAGGGCCCCCCGAAGTTGAAAGTCACTTCATTTAAGGGGAGATGACTAAGAAGCGTCTTCCTCTGCCTTCTGGTCTTTATTGCTTTTTTGCGTGACTTTGCACATCCGAAACAGGAAACGGGTGTGAAACAGAAGTGGAAGGCTTGCTGGTGATGATGATAGTTGAGGCGTGAGGGAAGAGCGCTGGTTTAGCAGGTAGCGGTCGGATGGGTGAAGACGCCTGGTGGATTATTGTTTGTTTCCTGTTTGTCTGTGTTAGCCTGGTGAGTGTGTGTTTCTTTAATGGCCTTCCATGAATATTACATGCGTGGAGAGGAGAAGAGTTATTACAATAGAGCAGAGCAGAAAGGGAGGGGGAGAAAATGGAGATAGGAGGGGAAATAGAATGAAAAGAATTACATTTGAAAAGACTTGAATAGGAGCGAGTTTAAAAGAGGAGAGCACAAGAGAGGAGATGAGTGCAGGGAAGAGGATGGGAGATGACAATGGAACAAAACAACAGGAAGAAGAGGGCGAGTGAAGAAAAGCTTGGAATGAAACAATTCCGTCAGATTGAAATTATTCGAATTGAGCTGAATCAAACCGGAGAGGAGGAGAGGAGAGGAGGGGAGAGGAGGAGAGGAGAGGAGGAGAGGAGAGGAGAGGAGGGGAGGGGAGGGGAGAGGAGGAGAGGAGAGGAGGGGGGGAGAGGAGGGGAGGAGAGGAGAGGAGGGGAGGGTCACTGGCTGGTGTGTGTGCAGCATGAATGTTGATCAGGCCGTTTCACTGGCCCTGCTCACACTGAGGGAGGCTTGTTTATGGAGACGAGACCAAACCCTCCAATCAAACATGTATGAGGCAGTGTGCACACACACACACACACACACACACACAGTAATACAAACACAAGCCACTCTGGAGACAGCACAGTGGCACAAAAGGCACACATGATGGAATACACAAACACACACACATACCTGGGGAGTCAGATTATGTACTCACAGTACAGTACCTGCATCATAGGGGCCCTGACGCAAAGGGGGGGTCTCTAGGTGCGTGCGTAATCACAACGCACAACGACTCCCTGCCTCTCCCTCAACCACACACATGCACACACACACAAGTCAGCAGAGAGATGATGTACATCTCAGCAGACGCTTACGCCGCATTTTCCCAGCGCCGGTGTGGAGCTCCCTCCTCTCACAGTCGCCTGCCAGAGGAGACCTGCTGCCTTCAGCTTCCATTTAAAGAATGGAGGGGAAGACAAAAATATTATTTTAACTATTGCATCTTGCGGGAGATAACATATGCAGGGGTGGTATTTGTTTCTTATTCAGCCGATGAGCTAGCCCATGTGATGACCCAGGCGAAGAAGAAATAGGATTCTGATTATTTCCTAACAGCTAACAGTCATCATCCATTTCAGAGCTTGAGATAAGAAGATCACTTATTCCTGTTTGATGCTGAAGTGAGAACAAATGAAAGGTTTCGGGGGGGGGGGGATGTACGTGTCACCCGTGTGTGTGTGTGTGTGTGCTGCTGTTTAATGTTCTGCTTGCTAAGACTGGATATGAAAGTCGGGCATGAATCTGCTGCCAGTGAATATTCCCTCGCCGTTTTTTTCCTTTTTCGCTAATTTAAATTACCTTGATCTACGGTAATTTAAAACATTGCCAAGAGCGAGACACTCGAATGAGGAAGGCCACGAAGGGACGGCAAATTATGCTGAAGTTGATTTTTAATTTTTGAAAAACTTTGAGTAAAAAAAAAAAGAGAACAAGCCCGTACAAATCCAATATTCAGATCTCTCATGGCATGCTGTTTTGTTGCCCGGTGAATGTCCCGTGATATTGCTTCCCGTTCTTTATTTCCTTCTGTGAGACATTTTAAATGTGGGAGAACACTGATTTCATGTCCCCACATTCATGTCCTGATTCCTTCTACAAAAACAAACCGACGGCTCACACAATGCTTGCAATAAGTTTTTGAAAAATCACTCAAATGACTTGCTGATGAGCCACACTCTCTCTAATAATTAAAAAAAAATATTGGTTGTCACATTAAAAAAATGATGCCAATAATAATGAAACACTGAAAATGTTTCGCTGCTCTTTCTCTCTGTTCTGTAGAGCTTCATGGCTACAGCATATAATATTAAATATTACATTTCACACTCTTCAGATGGACTTTTGGCTTGTTTCTTCCGAGCAGCCTTGTGTGTACATTAGGAAGAAGGTTTCATAAATAGTCCCCCATCCATACGCCGCCCTGCGGCGCCTCCTCCCTCCCTCCACCTGCCGCTCATCCGTGGATGTTTCGGTGATGCCATAACAGTCACAGCGGCCCTCTGCACGATGCCGTGAACATCCGTCTGCTTTAATAACGCGGTTAAGCTTGTAAGACGTTTATCTAAACATGTTTTACTCATGTGACTGCAGTACTTGAAACTCTGAACGTCTGTTCCCACCCACTCAGATGTGATCTGATCAAACCACAGGTGTGTGTGTAAGAGAACGGGGATGGGGGGGTCGCTGCTCAATCTGACACTTCACAACGTGTGAAATTTCATTAAAGGTGCCTCACAGCCATCACTGGTAGATATACTGTACACACAATGATGATTCTCATGCATGTGATGCGTAGATGCCGTTCATCATTTTCAACATGTAGTTCCTGTTATTAAAATCCCTCGTAGGCCTCTCTGTAGGAGACGGGAGGTCGGCAAAGACGTACATGGATCAGCTTGCTCAACGGTCTTTAACGTGACGGAGTACGCGTGGCCAGAAAATTCCGAGCCTTCACGACCACACTGAGGTTGCCCTTGAGCAAGGCACTTTACCCCCAGCTGGCTTTTCAGA
The DNA here is from genome assembly GCF_963514095.1 of Eutrigla gurnardus. Taxonomy (NCBI): domain Eukaryota; kingdom Metazoa; phylum Chordata; class Actinopteri; order Perciformes; family Triglidae; genus Eutrigla; species Eutrigla gurnardus. The sequence goes on along the minus strand of NC_139933.1, from coordinate 18,567,818 downwards.
AGCCAATAGTTAAGACGGCCAACATGCTGGTTGAGCTAGTGCAGCTTTCACATGTGTGGCCGAGGGCCCTCAGTCAACTTAGCTGTTTAGTCGATATCTGTTCAGAGAGTTGCTGAGATGAGGAGAGGGCAGTTCAGGGCTTTCCCAAGGCATTCTGGGCTCAATAAGACAAAAGCTCCCCTTCTCAACCATGTGGAACTTTCTAACATTGGAGGCTGATAACTATGCATCATAACGGGTTGATAAGTGTTAGCCATTGGATGCACCAGTTGGTGTCATATTTTAAAAGCCTACATGGGTACCGAAACTTGTTCACTTTTGCAGTTTATTTCAATTTAACATGATATTCTTTAAAGAGGCATTCCATCAATTTTGTATTGCACGTCCATAATGCCTGGGGGACTTGTTCGAGACCGATTAAACCAAGGATGGTCAAAATTCAAGCACCAAAGGTGGACAACATTATACAAGTATTTGTACAGGCGTAGTAATACTCCTTATGACAAGTAAACTGAATGACATTTGTAAAAATGAGAAAAGTGACACTTTAAGACTTAAGTATTTCTCTAAAATGTAGTATTTTGAGTGTTTTTAGCGAGCGACTGTGGTTCTCTGGTGGAGCGAGCAGTCCTCTGATTGCTGGTTGGCTTCCCTAGATTATACTATTTAGATGCTGATGTGATGGCGGCTCCTCTGCCATGTGTATGGATTTGGGTGAATGTAGACACTTTTTGTAAAGCACCTCGAGCGGTTGAAAAGACGACCATCGTTTACAGTTTTTCAAGTCCTACAATGCTATGACATTTACTGAGCTGACCATGACCCTTCAATGTGGTATTCATTTCTGCATTATGAACAGTGGAAAGGTGAGCTTAGACGTGCTACAAAAATTGCATGCAAAGGACACAAGGTCCTGTCACATGTATTTCAGAGAAATATGAGTAACCTCACAAGATGCTCAAGGCTGGTCATTGAATTTTCAACAAAGTTGATAATTTCATGAAACTTCAAGTAGGTGTGAGAACCTTGGAACAGTTTCAGGAGAAGGGAGCATGTAGATGACGATGGCTGATACACCAAGCCTGCTCACTTGAGCTTCCAAAGCCCATTTGAACAGAATCTTTATCAAAAGGGTTTTTTGGAACATCCTTTTTTGCGGCCCGTGCTCACTGGTCACGAACGTGAAATTACCTGAGGCCGAAACACACCATCCTGCACAGTGTTGCTGAATGACGAGGCTTTAATTATTTCTTTACTTCGGTGACCTACTTTGAGGCAAGAGGTCTCATTAGGCGCCAAGAAATACAGTTACCAGCACGTTAGTGCCGATGTACAATAAACGTGGGCGTTCATGCTTCTAAAATAAGCCACAGTGTTTCTCTCTTTCATGTCCTACCAAACACCCACTTTTATCGTTGTTCATGTTCTAACATCCATGCCGTGTGTCACCTACTTAGTCTTTTCACCATTTGTTTTTTGGCGCAGATGTAGACACCTCTGTTTGATGTCCAGAACCCGTGGATGACAAGCGCCTCACGCGCTACACTTGATTCTTCCCAGTGGGGGCATGATTTCCACCCATCACCTTGATTGTTTTCTCTCAGGTTCAGATGTGAGTGCTGGTTTTACCCACTGGGATTCTGTGCAGAGCCGTTGCAAAGCAAGCGATAGGGGGAGAGGAGAAGGAAAAGGTAGTTCAACTCGGGTTCTTTTTCTTTGCAAGTCCTCCAAAGCTGGCAGGAGAGTGTTTTTAGGTGATAGTGGGCTAAACCGCCCTTGCTTCTTTGAAGAGTTTGGCGAAACGGCGTTTGAACCGACAACCTTTCTCCACCAGTCCTGGATCCAACTTTTTTCTGTATTCCGCTTCTGTTCCTCCCATGGCGTTGGTGTCATTACTCTCTTTGTTGATTTGTATTATTTTCTCACCATTTTCAAATTCACTGGATCATTGAAATTGTTTGCAATGTTTTTGAAACATCACGAGACATGACGTGTGAGAAAGATTATGTCTAAAAAACAAAGTGCCCTTCACTTTCCCAGTACTTTCCCCCCTCTGGCCTGTGGCGATTTCAGCCACTCACTCCTCACCCACTTGTGCAAAGTTTCATGTTTAGGAAGCCGGTCAGATTTAGCCCTTTTTCTCACCGATGGGGTGATTCGAGATGAGGACCCTTTTAGGACTTGTAATTTCCTCAGGCCTTTTCCCCCCCTTTTTTAAAAATTCCCCATCTCACAGTCAATTCTCACACTCGGTGTCACGAATGGCAGGATGGGGCTTTAGGTGGCTTATGTAACAGTCCATTAAGTGTGCCGTAGAAATGGCCTGTGTTGCCTGAGAGGCTGCGGCAGACACCTAGAGATAAGTAATGTCAGGAGCAGACGGTGGTATGGATGGAGCCTCCTCCATCTTTTATGGAACATTAGACTGAGTGAGGAGATGACCTAATTTGAATTGATTTGGCATATATTTGTGCTCAGGAGAGCACATGAGGAGACACAAAGAGACACGTATTTATGAAGGCACGCACACACACACACACACACACACATACACACACACACACACTCAGAGTGTCAGCCTCCCTGCTTGTATGATACTCAGCTATAGCTGCATATATTTGGCCAAATCGGAGATGTTTTCAGCTGAATAAGCTCCGGCTTGATTACCCCCCCCCCCCCATATGTATTAATGAGGCTCTTCCATCTTGCTGGAACCTCTCTTCATATTGTTGTTGCACAGTTCACGGTCCAGTGGGTTACTGGCCCGCAGATGTAATTGCTTTAATTTGCTAACTGTACAACTCACTCAATTAGGGCGCGAGCAGAATTCTTGTTTTTTGTTTCCTCTGTGCAGAATACAGAAAGAAGAAGTGGCATGTACTGTAGCACGCAGAGCAGAACCCACGCACACACACACACACGCACAGAGAGAGAGAGAGAGAGAGAAAAGAAACAAGAAGACTTGAGTGTACTTTTGTAGTTTTTTGTTAGCGGCGTTCAAGAATACATGCTGTGTTCATCTCTAATCCCATTTTCTTTTCTTTTCATGAGGTTTTTTCTGCTCTCCTGCTTTGGAGAAGGTTTCTCCCTGTATGCGTGCTGTTTAATTAGAGTGCTTCAGTACTGGCCTTTGTTAGTGAACTGCTTATTACTGCAGTGTGTGTGTGTATGTTTGTCTTTGTTTTTCTACTTTTTTTTGGACGGACTCATGTTTGCCTTTGTTTGTCCTCTCTCTCTATTTTAGGATAGTTTGGACTAAGGACGGGATCAACCGATGTTGCCATCACCACAGTTAGATAAAGTCACAGCTTCTATAAGAATTCTAAATCTATGTATCTATAGATTCCTCCATTTAATCAATAGTCCTCTTTTATAAGCTTATAAGCTACTTGTCAAATTTTTGACACTCCAATCGTGTTGTTTTTCTGGTCGCTGTCTATTTAAAGATACTTGATTAAATGTTACTCATAAGTTAAGACACAGACGAGAGATATTATTGAAGAATTTAATATGCTGAATCATAATTGCTAATCACTAAACAAAATGTCAAAGATCAGAAGGGATAATGCGAGGAAATAATGATCCACACGGCAGCTAATTACTGAAGAAAATGTCAGTGAAGCAGATAAATATGAAATATTTCTGACTGTCAGCCACTCTATCCCCCAGGAAAAATTTATAATTAAAGTAATCATGTGGACGACTGGAAAATATTTTTTTTCTGCAAGCGTGACATCAACATCCCACGTGATTTGCAGAAACAAGCGATTATTACGAGTATTTTTGTTCTGGTGACTTAAAAAGACGTGAAACAGCCCGCTGTACTTTCAGAGAGGATGGACTGTAACAGTTAATTATCTCAGCCCACACGGAGACACCTTCCTGAGCATTTAAGTACTTTTGTCAGCAACTTTACTTTCATGAGGGATCTTGTGAGCACTCTTCTAAGAGGGCCGACAGAGGGCTTCATTTAAATCACAGCCTCACTGAGGGTTTCAGTGGAAACCGAAATCAAAAGAGAGAGAGAGAGAGAGAGAGAGAGAGAGAGAGAGAGAGAGAGAGACAGGCTTTCATCTTGACTATTACATCTCGAATTGGACGGGTGATCTGGCTGTGAATTAGGGGTGGGAATCTCTTGGCACCTCAATATTGGATTCGATTACCATTCAGAGGTCAACGATTACATTATAAACCGATTTTCGATCGCATTTCTGAGTTCCGCCTTTTGCGTTCTGTAAACAATACGGAATAAAAATAATTTATTTTTGACATTTGTGAATGAATTGAGAACCATCCACGCCTGTAGATATTTTTCCTCACCCCTGCTGTGAATGTTTGACATTTTGTTAATATGATCTGAGGAAACCTTGCTTCGGCAAAGGCTCGCTAATAAGCAGTTTTTCCCCCGGCGGTTATGTTCAGCAAGGTCAGTGACACATTTTTCTGACTTCGTCACTGTCATTCTCGCAGTGGAGTTTCTCCCATTTGTGTTCAACAAAACTCTCCTTCAACATTAATTTTAGTTCACCGGGGTGAGGAAGGTCGAGCCTTTTGAAAGCTGCAATGGTGTTACAAGGACAGAACAGGTCCTATTGAATCCATTGATCATTGCATCAGTATCAAGGATAGGCCCTATTTCACCAGTGAATACATCTCAGGACCAATTTTAGAAAAAAATAAAACATTGTCAAATTCTTTCTTACCTACCTTCTCGCTCCCGACTCGTATATCAATATCCGGTGCGTGTCTTTTCAAAATAAGTTGCCGAATAGGATCGTGGTTGAGGGTTTATCTGATTTACGACTAACTAGCGAGTGGCTAACGTCTCACATGGCCAGCCAAGTCCCCAACAACTCACTAGACTAGCGACTCACTTGACCAACGAGTCCCAACCCTAATGTTAGGGTTAGGCCTATCATACTTACCATCTAATAATGAGCTTTATGTTGAAAGGGTGCAGATAGGTGCAGATATGTGTTGGGAGGTGAAAACGTGTTGTTTTCGGGAGCCATGTGACGAGTGAACTTTTAATCCAAAATTGAGAATCGCTTTACCAAAAGTGGACTTGGCAACACACATCAATTCCATGGCTTTGTTTGTTCCAGCTATCTTCTTTTCTGCTTCCCCTCTCCATTGCCACCTATGCACTCCCTTCACTTCCTCTCATCTCTCCACAACTATCACTGGATCATCTGACTTCTCTCTTTATAGCATGTTAATTGTCCAGATAATTTTGTAATTGAGAGATGATTGGTGTCCCTGGATGCAATAATGACCCTCGGAAGTTTTAGATGGAAATAAAGGAAGGTGGGAGAGCATCACGTCAGTATGTGTTAATATTTGGAGGCTGTGTGTGTGTGTGTGTGTGTGTGTGTGTGTTTGCTGACAAACATGCTGTGATTGTAAATGAACTGATGAATGCACATACAAATATTTTACGTAGCCCTCGCTACTGCTTTTGTGTCGAGCCTCTCCCCTCCTCACCCACGCAGACTAACAAGTACACACACCATGTGTGCGCACAAACACACAGTTGGCAACTACACACACAGATGTTTACCCGAAATGCACAAATTTGCAAAGAAAAGCACTTGTGATGGATCTAAAGTAGGTGGACACGCATGAATAATTAATGACACATTTGCAGATGCGAGGTCGAAGAGGATCCCGGAGATTTGTTCAGATATTAATAAAGACATGCTTTCTTGTTTCTTTTTAACCCGGGTCATAGCGACACTGAGTCTAATCTAGATTGGAATCTTGGATCGTGATTGGGGCGAGCAGGGCTCAGGCCAGTGCAGAGTATTATTACACTATGTTGAGTCTGCGTTGTTTGGCCCTTTAAGCTCGGGTGGTTACATCAGGTCCAGTCCTGCTGGGCTCACGGAGAAGGAAGCTGCCAAAAGTACAATCTGTGGAAGAACAACTGAAATCTGGCAAAAACAAACAGGAGGAGGGCCGCTTGCACAACTCATTCCCTTTACAATCCAATTCAGAGAACAAAATAACAATAGCAACATGCTTTAATCAGCCATAAAGGTCGCGACATAAGTGAAGAGCATTTCACAAACTGCAATAACTCCAAATGTTTGATATGTAATGGAATTTGGATGACATATTTGCTCTTTATCTGAGAATGTCTTTGTGCTAATGAGCCGTTTCCCCCCAGTGTGAACAGCCTTTTTTATTATTCTGCACTGGGTAATTTTCTCATACAAACCATGTACTGTTACTGAAACGAACGTGATAACAGTACAATTACAGTGCGATGGTTGACAAAAAAATTGTGAGGGATGTTTTAGACATGGGACGATGAAAATGTGGGTGAAAATAAATGCGATTGACAATATTATCCCGATACTCATGAAAACACGCTCTTAAAATGGCAATTAAACATACTGGAATCACTACAGTTCACAAACATACATTTTCATTGCATATTTTCATATGAAAAATAATAATAATCTTAAATATGATTATAAATCATCAGGACTCCCTGCATGAAATGAAAGAACATTATATTTTTACAAATGTATTTATGTATCTTGTATTTTTTTTAAATCAGGCTTCATTCTTCAATTGTCTACCATGTTCACAAACTAGAAAAGCTTTTTCAAGTCACAATATGTACGATTATCCCGGTAGTGGGAATTCACCACGATCAACTTACTGTGTGTGCTTTTTTTTAAACGTGATCCATGTTCAAATCCTACACAGTCCCATCGCTAGATGGTTTATTGCTCCTGTCTTCTTTTTGGGTCCGGACACATCACCTTGTCCACATAACAGGAAATGTCATTCTGTATCCCTTCGTTGATCTAATCCTCTTGCTTTCTCCTCCTCCATCTTTGCAAAGGTCTCAGTAAAGAGGTGAACCTCCCCGAGCTGTATTCCTCGTGCTCAGGCTCAGACTGATTCATGTCCAATGTGTGTTCCTTGCCAATTATATATATTTTCTTTTTGCATTTTGAGTAGAAATGTTTTTCCAGTGATTGCAAGAGATTTTACTCCTGAACATGTTTCTCTAGTGTCAGCAGAAGTGTGTAGTGTTTTGTAAGAAGTGTGCAAACAAGTGGAAAGCAGAAAATGGCTTTTGTATTTTTGGTGATTTTGTTGAAAGCACGGTTACAAAAGTAGAGGTTTTGATACTTTTTTCTTTTGGTTTTTAAGCGATCGCATAAAAACTGTAAAAGAAACCACGTACATTCACTCAGCCCCAACATTTCTTTCTTTCTGCAGTCTCTTTTATCTGCTTGCATAAAACCACATGGACAATTTTGGAACATTTTATGTGAGGAGCAAGAATCCAGCAGTGTGCGACTGCAATTTTGAGGGCAATGGTTTTAACGAAGTCAGCGTTTGGGCCCGTGGAGGCCGTCTCTTGTTTGACACCGGTCTACCGGTCGAAGCCAAAAGAGAAAACAAGCAGTGGGCCAAACGCAAAAAATCTCTACCAAATGTGAAACTGAGACTTTGCAAGGCTCCTGTGACCTTGTGCCACTAAGAGGCATTAGTTATGAGAGTCGCTTGAGTGAAAGAAGCAGTGTAACCATGGCTCTTTTGGCTAAGTACTTTTTTATATCAGCCTCAACTAAAGAGAACAATCACAAAGCTTTTCTGTGTGTATAGGAAGAGCGGAGAGCCGGTTGGATACCGTGGACATGAGCGGCCCTAATAACAAATAGGAATGATGGGATCAATAAAGCCGGATTGTCGCCATGAGGGGAATTGAGTGTTTCACTGATCGGGTTTTAACAGAGGTCCTGAGCTAAGAAGAGACCTGCTTTACAGCCCCAGCTGTTCCAATTTACTCTCTGATAGGCTGCTGCTCCAGACCTGACCGCGGCGGTAAGAGGAATGCTGAGATTGCGATGGGTCCGACGTGGCTTAGAGGGTGAATTATTTGCAGAAAGATGCAGAAAGTTCATAGTTGTTAACTTGATTTTGCGAGGGGCTTCTCTTAGCGGGATTGTTTTCGGTATTATCTGCATGGCCGGCCCTAATGCAACACAATCACTCCTTCTGACAGTGGAAATGAAAGACATAGACCATGCATTATGCATGAGGACCAAATAGGGTTTTACCTTGATTTTTTGCTAATTATGTGAGATTTACACTCTTTTTTTTAATGCAAAAAGAATAAAACAGAGCCTAATGTGTTAACGTGAACATCTGCATAACGTATCAGATAAGCATTTATAATAGATACAACTCTACAGCCGGGTGTGTAAGAGCTTGATGATTTATGTGATGTGGATATAAATCGCCGGTGTGTCGGATGCGGTTCACTCACAGACTGACTCGGGTTTTTCTGGGGGAATGGGTGAAGAGCAACATATCTGATAGATTTGTCAGTGCAGCTGAACAGAGATAACATATCTGGAACACGGCTCAACTGTCGCTTCTCTTCCTGCTCAATGGCTGAAGATTGAAAAAGCCTTATTTAGAGCTGTCAGTCGTTCCTGATCCAAGTTTAATCTGATGTTCTCCTCCCTTCCTTGTCTCTTTTCCCCTCTCATCTCTTTCCTCCACACCGTAGCTTTATTTGTCTCCATCTTTAGCATTCACTTGTTCTTTTTCTGTTTTGTTGTTGCCTGGCTCTACATCTATGGGCGGGGACAGCTGTGAAGTGTGGGTTTGGGCGTGTTCGAGGCTCCTTTAGTTTAGAGTGTTTTCTGAAAGCTGACAAGATGAAAGAACATTTTTGCGCGCTCTCCAACGCTTCATTTTCTACCTCTCTCCACCCTCTCAACCATCTTCAATTATCTTCCTTCTGGTTTTCACCCCCCCTTTTTTTTTCTGCCACTGCTTCTCTTCTTCCCCCTCTCAGCTAATGGATCTATAATGGAACCATAAGTCGAGAGAGTTGGGTTGTTTAGCAAATAGCAGTGTATGCTCCAGTCACTCAAAAAGGAATTCAGCCTGCTAAACACCTAAACATAGCCGCGGCGGTATGCACGGCTGAATGTAAGTGGGACTATTAGTGGGAATATTCGCTTTCATTAGCCGCACAAACCGCACCATAAGAATATTGCCTTTTTCAGGAATAAGGACAAACTGTAGTTTGTGGCCTGTAGACACAGTCATAGTTTCTGCCACGATGGCACGTCAAAGAATTAAACCTTCGTCAGCTCGAGATGTCAAAAAATCTGAATTTACACATTTGCAGGACGTGATGAGGTCAGACTGTATATTTGTGCTTACATAAGGTGTATTATATTAAATTGTGGGAAAACTTTTGAAGAACAAACAATTGGAAAGAAGTTTGTTAATTTACTGCAGTCCCTAAAGTAATCTAATCTTATATTTCTCTTTTTCTTTTCCCCCACTGGTGCTGTTCACTCTGGATGGTTGCAAATACAAGGTAAGAGCCCACATTTCACTATGCATGCATTTTTGTGTATTGTGACGCTTAAGCAGAAATGTGGCTTTAAGGGACTTACTAAGACCTCTCTGGATAATTACTTTCAGCAAGCAATTAGCAAAACCGTTAAATTGGCAAGTTAGTAAACAACCTTGTGGCATATATCAAAGTAAATGAAGGACTGTTTCGAGAACAGTGAACATCTAACTGTTTTTCTTCTTGTTGGTCAACTCTAAAAAAAGAAGAACACAGGATATCTGCTGTTATTGGTCTTTAGCAGCAAATGTTGTTTACAAGAAAGTGGATGAATTGTATTTATATACATTTATATAACATACCATGGTGAAGAATCAACAACATGTTGGTTCTTTTTCTGTTGCAAAGTAGAAGTGTTTGGTATGCAGGATGACCGTGGGGTTGCTATCAGCAAAAGGACACCTGAGTGCTTCTTTCTGTTGATGTTTCTCTTCAACTATCAGTCCAATGCTGTTCAGTTGGGGAGAAAAACTAGAATTAACTTTGTGTTTTTTTTTCCAACTGGAAAAAAAAGATGAAGATTCAAAAGAAGACAGAGCATGAAATTCAAGGAGACGTATCAATTATTTCTTTCACTGTTAAAAGTTTCTTTCCTTTGGTAGGTCTTTTGGTGTGCATTCTTTTAGAGATCTGCATCAATGGCTGAGTGTAGAAAGAAAAACTTGGTGTGGATAAAAGTCTCCAGACGATGTGGTTTTCCCTTAGATAGGTCCACCCTCATGTTGTACAATGTAAAGCTGATGAAATGAGACCCCGACAATGTAAGCTGGTCCTCAGCAATTACACAACAGAGGCAATGCATTTCAGTTACCTCCATGGTGCAGCCTTATAAGAACTATACACACACACACACACACACACACACACATTTGGAAATAAACATCTAATTTCTATGTCAAAATGAAACCCTGCAATGAAAACCTAAGAATCCTTTTGTGAAATGCCATGTTTGCAACAACGTGCTGCACACATTTGAATTACTATTTCAAATCAGCAACAACGCAGTTATTGTTTTATACTTAATAGTAAACATGGCTATCTTCAGTATTTTGTACCTTGACATTTTCTCATAAAGGCTCCTGTGAAAGAAATAAAGAAAAGGAAAGAAAGAAATATATACAGCTTATTGCATAACAAGCAAATACAAGTAGAGTCAAAGGACACTAATCAATACAATATTTTTACTGGAAACGCACTGAAACAAAAATCTATTATTTATAAATTACTGTAAAATGACAATGCAATGTATTGTAAGGGATGAAGGATGGTTTATGGATCCCAGCTTACGTTATCATTTCATCTACATCACAAAGGTATAAGATCAGGTATCGGTGTATACGAGTTCACAAAGAAAACTGTATTATGCAATAGAAAATACAGCTATAATGCATAAAGCAGGCCAATACTAAAACTATGTCTCTGTGAATATTAATCCAGGAAGAAGGTGAAGCATGCATTTGAAGTACAAGTCCTAATCAATAATAACAATACCTTACTAGTTACATGCTGGGACCATGTCAATATCAACCTCTTAATCAGTTGAGAACATTTTTGAAAATAGCATGAATTTGAATTTATTGGCATTTAACACCAACTGAAGTTGAGTTAATGGGCAATGCCTTTTGATACAGGGAGGAAGTATATTTCATTTCAGCAAAATGGTTTAATATCATTACAGGAAGTCTTACTCGTAGGCATTCACATTACCAATACCTACTTATTATCTTAAGCTCATTCCCATTTTAGCCTGGAAAAATGTTTTAGACCAGCATGTCATTCAAGCCCCTGCCAGCCTTAATAGACTCTGCCATGATGCCTAGACCAGGCACCGGCTCAGTAATCCTTCACTGTCTGCTTCCTTATGTCGCTATGAGTTAGAAATGGAAGTTACAGGCCTGAGGTTGATCACAGTATGCAGAGGCTTGCATATAGTTGTAAGTCAGTCAGTGCGGGCTGGGCTTTAATAAAGCCTCACAAACAAGGAGAGTGGGTGGTAAGGCTTTGAGGATAAGTCCCCCCCCCCCCCCCTCCTCCTCCTCTACAGGCAAGGACGATCTGTCTCCACACCGCCAGAGACAATAAGTCACTCTGGCACAATAGTAGAAGGGTATCCAGCTCTCGACGAGGCTCCCCGTAAGGAATGAATAGCATCTCTAATGACCACCCCTCTGCTTATTACTGCTGAGATTACGAGCCATTTGTTTGCTTTATCATGGCCCTAAACCTCTGGGGAGTTAATGAGTGTTGAGGACGTAACCCCATCCCCCCCCCCCCCCCCACACACACACACACACCACCCACCCCCAAGGCTGGGAAGGTCACAGGGATTGTTTGATGTGGCACAGAAGGTGTTGTGATTTGCTGTTTGTGTGTTTGTACTCATCACACTCAACTACTGTCAGAATTATTCATGGGCACTCCTGGGATTACAATGCAAGTTGGGGTTTTGTAAAAACCAACAGAGAAGGAAAACATGGATGAATATAGGTTTTTAGTTGTAAGATTCTAGTCATGATGAAGGTCGTGAAGTAATTTAGCTATTGATAGAAAAAAAAAAAAAAAAAGATGTATGGGATGAAACAAAGCATGATCATATAGAAACCATCTCCCCGAGACGACAGATGCATGGTTGTAGCTGCCGAGGGGATACGCATGTAATTGTTCTCATTGCAGCACCATCATGACTTGCTATTGTTATTATCACTGACTGCATCAGTTTGCCATTTCCCCTTCATCTTGCGCTGCAGTCTCAGCGGGCCTCATTATCAATAATTAAGAAATGGCAGGCACACCCCCGTCTGTTTCAGCCACCTGACGGGACGCATGCACACAAACACACACACACACACACACACACAGACACACACACACAAACACACACTCAAGACACACCGGAGGAGTGGCAGGAGGTTCGGGGCGGCCTTCATATCTCTCTCCGTTCTTCATTAACCTTTCAGTAAGTCTCGCAAGGCAGCTGGCGACACGTGGTAAATAATGAGTGAGAGCCTCATCGAAAAATCAGAGAATGGGTAATTAATGTTTGTTTAGTGGGAAAATCAGCGGGCAATTCACACTCTCCACCACCTGCAGGTCAGACAATATGGCCGACATTTTGGGTTGATTTATTTGTCAGGCAAACCACGGTCGGGATTAGGGCCACGCATCCAGTCCTTTTCAAGGAGGATCCGCATTTTGACAGCCAAATTACAGCTGTTTTGTAAGATGATACTAATAAAGATAAGATTTCTGGTAATTCAAAAACTCTTGCAAGGAGCTTGCAGCTTCTCCCGCATGTTATTTTGTGGGAAAATCAAATCATGGCTACAATTAAGTTTTTGTACTGAGCTCATGGCTCTATAAAGTTCACGGTGAACCCTCTCGTCTGGCTCCTTGGCCCGCTCATTAAAATGACTAATTGATTACAGGCCAAGACCACGGCCATGGAGGCAGTGTATCAATTATTAAGCGGCATTAATAGATTAAAAGGGAAGACTGTTCAGAGTATTTAACTTCTCTAACCCACTGAAAGTAGAAGCAATTATGAAGTACTTCTTTGACCACTAAAAAAGAATGTCTCTCTGTAGTGAAGGCAGGGGTCTGGCCATCTCCCTTGGGCTGCAGGTTTGACCCTTCTAATGATATTCGACATAATTAAAACCCTGGTCCAGTTTCTACCTCATATGTTCTTTAATTTGTATTTTATTTCTTGTCTAACGATGGAAGACTGGAAAGGGAGGCGCCCACGCAGAGTGACACACAGTATCTTTTCTTCCCCACATTAAAGCACTGCATATTCACCCATTTAATAAATGAAGTTATGAACATTGCCGGTCTTTAAATCCAGGCCACTGCTCCCACAACACAATGAGGAATGGGACCAAATGAAAACACTTTGTTGTGCTTCTCTTTAAAACGTAGAAGGAGAATTCCACCATTGTTGAGAGGTGTTGCTAAGATTATGAAAGGTGATTGATGGGAGTCCTTTTATTTGCACAAACGGACATTTATCACGAACAAGGTCAACACAATTCAACGGATTAGGTCCCATGGAGGAATATACCCACGCGATGATTTAACCTCAGTGGTACTTAGACCTTCTTATTGCCTCTTTGCCAAAGTGGGACTGCGTGGTTTGAACGAAATGCAGGAAATAGCCACGTCTTTGGCAGGTATAGGAAAGCGAGCGGGGGCCCCTTATGACAAATGGCACTTCAGTCAGTTGGGCACCCTATTGATTGGGCGGCCTCTGTCTGCGATTTATGCCCGCCATTCCTCTCCCATTTGAAGGGGGAGGTGTCAAGAAGTGACAGAGTTATGTACAAGTCCCCCGCATGATTGGTGACCCCAAGGTGGGGCTCTTTACCAACCCCTCCTGTCCGTCCCCGTGCACTACGTTACACGGGAAGAGGTGGTATTTGATAGGAAGTGATGGAGAGAGGGGATATGCTGTGTGGAAAAAAAGTAAAAAATACGGCATGAATATAATAACCCTCTCAACTCTGATTAGGATGAAACTCCTAGCCTTGCCAGTGCCTTGATTAAATCTCACATCTTAAAAGAACGGCCCCCGTGGCATTGCGATGCGGAGGTACGGGATGAAAATGAAAGTTTGCCATTTTTCAGCGATGATTGCTTTATTGAACCTGGCAATGATGACTATCCGCAGCCGTGTGTTTGCTCCCATCGCTTTACGGAATGAAAGGGGAATAATAAAAGAAACAGAAAAAAAAGAGTTACACTGCCTGCCACTTCCAATCTGACTCCTCTCCATCAGTCGCCCAACTGACACGAACAAATCAGCAGAATTAATCCCAATAAACGCTTCGTCCTATTGCAGTAATCAGCACTCTTTTTTCCCGTACAAACTATAAATGGGTTCTGACAGGCTTTTTTTTTTTTATTCCTCTCTATCCAATTCGTTTCAGGCTGTGTACAGCAATCAAAGCTGGAAGGTTAGCACAGAGTGAGAATGATCAGGGTTTAGATGCATTTGGCAGACGTTTCCTGTAATTCAGTGGATGATGGAGAGAGCTGATAAGTCAATGATTGGTTTCCCAGGTCAGGCTGTTTTGGTACCTTGGCATGGAGGGCAGCTGTGTTTTTTTTCCTTTTTTCGGCTAGGACGCCTTTTTTAAGAAGAATTGGAGTTTAGATGAAAAGTGAACGTTTCACTCTTCAGAACTTTCTTCTGTCATACGGCAACCAACAGTTATAGTGTGACTCATTTTTGGGTTCTGACCAAGCTTAAGCTCAAGAAGCATGAGATCTGAAGTTGAGGTCCAATGACACATGGGGACATTGAATGTTATATCCCGTTTTCTTTGATTAGAGCAGACCACAGACCCCATCAAGGTCAGTTGAAAGCACCAGTTACGGCAATACTTTGCAAACTGTTAGTGGAGCTTTGCCTGAGTAAAGTTGCTATAAATGAAAGAGAAAAAAGTGATCTCTACCTCGCAAACATTCATTGAACATAGACAGGAATGAACATATGGTTGGCACACCGTATGGAACAGAACTATTTTGGGGTTCTGTCTTTTTCACAGAATGATTGGATGAGGTTGATTTTCATCTCAAAGATGAGTGCTCCCTCTCTCGTTGTTTGCCTCTCAATTGTGCTCTCCATGACTAAGCCACAATGTCATGGGGTGTACACCTTTATCCGCCCAATCAGGCGTGTCCACTTCAGATATTAAGCCAATTAGCGTGTGGGCCATAGCATAAGTGGCCTCTGTTTCTGCCCGTGACAAAGGCCTGTCATCTCCGTGCGACTCGCCGATGGCGGTTTGTTTTGAACTCCTCGGCTCACCTTCTTCTGCCCGGTATTTGTGATTGCTGCTCTTAATGAGAACAGAGAGAGACAGAGAGACAGAGAGCAAAACAAATCCAATAACACTTGCGAGGCATGCGGCACAAACTAGGTTGCCTCTGCCCCTTCTCTCCCGTTTCTCTGCTCTCTTCTTTCCCATTTCCACTAATGTAATTTATGCAAAAGGAAAATTATAAATAGCATATCAATACCGCCACAGTTTTTCCGGGGCCGGGCATGCAACACCACTCCCGGCTGTCAGGGTAAGTAGGTCGGGGTGTGTATCTGAGAACGCACTGACTAGTCACCCCCCAGTGCTGTGTGTGTGTGTGTGTGTGTGTGTGTGTGTGTGTGTGTGTGTGTGTGTGTGTGTGTGTGTGTGTGTGTGTGAAGATTTAACAGCAGTACACTCCAGGTCACATCCAAAAGAGAGAGACAAAAGACAGAAGGCATGGCGTGTGGTTTTAATCATGAACCAGAAGTTCCTTTCCATGAGCTCAGAAAAGTTCAGAGGAACGACTTTGGCTTAGTTCGGGTTCAGCAGTTGTGTTATGGTTTGGAGGTTTTTACTATATATTTCAGATTTCTGTCACAGCGGCAGTAAATCGGGGGGGGGGGAAACAAGTCATAAACACACGCGTGTTCTATTTAAAGCTTCGGATAAAAGCTTTTTATCCTGACATTTGGAAGCACTTGAAGGAGGACAGACATCATGTCCGTTTGATGACTTTGTGTTGACAAGCGCGAGGCGATGATTGCTGGCGATACGTTGAAGATAGTGATGGCGATCTTCACACAAAAGTGCTTTTTGTAAAGTCGACCTGTTGCTAATGAGTCCTCTTTCTGATTTTGTTTGCGTGTCTTCAAATTCAAATTGAGTCTCCTTTTAATTAAAACGCCGTTGTGCCGCTGCATACGCCGACGCGGCCACCTTCGCAGCGTTCCCCCGGTGTCCTGCACTCGGAAAGACTGTGCTCCCTTTTGCCCTACCTGTGCCGCACTCCTTATATTAATACCAAGATGAATATTCATGTTCATACCGCTGTTGTGTTGTTTATGGGCTCTGCCACTGCTTCTAATCTGTCAGTGTAATTAGTCAGGTAGAGCACGACACAAGATAAGTCTGGTAAATAGAAAAGATATACAAGGAGGATGCACTAGAAAAGAGGGGGGAGAGGTGGTGTAAATAAAAAAGGATAGCAGGAGGTGTGTTGGGGGGTGGAGGAGGACCTGCGCCTCGCAGGCTTTTCTAATTAAGTGGTTTTCAGAAGGGGATAAGTGAGGGAACAAAGTGGTGAGTAAATAAGCTTGTGTGTATACAGTATGTAAGAAAGAGGGAAGGAAGGGGGAGCAAGGGGTGAGCAGGGACAGATATAAACAAGCTGCTGCGTAAGAGAGAGAAATGTAAATAAATCTGTGGAAGAAAAAAGAGAGGATGAGAGAGAGAAGTGTGTGTGTGTGTGTGAGAGAGAGAGAGAGAGAGAGAAAACGGAGAGTAAACAGTTGGTTTTCCGCGTGGCTCGTGCGTAGCTGCTGATTGCAGATCTGTTGCAATCCTTTGGGGAGTTTAAGGAAGTCTAGAGGAGAAAAAAGTGAAGTCTTGACATTATTTGCTTCCGTCCGCCGTCCATCCTCCCGCTGCCCTGCCGTCCATCCTCCCGCTTCCCTGCCGTCCATCCTCCCGCTGCCCTGCCGTCCATCCTCCCACTGCCCTGCCGTCCATCCTCCCGCTGCCCTGCCGTCCATCCTCCCGATGCCCCGCCGTCCATCCTCCCGCTGCCCTGCCGTCCATCCTCCCGCTTCCCTGCCGTCCATCCTCCCACTGCCCTGCCGTCCATCCTCCCGCTGCCCTGCCGTCCATCCTCCCGCTGCCCTGCCGTCCATCCTCCCGCTTCCCTGCCGTCCATCCTACCGCTGCCCCGCCGTCCGTCCTACCGCTGCCCCGGCATCCATCCTCCCGCTGCCCCGCCGTCCATCCTCCCGCTGCCCCGCCGTCCATCTTCCCGCTGCCCCACCGTCCGTCCTCCCGCTGCCCGCCGTCCATCCTCCCGCTGCCCTGCCGTCCATCCTCCCGCTTCCCTGCCGTCCATCCTCCCACTGCCCTGCCGTCCATCCTCCCGCTGCCCTGCCGTCCATCCTCCCGCTGCCCTGCCGTCCATCCTCCCGCTTCCCTGCCGTCCATCCTACCGCTGCCCCGCCGTCCGTCCTACCGCTGCCCCGGCATCCATCCTCCCGCTGCCCCGCCGTCCATCCTCCCGCTGCCCCGCCGTCCATCTTCCCGCTGCCCCACCGTCCGTCCTCCCGCTGCCCCCCCCATTCATCCTCCCGAACACCACAACCATTTCTTTATCCAATTAGCGACTCCCTGTCAGATTCTGAGTGGCAGTTTCAGGGTTAATGAACATCTGGAAACCAGTATTTTGAGAGCAGTATTATGTTTGAAGGCAACTAAAAATGTAAACAAACGCTCCAACTTTTAACAGAAAGGATTAGAGCATTATATCACTCTCAAATTGATTGACAGATCTTTAATTGTAGGAATGAGTGGAGCTGAACTTTATTCATTCATGTTAACATATTTTGTTGCGATCGGTCGTGTGACAGAATGTGTGCATACGTGAGTGAGTGTGCACCTCTGTGTCTGTCCAGAGCTAATCTCGCATTCTGTTCATGCAAACTGCATAATATTGTGAGTGGCCAGTTATGGCTGCATGGTGAAGGGCCTCTCATGATTGCGGTGATCAATGCCTTCTCAAAGCAACTTTTATTAGCCTGTTTTATGCTGCCATTGCCTGGCTGCTCACTCCTCTCTCACGACTCTTAACCAGGGACACAGTGTGCTAACTTTAAGTGTGTTTTTTTTGGACAATGTTTTTGGCAGGTAACGGAACTACCAGTACATGCATTGATTAGTGCATAGTGCGGGCAGATAACTTACACAATGACTTCGGGCAAATTGCCTGCATGCATTGCCTTTTGTTTTTGAATTTTAATGAAATGGGCCATTAGCGTTTGTACGGTGGTCGTTGCAGACGCACCTGGTGGCGGTCTGCACTACTGAGTGCACCTTTCTAATTTCAATCATGATCAGTTGAAAAGACACGGGAAACCAATTAAATATGAGCGATCCTTAATGGAAATATAGGCAACCCGTGCACACGCAGACAGAACGCATTAATTACTGGAAGCTCGAGGTGTATCAGCCGAGTCCGATATGTTTTGTTCACCTCATCAACGGTTCTGCTGACAGCCGGTGAGCGTGTATACGTATATACAGTATGTGTGTGTGTGTATGTGTGTGTGTGTGCTGTGCTCCTTTATTCAATGCCAGACTGGATGGATGAGATCAGAGGAACATTGCTTGTCATTGCTGGATGACTGAGCCCTTTCAGCCCCCCCCTGAATGCAAAGATCAAACCACAGATGGCAGTCAGCCCTATGTGATGGAGGTCGACGATGTAACGGCGGGTCGGGCCAGTGGGCCATGGGTGGTTTTATTATATTATTTTTTTTGTTGTGCTTGTTTTCACCCTGGGTCTGGAATCTGTCAACTCAGGACAAATGGTGGCATTTCGTGGGGTAAAAACTGGCTGCTTGCCTGGCAGCATTGTTATCAACAACAGGGCTGGTTGAGTTTTAGAGGACACAAGCAGGACTCTGTCTGTGTCCAACAATATGGAGTACACATCTTTTGGCGCCCTCATTGCAGTAGCATTGCACTGTGGCATTCGGTACACTCTCACCCTCTTGTTTACATGTTTGGAGCCACGATGGAAAGTGATTTCCCTCTTCAGTAATCCTTTCGTGGGCCATTTAAGCGATACACAGCTCATTATTTTTCCACGTATATATGTAATGAATTAAGATGAATCTCGGCGGGTCGGGCAGGAATTTAACTTCAATCCATTGTTTATTTTAGGAGATGTTTGTCAAGCGGTGAGCTAACCGAGTGCCTCGATTAAATTCTTCCCCTCTTTAGCGCTCTTCAGTGGTCTGGAACAAGGCCCTTCAGTGTTCAATTCCAGCGCCTGAAATACAGAAAATTACCCGTTGCCAAAAATATATCTGGACTCAAACTGTCCCCGCACACTACTTGTTCGTCTCGAATGAGCGACAGGGGACCGAGGTTAAAAGACTCCCAGTTTACCAGATATCTCATTTGTGGGCTGGACAACTTTGCAAAATCCACCAGATTTAGACTGACCCTGAAAAGAAGAAGGGAGTAAAACAATAGACTTTGCCGGAATGAAAGGGAATACAGCAGATTAAGAGGGCAACAGGAGTCTGGGGAGAAGGAGATGATGGGAGTGTTTTTTCCTGCTGAATGATGGCCTACAGGGATCACTGTCAAAACCGGCAGATCAGTGCTGCCCTGCTCAATTGCCGCCGCCTCTACCACACCCCTATCCATCAGCTCAAGCAGAGGGGAACGCATGAGAGGGGGGGTCAGACAGAGGGGCCTAACCTCGTCACAACACCTAAACCCTTCAGTCAGTCATTTTTTGACCCGGGGGCCCAGCCCCCGCAGACGTCGTTATCCCAGAATCTCATCTCTCTGGCCGACCTCGGGGAGGTGGAAGAGACGGCGACTAACGGACTGCTGTGGGAGTTTGATGTATGAGGCCGCGCTGAGGATTGACACGGATGAGATGGTGTAAAAGCAGGTTCAGTCACAGGCGGCGGGAGTCCGGACTTCTGAACTGTCAGGCGGTTTTTATGGAGTTGTTGCATCTGGCCTGATTGTGTTTGGTTGAAAAGGCCCCCCAGGGTGAGGCACGCGGGTGTGTTCTGTCTGCTCGCGGGGTGCTCGTTTATTTTTCCTTTTGGCGACACATTATAAAGCCTTTAATGTGTTTAATCATGTTTAAAATAAAGCCAAAGACAGGAGGTTCTGATGTTTTATTCTCATTTTGGCCCGAGGGCTTTCATGCCATACAATCTTTTTGGCTTGTTTTAATTCCTCGTGCCCACTGGCTAGACAGCGGTATTAACTGGAGATCCACTTTATCACTTACCCAGCCTACAGTTAAAACACCAGATAATATTTCCTCCCATATACTTTAGTTGGGTCCTGACTATTCATTATTTATGATCTATTCCAAATTACATTATCTTTCACCAGGCTTCAATTTCATCCTTCCCCGAGGCCGGGAGAATGACTCACGCTCTGTGCAGAAGGACTGTGCGAGAGAGACGGAGCGAGTGAGCGGCTGATCATTTGGAGTGCGCTTCATATCCACCACCCTGAAGTGGAACCTGTTTCGTTTTTTTTCCTCCAATTTTCAGACGTCTGATCTGACAAGTTAATTGATTGGATGTAAGAAATGAAATATATCTGCGGTGATGCAAAGCAGATATTCTGCTAAATGACGAGCGTTATTGATGATGGCGTAGAGAGCAGGGGTGATAGTGCACTTTAATCAACAAGCATCAGCTGTACTATAACAGCACCGGCAGGGGACCTAACTACTATGATTGTTGAACAGCATGTCTTGCGGTTTATCCCATTTTTCCAGACAGAGATGAAAACAAGCAAACAATAAAAAAGGTCAAACTCAGCTGGTCTTAAGCAATACCATTTCCCACCAAGCACAAGACAGCTTAACACACTGAGCTGTGAGAATGGAGTCAATCTCCCCCCAGTGCAGCCGTGGCAACACAATAGCACATCTTCTTTCCTCTTTAAAAGACAATCCCAATAGTAGACCAAGGGGAGATAGGTTTGACGCTTGCTCAAACCATCATGGTAGTTTTTAAAATGCTAACACATCACCGTTGTTTAATTCACAAATATTCACAAGTAATACAGTTAATATTAATGTATCTTAAAATATGGATAGAAAACCCCAGAGACACATTACACTGTTTCAAAGGCAAAGTGTCAGGACTTTGGCTTTGCATTAAAATAAAAGAAAATATCTATTTTGAAGAGTGTAGTGTTTTCAGAAGCCTTAATGTTGCTCAGCTAGTTTCAACCATAGACTGTATAGAAGAAGTGGACTAATGTCACCCATTAGTTCTACGGTTGTGACTCTTGGATCAGTTTTGGAATATTTCAAAACACATTTTTTTTAGTTAACATATTTATTGCTCCTTCAGATGTTGAGCCACGGTGACTCATTCTGGCAATCAAATTGGAAAAACCTTCATAGGACAACATTGAAATAGAAAATAGTATCCGGTCTCATGCCAGAAAAAAACTTAGAGTAGAGTTTAGACTGAAAAAGGCTTACAGTCCTCCAAGAACAGATTGCCTGTCACAGATTGATGCGGAGAGCATGTGAGTGAAAGACAGAATGGTGGAATGGCCCTTTACTAGCTGCATTCACATCACTTGTAATTCAGTCTGACATATTTGAGTCTAATTCCCATCGGCCTTCTGTGGGCCTGCACAACACTTGTCAACACAATTAGATTGGTGTTTTGGGTTTGCAGGGGTCGAAGACGGTTTCATTTTGAATCTTGAGATTCACACTGCTATAATACAATATATTGAGTCATTCTAATATTTTATTACCGCCTTGAAATATTGTTTCCCCCTGAAAAGATCAGATTATTAAAACTTTACCCTCCACTACTTTTTTTTCTCTCTAGTGTGCAAAGCTGTGTGCTATTAGCCATCTGAGAGGGAGGAGAGAGAGCTGACAGAGACAGAACTAGAGGAAGGGGAAGGGGGCGAGAGACAAGAGGGAGAGACAGGGAGCATGTTAAACATGACATCTAAGTATCTAATTGCTTCTGTGGCGATGTCGACCTCCCAGACCGGGGCTGCAGTTTTTCACACATGCCCCAGCCCTGGGTCCTCTGAGCTGGCCCCCGGTGTCCTCCCGCCCCCCCTCTGCATGCTGTGTCGGTGCTCGTCGCACATTTAATGCAGTACAGCACAAGTGACTACATGTGAATAACAACTTGCAAAATGGAAGCTGCCGCATGGAAATCAGGGGAGGAAGTCGGAACAGAGAGAAGATGACACGCTGCTTCTAACAGAGCATTGTGTCTCATGGATACAGAGTGTTGAAAGGTCACGGAGCAAGATGTCATGTATGCAGAGTAAATATTAATAACCTTCTAAACTGTCTGATAGCATGTTCTTCTGGAATTCACTGACAGTACAGTGCAGCTCCTCGGCCTTAGGAGAAGCAATATAAATATTTGACTTAATGCGATCGGTATCGCTGGTGGAGCACTTGCTAAGGAGCGCTCCCGTTCCCGTATGCTCTTTTTTGGAGAGGATGATAAATGAAGGGGAAGGGCAACCTCTTGCGTGAGTGTGTTTGAGTTTGGAAACGAACGCAGCCGATGGCAGGCGGAGGGCGTCGTCTGTCGGGACAGTGTTCAGCAAAGGGAATCGTTAATACATGGCTGACAATTTTATGGATGTGCAGGCCGATGTCTTCCCATATAATCATGTATAATTCACTCCCCTCTTTAACTTTTTATTAAGTCAAAAAGAGCTGCATATTGTCCGTTGTCATCAACTTTTTCCTGGCACAGCATTTTTTCCCCATTTTTAGCCTTCACCCTACAACATATTTAACATGCAAGGTCGACTGACTCCTGAACTCCTTTAAGAAACAAAACAATAACAGGAAAATACAGGAGTCATCAGGGACAAATTGATGTTGTGAAAACTGGAATGATGGAATGAAGAACCTGTGAGATGACTGAAAACATTCCTCTGGGAGCTGTGTGGATCTAGTTGGTAGGATGAGCACAGAGGAGATTGTAACCAGAGCATCCCAGACAACACAACCTCATGTTGTCCAGAATGCTCACAGTGGTTAAAGTTTGTGGCTCTGCAGGTTTGGTGTTTTCATACTGGGTCCACTTTTCTCAGCCATCACGCTGTTTTCAGCTCACCCAATGTTAGGCAGGTCAGATGAGATAGAAGGAATGTTGGGTCCTGGACCTTTTGTTGCTCCGTTGGTCTGATCCTGTGTTTCTTTGTCGGAGTCTCACATTTCTTTTTGCTGTATTTTATTACAGGTGCAATATCTGACACTTACTACCACATTCTCCATATCCCGGTGTAGCCTGGGTGCATTCCTCTTCCTCGTAGTAACCATGTCGCTGTCCCCCCTCCTCTACTTTATCTCTCTGGCTTTGTTTGTCCCACCGGTGACATTTCACGCCCGTCACAGCCGCCGTCTCGGTGGTAGGGGAAACGAGGAGGTGCAACTGTAAGCATATTCATCGGCGGCGGAGTATATTAAAGGCAGAGTGCTGTACTTCTTCACTTTCATGCTGAGGACCTGCCTTCACTTTCAATGATACGCACGGTGATATGTGGAGAAAACTGGCGACGTGCAGGCGGCATCCGATTTACCACTTTAGGGTTGAGGTGGCCCGATGTAGGGCACGCTAATTTTCCAGTCTGCTGCGTGGGCTGCACTGTTTCAGGTCGTGTAATGGGATGCTTCTACATGCGTAGCGCCTTTTTTTAATACATTTATAATTCAACTTCTGCAGGCTTAACAGTGTTGGTTGCACCTTTGACAAGCGCTCTGCGTCGCTCCGAGCTATTGTGGGGGAACCGTCAAACTGCACTCCACACACACAATTAGTCGACACTCTCTCCTCGGTATTCACTCTATGATTGATTCATGCAGAGATGAATTGCTACATCACACCTTCACCCCCTCCCCTTCTCTTTCCACCCCCCCTACCACACACACACTCATCATTGCAGCAACAAAGGGCTGTGCAGATCGTAGCGCACATGCTTCCTCGAGTGTTCTGTCAGAAAGTCCAAAGGCCCCAACCGCAAACAAAGAAGCTGCCGTGGATGTTTGTTATGTATAGGGTCTTTTCCCGTATACCAGAGATCACATCCTCGGGGGCAGCGGAGTGAGTGAGATGGATTGTGGAGTGTGCATATTTGCAGAAGGAAAGGAGGAGGATGCCTTTTTCCTGACGTTTCAGCTAGATGCGCTGCCTTGGCGGGATTGTGTTCCTATCCCTTCGGCCCCCGTGTTGTCTTTCTTCTTGTTCTTATTGCATCAATGAGGTATTGTAGACTCAGGGTCGAGAGAGCCAGACTGAAACATTTCACCCAAGGATATAATACATCTCTTTGGCCTCTTTTAGGCACCATAAAGACCGGCTTTCTTACAGAAAGACAATAACTTGTTTATGTTTTACTCTTTTATTGCCCATATTGTGGTTGCCATAATTGAGTCTGGGTGTCCCGGTGAGAGAGCATGGTGTAGCTGGAAACCATAGCGTGGTTGACTGAGTGCTTCACCGCTCCTGCTAGCGTATGTCTGCTCATTTCCAGGAGTGATTCTCGCCATGATCTGGCCATGATATGAGCGCAGAAGTGCTGCGTGTCCCTTTTTTAGTTGTAGCTTAAAATTTTAGCTTTGCCTTTTTTTTCTCCAATTGCACACGCAACAGCGAGGCTTATCGCATGAAAAGCAAGCCAGTGGCTTTCTCTCTGTGTGCGTAATGCATAATCCCCCCTCCTTACGAGCACGTTTATGCTAATGTTATGTCTATTTACTCTGCGGCTGCTAGGGAGTATTTTTCCAATTCTTTATTTCGCTGGATCCTCAGTCGAGGTGCGAGAGGCAGGGGAAAGGGATTGGAGGATTTCTTGTTCTTCGGGTGGTGGCAGCGGGTGGGAGAGTCCTAGCAGGAGGTGTGTGTGTGGGAAGGAAAAAAGAAGCTGTACCCGGGCTGTAGCTCCTTAGGGGAAATTGCAGCATGTGTGTTGCTTGTGCGTTTGAATGAAAATGAAAATATGAATTCAAGCAGGCATCTGAGGTAAAAAAAAATGTGCCACCTGCATGCACAGTAAATGTTTTTGTGGGTATTAAGTCACTTCAGGAACTTAAGAGCCTGAAAGCTCATAAATCGTTGCACCTGTGTTCAACAGGCTCATTCTAAAGGCGTCTTAACACCTGGATCCCGGTAGAATCACAGATCTTTGTAAGAAAAACCCCGACTTCTGGCATGACTGTATCACCATCGACATGCATGCCCAGAATGATGCACTAGGAAGGTCTTTTTCAGCACCAAATTACTAGCTTATCTGATTGAATGTTGCCGGGTGGGGGCCAACAATCGGTTTACCCAATTGTTTTTGTTTTCTTTCCACTTCCTTGTTCTGAGTGTTTCACACCTCAGATAGATGGAACACTTAGAAGGGCAGGGTGGTAATAAGAATAGCATGAAAGTGTTTCTGTAATTGGCTCATAATCAAATTGTGTGTGCGTTGAGCAGAGTGTGCATTTATTTGCATACAAGAGCTGCAAAATCAAAGATGAGGGGAGAAAGGATGCTGTAGGTTCAACCTAAAACAAGAGATGGAAGCTATTAATAATAACCTTCTCTTTTAGTCAAGTTGATAAAAGGGCGAAAGTGAAGAAAAGGAGGAGGGAGGAGTCGGTGTAATGAGAATAGTCTCTTGTGGTTTCTTGCCTGTTAATGCAACGTATCAGAGTCTACTGCTCGAGGCCGAGGGGCAGATTATTCTTCCATTGTGTTGATGATAGATGGCGTCCTCAAAAATGCTCTCGTGGTGTGACACTACACTAAATGCAGGAACGGAGAGGGATAAAGAAGATTAATTTAGAAGCTCATTTTTGGAGTTGTAATTACTGTGTATCCTTCCACGTGTTCTCGCTATACACCTCTTACCCAGCACAGCCCCGATGGAGTCCAGCGTCCCCCGGGGCAATTTCAAATTCATCATCCTGCTGAAGCTTCATGCAATAGCGAGGATTCACACTGCACATTTAGTAGTCGCCACAGCTGGACTATAGCTTCCTCTGTGTGCCGGGGACACAATCCCAAAGGTTTCCCTGGGTTTGCATTTTTAAATGTTGAAGATTAAACATCTTTATATGGGATTAAAAGGAGAAAGAGCTTCCAGATTTTCTACACACAATCTTATCCGATTGTGTCATATTTTCACATTGTCTTTTCTTTCACAGCAGTAAACGGTAGATGTTTTCCTCCTCACCTCTTCTACTCTTCTTCCCTTCTCCACTTCCCTTCCTTTTATCGGTCCCTCCAGCTTTGGACTGTGTCAGTCATTTTCATCAGAGTGATTATCTCACCACCAGATGCTGAAATATTCATGTCTTCTGACCGCAGCCTGGCATTTAACAAGCACAAAAATGGACCCTGATGCAGACAAAAGAAGACCCCCCCCCCCCCCCACACACACACACACACACACACACACACACACACACACATACACACACTACTTGCGGGTTCCAGCCGACAACCTCAACACCTGATCGCATCACCACATCTAACCACCGCAGGTGTGTGTGTGAAGCTCAGAATCTTCATAATCAGCTCAGCAGGGTGTCAGTCCGCGCACTGATTGGTCAGCGTTTAATGATGAGAGGTGACGGGTCGAGGTTCTTGGCAGCAGGAGGACTCCCTGGATGTCAGGGTCATCGGTGCAATGCTTACCTCGAAGGACGGAGTCACACACTGCATACACAATGCACTTCAAGGCAGTACAGTTACATTAAGTATTCATTTAGTAGAGTCAGTGGAGATATGGCAACGGCAAGATGGTGAAGACGTCTCTGGCTAAGGTGAAAATGTCCCGAAAATTCCAGGGTTTTATGAATCTACTTTTATAAATTGAAGAGTTGAACCGGCTCAATCTGTTTCTAGCTGGCTGACAGCTAAAGTTGATGCAGCTTTGTATATCAGGTGTCAAACAACACAAACGAACCAGCGCTTCAATTCACACAAATTTGCATTGCTTTCTGTCTTAATATAGACAATTAGGCAACTTCCAAGTCTCCTGGTTGAATGATCGGTACAAAAGAAGAACAACAGCAATAGAAAAAGATCTGGTTCAAGGTTGTCAATGAAAGCTGAGAAAAAGGAGCATTTTGGTGAGAAACTTTCACAGATCAATACAGCACTATTATAATACTACACCATCCGAGCTTCTGTGCATTGCAAGAGCAGCTGAGCTTCAGTTTATTGAAGTTTTAAGAACAATTTGTCATACGACATTGATCACAAAACTCAGAGAGCTCGTGGCATTTTTTAATTATCTGGGAGACTTGAGTGTTTCTATTTCGAGTTTAAAAGTATAAACACATCTCTGGATATTCACAACCCAAAAGCATCCATTTAAATGCTTAAAAGCACAAGAACAACTGTTAAATAAAAGCAATGAGAGTGCTTGAACAGATAATGTCAGCTGTGCTCCGGCCACATGCAAACCAATCACAGTGATATAATGTTACCAGCGAATAAAAAGCAATCTATTGGAGCTATTTCAAGAGACAGACAGAAGAGAGGGAAAACTCTCGAGACAACAATCTCCGCCCAGGTCTACTTCTCTCCAATTTCCTGTCAGCCGCAACAGTCAAAGCGTGCATGTGCACGTGCACGCTTGTGTTGTCGTGCATACACGTTTGCGTTTCTCTCTAATTTCCTCTCCACCTGTGCCAGGCCTGAATTGCTTCCTATATGTAATTGATTCCCACTTAATGGGGACACCTCTTTCACTGCCTCTCTTTCTGCCTCTCCATCTCGTCCGCCCTCGTGTACACGCGTGATAGTAGAAACAAGACGTAATGATATGATATGATATATGATATGATATGATGGGGGGGTTGAGGCCTGGTACATCAACTTATCGGAAAAAAAAACTGTTATTACAGGAAGAAATGAACCGACGGTTAATGGCTGCATTCACTTCAGTGAATGTGAGTCATCAATTGGTCGGAATTAAACTCTGCACCATTAGTCAGGTGGTTGTGTCTGTGATCTGTGTGCAAACTCTGACATTAATTGCCCCCATCAGTTATTGGTGAAGCCTGTGAAATGGCTCTGTTTTATTTGTGCAGTCTTATTTCTCAAATTGTATTGTTTTTCCAAGATAAAGCAGAAGAAATAGGATTGTAACACAGACTTTGATTTCCAAACTGTTCCTCTCTAATCTGTTTCCTTCTCCAACACCATCAGTAGATGTCATGTGTCATGACACTTTCTGTTTCAGTGTTAAAGGGAACTTTGACTTTCCACCAGCTCTGTGTCAGCGTGCTGTGTGTATGAAGTGGACGTAGTCGCTGTGATGTTAACCGTTGGTTTGGTCGTTTAGAGTTCAGCATTATGGCCATTGCCATCATGGATTTTGAATGGAAGCGACCATATTGCAAATCAAAGTCTATGAGAAATCAAAATTGATCATCTCAGTAAACATAGTAAACATGAGTTTATGGTCTTAATCTCTAGTTTCAAGTCTTCTTCAACACACTTGTTCATTAAGTCAATTATCATCCATTTAGTGTCAAATAGACAATGAAGCAGCATATATTTTGTGATTGACAGGTTAATATTAGTGTTTTCCAGTCTGGTAGTTTCTTCTTGCACCTTTAACCCTTTCGCAGTATGTTTTCGGTTCCCAAATGTTAATAATTATTACTACTATTATTATTATTGTTATTATTATTCAAGGTTCGGTTATATGTCTCTCTTGTGTCACTTCTGGCTGAAAAAAACAAGATGACGACAGCCAAAACCAAAGTCCAAAACAGCAGCCCACAAACCAATGGGTGAAGATAACAGCTACTCCATCCACTCCTTATGTTCCACTCTATAATGTGCTCACCCTGCAACGACAGACACACTGGTTGGAAATTTGGCACGCTACCCCCTTAAAAGTGAAACCTAAATTATGAATTCTAATAAGTCATTCCCTGAGAATAAAGAAGTTCAATCAATATTTGTGGACACGAGCTACTCCCTCTCAAAGCCAGAAAACCGGAGGTGTAAGTCCTGAACTTGTGCAACACCTCATTAAAAGCAGGATGGAAGGTTTAAGTGCATTTTTTCAGTTATTACTTGGTCCATTTCCTTCTTGTCAGCGGGGCTGGTGACCGTACAGAGTGTTCTGGAGGGGCCTTAAACTGCTAAGGATTAAGTAAGTGACAATAAGAGAGCTCTGGGCCCTGCGCTCAGAGGAGCCTTGGTTGAAAGGCTGCACTATTTCCAAGATATTAGACTTTTGCCCTAAAACCCACGGATTGGGGGGAAGCTGCAAAAATAGAGTTCCAGGCTGGTTTCCTCTTCAAAAATTAATTTCTGCTTTTCCGTTTGATTCTGATTATTCCATCCTGTCGCCAAGACGTCGGCCCTTCGCTCCGTCCTGCCCATGCCTGTCTCTCTGCATCCTGCTTTCGTTGCCGGGCAGCCATGAAGTGCTCGTGTCCTCTCTCCCCCTCGCTCTTCCCCTCTCTCTCTCTCCCTCTACTTGTAGCCGGCAGAGCCGGCCTCAAAGGACTTCTAAAAGCACGCTGCGAACAGTATGACAAATGTGTTGCTTGCTGTCGCCGTCGCTGCTGTCACTGATGTGCAATTTGAAAGGTTTGTGAAAAAGACACGGCAAAAAAAACCAAAACAAACCAGCAGTCCGATCTCTGCGGGGAGCCGGTGACATCAGAGGAAGCTGGTCACCCCACCTCTGTTCGCCGCCTCATCTCTCTCGCCTCTGACGCTGCCTTCCTTCCGAGCGGCCTTTGAGCTCAGCCCTTTTCAAACCGCCTCTGGCGTTTTCGCTGCTGACCTATAAAATGTGGAGCCTGTCAACATGTGTTGAAAGACACAGCGAGCGATGGCGATGATGGGATTTACATACTATTAATGATTTGGAAAGGGGGAAGCGAGTGTGCTGGGAGATGTGGTCGGCTAATGGATGGTGTGTGGATGTGATCCAAATGTTAATGTGCCGTTTCAGGAGCAAAGGAAAAGGTCCGTTAATGGAAAGGGACGGTCAGTGGTCAAACTGGCCGCGTTGGCCGATGGGGTTTTTGACCCCTGGCGTGAAGTAGAGAACCTCGACAGTCGTGTTGGATGGTTGAAGATGGCCACTTCCTGTGCTTTTTCTCAACCTATAATCACTCTCCACGTGATTATAAATAGTATTTTTGCCCATTATGGAGGGAGCTGAAACGAGCTATGACTTGCCTATTTACACATCCAGCACTTATGGAGCCACATTACCAATCATTTAGAGACATGTTTTCACTCTCGTTTCACACTCGTTTTTGGTCTCTACCAGCTCCTGAGGGAAATATCAGGCTTTCCAGCTGTTAAATCATCAGTAGCATAGTGGTCGTGTGCAGTGTGTCCAGTTCTCTATCTTCGGCTCTTTTTTTTTTTTTGCCGCAATATTTTTATTGGTATTTTAACATTGTGAAATACAGCCGTTAACATCCAAATGATATATCATACAAACAACAACACCTCTCTTTTTTAACATATGGTATTTCAAACCAATTCTAATTTAGACATACCGTAAATCCTCTAATATAGGCCCGGGCCTTTATTTGCATCGCGGGCCAGGCCTTAATTGGAAGGAGGCCAGAATTAGAGACAGGCCCCTATTTCTATTTGAGCAAAACGGACTACCAGTAGAATGAATAAAAACGATATTTTTTGTCTATTTGAACCTATGAAATACTAGGTTCATTTATTGAACAGCTGCCAAATTACGGAAAACAACGTTTACCACTTGCCAGCATTGCATGCTTGGTGGGCTGCCACTAGGAGGATGATTGACAGGCGCTCTCCTTCATACAATCACGCGCACACTTCATGGCTGCACCAAATGTGTTTCTGAAAAATTTAATGCGAGAAATAAGCTATGCAGTTGCTGAATATGTCTTTATTTTAGATCGATAAGAGTCAGTTTAAAAGATTTTCGAGAGCTTGTGGGAGGCGGCAGCGCCTGTCTCTCGACACTTGCGGTGAGGCGAGTGCATTGCAGGGCTTCTTACATACCGTAAATCCTCTAATATAGCTTCAGCCAAAATCTCCGCGACGCGAAGGCATTGCACTGCTGACAATGAATGGGAAGCGTGGAAATAACGCTGCCTGTGGATACTTGCCCCGGCCGGTAATAGAATACAGGCCAGTATTAGAGGATTTACGGTAATACATAGATTACATTATTAGTTCTTTTTTATTATCATTATTTTTTAAAGTAAATACAGAAACACTTTTTACAAGCTCAGGAACAACAGTTTTAGCGCAATATACTTTTTGGTGTTAAGCAGACTGAGGTCTATGAATCTGTGCTCATTCTTACTATAGTTGTCCTTTTCCGGATATAAACCTAACACAAAAAGCTTGGGGTCCAATATTTTATATATTAATATATTAATTATGACTTCTCTTCCCAGAACATTAAAATCTTTCTACATTGCCACATACAGTGGAATAATGTGCCTCTACATTCTGTACATTTTGTGCGTGTCTGGTATCTTTTTATTGTATTTATTTAATTCTATCGGTGTCACATATATCCACATTAACCATTTGAACTGGGTGAACTTAAAGCGTGTATTTATAGATTTAGTGTAAGCTTTAGTGCAAGCTGTTTTCCAATCATCCTCTGATATATCTAATTGAAAGTTTTCTTCCCAGGCATTCAATTTGTACTTTGAGCTTTCTGTTAAGCAAGATGACAGCAGATGGTAAATCTCTGATTTGATACCTTTTCATAGGCTGGCCTTTATCATTATTTTCTCTAAAGGTGAGAGTGGGGGCTTGGAAAGAACATTACCTTGATTCACATTACGGAATTACCAAAGCTTCTGAGCTGTAGGTATTTAAAAAAGTGTTTCCTTTCAATGTTGAATTTAGACCTCAGCTCCTCAAGACATCAAAATATTTGAATCTGGCAAATAAAGATTTTGGATCCTTATAAGTCCCTTCGAGCTCCATACTTTAAATGTTGCATCTGTTCTTCCTGGTGTAAAGAGCTGATTACCCCATATAGGACTAAACTGTGACAATGATTTAGATAGTCTTTTACATCATACCATATTTTAATCATGTGTCTTACAATTCTACTTTTAGTTGTTTTTTCTAGTCTTCTTATTAAATCAGAGTATACGTATAAGGGAAGAGGTAATTTGAGACCATATGATTCCATTTCCATCCAATGTGGAGGATCATTTCTTGAAAAATAAAATATTATAGACCCCAGTTGTGTTGCCCAGTAGTGCTACAATAAATTTGGACATTTAAAACCCCTCGATCAAATAAATATAACAGTGACCAACGAAGTCTTGCCCTCCTGTTGTTCCATATAAATCCAACGAATGCTTTATTTTTGAAAACCTAAAGGTGGTGGCAGAGGAATGTTCTGAAATAAATAAAGTAGTGTAGGTAGTGTATTAATTTTAATTCTCCCAATTACAGACACTGGTAATGACATCCATCTAACAATCGACTACTTAATTTCCTTCATTAAGGGTTCATAATTAGCATTAGCAACATATTTAAGTCTGGGCAAAATCTTAACTCCTAAATATTCAAATTGTTCTACACCATGGGTTCCCAAACTCTATCAATGTGGGCCTCCCCTCTGAAAACAGTGACACCTCCTGGGACAGCTACCGTCTGTCCCAGCCCCTGCCTCTCGGCGCCCCCTCGATGCTCTTAACTGAGTGTCCGAAGCGTTTACTTTGAAATAATTAGAGTGTTCAAAGCAGGCCCGGTCGCCTGAATACCGCAGCTAGGAATAATGGAATAGGACTCCGGTTCTATTTTGTGGGTTTTCTCTCTGAACTGGGGCCATGATTAAGAGGGACGGCCGGGGGCATTCGTATTGTGCCGCTAGAGGTGAAATTCTTGGACCGGCGCAAGACGGACCAAAGCGAAAGCATTTGCCAAGAATGTTTTCATTAATCAAGAACGAAAGTCGGAGGTTCGAAGACGATCAGATACCGTCGTAGTTCCGACCATAAACGATGCCAACTAGCGATCCGGCGGCGTTATTCCCATGACCCGCCGGGCAGCGTCCGGGAAACCAAAGTCTTTGGTGAAATAAATGAAAATGAAATAAACGTTTTTCCTTCTTTTTTGAATCAACCTTCCGCAACTCCCCTCAAATTATTTGGTGCCCCCCCAGGGGAGGCGCGCCTCACAGTTTGGGAACCTCTCCGTCTGAACCGGTGTTGTGAACCGGGGAGTCCGGTCAGGCGTAGTTTTAAGAACCGGCTGTTTGATCCGGTCTCCGGTTCACCGCGTGGGCGGGCCAACATTCTGCAGTACGGCCAGAGCCAGGTTGGGAACGCTGCACCAGAAAAAGCACCAGAAACACAACCGGTACCGGGACAGGTGCTGGGTGGGCCGAGCAGCCCCTCCCCCCACCTCCACCCCCCGCAGGGTCTCAGAGTCAGACAGCCACAAACCGGAGCAGTGAGGGGTCAGACATGATAGTAACATTTAACAGTGCCTATAATATCACCAAAGGCGAGCTTTTTATGTTTATTTGTAAATAATTTTTATTTCCTTTTATTTGTTTGTGTTGAGATTTAAATAAAGAAAAAAACATTTATCTTTAGCTTTTTTTTTCTCCTTTTTTTTTTTCTCATCTTTATTCGTGTTTATAGTCATTGACTGAATGTGTTAAGGAATAAACAGTGTATATGGGAACTATATACAATGTTAATTTTTTACCCAATTACTCGATTAATCGATGGAATAATCGGTAGATTACTCGATTACAAAAAGATTTGATCGCTGCAGCCCTAATGCATTCCCACACCCGAATTCTAATCTTCAGCTCTTTTGCTTCTCCGTCTCTCGTTCTCTATAAAAGCCATGACTGTTATTGAAACCTTGAAATGACATTATTTCAAGGATGTCGAGCGGTCTTGACACCGCAGAACGTACTGAGTGAAAGGTGTGAATGCACATCGTGACACTGTGACAAAAGTTGTCCTTTTATAGCTTCAGTTCCGCTGCTTTAGCAGAACACATGGAAACCTTCATGTATGTATGTGCAGAAAATCTGCCTTCAAGTGTCTGTAACTGTAAATGTGTGAATAGTGTGCAACTGTTTCCATATATTTTCTTTTTATTTCATTGGAAAGCCCATGGAATGCCTCTCCCATGTGTCTGTGCTTCATGAATAAATGCAATTTTACTAGAGGTGTAACGATTCATGCGATGCATCGATGAATCGATTGTCAGTACTATCGATTCAACTAAAGCGATCTGCTAAAATAAATAAATAGAATGAATCATTTTGGCTGCACCAATATTCCATATAAATGTGTTTAATCGTATGAATCGTGATGCTTAATTATGATTAATGTTTTAATACGTTTAAGACCCTATCTTCCCTGCCAGCATGTAGTCTATTGGAAAATGTTCAAAATAACCGAGCATTACATTTTTGTATTCAGCATAAAATATTTTGCAGGAATACTTTTTTATAGAATAAATATGTTAAATAAGTAATTCTGTGGTGTTTATTTTTTCACCTTTCAGAAAAATACAGATAGTCTCACTCGCATTTTTGGTTACAAGTTACAGAATCAAATTGAATCGTTACAAAAAATGTCCTTGAATCGAATCGCCAACTACTGTATCATTAATCGAATCAAATCGAATCGCTGTGAAGCCAAATATTCACACCCCTGATTTTAACATAACAGCGTGTAGCTGCATGTATCTCAGTGTGTGTGTTGTTCTGCACCTTGGGAAAAAAAAGTTAAAAGCCTGTCTCACCTCCTGGTCAGCCGAGCGAGGCGGTGAAGCCGCCCCGGTAGAGCGATACGGCCATTTTTCATCCGACTCCCAACAAATGACCTCATTGGCCCCAGTGCAGACGGCCTGTATCCCTACTGGCCGTCCCCGCTCTGACCTCCAGACCTAACCCTGCACAACTCCCTTCCATCCTCCTCCGTCTCCTTTCATCCGGACCCCTTCCCCTCCCTCAATCCATCTGGGGCCTGGCGGCTG
Source organism: Eutrigla gurnardus (assembly GCF_963514095.1). Taxonomy (NCBI): domain Eukaryota; kingdom Metazoa; phylum Chordata; class Actinopteri; order Perciformes; family Triglidae; genus Eutrigla; species Eutrigla gurnardus. The sequence goes on along the minus strand of NC_139933.1, from coordinate 18,532,863 downwards.
ATGGATGGGCCCCTCAGGAGAGGGGTTGCAGGAAGGGTCAGGTATGATTTCTGGAACGTTTTCGCCACTGAGATGGAGACGGACCAATTGAGGTGAGATTGGCACAGATTCGAGGGAAAGAGAGGAATGGAGGAAAAAGCCTGTAGGTGGACAAAGGAAGTACTAAAGAAAAAGCCTAAAAATTGTCAGTTTGTACAAACAAATCCTCTCCAGTGTTGCGCCTGCAGTCTCCCACCTCCTCTTCCCATCTCCTCCTCTCATCTCTCCCCTGCGGACCACCACATGCCTTTTTTTATCACCTGTGTCTTTCTGAGCCCGTTCTGCCTGTGTTGTCTGCTGTCAGTAAAAGCGACTGGGGAGGACTGCTGTGTATTCTGGTAGATGTTGGTGCGGATGTGAGAGTACCCTCACTAAGTATTTGTTTGGGCTGTCAAGGTGTCTCCTGAGTGCCTGCTTGCCGTCTGTTGAATATTTATCACTTATTTAATTCCGTCCCCCGTCCCCCCCCAAGAGAGTTGGACTCTGTGTCTAACAGCCCCCCCACCTCCTTCTTTCTCTCTCTGTGTCTTCCTTTTCTACACACCTCACTGACATTGCCCTTGTTTGTTTGTTCTTTTTGCTTCTCTGCAAGCAGTATTTCCTGATACACTTTGTCTCAGGCTCTCCTGACTCCCATGCTGAACCCCCCTCATGCATGTACTTAAACCTCCGGTTCTGAGGAGTGAAGACAATGCTTAAGTGCCTTAAACTTGCACTCTCTCTACAGGCCATCAGGGGGCGACTCCTCTGGTTGCACAAATAAGTTGCATTGTATGGAAGTCTATGGGAAAACGAGCCTTCTCACGAGATTTATTATCTCAGTAAACATTGTAAACATTAATTTAAAGTCTAAATAGCTAGTTTTGAGTCTTCTTTAATGATGTTAATGTAGTAAATGATGGTCTCATTTAGATTAAAATATACAACGGCGTATTAGGGCCACTGTAGGAAAAAATAGAGTCGAGAGAGGTAAGCAATAATCAGACAAAAAAGTTGCAAATTTGCGATCTTATTACGATGCAAACAACCGGCATCTATGCTAGCTAGCTTCCCATGAATGTTGCATTTATTTTTCTAATGAATACATCACAACGTGTGACAGCGCCTCATAGGAAGTTAGCTAGAATAAATGCCGGTTGTTAGCATCATAATAAAGTAGCAAATTCAGACTTTTTTCTCAGAACCTCTCTCGGCTCCATTGTTTTTTTTTTCGACAGTGGCTCTAATAAGCCATCGCACAAATAGACCGTAAAGCAGAGTATGCTTTTGGGCGTGGCTACCTTGTAATTGACAGGACGCTACCACAGCAATACCAAGCCACCAATGCAATTAGCTACTAAGATTTCTTTAACACTGCTCAGGGTGCCGCTGTGCCGCTTGTGTTTGTCAGATCCACCCGTCACTCCTCCGCAGTCCAAATATGGTCACTTCCATTCACTAATTGTAACGTTTTCAAGATGACGATAAAATGTTGAACACAGAGCTTCAAAAAATGTAGTTAGCAAACCAATGGGTGACGTCGGACTAAGGCCCTGATCAGACCAGGTACATTGAAGCAGCCTGGCCTTGCTTTTTGTCATTATTTTACATTTTTCATATTTAATGAGAGTAAAGTTTTTCATGCCGATTTTCCATTGTTGAGCATCTCGCGTTGTTTTACACTCAATGTGCCTTGCTTTTTTTGCAGTTGTGGTGACAGAAAACAGCAGTAGTCAAATTAGTGTGGTACTTTAAATTCTGGATACGTTGTTTTCATTCATTTAATTTGTATTTATGACCTATAAGGTAGGGTACAGTCGATGGTTTGTGTTAAGCTAACGTTTGCACTATTCGGTGGTTGCATAGCAACAATAAAAAAAAGATGCAGCAAACTGCAAACTGCAAACTGCAAAAAAAAAGCTTCTGATTAGAAAAACAAAATGGCAGTGCTGTGCGCCCCATGTTTTCCACCTGCAAAACGTTTCCTGTTGCATCACAAGCATGCACACACTTATTCCCCAATCTGCCATGCTTTAAAGTCTATGTGCCTTTTTTTTAACATCATCATGAGACCATTTCTGGAGAGATCAGTGGAGAACAAAAACCCAGAACGAGATGTCGAGGGAGAAGGTGTGCTTACACCTGGAAAGAGAAAGAAAAAGAGTTTGAGATAAAATAGTCCCTGATGTGTGATTCTCCTCTCCCTTCAGCCCCACTATTTATTCTCATCACTCACACAAACCTGGGAGAGATAGAAGAAAGGGAAGGCTGTGCACAGCAAAAAAAAGAAAAAGAAAAGAGAAAGTCTTCCTTTTAAAAGTGCAATTCATCATAAAGTAGTTTGATTCCACACAGCAGCTGTGCTTTAGCAGCACCTGCATTACTCACTGGAAATGTTACCTGGCAAGACGCGTTACGGACAATAAGAAAAGTGAGGAGAGACGGGGAGAACGAGCTGGAAGGAGAATACGGGCTCGAGTGTAAATTTGATTCAATAAAAGATAGAGGTGGGCGAGAGAGTTGGCGGCGTTTGAGAAAACAATGGAGCTGTGTGAGGCGTCCTTTGATATTGCAATTCTAACACAACACTCACCAGATATTGCTCTTATTCTCTTTCTTCTTGCTTGCTCTCTTTCATTGGTCACTCGTGTCATCTCGCCGGCTTTGTTTTCCCACGATCAAAGTCTTGTATCCATCAAAAAATAACATGTTTTCTGTTGTTACATCATCCAGTCCGTATCAATTCCACTGAGTTGAGAGGCATTCTTCTGGCATTCAGTCATGGCCTTAAATATGAATCTGCTGGGCCGCCTATCTGACACACAGACAACCCAGGGAGCAGAAACCCCAAATTCACACAATTACTTGTTTTTCATATCAAAATAGCAAATACACTGACTTTTGAGTGCAGTTTTTAAAATAGCAAGAGTCATGTGGTTTTAACCATAACGTGCATTATTAACAATTTCTCTGTCGACGTGTAAATACATGAAACTAATTGGTTTTTGCTATCCGAAAGCAGTATTTGGGGGTTTCGTCAGTGAGAAATCTACACTTTCAGTTCAAGTACTTTTTCTGATGAAATATCTGGAAGTCTGTCGTTGTTACTAGCAATTGGGCAACTATGTAGCTTTTGGTTGCCATAGTCATAATCATGTTTAATGTGTAATTATAATTGTTACGTGTCATATCTGAACAAAAAAATCTGAAAAAAACAAGCATATTTCACTTCAATATGTACTTGAAAAATGAGGAACAAATAGACCACAAATGCATGCCGAGAGTATACTTATAAATAATCACAATCAAACTAAATCATCATAACATATTTTGCTCAGATCGTCCAGCCTCACCCTGGGCACACATGGGTACTGCACTGCGCTCAAACAGTCACAAAATAACCCCCTTCGTTGGCACAGCCCCACAACGAGCCCCCACCCTGCAATTTGAAGTTCTTTAATGCCCATTATGAGTCAGGACAGTAGCATTGTCCCCCCTTCTTGTAGCCATTTTGTGTCAGGAAACGTTATAATTCCCTCATCTGGATCCCATTACGGCCAGGCAGACTGCTATTTCTGTGATGCTTGTACAGTGTAATTAAGGGCTTTATGTCTCGCAGCCAGCGACAGTCAGCTTTTCTTTCTCTCGCTACCTCCGTGTCCTCTCTCCCCTCTCGCTTAACCCCCACGCCACTCTGGGGACTCGTCCACATGCCCAACGGCAAATATGCGCTACACACACTTTCCTGCGCATATATATATATATACACACCAATATTTTACACATGAGTACAGAGACAGTATGGTGAAGTGTTCTGCTTAGCCTGGCAAAGTGTTATTTTCATCATCTGACCCAGAATGGAATGCAGCTACCATTGGGGGAAAATCCCAAACCTGTCTGCACCGGTTGTGTTCCCTTCACCACGTACAAACCCACTTCCTGAGAGCAAAGAACGCATGGCAACACAGATCCGGGCACAGGTCCTAATACCTACAAGGACATTAGTCAGATTCACCAAGATCATCCTGTTTCCTACAAAAAACGTTCTCTCATTTACATTTCAATGGGAACATATTTTCTGCTGGTTTCCGGTCACATTCCAATACAGTTTTGAAGAAAAGTTTAACATTATACGTAGAAGCATTATTATCAAATATTATTTAAAAAAATATTGTGGTTTGGCTTGAAAATAATCACGTCTGTTACATTATTTCATCTACATGAATCAAAATATGTGAATGTCAACTGTTGTTCACACACGGGACACGGGTGGCAGTCACCTGGTTGAAAGTCCTGTGTTTGATTCACCCACACGCCGACCTCTCCACTCGGACGTCCTCCGACTCTTATTACAAACTTTGTTATGATACGTCGAAAACAAACGAAACATAATTCACAATGTGGTTTAGTTAAGCAACATAATTTAGGAGTCGGTCATGAGCCGCTTCTAATCTTACGGCTAAGATTTGTTCAAGTTCAGGCAAAGGAAAAGTTTGAAGAGAAAGATCACCTCTGTGGTTAAAAGCAACCCAACAATGCCAGAAGCGATGGATTCGCTCTTTAGCAGGAGAAATGAACATCTGCTCTGCTCTCCGAGTTCAACTTTGGGGAAACTTTTCAAGATGGAAGGAAGCTTTTATATTAGCTTTGTGGCCCCGCCAGCAAGTAATCACCCATATCGCCCTCACCCGAAACTTCCAGCGCCACCTGGCACACGTGACACATCACGTCTCCACCAAAGAACTAAGGAGGGAGCTGGATCAAGGAAATAAAAACGTCATGGAATCTCATTAAAATACCTTCCGGGCTAGACCCCCCCCGCCACTTCAGTCTCAAAGCAGAACAATCTGCTCTGTGCAACAGGGGGACAGGATATTATCATTCCCGACACCGGCATGTGTTTGAGTGGGCTTGTTTTTATGGACATGACACCCGCTGCGCTGCAGAGACCTGCATACCGAGAGGGCCCAAAAATGGACACGAAGGGTGGTTGGCCCAGATAAGACACTTACACTGTACACACCACTCTGCATACACAAACAAACACACACACAGGCTGAGTACACACATACGTGGTTCTGCACACTGTGATCTTGAAACCCTGAGTCCGTGTCATTGGAAAATCAATATGCCTTGCTTTTTCATCCAATTAATTAGTGAGTGGTGGATGGAGCTGTGTGTGTGTGTGTGTGTGTGTCTAGGTGTGTATGTGGGGGGTACATGTGCATGTGTCTGCATTATACAATGCGTGCGCCACAATATCCACCTGTCTGTCCACCTAATTCGCTTTTCACATATGTGTATTTGCTCTCACAGCCGGTTTTTCACAATTACATCCCATTAAGCTGGTGATGTGTATTTACTCTCAACAATATAAACACATTCCATTGTGAACAGGAACACCGGACAGCTTGCACTGATGTCACTAATACCTCTCCAAGCGAGCGGCACTTAAATGACTCTGCTGCAAACAATGGTGTTGTTGTGTAACCAGATTTGCCCTAAAGCCCTGTGTCCTGGAGGCCCACTCCTGGCACCTCCTCTGAGGATGAGTGTAATCCTTGAGGCCTTTATACACCTGCTCGGCGACTATACAATGCATCAGCGTGTTATGGAATGCCGCGCTAGACAACGCATTAAAAAAAACACATCGAGATGAGGCCACAGCGGCTTCCGAGGCACGGCAGGAGCAGCAAAGTGTGACACGCAGCGTGTTGTGTGATAATCACAGGACAACACGATGCAGTGGAGCGACATATAAAACAACGTGATAGAAATTGATGCAATGCAATGAAATGAAACGCGGGGAAATCTGGGACGAGGCAACGTAATGGCAAAAACCGAATACACAATGCAATAGCACATAGACAACAGAAGGTGTCCCTTCTATACACAAATACTCGATACCATTGTTCTGCCGGTTGTGAAATCTACTTTTATATTCAGCTTTTTGACACTGACGTAAAGGTGTTAATTCAGTTTTGTTCAGGTTTGTGGAGTTCACAGTTGGCAATTGTGTTATATACTTTATATATTGGACGGCATCAGCGAATATTCTGCCCCCCTCATGTATGTCAATGAAAATGACAAAAAACAGTCCTGGTAAATTGCATTCACACATTTCTGACAATGTCAACAAAAACAACGTTATAACTTTGTGAAGGTAGAATTTTAGCCATAGTTTAGTTGCCATGACCATGCCATGACTTTGTATATGTAAAGGGCCAGTGTATGGCATTTTGGGAGGGTCTATTTGGTTTCTACAGTAGCCCAGAAGGGAAAAACCAAGTGCTCTCGTGACAGCCTTTCCTGTTTTTGTGCTGAAGGCCATTGTAGTTCTGCTGGTGAAACTGCAGTAACATGAGCCACATAGTGCAAAACTTGCTCCTAAATAGCATAAGAATGCACTCTGAGTAGGCAATCAGCGTTACCGGCGGTGACACGATGTATGAAAGGGTGGAGTGAACGCAAGGACCACACCTCTCGATGCCACGAAATTCTCCTTGCTTCCTCCCTTTGCTTAACTTGCAGTTTAATCTGAACCTGGGACAGCTCACGGACCCTACGCATGCCAGACACATACAAAAAAAGTGTTTATTATTACATTTCCAATCATAATGTAATGTCCTGTCACAGGAAGAGAATGCATGCTTTTATGTCATGTTGACGTCCTTAGTGTGATCCTCGTATAGACATCAAGAAAATGTGAGGTAATACAATATGCCTATTCAAGTGTTTTCCATCATGCCCATACATGCAATCTAATTTCCTGGCAATGGTGTTATGATTTCTTTTGGTGTGTGTGTGTGTGTGTGTGTGTGTGTGTGTGTGTGTGTGTGATTGCTTCAATGCAAATGCTTCAACAAAAGAATCAAAGCCTTTTGTATTCACGCCGTAAACAAAGGCACCCAAACAAATGCCTTTTCTGCTTTGCCTGAATCAACAATATTACAATACTCTTTTTTTGTTTACCATTTCAATGTAATTTACCTTTAATTATTATGTGAGTTACAACAACAGTAACGGTGTTTTGTTTACCGTCCTGTTATTCTACTTCTCTGTATTTCCTGCTGTTATTATTTTTATTTCTTTGTATTCATTGAAATCTGAGTGGATGTAATGTGCTGGAACAATCTATCAGTAAGTGAAGCAGTGTCAAGAAGTGAGGTGCTTAAGTCTAAGTGCTCGGCCTTTGTAGAAACTATGACAACCAATTACAACAACTGGAAAACAGAGCACTTTGTTAATGAAAGTATGATGCAGTTGGACTGTGGAACAACAATATATACAGCAAAGCAGAAGAAGCTCACTCTCATTCCCATCTCTGCCAACCCTTAAGGCCCTATTTCCTTCCTCGGGCATCCAATCTAAGATAAGCCAAGTTCAGCTTCCTGGCTGGAGGGTAGAAACGGTGACCGACCCTGTAGCGCGGATTCACAATTCATGAAATTCCAAACTCCATGAATTTAGCACGACTTGGTCCATGAAAGGTCACCAGGCAGACGTAACCTGTCATCAAATAGTGAATGGAAATCAATCGTAAGCCCTTGGGTGATGGAGGGATTATCGGTTATTATGTGAACCCTGACGTGCCAGTGTGTCGGTGGAGACTTGATGCCAATGCCTTCAGGGTCAAAGGGCAAGGAGGGGTCACACCGCGAAGGATTAAATAGCCACGACTAACTGAAAGAAAGCAGAGGCTGTTTACTAAGTGATTAGTGTTGCTGCCTTCCTTTCCAGATATCTTTATATTCCCTCCCAGACAGGAGAGTGCTTTTGGGGTAAAAGGTTTCTTCTGCATCAAAGATGTTCAACTCACCAGGGGGGATGCGGGAGAGTCAGACCTCCCCCATCCGATGTGGGAGGATCCTTTAAATTCTACCAAGCGTTGGGGGATTTTCGAGGATGCATGTGCGTATCGTCCAAGTGAAAAACACCCACAATCCAGTGCATGCGATGCATTTCCTGTCTCCTGATTTGAAATGAGGAAATATGCAAACAAACTTTCAGTTTATTTCACTTCAGCAGTTTGATTTTCTGAACAAATTCAAAGCAAGAAATTTACCAATCCAGTTGCTTAATCTAAGCTAATTTAAAGGTTTGTTTGTCTGTGAATTAAGTCAAATCAGAGTGAGAGTGCATAAATGAGAAGGTTTCAAACAGGAGCTGCTGATGAATAAATTCCATTCAATATTTTAAATGGAACCAGTATTGGCCAAAGGTAGTAAACCGACTTACGATTTCCAGGCAACGTTATGCTCACTGTTAATCCACAGAAAGATCCCAAATCATGGGGACCATCCAAAACCTCTATTGAGGTCCTAGAAGTGACTACTTAGCCTTCATTTTGTTATATTTGGTTTTCAAATACGGCTTCCTTTTAAAGCTTAACTCACGTTAACGTGCTTCACGTCAGTTTCCGGTTTTGCCTGATTTACCTCAATTTGTTTTTTATCTTGTTGCTTTTATTTCCCAAACAATGGTCATTTTCAACTCATTTTTCACCCCCAGAAAGCCTATCTGTCCCAGCCAGCAATTAAGATAATGGAACTTTCCAATCAGTCCCACCGCCACATAGAACGGGCAGCCTCCACCGCTCCAAAATATATGAAATTCATTTATAATAACTTCAAATATTAGATGACCCGCATGAAGAACGGGGGGATGATCACGTCGCATGACAGAGGAGCCCAAATATTTCTCCATCGTTTGGAAAAGACGACAGTCGACGGAGGATTTCATCCCTTGACAAAATACAATTAAGTTCACAATGAGTGAATCACAAATAATTTCAAGCCCATTTGAGCAAAGTATTAATCTCCACGTTCAGGCTCAATCTGGGTTTGTGTAGCTTTTTTTTGTCCAAGCAAAACTTGGTAGATCTTCTTTGGTATAAACCAGAAGTTAGTCAAATCGTTTGCTTCTTAACCAGTTGTAAAAAAAAAAAAGAATACTTTTCAATTTAAATCGTTTTTTTTTCTTTAGCCTCTTCCAGAGTGAGGACAATACAATCATTATTGTTCCTACTCATCCCAGCCGTCAGTATAAATGAATGACCCACCTACGCTATCCATCTACATCCAGTGTTATGTGCATCTCTGAACTGTATCACTCCCCCCAGCCTATCTCCCCTATCACGTTTCTATTGACCTGTTACTGGAGCAGCATCAGAGTTCATCTGTATGGCTAAAAGATGATGTGGAAACCTGGCCGCTCCCAGCTCAGCTCAGTGTCACCGGTTTGAATCTGTGGCGACGTGCGACCAGGTAGTTGCTGCGGGCTAAAGACTCACGACTAACGATGATTAGATGATTAAACCGATTTTAAAAGAAATCATTGTGTTCATAGACAATGCTCTTTTACTGCACATTGGGGATGCAATTTCTTCTTTTTATTTTAAACATCATTTCAATGCTGTGTTTTTATGTATTGTTATTTTTATATTTGATAAGGAATTGCCCAGGTTTCAGTTGAAAACCTGAAACCAGTAAAAAGTACATGTCTCTGATTAACTGATGGAAATGAATATAGCAAGAACACCAAATGTATGTAACATTTGGTGTTCTTGGAATATAGACTGTTATACTGGAATTGCATTGCTAGCCAACAGCTTGGGTCCATGTTAACGTCCTCCTTATCTACCAAAGCTCCGTCATTGGCTGGTTCACTGCTCCCACGGACGCGATGACGCATCGTGACTCAAAACGTAGACCCAACAAATCGTAAGTTCATCGCCAACTATTTTTAGAATAGATTTTATTGGAGTTCACCCATAAGGCGGTTCTCAAACCTCCTTTCTAGGGTACTATGCTGTCAAAACGTTCACTGGGGTTAAATGTGCCACACTCATACAGCCAGTGGCTTTGAGTTATCAATACAGGGATCAATTTTTCTCCCCCCGTTCCCCTCTGGGCCGGTATTAGAAAACATTGCAGTCATTACCGATGGTGGACAAGGCCTGGGTGGAGTGTGACCCCGGCTCACGTTACTGTAGCCTGTGCCACCGCATGGCATATTAAAGTTAGAAAATCAATGGAAGCCTGGGAATATGGAGCACAGTGAGCACAGTCTCCTGTAACACTCCCTCTCCTGGTTGAGCAGAATATCCTGAGTGAAGTAGCAGACATCTTCTACAGATTATACAAAATTACCCCCCCAAAAAAAGGGGGGGGGGGGGGGGGGGGTCTTTACAAGCTGTATTTTTGTAAGAATTTGAGGTCGGCCTGTCTATGTGTCCCTAGATGCTGTGCCCCCTCCTTTCATATCATGATCACATTTGATTTGACAGGTTTCATCCTTTTAGCTCCAAAAAAAGCAGCTCTGCAAGAAATTACCAGAAGACTGTGCTCAAAACTGCCATCTTTCTCTGGGACTCAAACATTTAATGTGCTCAAATATGGCCCCAGCTGTCATGTGAATAGGTGGTTTTAAAAAAGGGAGCAATTCAATGTCTTTGCTGCTCGTTCATGCCTTCATTTCTACATTTCCCTCTTGAATCAAGCCTAGTCCCCTGCTCTCCGGAGTGACTATTTGCGTCATGAAGCACCTTTTTAGTTGCTGATTACATTTAACGACCTAAAGGTAATGTCATTCGTTCTGTAATGTGAGGTGTTTGGTCTTTCTGGGCCGGTGTAACAGGTAAAGATTTCTGCTTTTATCTCATCTACTAGAATTGATGAATGCATTTTTTTGAAAATGCCAATTCGCCCCTTGGTCCCAGACAGAAGGTAACGGGCCGGAAAACGTTCACCAATGTTGATGCAGCGGTAAATAAAAAATACAAAAAGTAGGGGTGTAACGGTACATGTATTTGTATTGAACCGTTTCGGTACGGGGTGCTCGGTTCGGAACGGAGGCGTACCGAACGAGTTTCCATACGGACATATTAAGTAGAGGACCGCATGTGTGGAGGATGCTGCAGCCGCACATGCAGCTACTTTATGCTAATCAGAGGCACCGGGCTCGACTCGCTGCCTCGGGAACGCTCGCGAACGCTCGCAAAAATCTGTTGTTTGAAGGAGAGCGCCTGTCAATCGTCATCTAGTGGCAGCCCACCAAGCGTGCAATACTGGGAAGCGGCGCGTCCACTCGCGTTTAAAATCGCCCCTGTGGACACGTACCTTAATGCCGCTAGCGTTGGCAACAAGCCAGAGTTGGAGGACCCTCCCGCGACATTAAGGTCTCCCGTTTGGGAACACTTCGGCTTCCCGGTGAGATACAAACAGGGACAAAGAGAGGTTGATAAAACCAAAGCGGTTTGCCGACATTGTTCATGTGAGGTCGGGTATATTTCTGGCAACACGTCAAACCTGTTGACGCATTTGAAACGGCACCACCCCCACGTGAACATCGCTACAACGAGGAGAAAGACGAGCGTAACGTTAGTGCAAACATAGCTCCCCACCGCGTTTAAACCGCCTCTCCCTGCCCTGTTCAATTTTGCACCATCAGATGGAGAAAATATTTGTTTTTAAAGAAACAGTCTGTTATTTTTATTTATTTTTAGTCTGAGCCTTATTCATGTTATTTAATCTGAGCAACAACTTGAAACTGTTTAGTGTTGCAACTGTTCAATTTTGCACATCAGATGGAGAAAATATATTTTTTAAAGAAACAGTCTGTTATTTTTATTTTTTAAATAAATATTTTAAATACTTGTATTTATATTTTTGAGCAGCATTCTAGCTCCAGTGCATGTTCCTACTGTTAAAAGCACAAAAGTAATAAACAACTAGCACATTTATATTTTGCATTTTGTTTTCTTACTGTACCGAAAATGAACCGAACCGTGACCTCAAAACCGAGGTACGTACCGAGCCGAGATTTTTGTGTACCGTTACACCCCTAAAAAAAAGTGGTTCAACCTCAGTCAGTAATTATAGTGGAATAAAAAGAAAAACAAGCTAGTAAAAAGTCCTGATTCACTGCAGGGATTCAAACATTTTAAGGGATTAGAGATCGATTCTCAACATGGCCGGGGATGAAGCTTGCATGCAGTAATCGGTCTGTATGCACGGCAAGAAAGATTTTTGAAAAGTCATGCAGCGGATGACAGAACATTGTTTTCTTTGAACAATTACATAAAACAACTTCAACAGAAGCTTCTCTTTTGCGGTAAACAGTGTCCCTGATCAACCCCGGCTCCTACAAGTTTACATTCTCGTACAACTGAAACTACTTTCTCAATTACTTTTTCAGGGAAACTGGATTATGGATACAGTTTGAAACACTAGAACATGTGTTTAGCGTTATATTGGGTATGTTTTGCCACAAACATTCTTGGTTTCAGGACAGGACATTAACAGGGGTCTCCTGGGTGAAAGCCATTTCTACCATCTTGAAGACCTCTTCAATCAGACTTGCACGGACTCATTATTCACTGTATTTGAAAGTAGCCTACCTAATCCACAACAAAATATGTTCACAATGTAATTCACAATGTGGTTACATTGTATTGGGATGTTTTAGGAGACAGGGCTGCCCTGTTAATGTGGATAATACACAAAAGCCCATTTCAAAAGGGGACTTCTTTTGGGGGGTTTGTTTCCTCCAAACTTGAAACTCCAATTCCAATGAAAGCTGTTGAGAGTGTGTTCTTTGGATACGCTCCAGCAACACTGTTTCTGAGAGACAAGCATTTTTTGTGTGTATAATGTTTCCATGCTATGAGCTACAGATTTATATTCCACTTGCCTTAAATGAGAAAGCAGAACCTTTCTCATTTAAATGTACCAAACTTGCATGTCAGATGTAAACTGGGTTTACCAACCCCCCCTCCACACGCACACAGACACACACACACACACACACACCAAGTTTCCATCCACGTTTCAAACTAAATGACAGAAATTCCGCAAAGAGAAAATGTTTTAATCTACTGCCATTATATGTATATTAGGTGTCACAGCTGGTGAGTCTAATTCTCCAGTCGGCTGCTGTTAAACAACAGAAGAAGAAGAAGAAGAGGGAATCACGACATGACATAATAAAAGAAAACAGAACCAAACTGAGAAAAAGGATTTCTGTTTCTGTCGCACTTTGTCACAAACTATCAGCCCAGCGTAACTAGCCTTTTCACCAGGGCTGGACTGGCCATCGGGCATATCGGGCATTTGCCCGAAGGGCCGATGGCGATTTTTTCAAGCGTACATTTTTATCTGTCCCTCAACACAGGCTATGACTACTACTACTATCTGCTACTACAACCAACCTGGAAATAATTTGGCCCTCAGTGAAAACTAATTGGGGAACCCTGGAAGGCTCAGCACTGTGTTTTAGTCATTTTTCTTTTCATCTTTTCTTGAATGCTTAAACTCCTCAACCCCATTTAGTATGTCAACATTTTGTATTAGTACCAGCAGTTTGTAAGAAATTGGTCAGTAATTGATGTCATATTTTGGTCCTCAAAATTCACCAAATTGATGCATTAAAATTAAATCTATTAAAAATGTTCTCCCGGGGGGGCATGCCCCCGGACCCCCCTACAAGATCAGAAGCCCCCCACGATAGAATCCTGTGGGAAACACTGCTATTGGTACACAAAACTGGTAGATCGGCCCCTTAGTCATGATTGATTCTGGGCTGGACCAATTACAGCCGAGGGGCGATGCCCGACAGTGTACAAGCATTGTCACAAAAAAAATTGTTTTCATTCATAGGCTTCATTGTCTTTCCATCGATACCTGGTGGGCCGGTCTCGGCTGAAAATGCCCGGGCCGATTTTTGGTCCCAGTCCAGCCCTGCTTTTCACAATATTTGTTCATTCTTTTCCACAAATTTCCACCGTTTCCACTTTGAGATGTTTCTGAAACCCGGCGGATGGGAACGCATTTACTGTCACTGATGAAGTGTTTACCTTCCTCTCCGACCAAAACCACACCGGTGCTCAGGCTTAGTCATTTTAAATTTAGCATCTGGAGTATGTGTTGGCCTCCATTGGTCTCTCGCTTTGAGATGAACAATCACACATATGCACACACACACAAGTGCAGACAGATGTTCACGTGTTCCCTTGAGGATGACACAATGAAAATTGATATTCCCACCTTGCTTTAATGTCAATTTCCCTCAACACATTTAATTGGCAGCTATGCCGTAACCAAAAGCGACTCAGTTAAGTGTAAAGTCATATAACTTCAAGATACACATTTCACATCTCTGTCACCATGTTGAATACCTGCTCCCCTTCAGCTTTTCTTCTCAGATGTTTTAAGATTTTCTAGCAGCTATGCCTTTGTGAAGATCTTGAGTCGGGCTGTCAGTTTTCTGAGCCATGCCTGCCCGACAGCAGCCTTTGATTCAGGCTGTAACACGTGGGAATACCTACAGTATGTGGATTTGTGTCTCTCACGGGACCGCCATTTCATTACTTCCTTCAGCCCGTCATATAGACTCGAGTTTATTTCCGTCCCCCCAGGCGGCATAAATCTAGTCCGGGGGCTCAGGCTGCCACGCCGACGACCAGTGCTATAAAATGAAGCCCTAATCGTCCCGGCCCCTGTAAGTGATTTTACCTTCGGGGAGCCATTTTGCTCCGGACAGACATGATCAGGTGCTTCAGTCGTGACCAGAAGCAACTCTGCAGTGTCGTCCAAGTAGCAATTTCCAAGTCTGAGGTGCCGGTGACCCCCCTTTGCCTCCCAAGCCACATTTTCCCACCTCCACCCTGGCCCATAAAATGGGGATTGTAAGTACATAACTCTTTTATAGGGACAAGTCACTTAGTTCATGAAATGCAGTTATACTTCTTTGCGAAAGGTAACCTTTGGCTTCTTTATATCAGGCCAAAGGGAGAATCTTTCCTTATACTATTACTTGTGGTGGCTTTGTTGTGCACAACTGCAGTGGTGAAGTAGCTGTACTAGCTATATACCAAGCTTTATTAGAAAACAGAGATCTGGGGTATTGACCTTTGTCTACCAATATATTTTTTGCCATTTTTTTATGGCACACAAAAACAGATCCTTTTTGTAGTTTCCAACAAAAGATAAACATGGGATTGATACCTTTGAGTAGTAAAGTATATATAGTATACATTATGATGAGGTATCATTTGAAAATGAGTATTTGCAACCCTGGACTGTCAAACGTCTACAAACACACTTTGTTCTAAAAACAACTGCATGCAATCCGCTGAAGCAATTAATTGCATTATGTGCACTGATAATTCCATTAGCTGTTAGCCAAACGTAACGTCCAAAGTTCTAAAAGTGAGCAAACTGTCCCACTCAGCTGTGTTATCATCAGTGGTCCTATACCCAGCCGGTTAAGACGAGTGAGTAAGGAAGGAACACGCCAGCCTGATGCCGTTTGCTGTAGCAGAATGCCAGATTAGCAGTGGACAGACACAGAGCTGCACACTCACTCACGGGGAACACAGACCAGTGATCACATGATCTTCCTGGTGGAGAAATTAATGAAATATCTGGAGGTCAAGAGTTCAGTGCTACAGATATTTCGATCCAGATGTTTTGATCCCCTGTCTTTGTATCTACATCCCGTCGATGCAGGGTCTAGCATGCACATAAAGCCCCACACCCCCCTGTAGGTGTCTGGCATGATGAAGTCTATTAGAAGCCAACACTGTGTTTGCAACCGAATGCCAGTGTTAATTACACCTTTTAATGGACTCTTTTGTTCCTGTGGCTTTGTCTCTTGACTGCAACCTTCACAGCATTAATTGAAACCCTCCCCCACCTTCACAAAGAGGGAACGCCTCAATTAACTTCTCCCAGCGGGTATAACCGGTCAATTACACCCCCCCCCCCCCCCCCCTCCTCCATTCTGCATGTCAGCAAACACAGTCACAGTTCACACGCTGTTTAATCTAAAGGCCACGCATCTGAAGTTATAACAACCTTTAATCTGAGGTCACAGGGCGTTGCAGGGTGTCGCAGGGCGTCGCAGAGCGTCGCAGAGCGTCGTAGGGTGTCGCAGGGCGTCGCAGGGCGTTGCGGCGTGTTCAAATCCCAGAGTCTATTCATCTAGGTGGGCCGATAGAGTCGTGCTCTTATTAAAGCAGCTTTCGTTTCCCATACAGTGTGACACTGATCCAGATTGGCATGCTGACATTGAGTGCCAGTCGATTTCAATTCCTTTCGCATCTCGCCCTGCACTCCCCTCCCTCCCTCCCTCCCTCCCTCCCCGTATCCACTTATGCAGCAAAAGTTTGATTTGCCTCCAGTTCCTCATATTGAATGAGACCAATTGTCCTTCAGAGGGAGACGGAGGGAGAGAGAGAGGGAGGCCATCTGAGAAGCTGAAAGAAAATTGGACAGGGAGAGAGCTAAACAGTGGGAGAGAGGAATCAGACAAGCGGAATAGACATGGGTCAGTCTTCTGTCCTCACACACTGTTACACTTTCAGGGAGCAGAGAGGAAGGGGTAGGAAAAAGACAGAAGCCATGTGACCGATGTCAATTGTTAGCTTAGTTTTCGCTTTCCTTTCCTTTTTTCTTTCCTTGACGGTCTCCTCTCTCTCGCCCTCCGCTCATTTGTTCTCGAGTCCTCGTGTTTGTCCTTCTGTCCATCGTGCTAGATTGGCTTGTTATCAGTTAGCCGAGAGCTTCCACATCCGTCCCTCATGGCTGCACAGACGAGACAGGACCACACACACACACACGCACACACACACACGGATGTGTCGACGCACCCACAAGCTGGCTGCTTTCCAGCAGAGTCAGAGTAGCAGCCCCCCCAAAAAAACACACCACCTCATCTAAAGCTGCTTCACAGATAATACACAACACCTGCAAGTACTCGGTCTGGGAAGATAATGATGACTGGAAAAAAGTGTGTGTGTGTGTGTGTGTGTGTGTGTGTGTGTGTTAAGGCCGGTGTACAGGAAGGGAAACAGAAGTACCAACCTGGAGATAAGAAAGACAAGACAGCATCGCTGCTCTCCACCTACAAACTACCTCAAAGTTGTGTTGTTGTTTTTGCACAGATCAGAACTCGACAAACAGATTGCATCACAATAATTTATTATGAATGTAAAATAGCAGAAAAACGCATGTCTTTGACTCCCTTATTTATTGTTCGTCCAACAATCAAAAACATAAAGAAGAAGGATTTTTAAAAAGCAGCTGGAACCCACCACACATTGTGGGCATTTTCACTTATAAATGATCAAAAATCAATACGTTTTCAGTTGATTGCCTAATCTGTTAATCATCCTTAATCACAGCACGACCATGAAAAGGTACACATCCACACCTGGAGAATATATTCCTTTGTCCTCAGATAAGCCACGTAAGTGTTGTGTGTGAATTTGATCTGATCTGAGCTGGACCGGCCGCCGATAGAGCCGGGAGAGAAAGAGAGCTATCAGGGAGAGTTATTTGAGGGCACCGCCTCGGCGGTGGACGTGGGCCAGCTATCTGGAGGACATCTCGTTGATCTATGGAGGCGATGCTTCCACGCGAAGACCATTTTCGACCATTTTTTCCCCACATTGCGGAGCTCCAAGACAAATGTGGTGCTGAGCGACACTCTGTAGCAGCGGAGTCAGATGAACTTTTTTCTTGTGGGGGGGGGGGGTAGGATCTGAAGAGGTCAGGCGGAGGGAGACGGGGAGCGACAGGGTGAGAAGGAAGAGACAGAGATAAATGTGAGGGAGTAAAAGTATCGTTGCTGATGTTTAAGAGCTCCTCCTTTGTGTTTTTTTGCTGACTTTTAAGTTCCATATTTGGCTGTAGAGGTTGATATTCACAGCGTGAGGTGGTCCAAAGTGTTGCAGTATTCAATTGATGGGTTGTTTTACACCTTGTTGGCCTGGAACACAGTGGGTGGCTATCGGAATACCAATGTCTTCCATTTCAAGGTCTGCTACACGATGAAACACCAGCAGCTCTCAGCCCGAGCAAAGAAAGCATTAAATATTTGTATTAGAGTACATGGAACAGTCACAATAATAATTATTAAACACATAATAACGTACAGGATGGTTGTGTGCAATCTGTTATAATAAATTCATTTTCACAGTTTTTCTTTAAGCTCAAGGCTTCAGGGACAATATTACGGAGCCTGTTGATCACACTTTATTTTGAATGTTGCTTGAGTGTCGAGTGCCAACTCCCGCATCCCCGCAGCCTCAAATTATCACCCGTGAATAATAGCTTTGGGGACATTACGGTGTGTAATTATTAATTAGCGGTAAGGTAAAGAATTTGCCCCTAAGTGAACTTTTCTTGCCGGGACTAATCTGGTTCCTCGCCAGTCGTTATGGCGTGCAGGGAACGCACACGGGACTCACGCTGGGATGAAACAGCTTACCGGGAGCACAATTCAGTGTGCTGTTTGAATTTGCCTTTTTGTTTTGGAAGATAACCAGCAAAATTATACATCCATAATTTTGATACTTCAGGAAAATACTGGAAATACTTAAGGGAAACCATTTTTGTACTCTTTCTAAACGTAACAAGGATTTTTTTTTTTTTTTGGGGGGGGGGGGGGGGTTAAAGGGGGCATTCCACAGTGTTACAAGTTCTCGTAAAAGTATCTGCAGTTTTTGACGTGTGTGTTAATTGTGAAATACTGCGTTTTATATGGTAAACATGTCTGTTCTGATGATTTTAACGACTGCTGTTTTCTTTCTTCTTTTTCTCTCCCTGCTGCTGCCCCTCACTGATGGACACACAAAAAGGTAATACAGACATTTCATTATTTCTTCACTGACTTTGATTGTTTGAATGCTGAAATTACGCTTCACCACTCCAGTGACCTGTTTCCTCGACTGTCTTTTATTCTAAACAAAGATGTATGACAGTTTATTTTTGCCTGTTGATATTTCAGGCCACCCACTCACATTTTATATACTTTATTTGATTCCACATTACAAGTCAGGCTTTTGACCTCTGCCCTTTTGCTTCCTGTCTCAGTATCATCCCAGCCCCTTGCTTGCCTCCCTCATCCATCTGCGGTGTTCCCTCACCTCTTTATCAAGCTCTCTCTTCAACCCTATCATTTCCCCTCTTTTGCTGTCTGACCACAACGGTGTTACCCAAGACCCCTGACAGCTGTATCGACATAAAGACATTTCAAATCAGGACCTCTCTTGTTGCCCCCACATTTAAGGCATCTTCAATCAAATTGGGGGGTCATGTGCTGCATTTGCTGAATCATTATCTCTTGATTTGTTCACACTCACAAAGAAGGGAAAAAATATCAATAATGCACATAAAAGCATTCGTTGCATGATGCTGATAGAAAATTGCCCGGCCAGCAGTATGTAAACTTTGGCACAAATGCGAAGACGGGCCTTTTTTTTTTTTTTTTACCATACAGTACATTTATTTGAAGCCTTTCCCCTCAGCACCTTCTCTTCTCTGCTCTGCCGTGACTGCCTGAATGCAAAAAGCGCACTCTTCAATATAGCTTCTCGCACTTGATTATGTAGCGCGCCTTCAATCTGTAATACAAATACAATACAAATACATCCAGAGGAAATATTGGAATGTCTTTTTGTCGCCGCCGCCTTTTCTCATCTACTTCGGCTCCAGTTAGTGACTACCCCAGAATGGCTTTTTGACACCCTCGAGACCACCGGGGGTTTCCAAAGAAGACAATGAATGTCTGCTGCTCGTTATCCTTCTTCCCAGGTTCCACATCAACCGAAGAGTTTCATTCCCTTATCTGATTGGTTCTTTCTCATAATGTTCGAAGCCCTGAATAAGCGAGACATTCCAGTATTTCATAAGTGAAAAAAATACCTCGTGCTGTTGTGTTCTTCTTCTTTCCAATCCTGTTAATCATCTTACAATCTATGCACCTTTATGGGAACTCTTGGAGTGTCCATTGGAATCAATGGAAACTGATACAGTGCTGAATGGTATATACATATTTCACTGGTTGTACATGAGTAGCCTACTTTTAGTTTTTGATTGATTTACAGTTGTAGTCCGTAACATTTCTTATCTATATATTTGTCTTTTAAGTTCCTCTCTATCAGAGAGTGAGTTTAAATAATGGTGGTTGATCATGTGACCCACTAATGAAAGTGCTTGTTGCTGCTTTGTCCAGAAATAGGATCTCCGTGTCTGTGGCCACATTCCCGCTAAATTCAAATTTAGTTTTATCTTTTTCCGTCAGTCAGCAGTGGTTGGTCTGCAGGTGGAGCTACTCATGGAAGTATGCTGCGTTTACTTGTAATCGCAAATCAGTAACTTCCAACTGCTGAGTCAGGCTCCCTCTAGTCTGAAGTGTTTGGTCAGGTACATTTCATTACTGCTGACTCACAATGGAGGATCAACAAGCAGAGAAAGAAGACCATTCAACTTCCAGTCCAAGAAAAGAAACAACAAACTAATGGAAGTGAAGAAGGAAAGTCATCAAGAAGCAAAGTGACGCCAACGAGGGGAAACCACAGACCTCCTTTCAGTGTGGAGCATTTGAAGGCATCACGCAGATGAGAGACAGTCACACTGTTGGTGAGGGAGATGAGTCCCAGAGGCTTGGGGTTCAGTTTAAATGCAGCCCACTTAACAACACATACTATCTCCTGTCTCATACTGCCATGGTGTACCTGTTAACATGCCCCTCTGGACCCGGTCAGAGGTGGCACTGGGTTTGTTTTGCTGAGGCTCTCGTGTACTGGGACCCAGGTCAGCGACCTCTGCTCCCACATTGATCTCACTCAGCGGTTCTCCTAACAGTTTGATTTGTCTCCGCCAAGTTAACATCAATGTTTGCTCCACTCTCCTAATGTCTCGGCAACCTTTGTGGCAGCTGTTGGGAAAGAGAAGTGATGGAGAGGCAGCGGGACGCGGTTCAGCGTCTCCATAACTATTGTGTCAGCTCTAATCAGCATGGGGAGAGAGGAGGGGAGAGTTTTAATCGACTTGATTGCACCGGCGTTTTTTGTCTCAATTAACCATTGACAGTTAGCAGCCGGAGAAGGAGGCAGCGCTGCCCACATCTCACTGGCTGCTGAGCCGCACCGTTGTCAAACAGCAGGGAGAACATTTGAATGACATAAATATTGACTAATCAATTAGTTTGACTAATTATTCTCGCACTCCTGCCAATAGCAGTAATAGCATTAGAAGTAGTATACTTCTAGAGTCAAGCAGGGATATCAGATTGTTTAAATGTTCCCAGCAGGTTAGAAGAGTTGGGAGCCGCGGTTCGAGCGAGCTACTCGGCGTGACTGTTTGGTTTTGTGGAAGTGGGTAACGCTTCCCAGGAGAGGACAAATAAAGGCAGATTACTTTCCCTCCCCTTCTCCAAGACCTGTGAGGAGAGTTACACTCGGTTCCAAGTTGTAAGCGTTGTCCTAGTGCAGCGCTGCCTCAATTCCCATTACCACAGCGTGTCTTGGAATGGCTGTGAGTTTCCTGTCATGCGTTCGGGGGTTGCTGCAGCTGTTGTTATCGTAATGGCGGGCAGATTAACTTTTGGTGGCGGGCTCCCATTTTGCATCCGCCACGCCCTAGGGTTTACTCAACAAAGTTTGTAGAGAGAGAAGCCATCGCTTTGCTGTGTGATACTTTCTCCCTTCCTCTCTACCTCTCCTCCTCTGTCCATCCAAGCGGTATCGACAAAGATTATGTTGTGCTAGCTAAATGGAAATGAAGAAAAGGGGTAATGTAGCCTGGCCGCTCGCTTCGCTTCATCTCTGGGGCCCTTCACCTTAAATGTCTGCCGGCTGGTGCGGCTGAGCATTCAGGGGGACAGCCGGCAGCGAGAGGAAGCGGGAGACGGCGACGGCAAGGTGTAGTAGGAATGGGGGGGATGGGATTATCTAGGATTGCTTTCACTTTACATTATTGGTCTGCGGAGAGATGCAGATTGAACTCTCATAAATTGTTGGGAGCTTAGCCATAGATAAGAGAGGAAATTACAACAATCCTAAATTGAGAGGGGCTGGGAGTGCAATAGAATATCAGCCATTATTCAAATAAGGGATCATTAGTTGGCTGAGCGGCCTTTTGCTCGCCGTGGGGAATGTTAGGCTTACCTCCAACATGGCGCCATGCCCCTGCTCTTGTCCTGTTTTGTATTTGGCCTTGTTTTCAATGAAAATCGAGACCTCAAAGGGAAGAAGGGCGGGGGCTGTTTTGGGGATCTTTACCCCCCAGTGTCATCTCTGCTCCCACCACATCAGATTGAAATAGGAGTTGATGACAGGACATATGGCAGCGACGGACCTCATTCTGTGGGGATTTAATAAGGAGAGAGTGCAGTAATCCCCCCATTTTTCATCTGTGCCTCTCCATCCGACCAATAAGGATCTAAAGCGACCTAAGATTTCTGCCCCCCTTTATTTTATCCGATGTGATGGATTTGCAACAGCCAACAACCTGGAGCACAGACACGGATCAGCTTTCCGGGGGGGAAGATGCTCGAGTGTCCAGGGTGTTGCAGGACCAAGATGGACATACTCTGTTGAAACTGTTGAATATAAGCAGCCGTGAGGGGAAAGATTTCAGTTCAGCCTCCTAGTTGAAAATATGACATTTTGGGAACTTTTGGATTCTCTCACTTGGCAAACACTCCACAAATTGGTGCCAATATCACAGATACACTATCACTAATGTAGCCTACTATGGCTAAGCTCTTTTTCCATCCTAACATTTTAGGTGCGAGGACAGAAATGAAAGAAATAACATAAAAAGAAAAGGAAACAAGATTAGAATAAACACAGACTTAAGATGCAAAAGGCTGCACTGGTTGTTTATACGTAGAAGCATTAGGGGGGAATTTTCTGCACCATCATCTGAAATGCTTCCACAGTAGGTTGACCTTGCAGCATGTACGCTGGCTCACTCTGCTGTCTGGCCAGGGCGCGATCTGTTTCAGCAGCGGTGAGCCCAGATGTGTATCAGTCTCGTCTGATGGCGAGGGGCCATGAGTCTTAAACACACACACACACACACCCTTTGCTAATCTTCCCCGTGGAGACTTTAAATACCCAGTTTTCTCTCAATTTTTTTGGTGTAATTATTCTTGGGTGGCTTTGTGCCATTGTTTATCATCGCGCTCCTCTTTCATCTCTGGTCTTATCTACGGAGCCAGCTCCCCTCTGCCAGCTTCACCAGGACTACGGCCAGCTACATAAACATTATACTGACAAGGACGGTCAACTGTTTACTGACGAAGCAAAAGTCTTACTGGCAGCGGCCAGGATGTGGGCGTGGGTGTGTGCCTGTGTGTACCTGTGCATGCAAAAGTATTTGGGGCCAAAGAGAGCTCCTAATGAACCTTCACTTTTTGGTTTGGGCACCTACAGGTCTCTCTGCAGGGACTCGGGTGTCAAATCCACTTAATGCTGACTCCAACCTTGGACTCTACGCCTGAGCAGTGTTTAGTCCAGAGTTGGAGGAATAAGGAGGGCCACCTCTCTCTATTCATTGTCATTCCAGACCCACTTGTTATTCTCCTTTCACCCGTTAACAGCACCATTGTAAGAGATGGATCACTCCAGCCGAGCACTGAGCAAATAATGCCACCGATCGTCCCGCATTTATTCTCAAGTCCGATGCACTTCCTAAGTTTCCCCTTTAAGAGAAGCCGCATGCTAATGGGAGATGCTAACATGCAGATACTTGTTTTTTCAACGTATGGCATGGTCAAAGTCATTTCTATAAATTCTTCACGATAAAACTACCCCCATTATGCTGCAGTCTTTCACCCTGCAGTGTCAGACTTATTTTAACAATGCAGAGCTGAACAATGCTCCACCATCTCTGTGACACATTTTCCTACAACATCTTTCACGAGAATTCTTCTGCATTATTTTGCTTTTTCAAAGCTTTTATTTTGACTTCACTCAGTAAATGATGGGTTTTGAACACAAAGTAAAGTTGAAACCGATGACAATGTCATTCGTTTTCCAGGTATTGTGGTAATATATCAAAGTATTGGGACAAATTTGAAAATTAGATGTGCCAGTTGTGTTAGAAAAGTATGTACCATGGCAAGCTTTCCAATAGATGTTGAGACTTTCCACTCAATTGTTTAATTATAGATAAGGTATTTAATGAGAGCAAAAACATACATAATTGACTATCTGACAGAGTCGCTGTTTCAGTATCCTTGAACTCCTATTTAACCCACTCTTCACTTACAGCCAGCCGGTTCAGTCAGAATTTCAATTTAACACAGAAGCCAATTGTTGGAGCCATTTCAGAGTCGAATGAATTGTTCCTCACTACCAACATCACCTGATTCACTGGAGAGAAAGCATAAGGTGGGACACAAAGTGGAGATATTACTTTGAAAAAGAAGTCAGTGACTTCTGAAGCTGAGGGCTGTAACCCCTCTGGGCTACTGAGAAATACGCCCCGGCTGAATGCGGAAGCACCGCTGTTTTATAGTTCTTCTATTGTCTGCGATGTCTTTGATTAAGTTCAGCATAGTGGTTGTTTGACGACTCTTTGAAGACAAATGTTTCTCAGCGTGCGGCCGTGTGCTGACTTGTGCAAAGAGTGGAGACATTTTTTTTATTTATGTGCCAGTTGCTGGCTCCAACCTGGCCTTCATATTTCTGAACAGGTGTGTCTGTGGGAAAGGGGGAAATTGGTGTGAGGACAATATTGCTTGCTTTTGCAAACACGTAGCCGTGCCCACACACTGATACACAAAACACAAGGCTAGTCTGCTGCCAGCGAGCCTGTAGGGACCAGCTGTCTGTGTCATTGGGCGTTCAGGCCAGTCAGCTCAATGCAGCCAGACCCGGGCCACTGGCTCTGACCTGTGAACATGCCCCACATCAGGGTCAAGCAATGGGGGAAGCACACTTGACTTGCTCTGGGCTAACACGTATGCTCTCATACTATACTGTACACATGCATACAGAAACACTTGGACCGCGTCATCAGGAGTGCATACTGTATATAATTTGGCTCGGAAAGTTCAATAGTTCATGTGTCGAGTTAATTTGCATAGCAGCTGAAAAATAAAGTGAAGATTAGCCCCGAAGTTAGCAACAACTCTGGCTGCTCTGGCTCAAGTACACTTAAGGTGGACTGACCTTTAAGGTGCCATTCTCCTTTAAGTGACAAACTGCTCTTCTAAATCTTGCTTAGCTTTTTGAAATTTTAATATGTACCATAACGGTTTAACTGACAGAACCGTTAAACTGCAAAATCTGCTGTTTGTGTCAGCAACAGCATCATGTTTGTTTTTTTTACAGTCAGAAAGCGAGGATTATCTGATTAAAAAAATGAAACATATTTTCAAGGTTATTGTACTGTAATGGTACAGCTGAGCGGGGTCTCTTTAGCCGTTCCTTGTAGGCTAAAACAGCCAGGCTTGGTTCTCAGGCGAAGTCCCGGAGAGGAGGGGAGGGAGATGAGACCTGTGCTGGTCGACATCTCAGTAGGAATGGAGACCTGTGTACAGGTCAAGGTCGTAAGAGGAAGAGCAGGAGAAAGAGTGATCCCAACTTGGTCTGCTTGGTAAGAAGCAAAACTTCCACTGCAGTTGACCAATCAGAATGGAATCTGGAGTTCACAGGTGTCACTTCCAGTGACACAGGCCTGCAGGCAGATGGGGGAGGGGGAAAGACCCCCTGTGGAGGTGCGTGGCTGTGTTTCCACACAGAGGACGCTCCAATCTGAATGTTCAGAAACAATTCAATCTGCATCCATGAATTGTTTCAGAGACACAAACCCTGGGGTCCTAACAGTGGTGTTCACATATATCCCGTCTTGTGTGGCCTGCCTCCAAGTGTGTCTGACAGATTTGTTTGTGGTGCAAACTCAAAAGGAGGGCCGACCACAGGATTGTGTGACAGCAGATTGGTGACATTTCTGATTCAAGAAATAAATTGCTCTTACATTTACACAATCCATCTGGAGTTCGTGGCAACCGCAAATGAGGTGACCTCCTATATAATTATCCAAGATCACTTAGTAGCCATGGTAACACACATTGCACATCAGCATGTGAGTATGGGGATTTTCCCTGATGCATCAGACGAGTCAAAAGAGTTTAAAAACTGTGATGTGCTTGCGTCTTTTATCAAGTAAATGAAAAATCTGCAATAAAAAAAAAATCTTCACACTTTAAGTTCAAAGGCCCAGGAAATGCAGATATTAAAAGCAAGATTATTTATTTATTTTAGGCATATTGAAGAAATGTGATGAAGAGAGTGTGAAAAAGGAATTAAGCGATACACAAACAGCAACGTGTCAATACGTAAACTCCAGTTATTTTCCAGGCAGTCACGAAAAATCTAATTCTCAGTCTCGCTTGTCAATGTCTCTCTGTCTGCCTCGCTTTCTCTTACTTGTGTGTCTGTTATGTGTGACCATGAAAGAAGCAGTCAAACATGCAGTCAATTTAAAGGAATGACAAGCTGCTGTAATCACAATCGTCGCTACGTGTGGAATCTGGGCTCCTGTTCTCCAACTCAGGTCAGAATGGTAGAGACTAAACTGCTTTATTC
Organism: Eutrigla gurnardus; assembly: GCF_963514095.1. Classification (NCBI taxonomy): domain Eukaryota; kingdom Metazoa; phylum Chordata; class Actinopteri; order Perciformes; family Triglidae; genus Eutrigla; species Eutrigla gurnardus. Next base: position 18,506,456 of record NC_139933.1, on the reverse strand, counting down.
CAGGCGTGCTTGATTCTTATATAAAATGAAAACATCCAAAATGGAAAATTGCATTTGCATTGCAATTGCAAAAAAGCTGTGTGCATGCACAACCAAGTACGGCAGGTCAAAGTTGTGAATAGGCATGCGACGATGTGAACTTTTCATGTCACGATTTTCCTGTACTAAAGAATTGCAATTCCCATATTATCCTGAGTCATCAAAATATGCATAACACTTTTAAAATGGTATTAAAACATCCTGGTATCACATGTCACACTTACACAAAGGTGCACAATATTTTTCTCACAAGCCAAATGGAGCAGACTGGAATTAATGTCTTAAAGAGCGCTAAAACAGAGCATTTCCGAGGTCGGGTGAATACAGGTATATTCAGATGGACGGTTTGAGAAACATAATGTTGTTTTTATAGCATTAAAAGGCATGAACTTGTTCCAGTAGAAATCCCAAACACAAGTATGAACCTGAAACCTGAGAAGCATATGTCCCCTTTAAAATTTGTCTCTTTGTGAAAGTAGTTGGTAAGGCCTACGTAGCATTACTGAAGAAAAAAACAACTTTCATCATATTAATTTTTAATATGCCAGGAAAGCTAGCAAGGAATTTGAATGTCGTTGCAGCCACAGATATTTAAGCCATAGCCATATTCCACAGGCAGTCACATTTTATGACCATGCACACATCAGTTTTCCAGTTTTCACTCATGTGAGTGGACCACAGTGACTGTCTGCTCCTTTTTGTAGTGTGAATGCACACAAGTACCACACGCAGAGATACACACCAACATGCACACGCTTTCTTACACCTAGACACACACACGTGCACACACGTGTGCACACACCAGCGAGATGCTCTCTCTGGCATGACTCATACACTACTGCCCCCTCATTCATCAATAGTGCCAGAACAACTGGGGCAGGGGTCAGCGTGCCACTGCAGCAGCCAGGCAGCCGAGGTAGAGAGGGATTTAACAGCAGGCGCCATGCCCTGCAGAACAGCGCCTGCCTTCCTGCCAGATTAGAGCTCCATTCCATCACTCGCCTGGGATTTGCCGCGTCGATGTGTGTCGGACTTTTTGATATGCCTGTCTAAGTGACACCGAACCATGCGGCCTCGCACCCGGCCAGACAGGTAGGTAGGTTGAATAAATGACAGGGATGGTGCTAGTTTTACTACTGTGCCAGTCAGTGTGTGTGAGTGTGTGTATTTGTATCCTTTTTTTTGGGATGCGTTTCAGGTGCTGTACGGCACCAATGTGCCAACCCATGCTGGTGCATGTGCGTGTGTGTTCTGTGAACGTGTGACTCCATCTGGTAATGACTTGGAGATGACTGGACCAGTTGGCATTGTGCAACGGTGCCATTTCCGAGTCTTCGTGTCGACTCTCTCTCTCTCTCTCTCTCTCTCTCTCTCTCTCTCTCTCTCTGTCAGACAGACTGTGTGCTGGTATAGTCAAATCCACAGAAACCCCCCTCTGGTGCCAGTAAGCGATGCGTCCCCCTCTATCTAGAAAGATAACTGCAAACTCTACAGCCATCCAGAATAAATGCCACCCACGTCCAGAGGTACGCTGGATGTGACTGTTTCTTTTTAATTTTTTCAAGCTAGTTCTAGTGGGATATTTTTTTCTTTTGAGTCCAAACATGCTTCATGGTATGAATGCTGTGCCATTGCCGCTTTTGTTTGTAAACTGATGTAATATAGTAGATTCTAATCAGGTGATTACATGCTCTCTGTGTGTGTGGTGTTACAGCACTCTGCAGTCCCCTGACTTGTTGCTTTCGCTACCAAAGTCAGCTGCTCTGTTTCAACAATGTGTGGCTGAAAAAGTAAAAACTTGCTGCAGGCTGAAATTCAACCGGGGTGTTGTTAACCTTGTTGGAAGATGCAGTGACTTAAATCAAATAAGAGTAGAAGAGCCGTGAGTAAGAGGACGTATCCGCTAGGCTAATTTATGCTGTGTAAAATACCTCAGGCATTCAGGAAGTGCCCTGTCTTGGAGCTGCTATGTGAAAACCATTTTTTTTTTCATTACAGCATACTTGTAATATGCTGCAGAAGGATTAATGTTTTGAATTAGTAATGTTTATGTCCTGGGGTGGCTCACAGCTTTTTATATTGTAGACTGTTGTGGTCAGATTTTGAAAGCACTTTCTCAATAAAAATATTTAAGATTTATTTGACTGCCTGTATTGATTGATATAAAAGTGACCTTGTGCAGTAATCGTAGACTGTATATACTGTAAGAAGTGGACGTAGACATTGTGACATCAGCCATTGGTTTGTGGACTACGGTTTTGATTAAATGATCATGCTGTAACGAAGAAGACTTGAAACTAGTGATTTAGACCATAGGGGCATGTTTACTGAGGAATTCGAGTCACCCCCTGATGGCAAGCTGAGAGAATGCAAGTATAAGGCACTTCTGCATTGGCTTCACTTTTCAGAAGCATGAAGGATGCCAGACACTGAGATGCAGCGAGAATCATTGTGCATTTGAATCGATGACAGGTGAATGGTAATCAAATCGAAACCATTGGAGATTCACCTGATATAGTGTAAAAAGACCCATTGCTAGTTCCCAGAACCCAATGTGATGTTGTTTTGTGTGCAATCAATTTACAATTTTTATAAATACGCAAAAAACACCTTCTAACATGAAGTAAAATACAAGTCTGGCTTTTTCCTTGATTTATAAGCTTGGTAATGGGCCTCAACCTGAGCAGGACTGTCGGTAGTTGACACTTCCACAGCAGAGATGGCAGGACGTTCTTTCTCTTTTCATCGCCTCTTTGAGATCTCGTAACCTCCATGTGAATCTATAAAACACTACACTGGAGAAATCCCCGAACGTTGGATGGATGAATGGATATGTTAACAGATGAAACTTGAGTAAGACTTATTCCTGGATCGGCATTGGGCCAGCATATATCCAGTCATTCCACAGTTGCAAAGTCTTGTGGTGTGTGAATATCTATTTTAAGCTGAAGTGTATAGGCCTCGGCTGCAGTGGACAGTAAAGTGTGAGTTTGTGTGTGTGTGTGTGTGTGTGTGTGTGTGTGTGTGTGTGTGTGTGTGTATTGCATTTCTTTTGATAAGTGACACACTGAGGGAAGTGGGTCAGTGCAGATTTTATTTGAAGGGGTGCATCTCATTCAGCCACAGCCAGAAAATGTCCCTCCAGGATTTAATATAGGTGCTCGAGGAAAGGGATAAAACAAAGTACATTACTCTCTTCTGAGTTTCATTAAGCAAATGCTAAATACTGGAACTGCATTGCATTTGAACATTGGTTCCATCATTCGGTCGTGCCAGGTCTATTTTCTTACAACCTCTCCTCTACCCTAGTTTTTTTATTTTCTCTCTCCACTCATCACTCCAGCCCCGGTCTTCCGTCCCCTCTGAAGCCTACATCGAGCTAACAGCGGTGACACTGTGTCTAAGCTATCTCTCCCTGGCAGACCTCGCAACTGTGGAATCACTTTGTCTGGCCGAGCCCTGTGTCATCTGCAAGTCCCGAGGACGAGAGAGGAAGAAGAGGCAGATTGAGAGAGGAAGATAGAAATGAAGAAAAAAACAAGGAAAGCCTAAGAGACATGAATAAACATGCAGAAATGGAAAAAGGGTTGTGAAGACGGTGGTATACGAGTAAATAGTTGTGTAAACATCTTTTTTGATCTTCTGGTGTGTCTCCATCATGTGTCTCCATTGATGGTGGAAATCTCCAAAAACCCATAGAATAAACCAAAAACGTTTGCATGGATAGAAAACACTGGAGGGGGAGTGAGCTTGTACTCACCATTTTAAATAAAACTAAGTGGCTAATGCTAACGGCAAAAACCTAAAAGAACAGACTATCCTGCACATTCAACCTAAAGTCTGAGTGCAAGTCGTAAAAGAAATTGATATGGCTGTCAAAAACAGATCTCTTCACTGTTTTGCCTCCAGCATGTGTGTATGTGTGTGTCTGTTTATTGACGACTCAAGCCTTTGCTGCTAGCTCGCTACGTTCCCCAGCTGCACACTTGCTTCGAGCGGTCCACACCTTGAAAGAGGAGTTGTGCGGCCTGCTGTGTTCAACGGCGCTTGGAATCTTGATCTGATGTATATTGCATTGCCGTTCTTCATGGCGCACAATCGTATCATGAAACATACAACACAAGGCTAGCGTGGCTAGTGATGATGCAACTTGCCTATAACGTCTCCCAGTTTACAGAAGCCATTCTTATTTACTGGGATGTGCAACCGTGAAGGATCGTTGAACATAAAAAATGCAGGACACTGACCCAGACATGTAAGTAAACAATACGCAACTTTATATCCTTTGTAGCTTAATTAGCCAGTGTCCATGTTTACTACAGTTTTTGTGGCATCAATCATTTTCTAGGGAATTTCTCATTTCACTGGAAGAAATTATGTATGTACTGTTGCCACATTTCTATTATTTGAAAAGAAAAATGTATCGGTATCTGCATTTTTGTATTAGATAGGGAACTGTCTAGATATTTTCAAATCTGACACACACTGCTTTATCCATTGATTTAATTTGAACCCGCCACGAAGTAAACTTGCTCCGACGAGAGTAAAATCACATCCTCAAGAAAACTAGCAATTTTTAGAGTTTCCTTCAATGGCCAGGGACCCGGTCAAATTTAGCCAAGATTATGGTTCTCCATTCAGAAGAGCCAGTGTTTTAACCCAAGCCTTGATGGGCTCTTGCAGTTTCATTGTGGGCCCCTTTATGGTGATCTGTGCTTACTATGGACTGAAATCAGAGCTCTCAAAAGGCAGAACTCAGCTCTGTTGTCAGTAGACAGAAACAGAGACAGAACAAGGTTATAAGAGGATACTTTCATATCCTTTTTGATACATTTTTTTTGTTTTAATTCTACTGACTTTGCAGCTGCAGGCATCGTGTCTCTGGAGGCTCGCCTTGAGAAGCAGGATTGACACACTCTCTTCCTTCTCTCTCTCTCTCTCTCATGCTGTAGTGTCACGTTTCTGGGGTTGATAGTGTTATCATTGACGTTGTTCGCTCTTAGTCATAATGCCGACAGAAGGGATGATACCAAAGGCGGAGGAAATTGAGGAGGAACTGAATTCGATATCAGTTAGGCACGAGCAAGAAAACAAAACACAACACGTTTTTTTTACTTCTTTCCCCCCCCTCCGGCTGCATATCTAAGAACGTCTAAACACGTTTCTCAATCTCTCCGATCGCCTCATTTCTACTTTTCCTTGGCAGCTTTTGTGTAGGAGAAGTTATTCATTCTGGGCTCATGGGTATTCCAAAACTGAGCAAAATCAATAAGGTTGTCTATGGCAGTCAGAGTGAAACACAAGCAGAACCAACGGTCTTGACCTACAGGCCAGAGTTTTGGTCAAGTTTCATTGAGTGCAACAATAGAAGAATTGTAGTTAATGTTTTTAGATCCAAATGCATGTTTTGGGGGAAAAGAAAGGAAAAATCCAATTGCATCTGGCCTTGATCTGCCTTGTTGCATTTTGAGCTACGTGCTGCCAAGAAAGATAAAGTGTGACCAATGCTTCGCTTTTCACCAGTCGTAGCCGCATTAATGGCCTTTCTGATCCCTCAAACCAAAGCAAACCTTTGCAGGGCGACTGAATCTGCCGTCACTCTGGAAGCAAAGACCTCATAGCAATAGAACCTCTCCCAATTTTGCAATGTTTTTCTTTTACTGTTCCTTCTATTGAAGGGAAAACGTTTTTTTAAATCTTATGAATGTTAACTTAAAGAAACTGTTTGAATTGGACTCATCAATCAAATTCATCGTAGCAGTGACGCCCACAGACGCTTGTGCAACCCAACTAACCACTAGGGTGCACATTACCAAGCCTCACTGGGATGAATTCGTCTCCATCCTCCGTCCAGTCTAAAATGTTCAGTGATTTTGTTTTGTTATTGTGTTTATACATTATGCATTTAAACCATAAAAACTGTTCTTGCTGCTCGTCTGAAGGAATCCTCAGACAAGCGAAACTGTGCGCGATTTCTCTCCCCATTCTTTTTTTCATATAAACAAGGCTTGGGATGAGATGACTTGTTAAGACAGATGTGTTTTACTGTGCAGCACCATAGACAGTGGATGTTCCAGTGCGACCACAGCTTGCACCTGAGCACCGATAGCATTTTCCTTCGTTTTTTTTTTTTTTTTTTGTATTACTCTCATTGGTGTCATCCAATATTAATCAGACTACATTTTACAGGTATCATTTAAAATATTAATCTTATGCATCCCTCCCTACGTTCCTTGTCCCCTTTCCTACTGTTCATTCAGTACTGCCTCTCCTCTGTGTGTTTTGAGTCTTACTTTGTGCCTCACCCTCCCTCTCTCGCTGTCTTCGGTTTCCTTCCACGTCCTCGGTCTCTCCCTCCCCTCATCTCTGTCACAGTAGCTCCCAGCAGTAGTTAGATTGATCCGGACTTCCGCGGCTCTCCCTTGCAGTAGCGTATCCATCAGCCAAGAGGTAGCGAGGAGGACATAGCTATAGGAGATGTCCTGTGTGGGGTTTTACAGCAGAGCGCAGTCACTGAGAAAGGCGGGAACGGTACATCGGTGGCCGATCTGGCTCGTGTACTTACTTTCCTATTATGACAAGTGTAAAGAGGAGCGTTAACATAGTTTGGGCCAGGATTCCAACTCACAAAGCCATGCATACTAATTGCTATCTGGCATGACTAAACTGAAATCCTGGTTATATACAATCTGGGGCTTATTTTTATAGTTTTGGCCGTCACTACTATCAGTAATAATTACACCGCACTCACTAATTAATTGCAGAGAGCTGGGAATCTCGTCTGTTTCAAGAAGTCAGTTGGGGGAGGAAACACACGAGCAGCTGAAGGAAAAACTTATTTGGATGAGAAAACAAAGTTGTTAACCATCCATCGTCTATCCGACATACAGCAATCACTTAATAAACAGGAAGGCGAGGAAGGCGAGCCAGGCCTTAACCTAAAACAAGCAACAACGTGGAACAAGAAGCCAGTCGCCGGGAGAGTTGTGTTCGTTTCTTGAACCAAACGTTGGTACTCACCGATATGTTTCCTCGCATGTGTAACCCATATGAAATATAGGGCTACTAAACCCTTAATTGTCATTTAGAGATGCAGTTACTTATTTTCTCCAGTAGAGTGCACTAGGCACGATGTGATTGTAGCAGTAAGCGATCTGAGATCCCTACTTTTGTAGTGGGGGTCACTTTTAATCGCAGCATCTAGACGAGTAGACGGCAGATGTTCTACGAGCGAACGGAGCATTTCCCGCTATAACATGCTGTCAAGCAGTTCTAAAACCCTGATTAATCCAGTCATATTCAATCGTATGATGTTGATTAGTTGCTCTTTTATTAGATCGCAAGCTGTGAACAGCTGTGGATACAATTCCTGTCAAGTTATAAGTGTCTTTGAACTCCGGTGAGTGGCCACACGTGTCACATGTTAATTTGTTGTTTTGCTAGCTACTGTGAGGAGAAAATAAATGATAAATGCTGTTTATGTTCAGATACTTTTGCTATAAAACCAACCGGAGTTGTGTGAATGTTCCCCCTGTACGTAAGTGCTCAGTGTGCCTTTGTTTAATGTGTAAAATAGATCGCTAAAGTTATTGCTAATTTCTAGCTAAAATGCTAATCTCTAGCTACAGTAAGATGATAGTTTCTAACGGCTAACCCATATTCCAAGTTGGTTGGTGATGAACTTGTGCTAAATGTTAATACTAATTGTTACGCTAAGTGCTAGTTCAGTTTAGTAAAGCAATAAGACCCGGTAAAGGGCTAGAGCATCTTGATTAGCAGAATCAATTTTAAATTTTAGATGTGATTCAACTTGTTTTGGTTGTTAAAATGCACTTGTTTAGTGAAGGAATAATTATACCGTAAATCCTCTAATACTGGTCTGTATTCTGTTATCGGCTGGTCTCTTTTAAACTGACCCTTGTCGATCTAAAATAAAGACAGATTCAGCAACTGCATAGCTTATTTCTCGCATAAAATGTTTTCAGAAACACATTTCGGTGAACTAAAATAAGAGAACGTTTTCAAACGAGCCACCATGTTGGTCGGTTTGAAATTAGGGAGCAGACAGGACAGCTGTGAAAGCAATCGTCCAATCAGGTGCAGCCATGAAGTGTGCGCGTGATTGTATGAAGGAGAGCGCCTGTCGATCCTCCTAGTGGCAACCCACCAAGCCTGCAATACTGACAAGCGGTAAATGTTGTTTACCGTAATATGGCAGCTGAAGAGCCAAGGAGGAGACTTTTTCAATAAATGAACCTAGTATTTTATAGGTTAAAATAGACACAAAATCTCGTTTTTATTCATTCTACTGGTAGTCCGTTTTGCTCAAATAGAAATAGGGGCCTGTCTCTAATTCTGGCCTCTTTCCAATAAAGGCCTAGGCCGCGATACACTTGAGTAAATAAAGGCCCGGGCCTATATTAGAGGATTAACGGTATTCAGTTTTCATGTTAAAACATCCAAAATTAAAAATATGTAGGCCTACAGAGAAATGTTTATTAATGATAAGTTATTAATTTCTTGTAGTTTAAATAATGTTGTGAAGTATTTTATTTTGAACAGAAGCAGTTGATGTAGACAGATAACTTACAATCTGCATTTGTGTAGGTTGTTTTTTTGTTCCTACCAGAACTACAGACAAAACTAAAGATGGCGAGCCTTGCCGAGCAGAACACTGACAGGTGTTGGATGCAGTGTGGCCAGCCCTAAAACCTGCCACAGAGGACTTGGATTTTTTAGTTTATTCGTTGAACACAGATAAGAACTAGAACTTGACATTGAACACACACATCCATAGACTCGAGACTGAACTCTTTCTCTTGGTGTTTGAACATTTCCTCCTCTATACAGAGGAGCAAATCAGTTGGAGCACCCAACTCAAAAGGACCTATTATTTTTGTTTGTTATTTTTTATTAAAGACCCGTGACCCTGAATACAGGATAAGCGGTAGACAATGGATGGGTGGATGGATTTTTTATTAAAGAGCTCTATTTTATTTTTGGACACATACAGTATTGTCATTGAATGTTTGTTGTGTTGCTTACATGGTGATAAGCAATAACATTGTTGACTGTTAACACTCACTCCATTCGTGAGTCAAGTGTATTCTCCTATAGGACCTACAGTAGAGAGATGTAAGCATTTCATCCAGCCCATCAGCTACAATACATTAAGTCTATTAAATACATTATATTAATTGATAAATTGAACAAATGTAAAATGCAAGAAGATAACACGAAAAAAGTTATCCCTCAGTATTACTGTCTACCCATCAGACAGCTCTCAGTCCCAAAAAGGTTGGCGACCTGCTCTAGTCTCTCCACTTGATGGCTTCCTTCTGGTTATGTTTCTGTAAGGTTTAATCTATTCAATGTCCTCTATGCGCAATAAGGAAATAATTAGCATTGTGAGACTCACTAAAATGTCTAGCCATCGGGTAATTGCGATTCCTAATTCAAACGGCGTATTTATGCTCCGCGAGGCAGTCCTTCACGTGTCTTTCAGTACGGGCTACGTCCTCACGTCGAGGGCAGTGCGCATATTTAAAAGTGCCCAACAGTTTGGTCAACCTTTACCTTGCATCTGCTGGAAGATTTGAAATCATAAGCCTGCCTGTAAGAGCGACGGGGTTTGTCTTAAAGAAACAGTAGGATAAATCTTTACTCAACAAGATGTCACTCCAACACATTCACTACCAACTTATCAAATATCAACGCTTTGTCAGGGGCCCTAAGCTTGTAACTATCACACTCCAGGTACCTGCTGCATCAGATTCACACATGTCAATATTCCAAAAATATGTTGTAGCATTCATTTGGCTGACTAACGACTCACTTGACTGCTGAGCGACAAAATACTACTCATCATATTTACTCCATGTCTGGTCTGTTGTGCTTGTTGCCATATTGAACCTACTTTTTCCTGAGATCTCTGCAATTACTTGATTATTACACTGATATCAATATATATACACAGCATGTTAAGTGGAACTTACCAGGATATTTAATACACTATGACAATTTAGTCATATCAGCCTAACCCGAGAGACGTTGATATTGATTTCTTTTTGCACAAATGTTCACTGATGTTTTGACAAAACCGCATACCTTTTCATTCACGTTCTCCGAACACATAAACGAGGTAAATGCTGACTAATGTCATCCCGTGTGACCGCGCCTGGCTGTGACCCATTTTGGACCCCCCACCGCCGATTCCAGCAACGTTGCAGTTTTGTAAATTCGGAGGTGTTTCATGCACAGATGGGGAAAAAGTACTGTATTAATTTCTGTTTGTTTTATGTGAGAACAGAGGCCGTGAGGCATGCAGACAACTGGAGGCTGACTTCTCACTATCTGACTTTTAGTTTCCATGAGCTGGAAAAATTAACAGTCAGACAAATATATTGTTTTTGTGGAAGTTCCTAAACCTTTGACAATAAAACAGCACCAGATTTATTCAGTATTGAACATTCAACCTCCTCCACTTCTAGGCATACTGCAACTGCGGTGCTGAATTTTGAAAAGAAGAAATTAAAAGCAGTCCTTGTCAGAATAAATCAATAAAAGCTTCCACACACGTGTTTTTTCTCGCCTGTGTTTTGATAATAAATACAGAAGATCAAGTTTATATTCAGTATAGAGGCAGTTGGCCCTCCTTATTCTCCTTTCTTCATTTCTACAGTATCTCCTGATATGAGCCGAGTATTCCAAAGGCAGATGAAAAATAACACGATGCAACTTCTTTGAATCCTTACCCCAGTTGTTAGACACAGGTGGGAGGCAAAGTATGATAGAACAGAGGTTTCAAGGCATTCTATGAGTAAAGTTGTTTTGCCCTTATTGAAGTGCACAAGCAGCCTGGAGAGTCAATGCCGATTCATCGCCTGAGGGCCAGCTAGCCGGTTGGCCTTCGCTGAACCTCTCTTCTCTTTTTCATTGTCTCTCGTCCTGATGCCGCCCCACTCACCACGTAGCTCTGTCAGCTGAGTCGGGTGACGATGCACCTTGGAAGAGCCCAAAGGGAAGGGAGAGAGTGAGGTAGACCAGCAGTAACAGGCAAGCCTCATGCCTCATCGTTTTCCTCTGCTTTGCATCATTTTTGTATTTCATTAATGATGGTGTTTTTGTTGTTCAGGGGCCGTGGTGTTTGTTTGATCATAGAGTTAGAGGCCAAGCACTGTAACACATTGGAACTCCTCGGAGGAGGTGGTGGGGCTGACGTAAGCAGTTACTCTGCTTACGTTACACCAGATTGAGGCGAAATAGATATCTTTTCAACACAGCGTTTACATGGACTTATCTTAAGTAACTGGGTTCCTTACAAAAGTAACCTGATTTCTTAAACGTCACTCATTACACTCTCTAATGCAAATTTTGTGATCGGATGCACCAGCTCACAACTCTGCTGTGTCCACAAATGTGCCTCAAAATTTGATAAATGTGACCAGCCTGATCAGATAGTGATCAGATTTCCTTCATAATTAAATTGTTTTGTTGCTCATTCTTCCCCCTGCAGTATTAGTCCGCTTGTTTTATTGAAGAATAGCAGGTAACAAAGCTACGCTAATGCTAAGCTTTTTAAAAATATGGCCTGTTCTCTATGAGTGTACTAACTCGGAGATTACAACATTTTCCTGTAAAGTCTTCACAATAGAAGTGCCTTGTTATTTAGTCACATTTTTGGCACCAATGCTGAAACTAGTGAGTAGATTTGTCATGTCTAAAAGAAAGGTTGTTTCAACACTTCAGACACATGACAGTTCGGACACATTTATGTATATCATAGATCTCTGTTATTCCGACTGTTCAAACATGACCATTACCAATATAGACACAATCAGGGATATCTGCCTGGGTAATTGGGACACATAATGTAATCATTGCACCTAGTCAAAAGTGATTACTGATGCATTTAACCAGGTATAAACAGGACTGTGTCTGAAAACAAAATATTCCAACTGTATGGGCAACGGTGTTTAAGGAATAAGAAGATTATGGTCGAAGTAAATTATGCCATTCCCATGTGCAATCATGTCTCAGAAGTTCTTTCACCAATTTGTACACAATATAAAAACCCTTTCTGTGATTTGGTATCAATAACTTTTGGCATTTGGAGATTTCTGTAAGATTTTTTGGGTGGCAAGCAATTTTGTTCAGCATGAATACAACGAGGCTCATTGATTCCACAGGAGTCTCAGCATTCCAGGCATACCCAATTCTGTTTTGTTTGGAAAATGAGGAAAACAAAAATAACACATTCATACAACATGTAAAAAACTGCATGTTGCTTTGCACTAAACTACATGTTATAAGCAGAACCCTTTCATACAGATATCTTGAGATGAGAGGTAAAGGGACCACTGTGTCCATGCCATAGTCTGTATGATATGGTTGGTACCAATGGAAACCTTCTATGTCCAAGATAACAGCATTATCTTAACTTTTAAAACTGAGCCTGTGACAGCCTCTGAAAAACAGCAGTGTGAGCCGAGGACGGCGCATCCCCAGGGGAATTTAAGAAGGTTAACGTTGATATGCTAAATAAATGCCACATTTACAGATTGAAGTGCACACATGGGAAATACATTGCAGGTGTTCTTTCCTCTCAGATGTACTGCAGCACTGCAATCATACAGGAAAGTATGCTAGCAAGCGGATCTATACTGCATTAAAGAAAAAGCTGCCTTTCGATATAAGGGTTCGATGTAAGGGTTCCAAACAGGTATATCTTGGAGGGCTACCGAGAACCATTTGCCCATGAAGGACCCTTTCTGAAGAAAGGGGTTTTTAATGATTTTCATCCAAAGAACCTTTCTCTGGAAGAAATAGTTCTTAGTGGATTGTTGCTGCTTTCAAAAAATGTATTTTGTGTTGCAAGATCCTCCCAGCCCATTATCCCCGTACAGTTAAAAAACAAGGAGGTTCTTGGTATAAATCCCAGTGAGGGTCCGAGATGAACCCCTTGGAGTATAAAAAAGTTCACAGTACACCTCCCTGTGTGGGTTAGAGCCTATATGGTTCTTGTTTGCACTTTTATTTCTAAGATTTCTTAAAGCTTCGAGAGGATCTTTCCTGAAAAGGAATGTGGTGACATCTCCAATACACGTTTTAATGCTCGTCAGCTCATGTTAAGTCAACACAGGGTGATCGTATTGGCCTTACAATGTGTTGGGAAGTAATGTAATATGAACCCTCTGGATCTCACCTTCCTAATACATAAACACTAATAATTAATAATAACATTAATACTACATTAATAAACAACGGCGGGATTCTTTGACAAAAAGCTTGTTCTTGCTAACTCCCGATGGTGACATTCGCACACATGAGAACACCTGTAGGACACAGATGGAGATAGACAAATCCCCGCAGACATACCCTCGGCTGAACTAAACAGTGTACCGGCGGAGTTGTGAGTCTGCAGGGAGACCTCATTGTTGGGGGTTGTCAGGTCCACTTATCCAGACAAACCCCTACCAGCTTAGTCTAGGGACTGTTGATGGTTAGATCTGAGCCAGAACCCCGGGCTTTTAGAGGCCTCTCAACCCAACCATGTCAGGATAATGCTGTCCCACTCCCCAGAGGTCACAATCTATAGGCATTAGCCCTTCATCTAGCACTCCGCCTCATTCCTTCCATCTCTAGATGTCACCATCAACCCATTACCTCGTCCCCACACCTTCAGAGAGAGAAGCAGAGGTGCCGTTGTCAGGCTCTCAATAGCTCTGCCCTGTCACTATTAATATCTCTCCTCTTTCCATCTCTCCCTCCTTCTATCTCGCAGGCCCCTTTTCCTCCTCTTCCCACTCATTCTCGGCTCATTTTGAGAACACAGTTGACAGAACAGAGAAGGAGGGAGATAGGGATGTGAGTCAGGGATGAGCTTTTTCAAGGGCTGTCTCACCTGGGAGTTTCACCCAGACGGATGCAGAAAAGAAACAAGGGGTCAGTCGGTGTTGTGAAAGGTGACATCCATCTTTGACAGTCTTATTTGTCAAAAAGTATCCAGACAGGCTGTTTACGAGGGACAGATTTGACTACCTTTTTTGTTTTCTCAAGAAAAGTCTCAATTACCACAAAAAATTGGAGTGAACCGTCCCTCGCTGTACACATGTTTGGCATACAGACAGAAGGCTGAATTAAATCTTCATGGAGACATAAGCCCATGCATGGATGCATTGAAGATACACGAGAAGTTATAACCTCCACTGTAAAGCACTTAGGAAATAACAAGGTGCATATATATATATATATTCATATATTGTAAAGACTGGTATTTTATGGAGAGATTCAGACCAGTTCTCTTCTTTGGCCTTACGTGGATGCTTGTGAATGATTCCCATTTCCCTTCAGTATTTATAAGGCCCATTCATCCTGTGTGGTGGGACAATGCATTGTCTGAGTCAACGAGCACGATAGGACCGAAAGCCCAGGGCCATGTTTGGTCTTTTACACCGCGGAGGGAGATCAGAGGGGAGATTAAAAGTGGATCTATGGTGCTTGGAAGGACAGGAGGGGAGATGAGTCGAAGGACAGCAGACCTTCGGTGATTCTCTTTCTCCGTTGTTCCCTCACACGTCGACACACATACATAACAAGACTTTTGTTATTCAGATTCTCTCCCATGGCCAGAGCATGCACAGGATTGCTTTAGTGAAAGTTTTATAGCCCCGGGCGAAGCCCCTGGCGTGACTCCGAGGGGGGTTATGGGTAGCGGCTCCCACCAAAGACATGCAGCAGCGCAGCCTACCACTTCGAATATTCAATTAAACCGCCTGGCCTAAGTGGTGGGCCGGAATCACAGGGGAGACCTGCACACATAAATATACAGATGCACGCACATGCAAGCTCTCTCCACGCGCACACACCTGCCTGCATTTATATCTGGACCGTGGTCGCAGCCTGCCTTGAGAAGACCCACACACTCACACACATTTGCCCTTTGTTTTAGCAACAACAAAGGCTATCTTCGGGAATGCAATACACCAGGGATTACCAGGCGAGGAAAGGGAAGGAAATTGAAGCCATTAGCAAGCCTTATTACTTTTTTATCAGAAACTGGAGAATAGTCTCGTAGAATATATAGAGAAAGGGAAGAGGAGCACAAAGAAAAGATGGAGATATAAAAGTGGGATGGTGGTGTGTGTGTGTGTGTGTGTGTGTGTGTGTGTGTGTGTGTGTGTGTGTGTGTGTGTGTGTGTGTGTGTGTGTGTGAGTGTCGGCTGGGGGCGGGTAATGAAAAGAGTACAAGTAAGTCGGACTGATATGAGTGAAAAAAGCGGGTGGACATTATAGAGCAAAAGAAACAAATAGCAAGTTGCTGACGAGAAGAGAAAAGTAAATGAGAGAGAGAGCGCAAAGGGGGGAAATAATGAAAATATTGCACATCAGCTCGGTTCCATTAGACAGAAGCTTGAGCCGCGTGGTGTGAGTTGCTTAAAAGTCAACTGCTTGGCAAGGAACTGCAGTCCTGTGCTCCTCTAGCGTCCTCCCTCAGCCCATTTACTTGGCTCAGCTCACATAAAGGAAGCTGCAGAGTAACTGTGAGAGTGGTTAATGTGTGTGTGCGTGTGTTGCTCCAGGTTGGGGAAGTGTGTGTGTGCATGTGAGTGTGTGTCTGTGTGTGTGTGTGTGTGTGTGTGTGTGTGTAAAGTGCTAATATTGATGAATGAGGGTGCAGTGGATGACTCATGGGAGAAAGGGTCGATACGTGTGTGTGTATGTGCGCGGTAAATGTGTGTGTTTGTGCATTGAAGGGTGTTTGTAATTTGCATTTGTAACTTATTTGCATTTTTGCGCGTCCGTATTCCGTGCGTGTCCACTCCCGTTGTGTCAGTATTACATGCGGCCAAAAACCCCATCACTTGGCTCGTACCTAACATTGCGTTGGCCCCGTGCTGTAGATTGAGCCACATGTTTTGACACCAGGGGTCAGGGGTGAGGTTAACGTTGCACTTCAAAGCCTTGACTGCGGAAGGAAATACTGCATATTCAGCTTGCCTACCTCGACCTTCTGACATAAACCGCGTGTCTCTCACTCGCTTGCTCGTTCACTCGCACTCACCCATGCTTGAGGGGATGTATCATCTTCAAATGAGGAGACATGTCATCGGAGACGGAGCGAGCGGACTGGAATGCTAATTGTTCAGTGCAACGGCTGGAAAAAAAGCAATAAGAAATTAAATCAGCCTGCAAACACAAAAACACACTTAAACACACTTGCTATTTTTTGGGATATTGTGTGTGCTAAACATTATTCATAGTTAACATGCATGCTGATGATAATGCTACAGAAGCAATATGGCTCTTGTTCAGGAGTCTGTGAGGGCTAAGTAGGGACAGATGTGATGAACCACACACACACACACACTTCTGTGTGTTGACACATCATTGTAGACACATATCATTGCCATCATTGACTAAATCTGTTGTTTTGAAAAATGACTTTAAACCCACTAAACATAGGATGTCTGATGGACATGCAGATCATGTCTATATTGGTCCAAGACCAATTCTGGCCGTCTACACGACGTGCAAACTCGGTCCACTATTTGGACGTCTAACCATGACCCCACTTGGACGTCAGTAAGCGGTTCAACATTTGGACGTTATGATAGGTAAACTTTTTGGCCGTCATGTCATCATCTTAAACAGGTGCAGGAAATTTACATTGACATTATGATTGTATTTTTATTCATGACAAATATCAACACTGTTGTCATCAACATGATTGAAGTTGTAGTCCGTAACATTTTCATCTATTTAATTGTCTTTTAACCTAGTTCCATGCAGGTTCACAGTTGGTTGAACTTGTGAATCTTCTGAGAACCTGTTTGCATTTCCACGGGCTAGAGAGCTCAGAGAGCCACGTCATTACATCACTGTATACGTCTGCATATGTCTGAGGTTTAACCGCTAGCACTAAGTTCAAGCATAATAACAATAGCAGACTACATCGCTCTTCCTTTTTGCGAGCCTACATCGGCATCAACACAAGACGGATACAACACATTTGTGCTGGTCGCCTCGAATGCTGTAGACGGAGATCACGTTCGAGAAGAAAGCTAATTATTTAAAGGTACAATATGTAAGAAATCTAAAGCAACTGGCTGTAAAATCATCCTAATATGTCATAGAGACTCAGGAATAATGATCATATAACATACTGAACTCACCAACAACAACAGTACAGCCAAAATATTCGCATTTAAAAAAATATTTTGCGGACCGCAAATCATGTTTATGTTTTGAAAACATGTTTTGGCACGTGGCGCCACCCACCGGCGTCTACAAATCATTGCGGTCAGTAGAATCTCAGCTGCCGAGCAACCACGGGTTGCCAGTTTCGACTGAGCTACAATGGCGGAGGCAACGAAACCCAAAAGAGCTCGTTATGATTCACAAAAACGCCAAGATAAAAACCGAGGCAAAGCGAGGGTCTGTATAGGGGATGCATCTGAACGGTGGAGACAGTTGAAAGCTGAGAGGAATTTGAAATCGGATGCAGAATTGGCTACTCTTCTCCTAGACAGGTAAGTTGAGCTTGGCTAACTAAGTTAGCATCAGAGCTTGACGGGGATGGACATTTCGAATACTTTGAACTGTCGAGTAACAACGTTATTCATTTCGATCATAGAAACAAACGCTCGCAGCATTAGCACTGTCCTGTTACGGGTATCTGGCTGTCCAGCCGCGGCTGCTAACGTTTGTTTCTATGATCGAAATGAGTAACGTTGTTACTCCGCTGTCCGGCTGCCTTCGGCGCGTTTGGAGCTCTGGCAACCTCGAGTCTGGAGGGGAGGGGGTGGAGGGAGAGGCGGATAGGACTCGCCGCAGTGTAGTATAGTTTTTGGCCACATTCTTACATATAGCGCCTTTAAAAAAAAAACTGTCATTACACCAGAATGTATATTTTATGCTTCCTTGTCGAGTTGTTGAAATACATGTGAATAAACCTTCATTACTTGCATTGTGTTTCTCTGTTGATTAAGCATACTAAAGCAAACATGTATCTTCGGAAAATGTGCAATAGCAATATCAGGCTAGCTGACTAGCTAGCTGGTCACCTTATATTACCCAAGCAAGCATAGCTACTAATTGCTGCTGTTACGAACGGAATCAGTAGCGTGGGACTACAGTTATGCACAGAGCCAAGAAGCAGTATAAAAACGATGTCTAAAATGAATTTAAATTTGACGTAGAAAAGACGTCCACAACAACAACATTTGGACCACAATTAGCCCTTATACAGAGGTCCTGTGGATGTCAATGTTGGATGTCATCTGGCATCACGTCCTGCACCTTCAGGGGACCAACATTGGACGTGCAACGACGGCGTAGAAAAGACGTTGTGCGGATGTGATATGGAGCAGTGGGTAGCAATTGAGACAATAAACTCATGTTTACAATGTTTACTGTTTTTGCAATGACTTCCATGCAATCAGACCTCTTTCTTCAACCAGAGGAGTGGCCCCCCGATGGTCAGCGGAGAGAATGCAAGTTTAAGGCGCTTCAGAATTGGCTTCATTTTTCAAGTCCAGCAGGCTGCTTGCCTTTGATCCTCACTGCGTCAGACACTGGTAGTTTTACACTGCTGTCTGAGAGGAGATGATGTGACCATAATGATTCCATAACCTGTGTGTGTGTGTGTGTGTGTGCGTGTGTGTGTGTGTGCGTGTATGTGTGTGTATCGGCCCCATTATCTGTGACTTAGAGCCCATCTCCAACACTGACGGGCCCTATGGTTAAGTGCCTGTAATAAAGGTCTTAAGTGTTTTGGGCAAGCCTGAAACCATTTGCTGCAAAAAAAAAGAAAAAAAAAAGGATACCCCTTCGTCTCAGTATCATCCTGCGTTATGGAAATGATCCAGTCTGAGATAACTTGGATCTCGCCCTAGAACTGCAGGAAGGATTAGAGACATGCGGATTGGTGAAATGTAAATAGTGGCCCGGAGGAGACTTCTTCATCTCTCGCAGATGATGGGATGTGATTAAACGTGAGGAAATGAAGGAGGGTGGGAGAGAGGAGATAGCTCAGAGGTAGATCCTTCTCATCCTATTTATTTGACACTCTGTGTTATCTCCTGCGCATTTGATCAATTATCCAGAAGTGTGAAACGTAAATGGGGATGAAATGTGAATATGTCACATATATCAAGGGCACGTCGCATTAAATGCAGTGGTCGTAGGAATCTGACCTCGTTCAGAGCGAATGTGCCAATTGTTGTCCCCCCCCTCCCCCCCCCCCCCCCCAAAAGCAACACTTTGTGACAACGAGTGTAGAAACGGAGCTCTAAGTCTCTTATCCTAGTATGTAAATATGACTGTTACACCTCAGGGTGCTCCCTGATGGCTGGAAAAAGGTGAAGACACCTGGCATATTACAGCAATGATTATAAGCGTGAAAATGCATGAAGGCAAATGGAAAAAAGGAGCGCTCGCGGTCGGTCTTGCTGCGGTTTCCGGGTTGCCAAGGCTTCGCAGCAGCGTGGAATGGAGGAGCTGTGAGGTTGTTTGCCCTCACTAACAAGAATTCAGAAGAGGTCCGTTTTTTTTACATTTGTTTCCTTCTAATAGTGTTCGTATCCATTTCACATATTCCCAACTGGCAAAGTGTATAAACATGCGTAAACAGCCTCTACTTAAACCCTTCCTTTGTATCTTAAGGAAGAGGGTTACGTTTTTGCATTTGAAGCCTGGCAATCAGGCATCCGCTGAGAACTGAACTGTGTGTACTCACCAGAGGGATTATTTGATGTGTTTTATGAATAAAACACCCTCACGGTTGTCTTTACATTGCTCAATAACATTTCAAATGTACCTTGCGTGCCATTTTTATTCGACCAAAACCTCCATTGGGCTTTATATTTCCCCCAGCTTAGATACATCAATATTTCTGTTTTCAGTAAAGCCGCTGATTTTCCAAATATTCCCTTAATACCAAGCAGTGCTTCAACCTGTTTTTGTTGCTGTTTCCTTCCTCTGTGGGCTTTCGCTCCAATCGATCAAAAAACCACCACAACTTCACGTGGTGAAGGATCATCGCCTCGAGCCGAAGGAAGCAGCAGCCTTATGAACTGTTTGTCACTTGCTGATGTATATACATAGCTAGCTCTCTGAGGTATTAGTGTCTGAAATGAATCAACGCGCCAGCAGGATGAGTGGACAGAATGATAGAAATCCATGCCGGAACAGACCCCTTTTTTTTCCCCGAGGCCCAAGATGTGTAAAGGCACAGCCAGTATATTGAATTTTCCCACTAAGCTCCAGGAGCCTATCAGTGAAGCGTTATCTCTCCGTCTCATTCTACATCTGCGGAGGGATGGAAAGGCAGGAAATTGAGAATTTGTAAAATTGACTTCATTATTTAAAAAATGGTTTACAAATGGAAGCCATCTCTGTATTTCCGCCTATTGGACCGAGTAAATAGCCAAACCGGAGCACCTGAGCCCGAATACAATGCACTCGCATGCTCCAAGTTGTGCCGAGGAAACAGCAAAGCCAAAAGGAGAAGAGGGGATTAAAAGAAGAATGTGTGGTGTTACCAACTGGTTCTTAGCCAGTGCCGGAAGCTTCAAGCTACGTCCGTGGACGGTGCGGAGTGAAGGAGGGATTTTCAGGACATCCACTTTGTCGGAGTGAAACAGACCGAAAATGGGGCTCAAAGCTCCCCAAGAACAGAGAGTGGACTTACAATCCACCGAGGATGAGATTTTAATGCTGTTTCCTCATTAGGCGGCATTCACTTGTTCAATTATTAACATTTTATCATCTTTTTGAATTAAGTTTCTCAAAGGGCATATTAATAGATCCGGTTTGTCAGTGCTTCTTTGGAAGCTGGAAGGTGTTTCTCTCCATGGGGTCTTTGGCTCAGCTCTGAGATTTCAGAGGACAGCAGCATCTTGTCACAATGCAGCGACCACAATGAGGCCTTGTAGGACAGACGGCAAAGAGAGGATGGTTAAGAAGAAGAAAGAGAAGATGACAGGGAGGTGGAAACGTTTGCTGCTGCCCTCCTTTGGTAGAGTTTTATTTTGACAGTCAAGGTTGAACGTTTGTTTGGAAAAGGACATGTGTCTTATCACAAAGCCTTTATTACTAAGAACTACATTTACATTTAGGTCATTTAGCAGATGCTTTTGTCCAAAGCGACTTACAATAAGTGCATTTGTCAAAAGAAAGAAGCAAAGAAACCACAACATATCATTGCTGATAAAGTAAGAGCTAAATAGTAGAACAAGTGATAGGTCCTCGTCTGAGTAAAGTAGTAGCTGTTCAGCAAACATACCTTATGCTATGCAGAGTCGAGGTGAAGTCTGAACAGGTGAGTCTTGAGTCTTTTTCGGAAGATGGCAAATGACTGCTGTCCTGACATTGGTCGGAAGTTCGTTCCACCACTGAGGACCAGAACAGAGAAGAGTTTGGACTTTGCTGAGTGACATTTGTTGGATTTCAGCGATGGTGGTACCAGCTGGCCAGCTGAAGTGGAGGAGCGCAGTGCTTGCTTCAGGGCGTGTGGTGGTTTGTCCATTTGGCATGTGGCTTCCTACTGAAGACCCTGGTCCTTATGAGAAATGGTGACAGCGACGTCTCAGGATTATCCCGGCCCGGTTGTTGTTCAATATTATAGGAAATGCCCAAATGTCAGCACATAAAACTGGATCGACTGAAGACCACCTCAACCCAGATCAAGCCATGACATTGAGACTAAGGCGAGCCAAGACCTGACCTGACCTAACCACCACATTTCCATGACAAAAAATCACAGAAAACACCGTATAAACGGTTTATATGTGTAGCTTCTTGGTTAAAAAAAAATAAATCAACAGGCAGATCTGCATTTACATGCGGGGATTTCCCTTTTGTTTCTGTTAGCAATCACAGTAACGATGTTGGCAAATAAATCAGATGATAAACAGGCCGTTTAGATATCAAGTACTACAACACTGCTAGACTCTGGGGTTCAAGGAACAGTTCATCATTGGGGGAGGGGGGCACATTTATTTGCATTCCTGAGGATATCTTTCTTCACTCATCTTTGTGTGATTTGGGTGAACTGACCCTTTTAATCCCTGTTAAGCGTTCTGCAGAAACCACTTCATCTCCGGTCTCATCAATGCCTGTCAGGCTCTGATGAGTTTTGAATGATGAGACCTTGAGGAGACCTTGGACAAAACACTCATTTTCCAAGCAGGCCGCCGCTGCCTCCCTCGCTTCATTCCTCTCCACACCGCTGTTCTCTCCCGCTTCGTACCCGCGGCCCATAAAAGGGAGCGGGAAGACTGAATCATGGTGGTGCTGGTTTTTTGGAGCCTGAGGTTCAGATAAACATAAAACAATAGCCTGGCCTAGAAAGTTGTCACTAGAGAGGGCGGGGGGGGGGGGGGGATATGGTACACAGGGCAGGCTTTCACTGTGTGTGTGTGTGTGTGTGTGTGTGTGTGCGTCATGGTTGAAGGGATGGGCCACTGTGGTTTACAGACCGTCTCCATCTGGAAACACTCCGTTTTGGTCTGCTGTTTTAACTGGGGATGTGTAGGTTGTGTAAACAGTCTCCTAACACAAAGAGGCAGGCAGGCAGGCACACACACACACACACACACACACACACATTCATAGACACAAAAGGAGCCACACGGAGAGACATACTGTACACACAGACGGATTTGTTTCGTTTTTGTCTTCTGGAGAACCTACGAGTGTGATGGAACGGACCATGTCCGCTCTTAAAATAGACCCTCTGAAAAGAATGGGGAGGGCAGCGGGAGACGAGACATCTGCAGATAAGGCACAAGAAAAGAGGGGGGGGGGGACGGCTGTCTCGCTGTTCCTTCTCGCTGTTATTTCAGGCCCTCGGAGAAGCAATGTGCTCGACTGAAGAGAGGGTTGGAGATGGATCATCTGTGTCCGAGCTGTGTGATGGTGATATCTGTTTGCTGGTATGACTGGACTGAAATAGTCTGGGTCGGGGAGGTTTGGCAGTAAAGTGGCTGAGTGGTCATCTAGTCATCTTCCGCGAAATGCATTTCAGTCACACACACACACACACACACACACACACACACACACACACACACACACACAGAAGTGGAGAGCTGCCAGCACAGATATGCATACATTTACATGTATTCATTTGCAGACTAATCCAAGCCACCATTACCGTGCTGGAATCTCACTGTGTGTGACATCACTGCTGTGTATGTAAACTGCTTTTGTGGCACTTAAAATGTTGAAGTATAGTGTTTGAATTGCCATTGAAACGCTGCGCTGGGCTGTAATCAGCTGAACCAACAGTCATGAAAAACTTCAACAGTGGAAAAAAGAAAAAAAAGGAATGCAAAAATCCACAAGCCTATGCTCCATGAAATCTTCACGGATTTAATCTCTATGAAATCCTCCTGCTCTCTCCGAATACAGATTGTCTTTAAAAGGCTTCCTCGTAGCAGAGGGGATCACTTCAGAGCACCCCCTCTTTTTCTTTAGGAAGTTATATATTTCATCTGGTAAGAGGAAAAATAATGATGGAATGCAAATTTGTTCTTTAACAATCACAAGTTGGTCTGAAAAAATGCATACAGGGTAAGACTGTATATGAGGCAGGATTTTCACACTTAATTCTGTGGAGGTCGCTCAAAGTTTACATTAAAGTTTTTTTCCAAGGCCGTGTAAAACTCATTTCAGACGATACAGTATATCTTAAGCAGAGACTGTATAAGAAGTGGATGTGGTCACCATGATGTCACCCATTAGTTTGTGGATTGGCTCAAATTCTCTATTTTGGCTGTTGCCATCTTAGGTTTCTGGAACCAGAAGGGACAGAAGAGGATGGAACTAAGTTAGAACCGAACGCTGAGCAAGATATTTTTAAAATGATCTTTCATGAACTGAAAGCACACTGAAAGAGACGAAACCAGACCGGGACAACGACAACAGCACATTCAACAGTCACAATGTTACGGCTAAGTGGGACCAAATATAAAAACTACTAGCCGCGGTGGGCTGAACACGGGAGAAATTGTTGACGCGCACACTTCGTTTTATTCTTGCTCTCGTAGCACCTTTATTTTCATATCACGGCAGCGTACATGAGCTCCAACGGTTTACAAACATCCGTGCAAGGTTAATAAGGTAGGATTAAGTGAAGCACAATGTGATGTGACAGCGTAGCGTTCAACAGAAAATTTCACCCCCGTGGCTCACCCCACGCCATGTTCAGACGCCAACTGATGAAACCAGGTGAGTGCAATTACAAGTAACCGCGGATCACACGCCCACAGTGACACACCCCTACCCACGCACCATTGCAGTGTCCACATCCACAACCAAACACACACAGACTTACATACGGCTCCTACACACAAGGAGGGCATGTCCAAACCTTTGTTTATCCTCTATTTGACTCTGAATAGTGAGTAGTATTGAAGAAGACTTTAAATGAGCGATTGTGACTTCTATACATTTTGACTTTTTTTGAGTAGCCCCCTGATGGCCAGTAAAAAGAATGCAAGTTCAAGGCAATTCCATGTTTCAGATGTTTTTCTGCCTGTTTTTAAGACTGAAAAAACCCCATCCACACTGACTCCCCTTCATCCATCAGGATGCGAGCTTGTCGACCATGATTAATCCAATCAGGCACGCTTTTGCTGTCAGTGAAACTGCGCTCCGTTTCAAACATGTCACCGTGGTAATGGTGGCAACGCTACAGAGAGTGACACACACATAAGGCAACGCATTATTGTAGACAGGTTAGTAGACAAGCACATGTCATGTAGACGGCACGACAACCACACACATAAGACACCAGCAGCAGCAGCAACATATAATGTACTGTCACATCTGCTGGTACAATGTATACTCACTGATACATCTGCTCAGGCACACACACACACACACACACACACACCAAAGCACACAGAGGGTAATCCTACAACTGGTGTGTAGCTGTAATAACTTTGCTGACAGTAATAGCTGATCGTGCTCCTTGCAGCAGGGTTAAATCTGGGGCTTAATGTAACGCACAATGGCTCTACGCAGAACCCCTAAACCTTGAGCTGCCATCTTACACAAAACACACTCGCACAGCCCCCCACCCCCCCTTCCCATTCTCACAGAGCGCCACGCCACAGTCCATTAAATGGGTATTACTGCCGCTTTCCCCTACAAGCCTCACCTCGCCCATTAGCATATTTCCCCCTTGTCAGCCGCTCTCGTTGGACTTTGGTCCCACTCCGCATCCCTCCACCTGATCAGAGACCCTGGCCCAGCTGGAGATTAGACCTGTAATTTATGTGTTTGTTTGTCCCTCTCCGCGTTTCAGTTATGTGTAGGTTGACGGATGAGAGATTTTCTACATAAACACCAGAACGTCAAAAACACCCACTAATAACACATACTCCCACTGCCCTGCCAGCGTGATTAATCCTGTTAAATGGACAATGACTGTTAGAAGCTTCGCAAACGGACAGCTTGCAATTTATTGTAATTGTTATGGGTATTATTGGTGTGACCGGGCCATTACAATTATTATCTTTGTTATTATTTTTGATTAGGCCTATGAAGGGAGCTCCGGTGGGCGACTATTGATCTACGTGTTGTGTCAGCGACCATGTTTCACAGCGGGGAGACATTTCCTGCGACACGGGGTCTTATTACATTACTGTTTTGTCCTTGGCCGACATAATTGCTCCCACTTTCCCCCGTTAGCCTCCCCTTTCTCTTTCTACATTGTGTTGCTGCAAATTACATCTTGAGATACTAACGGTATAGTTAAAGCCTTTTCTTTCTGTCTTTTGTGCGTGGGTGCCTGAGTGTCCTGCATACCCATAATTGGACAGTGAGTTTGGTATAATGTGAACCTTTAAAACATAGGAGGATTAGTTCAGCGCTGAGGTTTCATTTAGCTGGACTGATGGGAACTTCTCTCAACCTGAGACAAGCTGAGCTAAAATGGTGCAACCAAATTAGCTCCATGACGTCTCCTTCTTATCCACATGCATGGACGCATGTCTCGTTGCACCTTTGCTCGCTGAATTGACCCTCAGTGGCCCTCATCCTTCAAAAGGAATGTTTCGACCCTCTGGGGAATTTATTTCTTGTACATCTACATCCTAGCCGGCACAAAGACTTCCAGAACCACAGCATTTGTACATTTTGGTTTAACAAACAAAATATAATGTGTTAATTAGTAAGGTTTCGTAGAGCTGTCCCGGATACCCCGGAGCTTCAGTAGTACTTATGCCATATGTGGGCGGCGCAAACACGCCTCTGCATTCAGTGATTCTTGCCTCATACCTCTGGATGTGTAGTTGTACCTCAAAGTCTCTTTGCAGGCCCTCTTCCCCTGAAGAAGTGTTTTGAGGCTGCTGTCTCCAGGAAATAAACATCACCTCTTCGGTAATTAAAAAAACCCAAACTATATCCCAATACTAAAATTGAAAACCTACACAACGAATGAATACCAGAATGATAATATTCAGGTGTAGCTCTAGAGGTTATATAGCAGATTTTTTTTACCTATGGACCAAGCAAGCTTTTCCCTCCTGGTTTCCAGTCGTTTCCAGTTGCCAGTTCTCTTCTTAATCGGCTTCGTCCTCTTCAACTATCGGCCTCCATCAAACCTATCTTGTAATGTATGTGGCTTGCCCCATGCAAGCCCCATCTCCTTCAGCACAGCTGTCACAAGTTGTTTTGAGCCACTCTTGATTCCTTTCCTTAACGGTCTTTCCTGGTGCAACATTTGGGACTCGATGCCGGGCCATTCTGAAGATAAGTCCGGGATAGATTGGTGTTTGACCTCGATGCAGGGCCAAAAGACACAACAGAGGCTTCCATTATGCAAGGCATCAAACTTTTTTCGTCACCCCCCAGCGTTCCGAGCCCTACAAGAGCTTGTGTTTGTTGGACCTTTTGTTTTTGGCTGTACTGCTTTGACTTCCCAATAGGATAGCAAGAGCACCATGGGCCTTCCGAGTCTTGCTCTTGCCTTGTCCTTTTGTGCTGTCTCCAGATTCACAATTATCATAGAGCCATGAGAGTAGTATTGATCTTCTCAAATAACTATTAGCAAGAAAACAAATAAGTGTATTTCCCAAAACTAAGTACTACTACTTACTGGCTATGGTTGATGGGTACACTGACCTTTTAAAACTCCATTTAACTTTTTGCAGAACCGCTTTATCCAGATTCATCATTATGGATTATCGATGTCCTCGTGTAATTATATATAAAAAAAAAGCAATGATATTCCTTTAACGTCACCGCTAACAAATCAAGTCTGTGTCTTTTAAGATGCAGTTTAAAGTGCAAGTTAATATACATGGTGCCTCTGCACCCCCGTCTCTCAAGCATTCCACCAACCCACCCACTCAAGAAGCTTGAAGGACAATTTCTGATCTATCTCCAAAACTAAAAATTGCCATATATAGATTTGGCATCAGCAAGACTTTTTGATTTACAAAAAGGATGACTTAAGGTTTCAGACTTGAAGCATGAAATAATACGCATGCAGACAGATTATGTTGCACTGAAATGTTTTAGCATTTTTAACATTTTTAATGACTAGAAGATTTTTCCTAAAATCAGTAAAGCCCCTTTGAGATATTCTTAATGGTCAATGCTCTTTTGTTTTGCTCATTGCTAGAACAGCACAAACACGTTCATTTTTCTAGTCTAGTCACCTGCAGAAACCTCTCACCTGCAACATCCCGGTGCCCTTTTCTTTCCACCAGACACCTGCACAACCCCGCTCCTCGTCTGTACATCCCTCCTCGGGATAAAACATTGCCTCCTTTGACATGCAAAACATGGCGGCGGAGTTAAAAGAGCACGCAAGGAGGTGTGGAGTAAGGAAGGTTCGCTCCAAACGAAGAGTCCCCTGCAGCTGTGGGTGTCAACTTTCTCAGAGCAGACAAGTTCAACCTTTTCCTGCCTCTAATGAATTTATCATGTCTATTGAGCGTCGACTGGCTGAAGCGAGTTCAAAATCTCCTCCACACCTTACTTGGTTGGAATTTCGTGTGCTGTGAAAACAATGATTTTTCTGAGGTGAAAAAAAAGTATTTGCGATTGAAGCGGCGATGGAGGAGGGAGGCGTTGGATGCGGCGGACAGTGTGTTTATTTTTGAACAGTGATTCTTTGATCTGCCGAACATAAATATTGATCTTCCCTCCCAGTCCCAGTCCAGAGGAGATCATGGAGGTCAATAACATCTTTGAACTGTGAACAGTGCTGGCTCGAGTCTCAAGCGGGCCCCGGGCAAGATTTTTTATTCTTAACTCCTTTGCAAAACCACATGTTTTTTTTGTGATACAGTCTGCCTCGACTTTTAATATGTATCATATCTTCAATATTAATTTGATCTTTGCCAGACGTATTTCCAAATTCCCGAAAGCATGTGCTTTTATTTCCCGTTTCCCAACTGAAATGGGAGAACTAATTTCAGTGTTGCATTGTTGTCAATTTCCAAGCCTCTTATCAACAACAGAGAGGCATTATCATCTGCCATCTGCCAGACATTCATACTCCACGGACTATAAGCTCCATTACCCGAGATGAGTGATTAGTGTGAAAGCCACTGCTTTCTTTTGCAGCGTACCAGTGTCGTGCGGCGTGTTGTGCTGTGTTTATCCGGCTAAGCGCTGTGAAGGGTACGATTGCATCACACGGCGCACAGAGCACTTTACACCCGTCGGCCATCGTCTCCGGTGATAATAAAAGGCGATGCACGGATGACGAAGATGGAGTGTGAGAATCGAGACAAAGAAACAGTGTAACATTTGATCCTGAATATCCATCCTGGTCTTCAGCAACGCCTCATGTAAAAGTCAATATTTCAAGTTTGCGGGGGGGACAAGGGAAATTTGAAACATCTGCTGTCAGAAGCAATCTTATCAACTCATCTGGAGGCAAGGCCGGACAAGAACTTCTGCATGGAGATACAACACAGAACATAGAGGGTCACAACTCCGGCTATTTAGTGGCACAGAATGCTTTGCTCAATCTGACAGCGGGGTGTTGAGGTCACACACCTTTCTTCTGTTACACCTACATGTTAATCAACCCCTGAGCATTGCTGCATTTCGGTACCCATGGCTGTCACGACTCATTCCTGACAAGAAAAGAAGCAAATAGCCCCCATCATCAGCTCAAATTTTCACATGGCCCCAGGCAACATTTCAGATATGCCAGCAAATACACAGAGGGAGTTTTTGGGTCCCCTTTGCAGTGTTTTCTCAACAACTGATTTAGAGGCTTGTTGGACTCGGTTTGAAACGACCCAGACAGGAGCTGGGAACCCAGCAACATGATCTCTGACCTTCTCTCAAAGAGTGTCTTGTATAAGAATTATAGTAAAAGAAAAACAATATTTTGGTTCACAGAGATACTGAAATTGTTTTCAAGCTGGGGTCGTATTGCTTTTCACCCATCTAACCAAACTCCAGCTCGCTCCCCGACGCAAACCCAGAGCCGGGCCGCCTTTTCCCCCTCACGTAACAACGGCTGAACCAGGAAACACAATATCCTCTGTGATACCATTCAGAGGACTCGCGGATTATAGTACATCACTGGATTAGGGCCATCTCCCAACACGACATCTGTTTTACTATAAAGGCTCATAGAGATTATGGGAGAAACCACATGCTCCGTTACAAACACATGGACACAAGATGTAATCTCATGAAGCGATTACAATCTGCGTTCCTCTCTTGATGCAAACTAAAAGAGGAGAACAAAGAGGAGGAGGTGGAAAAGAGGGCAGATTGGAGGAAATGCTGAGTAAGGCGTCAGTTCCGTTCTTCGGAAACGAGGGGCCAGACTGTGTTTTTTCTCGCCATTTTAATTAAAATGCCACCTCACGACCACTTTGCTACAGGCATGAGCAATGTGTTTGTGGTCTTGAACCATGTTGTCAAGCTTCAGGGACAAAAAAAGGGAACGCCTTTAAACCGTCAGTTCACCCAAAACACAAAAAAGAAGACATTCATTGCGGGTGTTTGTGGCCAGGTTTTGAAATATCCCTGGAGCTTTTGGCTGCCATCAAGCTGTATATTTGAGAGAAGAGGAGAGCACTGTAATCAAAAA
This sequence comes from Eutrigla gurnardus, assembly GCF_963514095.1. Taxonomy (NCBI): domain Eukaryota; kingdom Metazoa; phylum Chordata; class Actinopteri; order Perciformes; family Triglidae; genus Eutrigla; species Eutrigla gurnardus. Next base: position 18,476,338 of record NC_139933.1, on the reverse strand, counting down.
TGGTTAATGTTTAAATTAGGGATGCACATGGTTAACCGTTTAACCGTTAACCGATAACAGGAACTTTGACCGATTAATACTAACGGTTAATTTTTTTTTTAACACGTGACAACACGTGCTTTCCGCCACAGCCCACTTAACAGCAAAAATGAAGCGCGCAAAAAGGAGTTCTGTGTGGGACAATTTCGACCGAAAAGGAGATGAGTTTATTTGCACTGATCCTCTTGAGTGGTGGAAAATCCAACAGACGCGCTTCCCGAGGCTGGCCATTCTGGCCCGGCGCTACCTCTGCATTCCCGGGACATCGGTGCCATCTGAGCGCGTATTCTCCGCTGCGGGTCTCACGGTAAACAGACTGCGCACCAGGCTGACCCCAGAGCATGTCGACATGCTGCTTTTTCTTAATAAAAACCAGTAAAAAGAAAACAAATCTGCTATGGCGAGAGAGGACTGGGGTTTGCCTGGCCCATTTATTTTATTTTGAGGGCTGAACATTTCGTTAAAAAAGGTGAGGTTTTTTTTCCGGCTATAGTTGCAGCACCGAGTGGATTCATGTGTATGTAAGTTTTGTTTATCTCTAGCGCGCCTGTGTTTGTGTGTCTGTGTGTGTGTGTGCGCGCGCCTGCATGCGAGAGAGAGAGAGAGAGAGAGCGAGAGGAGGGGCTGACTGACAGAAGAGGTGAGAGCCGGTGAAGTGCTGTTAAAAAAAAAACTTTTGTTTTCTGTGCAAGACTATGGTAAACACTTAATCGCCCGGGCGTTTAATTGAACCGGCGTTTATTATGCCAAATGAGGTCGGACCCTGGCGGCTATTAGAGCACAGGCGCGTATTTGCACATTTAAAAATAAAGCCCATAAGAAAAAAAAATTGCCACGGTACTTTTGAATGGGTCACAGACAGTCAATAGCGCATTTTAATCTTATCAGTTAACGGTTATTAATCGGTTAATGAGCGTCGGTTTTCGGTCATAAAAAAAATTAAAAATGTGCATCCCTAGTTTAAATGCAATGATGATGAAGCCAATTAAATGAGACTCACATTTTGCCAAATCAGATCTCAGCCCCCTTGAATGGATGCTATCAGCTGTTATCATAGCTATGAGGTAAAAGGCTCCTGTTAAGTGTGCACTCAAACCAGGGCCATTCGATCCATACCGTGCTTCTGCACGATCTATTCATATAGTTGATCACTTCTATGGAAATGACAACGGCGACTACTAGTGGCCGCTGCAGTAATTACAATGGGAGTAAAAACATTCTAAAGTCTGCAAGGGGTCGACATGATGGATGGGTAGCAAACACAGGACTTTCACCAGGAAGGCCTTTGTCCATGTCCCGTGTGAAACCAAAATCATTTACTCTTAATTTGGACCACAATAAAGTAGTTTTCCTGCCTGAATTTTTATTTTTTTTCTATTCACAACATTGAGTTTCGCTTTCACACTTAGAATGATAGTGATAACACCCATTCAGGGATAACTAATTGATTCCTTTTATTTGTGATTTGGCTGAACTGCTCCATATGCTAGCACGAGGAGTGAGAATACAGTGATACACAATGCTGCTCAATAGCGATCATATACCTGCTGAAACACATGCACACTGTCTCTTACACGAACACGCCAACATGTACGCAGAGAGAGCATATTTTCCCCCACCATCCACTGCTAATTAGGAGCTTATTATCCAGGCAAGTGTAAACAATCTCAGCAGATGGCAAAAAGCGTGGCATTAGCACTAATGACCTTGAGCAGTGTGAGGCCGCGGGCTGGCGTTCAGGAGCAGCCTCTCTCGTTACGACACTATCATTAAAAGCCACACATATATATGCACGCACAAATACACAAGGTTACTATTAAACCATTGTCATTAAGCTCACAATGTCGTTGAGTTCTTTTATACGTGGAGAGTTCCATCTAACAGTTCTCCGTTTGCAAGTGGTTTAGGGGTCATTGCGTAGACATTAAAGGCATTATTTCAGTGGAGGTCCTCACAAATATAGTCACTTATCTGTGTTGCTTGTATTTGATGCGTGCATGTAAGGCATGCAGGGCCGATTGGACTTGCTGATGGGTTTTCTGCTGGCTGACTATCTGCTCGTGGAGTTGATGATATAAGTACATTTTGAGCAGAAGTGACCAGAATGCATGAACGCCACCACTCTATACACAAGCGCTGTCTTTCATCTCATATGCACAAGCGACCTCCCCATGCGATAATGTCACACTAATGTTCCTCATTTATGATTGATATCTCCTTGCTCAAATAGTGCTTATTGTATAGCAATAAGATAAGGAAAAACTATTGATCCCGCGCAGTGAAACAGGGAGAAATGCAGAATAATGAAAACGTGTTATTTCAGGGCACGCCGTCAACACAAATCAGTCCTGATGTGTTTGTATTTTATTTATAATAGTGCACAAACACAAGCTTTTTTTCTCAATCTGCCTCTGGCTTCAATGTAGAATCAGATGTGCTCGCAACTTTCCCCTCGCAAGGTTTTGCAATAAACCTCTGCTGGTTTTTAACGGATTTGCAGCAGCCGTCGGCATGGCAAACCATTGGACAATGGTATTCTCCAATGCAAGCATGGCGAAGTACACCACGTGTACAGTAATGATACTGCTGTACTTTGTCTCCTCTTGGACCCCAGATCACTAATGAACACTTCCACTTCACTTGTACCTCAGAGCGGCGTCAGACGTCTGTTCAAATTGGCTCCCAAAGTGCCGGTTCCCTGCCTTGGTTCATAATGTGTAGTATAGTCGTAGTATTCTTCGCCACAGTGCTGTCTTTACACGCACTCACGGCTATCCTGGCACATCTCTATTCTCTGATCAAAACTGCTCTGTGTTGTCCCTCTCTCTCTCTTTCTCTCTCTCTCTCTCTCTCTCTCTCTCTCGCTCTCTCTCTCCCTCTCTCTCAATTTCTTCCTGGTAATAAAAAATAATCTTTAAAAAAAAATAGCTATGTGACTGTGCTTGGAGACGTAAATTAAATTGAGTGGAAGAAGAGCCCTTGCCGTTATTCAAAAGGTCCTTTAAAGGTTAATATTCTATTTCTCTCTGTTACTTTTCCTCCTCACTTATAGTTGTAACATTTGTACAAAAAGTGATGTATATCCATCTTTTGGGCAATGAAGCAATTATTCTCTTAGGTCTGGCCAGTTTAAGGGGATCCTGCTTTTTTTTGCCTAAGCGAGAAAAAAATAATAATCATTTGAAGACAGGTTTGGGAGTTGGTCTCGATAAAGAACAAAGTCATGGAGTGAAAGAAAGGTGAGCAGAGAGAGAGAGAGAGAGAGAGAGAGAGCACAAAGGAAGCGGAAGGAAGGAGGCTGCATTGTGTGACCCCCATCTGCGACATGAATGGCAAAAGCAAGCGGCTTCTGGTATCTTGCTTTTGAAGGACCTCAGCCCTTCATCCCATCCCGCACGGCTTGGCAAAGGCCATTCTGCCCCTTTTTTCTTCCAATGACAACACTCTCCTTTCCAGGACAATGCACCACAGGACTGTGTTTGGCTCTGATCTGCATGATAAAAGAAGTCCGATGCAGCAGGTATGGAAGAGGACAGGCCGGGCTAATTGCAGCAAGGACGTTAGCCTGCTTTTCTTGCTGTTAGACGTGTGCAGACAGGTGGAGGACAGAGGGAGAATGAAAGCATGTCCTTGAGAGAGTTGCAGTTTGGAACTGAAGAATGACTTGACTTTATTGCTGTTTATTGCTTGAAAGGCCCATAAAAATTTAATAAATTATGGAAAAGATTTAGAATTGTGTTATAATTCAAATTGTAGAGTCACATTGGTAAATCAAAACATAATTATGAAGTTTTATATTTATATAGGGTTTCCAACTCAACATTGCTTAAAAATAAAAACATATTATAAAATTGTGTTCATACCCAAAAATAAAATTTGAAATACGAGAAAATTGTTGTATGCTGCAAATCATCATACAAATCTGATCGCCCCGACTCAAGGACTGTTGGACTGTTGGAACCATGGACTCAGAGATTCTCCAGGCACTTTGCAACCATTCCCTCAAGCTCCTGCTTTGTATTCATGTTGTATTCATGTTTGTATTCATCTTCCTCCTACAAAAACACCCTCCTGTTTCCCGTGGTCCTGCTGTAGCGACATTATGCCGCGGCACTGATGCCGCCAATGGTCATTATTCTTCATGGCAGCCATGTGCCATCGTGATGCAACGCTGTGTCCATGCCTGAGGTGCGACTGTACGAGGCGGGAAAGAGATGGAGTGCGCTTCGGTGGTGGTCGTGCAGGAAGGTTTTTGATGATGAATCTGGGCCGTGGCGGTGACGCTCGACAGGCAGAGCGTGGGTTTGTGTGTGTTACGGAAAGAAAGGCGTGCATAACAGCATGGTAAGTCAGGCACCGGGATACTGTGCAGATTGTGTAGCGTACCTCCGTGCGTGTGGGTCCTCGCATGTGTGTGAGGATGTAAGAAGACAGCTCTTAGGATGTCAATCACCTGCCACGCCAGCGCTGCTGGTGAGGGATGGCTCTGACCTTCGGCGGTGACAATGGAGCAAGGCAGCACAATTAGACTACACTTCTGCATCTCTCCCACTCTCCCCCCTCTACCTCCATCTCACCCATGAGAGTGAGATGGTCGAGGGGAATGAAGACATTGAGTAAACTAGTTTTCCTGGGATTATTACCAGCACTTTCCTCTAATTAAAGTGGCAGCTCATTTGGAAGAAACTGTTTAGCTTCTTTACAACCCGCATCACTCACATTTCTCATCCCGCTTGACCCACTTTTTTAGCCGCCACTGCATGCAGGCAAACACCTCCCTCACAGCAGAAGTGGACTTGTCATAGCATGAAAAGCATAGGTGGAATTACTGTCACTCGCAGTACGCTGCTTTGGATCTAAAAATGGTAGGGCTCACATTTTTAATATGAAAGAGCCAAAATGAGGGGGAGTGAATGAAAGGTGAATTTAATGGAGTTAAAAGGAAGTCCAGCTGTAGAGAGAGAGGGGACTGAAAGAAAGCACACAAATGGAGGGACAACTTAAGAGCGAGGGCGACAAGTCGCTGATAAAAGGACAGGTGAAGCCCCGCATTGTGCGACGAGGGTGTGATCTTGCCGTAGACGGTGATGAGGGCAAGACCTCGGATGAATGGTTCTACCTTAGTCCTCTTTATGGTGTCATTAGGCACAGAGAGGGTTGCCACGGATTACTTTACCACTGCCCATTTATCACTGGACTGTCACAGGTCTTTAGGTGTGCATTCTGGAGCTGTAGGAAGTCAGGATTTTCCCCGCGCACGATCTACAAATCAAAACCTCAAGCAACGGCCTTGATTGTATTTTTTACTGCGGCATATGTGCAAACGAGACTGGTTGATTAATTGAAATCCTATTTTAGTTGTGATTTACTTCGGGCGGCTGTGGCTCAGAGGTAGAGCGAGTCGTCCTCCAATCAGAAGATTGGTGATTCGAATCCCGGCTCCTCCGGTCTGCATGCAGAAGTGTCCTTGGGCAAGATACTGAACCGCCAATGCCCCTGATGCTGCGCTGCTGGTGTATGAATGAGTTAGATCCTGATGTGCAGGCGGCTCCTCTACCCTCAGTGTATGAATGTGTGTGTGAACGGGTAAAAGTGACTGAATGTAGTATGTGAAGCACCTTGAGTAGCTAGTTAGCTAGAAAAGCGCTATATAAATGCAGGTCCATTTACTTTCCTGTGTGTTTGTCTGTGAAGATAGCAGTGCTAACTCAGACTCAAGACTTTCAATGGGCTGACTAGAAAACATTTCCTGAAATCCCCTGGAAAATACATACCATTAACATTCTACTATATTCCAATGAACTACTATTTATCAGAGAGCCCCAAAACTGATAACACAGAAAACATCTGAAAGGGAAACGTTTGGTTCAGGATCATATTAACTTCTGAATGGTACTTTGAGTACTATGAGAGTGTTATGTGTGTTGTGTCGTATGTTGTGCAAGTGCTGTAAACACAACCCAAGTCATGTGACAGGAAGCTGAACAGGAGATCAGGAGCATTTATTTTGCTTCTCAACAGCTCCCAATATAGTTACGACTGAGCCGGCGCCTCTCAGCTAACAACAGCTCTCAGGGGATCAAATGTCCTTTAAATTATCATTCAAATGTAAATGAGTTCCTGCTGGCTGGTAATCATTAAGTTGTCATAAGTTCTAAGAATGTTAGAAACTATTTCAGATATGTTATGACCATGGACTGCACTGTTTAAATCATATTTCCAGAGAGGAGGACCATATTAGTGTATGGCACGATTAATGGATGCCGTAACAGCTCCTCACCAAAAACATCCTGGAAAATGATCTTGAGAAAAGAGTGGGGACCCCGCTATCTGCAAGCATTAGGATTCAGCGCATCACACTCATCTGTGGCCCGTTCGTAGACTCAGTGATACCCAAACTGGCCTCCAGCATTAGCTTTGTCTCAGTTATTTTACTCTGGTATGAATTGGATACCACTATATTGCACAGATACAGACAAAAGGGCAAACTAATTTGCTCTGTGCAGTGCAGCTAAACCGGTCCGATGGCAGCTTTGTACTGTAAATGCACAAATGTGCCTCAGACGATGAAATCTTTTCATTTTCCTTCAGTGATGGGCATTAACCCACCAAAGGACAACGGGGTAATTCTCCGGTTTTAAAAGCTTAAGGCGGATTAGGATGCTGACAAATCAAAGATTGTTTTATTTCTAGGACTGAACATAATGCTTACAGGGACATTCAAACCGTGAGTAAAATAGATGGAGAAAAGAAAAAAACAAGAACGTTGACGATGCGATTAAAAAAAGGAAAATTGTTTCATGAATAGCCATAATAGCCATTTAAGCATTCAAGAAATAACGCTGATATGGCCACCCAGCAATCTAAATGTTGGCTCAGGTCAGCGTATCGCCAGATTGGCAGGCTTGGTGTGTATGAATGAGGTCTCTTCAGGACCGCTGGGACATTGTGTGGCGTGATGGAAAAACGGGCACTGCAAATCACAGAAATCAAATGGGAAAAAAATACGCTTTATTATTCTATATTTTTTGAAAGTGGTGGAGGAGAGTTTGCCTGCTAAGAGCGGTGGAGTGACTAAGCTTGGGTTTCTGAGTGTCCACTTTTAGACAGATGCTCATCAAACAACGATGGCTGACGGTTACGGAGGTGGGCGGCAAAATCTGTCAATCACGGCAAAGCCAATACACCTCCACTGGAGGAAGCTGTCAGTCACCTGAGAGGTGCAGCAACGGCACGGTTGTCACCAGGGAGAGAGAGAGAGAGAGAGAGAGAGAGAGAGAGAGAGAGAGAGGGATTGGACAGGATGATTGTAAGAGAAAGACAGTGAGGGAGAAAATGATTTTGGTAAACTGGAAGGAGAAGAGCTGCCGTCTACCTCCGATACCATTCCTGAATCACTAATTATTGCTTTAGGTGTTAGTGTGTCTTTGTTTGTTTGTTTGCTATCCTTACTGTGTTTCTGGATTATAAAGGAGGAGTTTTGACATTTTGGGAAGTGCTCTTATTTGCTTTCTTGCCGCAAGTAAGATGAGAACATTGATACCACTTATGTCGAGAGTGGTATCGACCTCCTCCCTCACTCTTGGCGAAAAAAAGCAAATAAGGGTAATTCCCAAAGTATTGAATTATTCTTCCATTTTTTTATTCTTGCATTTAAAACTGGTGCTACTCTGTTGAAAATAGCGCATAGATAAGGATACAAAGGTAAACGTGTAAAGGATTACATACATACCAGGGTGAATGCATAATAAGTGTATGCCTGTGGGTGTATTATCTAAAAACTGTTTTTTTTTTATTTTGTATTTCACTCGTTTTCTCAGATTTCCCCACACCTTTATTTTATTTATTTTTTCACATCATAATTGAATGCTGCTGTAGTTCTGTTGAGTGTGGTCTGGTAACGCAATGTTTAATAGTCAACAGATGTTGATATGGCCTGTTTTAAAGGATGGTGATGTTGCTACCTGTTTTGGGGCGGCTGGTTGGTTCTCAGGTTTGAGTTGGTTGGCCCGGTGTGGACTTAGCAGAAATTTTGAGGAGTAATGTATCTTGTTTTGTGTTTTTTATGGTTTAGGTTTTTTTCATTTTGGGGAGTGTTATTTTAGGGATCCAGACCACCGTATCTCACTTGCTGAGGTGACTATGTTCTATATTTCTCTACTAGCCAAAATATGACTAGTCTCAACTTCATTTCCATCAATGCCAGAGGGCTCAACATCCCGCATGAAAGGACCACTATTTTAGATTTTTATGTAAGAAAAACATGGACTTTGTTCAGGAATCGTATCTTCTCCGTAAAGATGCTGGCCGCTTTGCTAGTAAGCTTTATCACCCTATTGCCTTTTCATCCGCTCCTACAAAAACCAAGGGCGTGATGGTAGTTTGTAGGCGCAAGCTGAAATTTGATCTCATTGGCTCCTGGGTGGACAAGGAGGGGCGGCTGGCCATTGCTAAGATTTGGCTGGATGGGCAGAACATTGCATTGATTTCTGCCTATGCTCCAACGCGATGAAACATACAAGTCTCAGTTAGAATTTCTGTGAATTTTGGGGGCTTAATAAGGGTTTTGTGTCTGACCCAAGGATTTTATGGGAGGCAGTGAAGGGGTTTATTAGAAGCAACACCACACTGTATGCATCAATCCGAAACATGGAATACACAGCTATTGGAAGTGCTAGAACTAAAGCACGTTGGTCTTGATGCTACTCTACAACGCAACTACAGTGAATCCGTTGCTCTCCAGAAGGAGCTAATTAAAAAATAAATTAATTATCTTCTCAAGCGCCGTGTGGAGTTTCTCATGCACAGAACCAGGCAGACTTATTACTTCCACTCTGCCAGACCTAGTCATTTGCTGGCCTTGAGGCTCCAGACCAACGAACATTTCGCTGATATTTTTAGTGTAAAATCTAGGGATGTGCTGTTCTAGCCGATCCCAAGAGTGTGAACGTAACCTTTTCCCTATTATTACAAGGAACTGTACAGATCGGAGTGCAGCTTTGACAAACCTGCATGTGAAAGTTTTTTGAATAATATCCATATGGAGCATCTGTCTGACAGTGAATCTGGAAACTTAAATGCACCTGTTACACTATATAAAACTGAGAAAGCAGCAAGGGCAAATCCCCGGGTCCAGACGGAATTCCGCCCGAGTTCTACCTTGCTTTTTGCGCCCTGCTTGGCCGTCTGCTTTAAGAGATGATACAGTTTTCGATTGAGGAGGGTCCATTTTTCATTTTATGGTCTTTGCGTCTTAAAAAGGGCAAAGACCAAGCAGAGTGTGCTAGTTATAGGCCACTTTCACTGCTAAACGCGGACGTAAAGATCTATGCCAAAGTATTGGCTCACGCATCAGGGACACATGACAACAATAGTGCATAGCAATCAGACAGGCCTCATAAAATCCAGGTTGGCCTTTGATAATCTAAGGAGACTCGTGCAAATCATAAATGGTGCCCACGGACTAGCTTCTCCAGCCGTGGTCCTTTCGCTGGATGCAATGAAGGCCTTTGACTGGCTAGAGTTGCCTTTTTAATGGTCAGTGCTTGAGGCGATGGGCTTAAAGGCAAGAACTGCTCCCCACTTTTCACTATCTCGAGAGGGTCGAGGCAGGGTTGTCCTCTCAGCCCTTTGCTGTTTGCGCTCTCTCGAACTGCTGTCACCCATGCTATCCCCGATCTCTATTAATGGAACGCACCATCATATTTCATATATTTTGTTTTTGATCTATATGGTAAGCTATCGATGTTTAAAATAAACTGGCAGAAATTGGCCTTGTTACCTCTGAACCAGGCGATGATTGATGCACCTGCCCCTCCATCTATGCCAGTTGTCAAGAATTGTACATACCTGGCGATAGAAACCTTTCAGTCGATTAAAACAACAGTTAAACATGATTTTGGTAGTACACTTAGCAATGTTACTTCTGATTTGGATAGATGGCTCTTGCTGCCTTACTCACTTCACAGTCGAGTATCAATAATCAAGATGAACATTTTACCCAGAGTTAATTTCTTTAGTTCAATGTTACCTCTTCCCCCATCAACTCAATTCTGGCGTAAGCTACAGACAGCTGTAACAAAGTTTGTATGGCGAAGTAAGAGACCACGCATCAAGCTCTCCACAATGCAGCGGGAGAGAGGGGTTGGGGGTCTGTCTCTTCCAAATTTAAACATTATTATTGGGCCTTCACGCTCAGACACAGCTCCAACCTGAGGCTGCGGTGTCGTGGCGTACCCGTGGAGGAGACTATGGTGTGTCCTTACTTCCTCTTAGATCTTCTATATTGGAATGTACCCAGCACTCAGTGCCGTCGTAGGTTTAGCCCCGTTGTTTCGCAGTTGCTCTCTGTTTGGAGAGTGGCTGAGAAGCTGTGTGGCTACCCCTTTGCTTGTAACCCATGCTCCCCATTGTTTAATCATCATCCCATTCAGTTTTCTCGCTGGAGGGAGAGGGGTGTTCATACATTGGGGGACATCTATGGAGGCAAGGGTTTGCATTCATTCCAGGATCTGTGTACAGAATTTGATTTACCTCGTTCCTCCTTTTCCTTTTATTCAAAGTTGAGGTCAGCTCTGAAGGCTGCCGGAGTTTCATTGCAGGGTCCTCTTGCACCACACCCACTTCCCATAGCTCGGCACAGTATACTAAAGACACCAGTGGCCTAGTTTCCAAACTTTACTGGTTTATTTCACATGCTTACAGACCCCTGGCATTAGATGCTTTATGGAGGGCCGACTTTCCGCATCTGGACCCAGCTTTTGATTGGGATCATGTCTGGTCCAATATATTACTCGCTTCCAGATATCCTGACCACCAGCAAATACATTACAATTTCACACATACTGTACTCTGATCAGCCGGGCTTACAGCAGCGAAAAAGCTGGTTGCTATGCGCTGGAAGCCTCCCCACTGTTTCTCGTAGAGTCTGGGTTCTAACATACCTAGATATCGTATACCTGGAGCTATCGACAGCCCAGGTGCATGGGGCAAAGGAGACAACGTTAGTGATTTGGAATGCGACTGTTGTGAACCTCAAAAGCCTTTTAGAATGATCGTTTTGACTGGGGGGATGGCCAGGATCCCAGGGTGGGGTTTGCAGGGGTTGGAGGGAGGGAGGAAGTCATCACAAGGTGATGTTTTTGTTTCTTTTTGATTATTCTGCTTTGTGTAACATTCATTGTTAATATTTGTATTGTGTTTTGTTTGTGAAAAGAAAAAAACTGGTGCTACTCAAATATATTCAGCTTCAAAGATGGAAGATGTTTACCTTCCTCTATTATTGAGTCACTGTTGCAGTACAACAAGGGAGCACATTTCACGTTAATTAAATGTTAATTGTTGTTTTATTTAAGTTGCATTTTTTGATGTAAGCAGTATTTACAATCAAATCAAATTTATTTTCTTAAAGGCAACTGATATTAAACAAGGGGATCGCACCAGCACAAGGGTAAAATTTCAATCCAATTCCTGCTCCTGCTTTGAGAGAAAGTAAAAAAAAACAAAAAACAAGATTCAATTTACCCATTGCCCTTTTTGAAAAATCTCTTTTTAGGTCTTTAAATATTTTTTAAGTAATTTTATTTTACCACAAACAATTATTACAGCCTCTGTGTTGAGGGAAATAAATGTTCTAGCTAAAACTCTAATTAAAAAATATAACACGAAATCAAAATAATACATATTTTCATTCTGACTTCAAAAGTCTTCTTGGCTGAATTAACAAGGTCAGGTCAGGTTGGATGCACAAACCCAAATTTGTGCTCCTCAAATTAATGAAAGGAAAACCATGTCAGTGGACAACCTTTTCTTGGGCTCTGAAATCTACAATCATAATTTTTTTGAAATACTGCTTTTATGATGTATTATGCTCCCGCAATTACTATTTTCTTTTAAAGCTTGTTGTTCTTCACCCTGGAAACAGCCGTTGACAAAACATCTCACCTGAAGTCCATTTATCAGCTTCTGGGTGAATGAGAGGCATGATTATAAAGGAGTTATATAAACATATAGTAGGTCATCACAGATAGGTTTGCCCAGTTGTCATGGAAGTGTGTTATTTGAATTTACGTTTTGTGCTTCTTCTGAGTCCCATGTAACCTTTGTAAGAAGATTTAGCACATTTGATTAACCCACAGTGAGTCAGGCTATGTGCCACAGAGTAGACTCACTCTGAAGTCCAGCAGAAATGTTGTTTCAGGAGAAACAAGCTTCCGTATTGTGACGTATCTCTGAGTGAAACAGGATTGGCAGGTGGGACTGATTTGATTGGTCAAAAGATTAGCTCACAACTTTCTCAAGCTTTGTGCAGAGCCGAAGCTTCAGATGGATTGTGGGATGGATGCCGTGATATTATTGGTTGAATTTGGTTAGTACAAGCTCATGTAACCATGCATCATATTTTGTTTTCCAGGAAGAATAAAACAATGGGTTTTTAATATAAACATACAAAGAAATTGATTCCTTCTTTCCCGGCGCACATACAGACGGTAACCTCCTCCAGTTCTGGAAAGTTGCTGCCTTTAACTTGCATTTTCTCTAATGGCCACCAGGGGGCGACTCCTCTGGTTGCAAAAACAAGTCAGATTATACAAAAGTCTCCTGGCGACTTTTAAAGTTGGGTTTTAAAGTTGTTTTTTCCTCAATGTTTGGCCTTCCATCCAAATGAAGACAGCATTTTATTTGGACTGTCGATAATTTGCTGCCTGCTCCTCTAACTCTCTCCTTTCTCCATCCCTTCAATCTTTATGAGGAAATAGTGTGAAAATAAAAAAAAATCATGAAAGCTCCTTGTTTGCTACAATGATGTGCCATGACAGATTGTCTCGCAGAGTACACGGAATAATTTGACAGTAAACTGGCTTGAGGCTCAGGATGTAGCAGCCCTGCGAGCCTCGTCGCAACAACATATCCGGTCTTAATGCCCATCCAATATCGTTCCTGGCTTAGGAGTTTCTGTGCGCTGTGATGAAAATAACACCCTTGTTTGCCCACCATAACCTAACTTTAGACTTGATTATAGAGCTTTGCATTTAGAGGATGTTTTTGTACCTCCAGCTTTATAATCACTCTGCTCCTCCAGCCCACTTCTTTTCATGCTGCCCTTTTATGCTTCATCCACTTTCGTCATTCCTTCCCGTGACCCATACCTGCACAATAGCCTATACTGCGGCCTGATCACAAATAACACCTAAATTGAAAAGCTCATTAATGAAATATTATGGTTGCTCTGAATGGCCACAGTGGTGCTTTTACTCTGCGCCTGTGTACAACACAAAGAGCCAAACGCAAAAAGGGACACACATTGACCCCTGTAGGAGTGTAAAGGACCACAGCCGGGCTTTTGTGCCAACATTTAAATACACACCCTCGGCCACAAGTTACAACCCTGCACTAATAAGTAAAGAATAAGTGCTTTTTTTGCAATAAATATATGTATTATCCATCCATCATCAATCGCCACTGATCGTGCTGAAGGTTGCGGGTGGGGGGGAAGGGGGGGCTGGAGCCGAGCCCAGCTAAAACTGGGCGAAGGCAGCAATAAATATCACAGAAGAAAATGAAGAAAAGTGAAACATAGCGTAATTTACCACAGCATTTAGTACACTTAGCTCCTGCCCTTCCAGCTGCTTCATTCTGAATCTCCAAACACTTATATACAGATACACAGTGGACGCAATCAGAGAAAAAGGAAACGCAATGGGGTAAAGCAGCCCTGATTGCTGTGAGAGAGCATGGCAGGAGGTCACGGGAAAATGTATGGCAGAAGGTAAGAAGGTGCTAATTGGCTTGCGGAGCAGTGAAAACAGCCCCATCCATCCCCTTGGCTTCATTAAGACATGGCCTTCATTAGGGGAGCACAAAGGGGTCAGAGCGATGATGCCGTTTATCCTGGGGAGGTGGGAAGGTTCACTTACAGTATGTGTGTGTGTTTTTGTTGCACAGGGGGGGGGGGCTTGTTTATATGTACATGCCTTTGTGCCCAAGGATGAGCTGAAAGCCGCCAGCAGACGGGGGGTGGTAGGTGAGATGGATGAGGTGGGAGACGTGCGTACGGATGCAGCTCCGTTATGTGAGGAGACTTTGTCAAGATCGCAGCAGCACGCTGTGTGTGTGTGTGTGTGTGCAAAAAGGACATTCACTTTAAGCGTACCCCTGCTGTGTGACTGATGGATGCAGGCGCGTATCTTAAGCGTACCGTACGTATGCGTGCACACACAGACAATCATCATAACATTACATTTATGTAGCTGATGCTTTCTCCTGGAGCGACCGTCAACGGGGGCACACATGGACGTCGTAGTGGAATTGGTTCTCCAGAGTGAACAAGTGTAGCATCGGTTGCTATCTGTATATTGACCGGCACTAATCAAATTTACTAAATTTTACAATTGTGAGACTTTTCAAGCCGACACTCATTGTCCAGCACCAACGGATGTTTGACAAAGAGAACTCTTCACGCTCGGTCTGCTCGCTGGCCTTTTTTCGTGGATTCTTTCAACGGCATCTCGCTTACACCTGCTCGTCATTGTGACGACCGAATGTGGTGAGCTCTCTCTATGGCAACCAGAGCAAACTCCTTCTGATAAAGTGAACTGACGAGGCAACGGGCAATGTTCCAGTTCATTATTACAACTCGCCGCGGTGCTCGTCAATTTAGCCCTTTGTTAAATGAGCGCCTTTGACTGAGTCGATAATCAGTTGCATTTCATTCAGACTTATTTTTAGATGATTGGTCAGTGTTACATTCTCTGCTGAGAGCCGTTGTTCGTGGTAATTTACTCCTTACATATGCTGGGTTTTTTGTGTGACATGGCCTCATAACGAAATACTCTTGATGTTAATTTTTTTTCATTTTGAATGAGCACTGAGGAAAAAGACTGGCATGTCCACAGTACTATGAATAACACATTTGTTTGAGTTGTTTCCTGGTTCCTGACTTTCTTCTCCTTCAGTTTGGAAATCTGAAGTTTTACCTGAGTCTGGCATCCCGGACAAAACCATCAACAACTACGATAGTCTTTTGCAAATTGCATTACGGGATATTTTTTTTTACTTGACTTTCTGCATTATAACCCTCCTCTAAGTCCCGTCCCTTGAATACAGACTGGAATCACTATCTCACCGGCTCTGCTCCATAGACCTCCTGCTCCGGTTCTTTGAGATGTTCTTTTCAGGCTGGTTTCATGGATTTGTGGAGTCGTGGTTGAACATTGTGTCATAGTGACACGAGAGGTTGAAAAGACGTATTTGATTCTGCACATTACGTTTCAACATAAAAACCTGCTGCGCTAACATTAGCAGTGCATCATTAACTACTGTTAATGAAAAAAAAGCATGAAAAGCATACATGCTGTTTTTGCAATTTAATGAATGTAACCAAAATACACACCTACTCTGCTGCACAGGAACAGTGTTGTCCTTAATGGCATTGTCTTGATTGGCAGGCGTGTGATCTGTAGCTTCTATCTCTATCTTTTTAACCTGTTTTCAGTGCTTAATCCGTTTGACATCCTGGATTCATCCTCACTAAAATGGCCTTTTCCATTTCTCCAAATTTACATATTTATGCAGGGAGTGCAGTTGGTGACAGTGTGAGCTCCAAGGTGAGAGGTTGATTGAGTAGCAGCAGGGGGAGGGGCATATGCAAAGGGTCAATACCATCCTTCAAACGTTTCCATGTAAAGACAGTTGGAGTTGCCTCTGAAGGGTGAGACAAAGGCAATGTCTCACTGTCCACTGTCCACCTGTAGGCTCCGATAGAGTCCTCCTTGTGGCAGAATCGCCGCTTGGCATCTCTCCACACATCCGTCCATATTTGCACGGATGATTGGATTTGTGCAGTGTGCACCGATAACACTGTGCACACATAATAATGAAACGGTTCCACGTGATTTGGCCGACTGACATGTAATGAGCGGGTGGCCAAGACGGAGGGAGAAATGTGTTATTTTGTGGCTGACACACGAGCAACACTCGGTCTATTCTCGCATTGAATTATTAACTTGGCTCGATGAACACGGGCAGTTATGATGAAGTTCAACTTGCCAGTTTGGCAAACGCCACGTGTGTGTGTGTGTGTGTGTGTGTGTGTGTGTGTGTGTGTGTGTGTGTGTGTGTGTGTGTGTGCCTGCATGGACAACGCTGAAGGAAGTAAACTCTTCTTTTCTCCTCCTCCATCTGTCTGCGAGTCTCCTGCTGTAACCTTCCCATACATTATTGATCAGCAAACGAACAATGTTGGAAGGCGCAGGTCAGAGGGGCAGGACTGCAGACACACCCATCCACTGTAAGCCGAGGGTTTGCTGGTTCACTGGCGCGTTACTGTCTGGCATAGCTACGTCTGTTTGTTCACGTATTTCCTCTGATTGCGCTCACACATCGCTCCTGCTGTCTGAGAGCCTAAAGCCTTTCATATAGACCATCATATAATAAGCCCTTCAATTCCATGTACGCTTTTACCATTTTAAAACTCCCCCGTTTCTTCACATCACCTGAGGTAGAAAATCTCCCCTGACGTATATATTTGTCTAAAATGTTAAGTACATGAGCTCTTGAATGGAAGATGTTAAATGCTGCCCGTTTCAGCGTAGCATGGCGAAGGTTATCCGCCAGGGATTTTTCAAGCGGGATTTTTTCAGCCATACGATCCTGATACACGAGATGCCTCTCTGCTTTATTGTGTCCTATATTACAGGAATTGATTTGCCTCCATAAACATAATGGCACAATATGCTCAGTGTACTATGCACCACACTCCAGCACTGAGGAGATTTCTCTTCCTGGATATCTTGTGGGAAATTAAACCAGCTTGCTCCTGAGTAAACACACACATTCCACGTACACAACGTTCTGTGCAGAAGGCAATTACACAAAAGTAACCGGAGTGGAGAAGCATGTATCGGCATACATTAAATCACATTTTCTTTCATTTTTTAACGCTGCATAATCTTCCATCCACCTGTGTGTTCAAACTTTTTTGTGTGTCTGCGTGTGTGGCTCAGCTGCACGGCATTAGCTGCTTAGTGTAGCTTTGCAAGTCATCATCAGAGGTGAGGAGAGGATTGCTGGGGGGTAAGCGATAAAGGTAAGCATGCAAGCTGAGAGCTTAGCCTGTCGTGGCTAAAGGTTAGCTCGCAGATTTACGACCGCCGTCCCTCTTTGCCCAGGCTGCATTAACAGGTAGACGCTCTTTAATGTTTTGAGCGGCTCTGATTGATTGTGGCCAGACAGTGTTGTCGTATCCCAACACCGGAGGAGATGGGAATAAGAGGAGGGGACAGAAATATGAGTGATATCAGTTTTCAAACTTTTTGAAGATGATTTATCGTTTTATAGATCAATGGTTCCCCCGGCCCTGCTACGCTTGTAAACTCTTTAAAAGCAAAGCACTTGCAACACCTAACATCACTTGGTAAGGATGCTGCTACCAGATTCTTCTGTGTCCCACAGAGATAAAGAATCTTACTGAAACATCTGATTAAAATCGCTTCATTATATAGCAGAACCATGATTTTTTTTCTTTGTTTTTTATCTCATTCATCATATTACTTTTTCTTCATAGAATGACGAGATTGAGATCACCAACATCTAATGCTGGTGTTCTGCATCTGCTGAATGTGGCATGTATTGAAATCTGACCACATCAAGGCCTTTAACGAATGATACACAACTATGAATGAGATCACTAATGAAGTTCTCTTTGGCCGGGTCAGCCTCTCCTGCCCACAGTCTCCTGGACAGCGCAGGGGATTTGGACCTGCAGCGCTGGAAGACCAGAGTAGGGATAAGTGGCTGCAGCAGGGTCTCATGGGAAATGCAGTGTTACAGGCGAGGAGGAGGAGGCAGCACCAAGCTGTGAATTGAACAAAAAGGGCCAACGGTAATACACTGGAGATGTGCCAAAAGTGGTGTGCTAGGGCGCGATGCATGTTAGGGCACATGTATCTGTATGTATGGACGCGTTACGGCTATGTGTGCGAACAAAATGGCAACAGCTGATCGGTTCTGTATAATCCGCGTGCCATATATGTGTGTGTGCATTGACGCTGGGTGGTAAAATCAGCAGCTGGCCTTGGTTTGAGTGTCTCTTAGGGATGAGAAAAATATCAGTCAGCGCACGCACATACACACACACACACACACGCACACACACACACACACACACACACACACACACACACACACACACACACACACTCACAAGAGGGCCAGACCAGTGTGCTAAATAAAGAAAGACAGATTTTCACACCCAGCAGGGCCATTAGCAGCTCAGTTAGACCACCAGCAAACTTCCATCCTCATCTGCATCACAAACACACACACACACGCACACGCACACACACACACACACACACACACACACACAGAGACACCTGCCATCAAAGAATGACAATGCTACTGACAGACAGCTGGCTGTGCCCATCAAAACCACTTAGTAAGTTTTTTTATATTCAAGTGTAAAAAAAAAAGGCACCTGTGTTTGTGTGTGTGTGTGTGTGTGTGTGTGTGTGTGCACGCGACCCCCAGGCTACACCTGAAATATGTATGTTGTGTCCGGGAGCACTGGACTCCGGAGGATTGGAGGCTTGGAGGCTTGGAGGGAGGTTTCTGCTCACGAATGCAGCCGCAGCACCACAGCCTTCTGGGAACTGGAATGTAGCCCACGTGCACGTCGACTTGCCTGACTTATCTGTGAGAACTCAGGCGTGTGGTTTGCACTAAGCTAACTACAGCTGAGAATACCTGTAAAGGTGGTGATATGTTATGGAAAAATGCACTTTGGCGCAAATTATACGAGACATTTCTCTGACGATGGAAAAAAAAAACACGGGCAAGATCATTTCAGACCCGATGTACAGCCTGCATTACCTTCAGTCTGATGTGTTTTTGTTCATCATGAAGGAATGTCCAGTTCCTGAGTTCATCAGAGGCCATAGATATCACAAAAAGCTGTCATCTGAAAAGATTCACCACAAAGTAAAGATGACTTGGTTCAAAAGCTATTTAAATGGGATTTGGATTTAAAATATTTCTTGATGTGTTAGCTTAATTCGTTTCTTGAAAATATGTGCCAAACGTGTGTGTGTGTGTGTGTGCGTATGTGTGTGTATGATTGACATTGAAAATTAAAAAAAGGTTGTTTCCACCTTTTTTAAGAGTATTTTGGAAGGAAATAAGAGAAATGTCCCTGACTATAGCTCTTGTTATTTTACAAAATGAATTCTCCGAGTTCTTCTGAATTATGAATTCCAACCCCAGGCCAGGCATTTGTACCTGGCACTGTTCTCATTAATGAGAGCGCTGATTTAATTGACTGTGTGCCGCAGACTGGGTCGCGAGCGTCCGTCTGACACACTAACCTGCACACACGCACCCACACACACGCATACACACACGTGGCTTTTAGTCGACCTGGGCCGTGGCTCCAGGGAGCATCCTCTGGCATGAGTTGTGCTGTATGCAAATGAGGGGGCCGCTATCGCACAATAATTGCTTTGTGTTGCACAGGAAGCACACAGCTGCAAGGTGGAAGCTCGAGTTGGGTTTGGATTTTTGTTTTAGTGTTTGCATGCATTGAAAGTGCATACAAATTTGGTAGTTATTATGGGTGAGGCTCTGCATTTACTGTCGTGGCTGTGACATAAGACAGGCGATGCAGCATGTTAACTAAGCCACATTTATCAACGGTCACATTGTGAGCTGCACTCAGGTTGAGGGGTGTTCCACATTGTGACATGCATACGAATAATTCAGACAAAATAACTTGATTTTCAGAAATGTTAATGTTGCCAAAGTGCTGGTAGATTTAAAGAATATGTATGGTGATGTATTTTTCTAGACCTCCAGACACAAAAAAACCTCTTAGGGCCCTAGTTTCGTGGCGCAGCGCAGGGTGGCGGAGCTGGCATAATGCAAGTTTGGCAGTTTGGTGGATCGCCTGCGCCAAGATGGGTGTGGCGGCGCAGCAGGGGGAGGCGTCACAGATTCAGCTTGGCGCAGCGGAAGTTTCGTGGCAAAAAGCCTCGCCGAGACTGCGCTGAAAGCCCGTGGCAGTTTGGCTCACCGGCGCGCAGTGCGCACATGTCACCAAGACCTCACAGGCAGGTTTCCACAGTTCCAGGCACATTTAAATGCAATAAATAATCACAACAAACACTATTTAATGCAACTAATTGAATCAACACGTGAATTTATATCTATATAGATTGTCCCGTCACATCTGACGTCAGATTTAGGGGCGCGCAGGTGGCGGAGTGGTTAGAGCGCATGCCATGTATGTTACACGTACGCATACGCCGCCGACCCCTGTTCGAATCCCGTCCGAAGGTCTTTTGCTGCATGTCGCACCTCCCTCTCTCTCTCTCTCTCTCCTGTTTTTCATATCTATCCACTGCTAATAAAATGTGTCTATGCCTGAAAAAATCCTTAAAAAAAATACAGCACTTTTGGGGATCGTGTTCTGCTTGTGCGCTGGTCTCGCGCCTCGGCAGCCTGTTGTCTGAGAAACACGCAACTTTGCCAAGAGCTGGAACCGGAGTTGGGGCTGCAGCTGGTCTGAGCGGCCCGCGAGGTCCCGGTGTCCCGCCGTTCTGGTGTTGGACGGGGTATCCGGTGCAGCTGTGGAGCGCAGATGATGAAGATGGTGATGATGATGATGAATGGCCCGGCCAGCTCGTGCAGGCACCGGGTTCTCGCCACCATTATGTCTACTGCTGTGCACCCTGACCCTGTTTTGTGATAGACATGCCTGCGTCGGGCACGAAACTTGCAAAGTCCAGGCGGACACACCCCGTTGGCGTGGCGCATGTGCGCTGTACCCCGACTGCCCCTGGTGTACGAAACTAGGGCCCTTAATCTTGTGTTAGTTACCTTATTGAAGAAACATATTTTAAAAAAAGGACTCATTCCCCCAGTCCTCGTTGGGTGATGCAGTAGATTCCTATAGATGCAGATCCCTGTCTGTGGGTTAATGTCTGCTGGTAATGCCCACTAGGGCTCCACTAGGGGGCGTATCAGCGCTCCTCTCCGTCAAGACGGACGAATGAAGCCGACAGCAGTTCGTGACATGTTCCCTTGTTATCCCCCCTGTTTAAGGTAATAGCGTTTACAAAACACTATAGACTTGTAAGCACATGTTCATAATTTGTCTAACTTAATTGTTTATTATAAAAGAAACTTCATTGTTACAAATCATTAGAAAATAAATCTGCGTATTTCTTTGATAGTTTCTGGCTAAACTCAGATAGCTATCTAGCGCCACAGAGTCAGTTTAAGCTAGCAGCTAGTACACATATTTTAGTTTTTACATTAAGCTAAGGGATTGGGTAAGTAAACTATGTTAAAATATATTTGTTGGAACTCATGTTGAAGTCATACTGGCTGAAAGTAATGAAGAAAACCTCAGGAAAGGGATAATTGTTCCTAGACGTAGTGTATTAAATATTCATACAGTTAAGTAGCTAATGAGAGAGAGAGATAGATAGATCACATAGATAGATTCTTTTGTAAGCTGTATTTACTGTAAATGTTTCACTCTGCATATTGTACTCATGGCTTAGATATTGATTACTTGCAGCTTAATTTGCATTACTGTAATTAGCAGTAGTGTAATAGTAGTTGTGATTTTTAAAGCATTTAAAATAATATTTGCAGGCTTTAATAACAATGGGAAAGAGTAGATTGTGAATGAGAATAATCATTAGTTATGTCAGCATATGTCCCCGGAGTGTTTTTCTGCCCCTGCTGGTGCTGATTCCAGATAGACATCACTGAGGAGCTCTGATGCACTTCCTAATGAGAGGCACTATTGGAGATGCTGATCAGTGATCAATGTTTTCTTTGGCCTCCACCTTCCTGCGGATGAATGAGTGTGTGTCTGCGTGGCATGCATGTAGGGTTGGGCGGTATGAGCAAAATGTTATATCACGGAATGGATCATTTCATATCACGGTAACGGTATATATCACGGTATGGTTTTTCCCCCTGTAAATTCAATTAATGGCTTAAAAATAACCATACTGTCGCATTTGATCATTTACCTCTTTTATTTTAATTTTTTCGCAGCAGCATAACATTATTTTAAAGAAAGTATAATAATATAATAAATAATAAGCCACAAAGAATGTGCAAATGTCTGGTAAACATTTGAACTCCAGCTTTAACTTAAGCTATAGTGTGTGTGCAAATGTAAACACAGAGCTCCATCTTAATAAGAAATAAAAATAACAAATGAGAAAAAGTATGTGTCGTGATGGCCTCCGTTATCTCCCTCCATCGATGTGATTTATTGTCATACGGGGTGCCTTTGGCGAAAGACTCATAATACTGCTTCGCATGTTTTAACTTTAAGTGGTGGAAGAGGTTACCACTGTTTCCACCTGCAGCAGCAACAGTCGCGCGACACTCTTTGCAGAGTATCGCTTTTTGTTCGTTGTCGGATTTTCTAAATCCGAAAAAGTTCCACACAACAGACGTAGCGCCCTTTTTCGGAACGAGTTCCTCCTCTTCGTCATAGGTGGGTCGCGCTGCCTCCGTTTCCTCGTGACGTTCACTCTCCGCCTCCGCCATGATTGTTATTACTCAGGTAGGCTGTTTCTTCTTCGTCGTGCTCATGCAACCACGCAAGCAGTCTGCTGCAATGCCTGCAGTGCCCCGTGTGTCGAGGCGGTGTAATTACAGTGACTCAGAGCGATGCCGCATACATCTGCGCTTTCTCCGGTATAAACGGTATTGCAAATTCTCTACCGGTAGACACTTTTATACCGTCACACGGTATAATACCGTCATACCGCCCAACCCTACTTGCATGCTTGCATCTTGTTTGCGTTGCCCCTCTCTCACTACAGCGCTGTCTTTCCCGCCTCTCTCTTTGGCCTCCCCTCCTTCCTTATATTTTATCACCCCATCAGAGATAAAAGCAAAGAGCCAGGGAATAATTAGTCTCGGCCATCTCGAATCACTATTGCACATCTCAATCTCCCTCAGTTTTGCAGCCCATCTTCCTGTGTGCCAGGCATAGTATTAAACCAAACTGCTTTGGGAGATGCCCAGGCACTCCAAGGTACCTCCAAGTCTGCTTAACATTTTATCTCTACTTTGCATCTATTAAGCCCTCTGCCTGCCATGCTGCTCTCATAGCATTTTCACTTCTTCTCTTTTCTTGTATCATTTAACCTAAGTTTTTTATTTTTCCGTCTGGTTCATTGTACGTTCTTTCATAGCACTGACAGAGGTTTCTGTTCTCTGTGTGACTTTCTGATTAGCCGCGTCTGTGTTATGCCTCCACTTTTTATGCTTCTGCTGCACGAAGGCTTTCTTCATGTTTGACTAGCTAAAGGGATCAGACGTTAACAGAAGTGCAGTCAGGATGGCGAGGGCCATTTGGTACTTGGAAAATTGCTAGGTAGTAATGCAAGTTGAATCTGACAGATCAGTGCTGTGTGACTGTTTTATTGAACTTCCTCTGTCTTCTTCTATTTGTTATAAATATTTATCAATGACAGCCAGCCCAAGGGTTAGCACTAAGAAGTCAAACACCAAATTGCCGTTTATAAATATGCATTAAGGAGTTGCTGGGATTTATGAATATTCATTGTTGACTTATTCAGATATGTCATGCACTTT
Source organism: Eutrigla gurnardus (assembly GCF_963514095.1). Classification (NCBI taxonomy): domain Eukaryota; kingdom Metazoa; phylum Chordata; class Actinopteri; order Perciformes; family Triglidae; genus Eutrigla; species Eutrigla gurnardus. The sequence goes on along the minus strand of NC_139933.1, from coordinate 18,452,674 downwards.
TGAACTGCAAGCAGCTTCTGTTCTTATGCTTGGAATTCTTGTTTTTTCTTGTTTTATATCACTGGATGTTCTTTAGCATATAGGTGAAACAACATTTCAATTAATGCTCCATGTTTTGAATGAGACGATTAATCATCTGTATCTTTCCTAATTTGAAATATACAATCAGTCTCAGGTTGTTAGGTACCCCTAACTAGAACTAGTTTTATACAATAATGCCATAATACATCCTACCTTCATGAAGATTATGATGTTTAAATGTGGAAATTGTTTGTTGCAAGGCGGTAGCTTGTGTTGCTTATGAACTGTATTCTACTTCCCTGCAAGCTGTTTTTAATATTTTGTCCACCGCATTTATATCAATGAGGACAGACTTAATGCAACAGCAGCGTAAGCAAGAATTTGCATAGTTGATCAGCAATATTTTGAAATTTGTGCATTTGGTTTTACCATGTTGCGTGACACTGTGCCACTTGATATACAGTGCCGTGAATACAACCTACCGAGAGATCTTATCCCATTAACGGTAAACTCCCACAAGTCTCAGTAGAATGAAAGTGAAGAGCTTGTAAATCATCTCTGGTCTCTCACCCTATTTTACTTCCATTCTCTATTTCTCTTCCTCCATTCCTCCTCTTATCAGTCTACCTCTGGTGGATTTGAAGAGCAAAATATCAGCACTATAGATCATTTTGACAGTTTAATTTCAATGGCTGATTATCAGTCAATTTGATAATTATATTATCCAACCATCCAATTAATGTGTTCTATATTTACAATAATCATCAAGTAGGCTCTCCGGTTTTGCATTATTTATCAAGGGTGAGCGATTAGAACCACGAGGGACCTTGACAGGTTGTATGCAAGGCTTCTTGATTGAGATATAAAAATCGGTGTGCGTGTGTCTGTATCCATGTTCAGTGCGTGCTTCACCCCCATGGAGAGGTTCTCGCTGGTCCTCCTCAATCCATTCCTTCACACTTCAACAGAGCGTGTTCGAGAGAAACACAGAAGGAGCGAAAGACAGAGCGAGACGGTGTGGAGGCGAACGAATGATGAAAGGATGTCATGCCTCCTCCTCGACTCCTCTCCTGTCTGCCCCTGTGTAGCTCGGAGGAAAGTGTTGCCCACGTGCCAACGAGTTACTCGCACACAAATACACAGCGGGGAGAAGCGGGAGCGATGCTTCTCGACTCGATGCCCCTGCTTCCACTCGCCTGTTAGCCAGACTTCTCTGACACTCCCAGAGCAAGTCAAGTCAAGATCAGCCACGCCTCACATGAGATTAGGTGGCTCCGGATGGGAAATGTCCAGAAAGACTTTGGCAGCTTTGTGTATACATGCCAGTGATAACCAAACAAGGCAGGTTTGCTTTGTCTTAAATGAGATGCATCTGACCACCCTCAATCTGTTACAGTCAGAGACGTAAGCATAGACCACGGTTACCTCTTTGTTCAAGTCTTCAGACAATACAAGTACTGTAGTTTGACAACTAGATGTTTGTTCCTTGCCTGTCTAACTTATCGAGGTGAAAGATAAGTTCACAGTTTGCTTTTCTCCCTCTCTCATCCCTAAAGCTCACACTTTTCTTTATTTTGCATGTGTTTTTATGTGCACATTTGCGCCTCCGGGTTCACGGATGAGTGTGGGATTGAAGAAAATGTGTTTGTTTTTTTTATTTGGATGCTTTTGAGGTATTTTCCATTTGATGTTTGATTTGAAACAAACAACTTAAATTCCAAATTTTGTTCTTTCTTCTTCACAGATGACGTGCCTCCCTACTTCAAGACGGAGCCGGTGCGTAGCCAGCTCCACCTGGAACGCAACAGGCTGGTGCTGACCTGCATGGCTGAGGGGAGCTGGCCACTGGAGTTCAAATGGATCCACAACAGCACAGAACTGACTCGCTTCTCGCTGGAGTACAGGTGAGGACAAACGTAATAACAATGGAGTAGCAGTTACTGCATCCTGGGTTTATTGTGGCCCAAAAAATACTGAGGAAAGAATAACAGCAACCTATAAGCATGGTGCGGATTTAAACTTGACTTTACACAAACACTTTGAGGTAGAGCTAATGTCAGCTAAAGAAAAATGTTGCTCCTTTTCCTGCAGTAAATGTTTCCCCGTAGTTACATTTTAGCTTCTAATAATCTCACATTATTAATTCAGTTACACAGAAATTAGGTGGTAAATGAAGAAAACAATCAAGCCAAATTAGTCTTCCTAAAAGGTAAGAAACTAGGTGATTAAATGTTATTAAATTATATATTTAAACAGATGAACTAAGAATGCATTATGGTAGTTTATTAGTTCAAATGGACGAGGAAGATGGAAGAACACATTTTGTTTATAGTTGTGCATTCTGTTTAGATCCTCTGAAGGCAGAATAACTGTTTAGCTTTCTGTGACAATTATTATTATTATTCGATTATTATTATATATTTTAGATAAAGTATTCTGCCTAAAACTTTAATCTCCAAAACACTTGTCCTTGTAGCACAGTATTCTGCATGTAAATGTTTTGCTTGTGTCACCATAGTGTAGCCTTCTAGGAACAGACATTTTTTTTGCTTCTGCCTCTCTGCCTCTCTGTGACCTCCATCACTCTCTCTGGAGAGGCAGCGCACAAGCCAAGTGGCGTGAATGAGAGTTAAGGCGGAAGATAAACCATCTTAAATGGTTACTTTAAGGTCTGGAATGGTGCAAACTTTTCTCATGTCTTGGGTGCTTGCGTGTGCATGTTTGTGTGAAGGCAGCAGGGTAAACTAAGCAGCTCAGTCGAAAGAAAGCTTGTTGATGCACAGTTTACTGATCTGAGCCGAACTTTTGTGTTCAACTGTGACTGTGTGTGTGAAAACAACAGGGGGTGAACGTACTGTACAAGCAACATCATTGCCCCCCCCCCCCCTGAAATTCTCTAGAGACTGATAAGACCGGAATAGGAACAGTAGGGTAGGAAGGGCAGATGTGACACACAGAAGCGACAGCGATGGATCAGAATGGACTGTACTTGAGAATTACAGTATGTTGGATCTGCGAGGCCCCTTTGGCTGTGTTATTGTGTAAGTGATAGAGTGATAGAACGGGTGATTAAACAAACAGTCAGGACTCTGCATGTGTGTGTGTGTGTGTGTGTGTGTGTGTGTGTGTGAGTGACTTAGTGTGTACAGTGTTCTGTGTAAAAGCATGACCAGAACAATGCAGGTGTGAAGAAAATGTGTCATAATGTTGAAAACAGTTGTTGTCACTTACAAATAAAGAAATCACAATTTCCCTCAAATCTATTACATCAAACAATCTTCAAACGATCCATCACTGTGTTCTGTACCACGGCAACATCCTGTTTCAATACGTGAAATAAAGGGAGTAATGTACAACCTGTACCACGATTTATGTTGAGGTAAAGTCAAATCTGAGATTTGTTTGTCAACACATTTTATGGGTTAGAAAATAATTGCAGAAAACTCTGTTTTATATTTGAAATAACTGTGAAAACTATACAGCACTGATTGTAGTTAGAACTGTTTTTCAAAACATCCATAAAGTCTTTACCAGCCGTTCGGCCCCGTCCGTCTCTACTACACATCACTACTTAAATGGTGGATAAATTGTTTTCAGCCCCACTCACTACCTAACAGGAAATAACTTGAAAATGCTAGAAGAGCAGGGGCATAGGGTTAAATGGTGTAACTTAAACCAGGAGGTAGTGAACAGTCTGCAGCAGTGAGGTGGCCAACATGTCGTGTATCAGATTTGACTAGACAAACTCACGTGTGTGTGTGTGTGTGTGTGCTGTTTGTGTGTGGGTATGCAGTCCTCCTCATTCCTCCAGTCGACCTTTCTTTGTGCCAGGAGAGTATTTGAGCAGAGCAGCCCCCATATTTAATGAGGTTATGGTAGAGGTCCCCAGTGCTGAGTGCCGGTGTAAATATTGACACCATGTGACTTGACCTTGTGTCCTCTGGCAAGCGATCAATACTCCAAGGTGTGTGTGTGTGTGTGTGAGTGTGTGTGTGTGTGTGTGTGGGCATTACTATTAAAAATGTAGGCGGCGTAGGAGATTGCTGGAAGAGGTAAGAGGGTGGCACCGTTTTAGTGATCCGCTGTGGGGAGTTGCAATACTTGGGAGAAAACAGGCTCAGCATTGACTGCTGTCAATATCAAATACTGTACAATCCGAGTGCCAACCAGCCGCACCCACACACACACACACACACACACACACACACACACACACACACGTATTCACAGCATTTGGCAAGCATCCCGGCTTCTTTGTTCCCATATAATAATTTAATAGATTAATCTCCAAATTAAAATTCAACTCAATTAAGATCGAAGATTATATCCAATACAATTAAGACTTTTTGAACCGATTATCCCTCACCTAATATTTCAGTAAATCGATTGGTGTATAAATAGACGGCAAAGCACCACAACTTCCTATCACATGACTGAAACTTCGGGGGCATATACCTGCGTATATCTACCAGTCGTTATGCCGCCAATTAACCTCAAAACTTAATTAAGGGAGTCTACTATTAATCAAACTTCAGGAATCAGTTTTGTTTGTCAGTTGGCTTTTGGCTGGGTTGTTGGAGTGTGTCCTGTTTTTCTACAGGGAATTGTAAGCCTTTCTCCAATGTTCATGTTGTAATGAGACAGACGGGGGGGTAGATTGTGTTTTGTGTCTTAAAAGACACAAAACACAATCTATTCAACAGTCACTCACAGAAATAAATGAAATAGCATGATGGACATGATAGCCAGCATCACATGCGCATGTGAGACTTTTCATCTCTGTGAACTTACTGTCCCTCTCTTGTTGTTGTTGTTGTCAGGAGTCCAAATTAGTTTTCCCTGCAATTCAATCACAACTGAAAGAGTGCTTTCACTGTAAAGTCTTTCACAATCAAGACAGAAAAAACCCAAACATAAAATTAGATTAACATTTTGACAGCTAGCATAATAGAGTGTCACTTTGATCTTTCCAGTAATGACTGTTGTCTGCACTATGTGACAGCGTGTGCAGTACAGTATTACATGCCAGTTTTTTTTATTTGTGTTCATAAAAACATTTTTTCAGTCAGGTACTATAGAAAGATTATGTTGATTTTTTCATTTTGCCACATCTCTTCAGTCTTGATCTCTCTCTCATCCTTCAACTTTGTTCATCATTTCATGTTGGCTTTCAACTAATTAACACAAGTTCAGCATTATATTATGCCATGTCTGAGGAAAGAGATGAGGAGCTCAGCTTGCCAAGCAGTTGGAGAGGGAAAGAAAAGGAGGAAAAGTAGATGTAGATTTTGAATTTCAAACCATTTCATTTAATGAATTAATATAAATATGTGTCTATCTTAAATTAATTAAATCCCCTTTTCATCTGCCAAAAAAATGCAGTTTGTTATAAACAATCCCCAACAAGTAGAGCTCCACAACCAGACGACTGGTAAACTGTCTTCATTTCACGTTTTTCCTTTTCTATTCTCCATAAATAACCTTAACACACAGCCAAATTGTTTCCTCATCAGCAAGTTGCAACCAGTTGGGTGTCCCGTGTGAATGTATGGATCAAGCAGCAGCTTAAGGCACGTGGAAAATGAAACGGAGCGATGCATGGAGAAATTTGCAAATCAGACCTCGAGAATCAAATTCGCCCTTTCACTCACTTTCATTCATCTTCCATCCTTATAAACTGACCGTAAGTCAGTTTGTATGGAATGTAGCCCTAAAACGACCTGACCAACCCTTTTTCTACTTAATTGGTACACATTTTCCTCCCCATCTGCTCTTATTTCTCCTCTTTTTTGTCCTTCTGTGAGGCTTTGAAGAGCTCCTACATCGTGAATAAAAGCAATGAATGAAAAATGTTATCAAATAAATAATGAAACAAGAAGAGCCACTAATTTCACACAGGATGAAATGACAGTATCCTTGAAGATATATAAATAGATGATGTACCATCATTTTGCAGGGAAAATGCATGGACTATAGCAGAATGTGAGATACCGGACTTTTCAATACATGAGCAAAACCGAACTTGACTGTGTATTGTTTCACTGAGTGGCTTTACTGATTTGTTGATCCAAATAGATCAGAATCTGATTTAATTGAATTGCATTCGTTCGGTCACCGTGTTACTGGAGATCTGATGAGACCAGTGATGTTCTTGCTAAGGAGAGAGAGTCGTGGTAACATCCAATTACAGGCAAGAAACTCTCTGCACTTGGGCCTGTACTTGAATCACATCATGTCAGTGACTGGCAGCCCTCGGACCGAGCCAGCCAGGCAGCGACTCTCTCTCCGGATGACCTTAATAGATTTCCCTCTGTAGCTAAAAACATCCATTTTCTATCTCCCTGGCATTCTCCTCCACACAGCCCGTAGACACAATAGCTTCTTCTTACCTCTCTCTCTCTCTCTCTCTCTCTCTCTCTCTCTCTCTCTCTCTCTATCGCTCTCTCGCTCTCTCTACCCCAATGCACTCGCTCACTCCTTGTTTTCTTTGGTGGAGTGAGTGAGTCTGAAAGTACGAAAGCGAGAGAGGTGAAAAATAGACTGCATTGGCTCTTTGTCATGCGTATTTACTGTGCGTGTGTCTTAATGAGTTTCAGTACCATTGCACTGTTGGCAGGTATGGCTGCTTTTCTAATTTGTGATCCGCAGCCAGCAACATTTCTGAAAAGCACATACACATCCAATTACATTAACAGCTAAACTGAATATTCAACCATTCACAATGAAGTACTTTCATCTCATTCCAGGAATAGTTGACGCACCATTCAACCAGCATTATATTATGTGTGTATAATGTGTAGCTACGTTGCATATATCTGTAAGAATAATCATACTTTGACACAGTATGGTAGGATTTTTGCATAACGTGTCTACGGTTTTATACGCCGTGATCGAAACACGCTGGTGAGGTTCCCGAACGTTTAGCACTGACCTACATTCAAAGTGGGCGAGCTGGTGTCTGCAGGCTTCTCTATGATTCAAACAGACTCACACAAAAAAATGTGCTGCCGTTGGGATTATTATATCATGCTCTTACAGCAATACACCGCATGTGTCACAGGATGGATTCACACAGTGTCACAATTGGCTCTGATTCACCGCCGATCCGAATATCAGCACATTTACAACAACAAGACGTCACCCTCTACTCTGATTAGAAAGAAGAGAGGAGGAAAAAACTAATTGATGATGGAAGTGGCTAACGAGTGAGGCCTCTTCTCTCTTTTCTACTCTCTGTTGAGGGCTGCACATGCGTGGCCACATGCAAGCGGGGAATTCAGGTTTTCTCCACCTGTGGCTGAACGTGTGGTTTCAAACGTCAAACTACGTCTGCCTCTTCTAACTGTTCTTTCTTTACGTTTTTAATTCTGATGCAGATGTGAACACCGCAACAATACTCTTTCAGTAATCATGTTTGAGGCATTTCTTTCCCAATGAAATGCTTTTTTTAAGAATAAAATATACCAAACATTTAATGCATCAGTATTGAATGTGGTCACAGCACAATCAGCTGCATTAAAACTGCATTTTAAATGTTGTCTACTGAAGCATTGCGGTGCGATACCCAGTTTGGCCAATAGGTGGATGGGACAAACTGCACCACCCATGACTGTAGCCATCATCCAAGCAGATGCATGAACTTTTACTCATCATATATTTGTCGTGCTACAGTTATGTGTGCTTATGATTCAGCCAGCTCGTATAATGGCGTATTTTTCACATGCAACACCAGGCAAATGGTGGCCATCAGAGATGCCTCACTGCTTTAACAATATATAGCATCGTCTGTGCGGCTCAGGCGTATCTGGCTTTCGCAGGGATCAGGGCTGGCAAATCCTACAGGGAACGAGATGAAAAAGCAGATGAATATATAAAAGATGCATCAAATTCAATTGACAGTAGTTTGCGTATATTGTCTCCATCAGACAGATGTCCATCTGTTGTATTCTTAGAGAAGATAGAACATATGGAGGCAGTCCCTCTGGGCCTGTACACCAATTACCCACTATTGATTTCCCGTAGCTTAAGCCAGAAGTCCCTATTACCTGTCATGTGTTGTATGTGATGGGATCTTCGGAGGATCAGAATGAAGACTCTCGTCCTATAGAATTTAGAAGATGATCCCAATATATAAATCAATACACTTTCAAAGGACATCGCCGCAAAAATATATAGTACATTATTGATTTTCTGCCACAAGCTTTCAGAGACGCCAGTGAAGAAATTGGAAATGTTTGTGTCTGCTTGTGTCAATGTATTTGTCACATGGTGGTCTTTTACACAACTTGCCACTCGCTGTGGTGGATATTTTTAACTTGGGGTATGCGCAGCACAAGCATATTATCATCCCATCGGAATAATCACATCAATCCATCATGATCCCTCAAATAGATATGTAATTAGCCTGTCAAATGTTGCCACTGCTATTGCTTTTGTTTATATGGAGCGCAAGCTGTTGAAGTCTTACAAGTGTGCCACAAAGTAAACTCATTAAGGGAAGAAAAGTGACATTGAAATGCTGAAAGAGGGCGATGACCTTATCATAAACTTCAAACAATACAATGAGAGTAAAAAAAAAAAAAACATAATTACAAGTGAGCCGTGAAGCACTGTGCTGTGTGTCTGCTTTTATTATGAGTTGTAAAATAATTGTTGCGTGACATGGTGTGTTGTGAGAAACACCCTTTTAGGTCAGGTTTCAAACGATGTGCCTTGTTTAGCAGGAAAATTACATAAACACTAATGACAATAAACAAACATGATAGCAACTGTGTTGATGCTGGGGCATAAAAGATTTGTGTCATTACCGTCTCATCACAGATTTATGTTAATTTATGATGCGCCGTGATTTACTGTCATGCACTTAGGGGTATAATTACAATGTGCTAATGTGTGTGAGGGTTTATAATCTTTCTGTATAACTAGCAATTTAAATCAAATGTTATTGGAGACAACCTTGGCAACATGTTTGATGTTATTACAGGTAAAAACACTATAAAGTGCACTGTAGCATCTTCTATCAAGGATGATGGTTTAGCCAATCATCCCCGCATCCCATCGTCTTCTCCTTCCTCGTTCTCTATCCTTCCATCTTGCAGTTCATTCATCTTTTTCACACTCTCCGCCTTCCTCCCTCTCCAAACCTCCTTCATGCCCGGTCCTCCCTCTTTCACGTGTCCCTCTATCTGTCTCCTCGCCACTCCTTCGTCTAATCATTTCTCCTGAGTGGGGCTAATTAAAGGGGATCTGACTGGCTGCGCTGACCACAGGAACATCAATCAATTGCTGTCCGACACAGTGAGCCCCCCCTGCTGACTCCCCCAACCTGCAGCTCTGCAAAGGTTAATTATATTCATTATATAAGGGACCGGGGCGAACGACGGAGATGGAGCTGGAGAGAATACTGTCTGGAGTCACCCTGAAGGTTGTGGCTCTGGGGTGAATTCTCGCTAGGCCTCGGCGAGGTTAAACTTGGAGCACCGACACCACCTGTCAGCTATCTCTCTCTCTTAATGTCTGCTTCTTCTCCACACTAACACTGATGCTTTCTGCCACACCGTTACATCATCCATTCACCTCATATTCCTCCCATATATGTGTAATTGTAGTAATTTAGTTAATGAAACATATGAAAGGAGTCGCAAATCATTAATAGAGCCTCCTGATTAGCTGATTAAGCCTTAACAGACTTATGGCGAAAACTAATTTAGTCCTTTGGGTCTTAACTAATGCCACTGCTAATGATATTTGATGCCACTTCATTTTTACGTTATGGATATTAACAGCCTTCGAAACACACCCAACCCTTTCATATTGCAGCACAACTTCCATTTCGTGTCAGCCACGTCCGAAGAACAAAGGGCAGCTTTCTAGACATTTTCAAGCCATCAAAATAACAACAGGAAAAACTTTGCTTTGCACTGATGTTAATAATCTAGCATGAATTTTTATCATGGACGTAGCCAGGTAGTGAGCTTGCTTTATAGACTGATGCGATCCCCACTCTTAATCCTGAGTACCGATTGGTCAATTGTGTGTCCATCTGGCAGAGATTAAGACATGTTGAATATAGGTTTCTGTTGTCTGGAGCCAGGCTACTCAAAAAATGCCGCTCTGATGTCCTGTTTTCATCGAAGTGGCAATGCAACAACAGGTGGCTGCTGGGTCAGAGGTCTTGCACATTGGAATGCGGTCTGAATTTCCCGACATATATAGAGTATATAGATGTGCAAATCCCCTGACTAGACAAGTAAAGATCAACCCCCAAATTGAGTGGATAAACAAAAAATGCAGATTTTTCCATACAGACACCTATGGGGGACTTAATGGTGTAATACGTGAGTGTCAGCGCTTTCCACCACTATCGTCAAAACGCTAAATGATAGAATATCTTTGAAACAAACGGCGCTCCGTGCAGTTCAGATATGTAAAGAATCTCCACCACAGCACATTGAAGTTGTTTTGGCGTCTCCTAATTGCTTTTTGCTTTTCTTTTGATATGTCACCCATCAATATTTGTATGTTTAGTATTAAGTTACTTCACAACCCTGACAGAATATAGATGCCTGCAGAAAGTTTAGTGAAGAATTTCCGTCAGCCTGATCAAGATCACAAGAACTTCAAAGTGTTCTCTGCCTCTCTGTATTAGGTTTCATTCTGTAAACCAATGTCATTGGGTAGCTCATTTAGTATCAAGTATGAAAGTAACATTTCTTTTTGCTTATTTGCTGTTAAGCTTTGTCAGTTGTATACACGTTTAGTATATACAACTTTGAGAGGAACGATTTGTATAATGGCTCCTATTTCGTGACTCCCTAGTCCTCAATGTTAGCTTTATTTTTACGAAAGAATCCAAACTTTCCTGCAAACAGCTTGTCAAAAGCACTTCTGAACTTCATGAATTGCTCTACTTTACTTCCATTTCATTCACTTATACTTCTCAAACATTTATTCATACAAAGAAAAACTCTTTAAACAAAACCTTAAAAGTCCCATATTATGAAAACAGGTTTTCTTCTGGATGTACAAATCAACATAAGTGCTTATATTCTGTCCCAGCTACAGAAGAACAGAAGAGACCGTGGTTGCGTTTCATTTTTAATGACAATGTGCCGGCTACGGTCCGTGTTAGCTTGTATGTGTGTGCTAACCACTTCACATCGGACTGCTTCAGTAACGAGGGTCAGTACAAAGCTGGCTTTGCCTCGACACTGACCCTCGTAAAAGGATCTGTCCCAACCATACGGGACCAGCAACTTCACCTGAGCCTCATAGGCGAGCCATAGCGATACATCAACGTAAACATTGGTGCATGCTACCGCTAGCGTAAGCAGCATCCTCTCCATCTCTCTCCAAGTAGGTGTTGACAGACGGAGCTCATTAGCATTTAAAGGTGCAGGCACAGAAACAGCCTGTTCTCAGGAGAGCTCATTTGAGCAACTTTTAGACAGCTGAAATTCAGGACCACGGATGGGTTTGGGGCAATGCATATAAAACAGTGTTGTTGGACCTCTGACAGCTGTGTGGTATTGATGAAAAACAGTATAATATGGCACCTTTAAATCACACGAAAAAAAGGTCCAAACTTATTGCATGTGGTTACAATAAAAAGCGGTACATCCCATCACTGAAGCAATCCGATATCCTGCCAAGTGGCGCAATGATCGCTCTTGAGCGCATAGCGTGCAGGAATGTGACAGCGAAGATGGCAGACACGCTCCTCATGGTAAGTGTTTCACCACCCACAAGCTGTATTTATTTTGACAAGAAAGCTTTGTGCTAGAATGACTCAAATTTAACATGTACAACTCCGCTGTGGGCTAATTCACAACTTCGACATGTAGAGAACAGTTGGCCGCTGCATGTATCTCCCACTGCACCGCCATTTATAAGTTATCGGGAAGGCTGTTAAGATGATGCCTGGTGTTCTGAGCTGTCTGCGTGCATTGTCTCTGAAATTATTTACTCGAATAACTCTAAATAGGCCCGTTCAAGTAACGCTAGTGCAGTTGAGGTTATCTCTCGCAGATGTGCCCTGGTTTATTGCGGATATAGAAAAAGACACATGCACACAGTCAAACAAACATTGATCACTGATGAGTATCTGCAGGAGTCTCTTCCTGAAAGCCAATAGACTGGTTGTTAGTTCACAAGTAATGCTTTCCAACAGCTGTTATACACACACGCAGAACCATTAGGGGTGTTTTGAATGGCCACTTAAAATCATCGCAGTCTCCTCCGGGCTGCATCATACACTCCCTGATCAACATCTCGGCTTATGTGTGTCTTTGTAGTCTCACTGCAATGAATCGTACAAATGAGGATAACAGTCTGGGAAAGTCCCTCCTCGAAGGCCTTCCTGTTGTTGCACTCTGTAGTGCATACGAAAAAGTGTGAAAAAAAGTGTGCAGTTGAAGATGAAAGATGGAAGCTTTATGAAATGATTTAAGATTTCTTGAATAACAATCCAGTATCTATTTAACTGTAATAGTACAGTTTAAGCATAAGCGAGTATTTGTGTTGCGTATGCGTAGTGCTTGCTGTATAAGTTGTGAAGTGTAACACAAGTGGTGTTTTTACTGTGAATTACAGTATATGTATGGCAACTTATGTTTTAATTAGAGCTCATTGGTTTGCAAAATAAATGAGAGCCCGCATTTTTTAACATCACCATTTGCCATTTGTTCTTCAACATCAGCTGCATCAACAGATGTAGCTCAAGATACCACATACATCAAATGGGTAGTTAGTCTGTAAGGCAGCTCTATAAAGTATATTACGCTGCCTCCACATGGTGGGGAGGCAGTACTGCCACCACAGCTGGCCACCGAAGTCAAGGTCAGAGGGAGAGTGTGTCAACTGCTGGAGACGTACAGCTTCAACCTTTGTCGCGGGGGATATTGTGAATACTGTGTGTGTGTCTGTGTGTGTGTGTGTGTGTGTGTGTGTGTGTGTGTGTTGCCACGTTGCAAAGTTGAATGCAAGTGTTTGTTTTCTGTGCCTTCTTGTGGTCTTGGGGGAGAGCTTTGCTGTGGAAGCTGGGTTAGCCTCTTGAGCATCATTATCATTGGAATAAACAATAGCTAAGCTCCGTCGTCCTCCATGCCCTTGTGCCTTTATTAGATGATCTTACATTTGCGTGTGTGTGCGTGCTCAGAAGCTGTTGTGTGTTTGCGCCTTTTCAGCACGTCCATGCTTACAAATTTGTAAACATCCACTTTTGTGCAAGTACCCTTTTGATTTCTACTTTTGTCTTAATTAGCTTACCAGTTCATTGCAATTTCAGAGAATGCTCATCCATGTCTCGTGTGTCTGTGCTCATTAAAGGTACCTAATCCCTTCGTTGGACCGCTCTCATGCTGGTTTTTACCGCTGCATCGTGAGGAACCGGGTTGGAGCCCTTCTGCAGAGGCGCACAGAAGTACAGGTGGCCTGTAAGTATCCACACAGGATCTTAGTGAAACACAGATGAATGGACCTAACAGATGAATAAACGAATGGATGAAAGTTAAAGAGGGAGGGGGTGTGTGTTTGTGTGTGGGTGTAGGTTTGGTTGCCTTTGTATCAAGGACTGACTAGGGAGGGACAGATGCTGGCAGGGTGAAAGATCTACCTGCATATCATTCGGGGTGTTATCAACCCAGACAGCTGTTCCACTCAGCATTCTCATGAGATTGATATTGTTGTTGTGGTCGATGTTTTTTTTAGTTTTTTTTTTTTTAACTTTGCTTCATTACAATATGACCGCTGGTTATTTCATTCTCTCTCTTTCGTCAACAACATCTGTCATTTCATACTGAAAATAGATAGGGTTCAGATGTGCCATGTTTCTGTAAATTTCCAGCACTACGTTTAGGCCGCTTGGCTCTCCCTCGTCTTGTTAACGAGCTATTAAAAAAACACACCAGAAGGTGTCTGGAGTGTTGTCACAACGACCCCCCCCCCCCCCCCCCCCCCCCACACACACACACACACACACACACACACACACACACACACACACACACACACACAAAACCCCCACTCCCAGAGGCACTACCGTCCTATGTGCCCATTATTCCTCCATCCCATGCCAGGTTCATTGGCTTCCCCTTGTTTCAGCGACATTTGAGTGGATGTGACACATCGCTGTACCTGACTGAACAATGCGGCCAACCAGGCATGTGAGAGAGCAAGATGGGAGGGAGACAGAGAGGGCCGACAGTCCCACCGGACCACTTCTTTAATATTGGGCAAACATGCTGTTGCCGTAGCCAGTATCTGCATCTCTTCTCTCCTCCACCGATCTGAATCTCTGTTGCTTTCCCACCTCTCTCTTTTGGTCACCGCTTTCCCACCTCTCTTCATACTTTGTCAGTTGTCTGGCCACCACTGCGTTCTATTTATTTCTTGGCTTCCACCCCGCTGTTATTCTGTTTCTCTTTATTCCCACCTCTTCGCCATTTCCATAATTCTCTTCTTCCACCCCATCGGTTGTCCATGAAGGGACGCAGACAGTGAGATGAGGTAAAAAGGAGAATTAAGGACACCTGCAGACATGGATGAGATAGACAGGGGGGAGGGAGAAAAAATAGATAGAATTGGAGAGATGAGGAGATCGCTTTTGAAAACTATTCCATTGAGGCAGCACAATTAGAATTTCGGAGACACACCTCGGAGAAAGGAAAACATGCCGAGGCATTAGAGTTTAGGGAAGGGGAGGAGGACATCACATTGCCGAAACCGCAGATCAAAGTCAGGGGATTTGCACACTTCCCAGATTTTCATTTAAGCTAAGCACCACAGCTCCACCGCAAAGCCAGATTACCTTTTTATTCTCTTTGAAAGGGAGAGAGAGAGAGATAAAGAGAGAGAGAGAGAGAGAGAGAGAGAGAGAGAGAGAGAGAGAGAGAGAGAGAGAAAAGTAAGATTGCCATCGATGCACAACCACTCCAACATCCCTAGTTCAAAGCCCCCATACCTTGGTACCTACATTTTTTCCAAGATATTATGATTTCCAAACTGTGTTAGAAGTTAATTGAGTGTTTGATGTTATGTTCAAATGATTTCAGCACATTTGTCTTTGTTTCCCTCAAATTGTAGAGACACATTTATGATCCTTTCCAGACATCTCATGGAGCTAAAAAAACCCCCACAATCTTAAGGCCTTTAGTTGCCACAAAACCAAAGTCTGCACTTTCTCTGTCATACAGCGAGGGGGAAAGAAACGACAAATACTGCTTTTTACTGCGGCCTATAAAGGTTTACAGCCAGCATCAGCCAATATGTTTGAGTCAGAGATGTGCACGGGTGAGATCAAAACAACAATTGAAGCTGGGGCTGATCGGCTTGAAATCCATCAAAAATGTCTAGCTTGCCCATAGATCTCACTTACAAATAGGCAGAAGCAGAAATATTAGCGCAGTATTTTTTGTCAGCTTTTAAGATATAATGAGGCAGGGGAGGAATGAAGCCGCCGTAACAAATGAAATATATTAGGAGATAATAGAAGAGAATAGCTGCAGTGCTGGTCATCTACTATGTTGAGTAATGCCCACATTTAGAGCATGATCAAGATTGATTGCCCTTGATGCATCCACACAGGAGAATACGGAATATGAATATGAGTCAATTTAGCGTACCCTCTGTGTCCCTGTGTGAGTCATTACATCTTGGTACCTTCTAGCTCCTCTTGATGCACTGTGGAAACCATGGCAACAACACAGCGCTGTCCATCAAAGCGACTCACTGTGCCATTTCAACTGAAAGCAGATGTCAAAAAGGCTCCTTGGGCACCAAAAGTCAGATTCAACAAATGAAGGGCAATTTTGTGTGTATTACTTCACATGCCCTGTTCCTTTCCTTACTCTCTCTTGTGTTCTCTGTTTTTGTATGTGTTCTTTTTTCCTTCCTGTAGTTATGGGCAGTTTTGAGGAGGGCGAACGCACTCAGTCCGTCTCTCAGGGAGAGGGGGCCGTCATCCCAGCACCACGCATTCGCAGCTTCCCCCAACCGCAGGTCACCTGGTTTAGGGATGGCCGCAAGATTCCACCCAGCAGCCGCATGTAAGTCCTTTCTTTTTTCTTTTCTTTGACTTGCTTTCTTTGTTCCCTTTGGATTCCCTCTTTTGTGCTGTTACCTCAAATCTGTGTTTGTGATCCTATGAACACTTCTTTGTGCCTTATTTGTTCCTGGTGGTCTTTTGAGTGCTTTAGTGCTTTGTCATTCATCTCACTACATTTTATGCTAAAAGGAGAGTTTGAATTTTCTCCTGCAAAATGGCGACCAAGACCAAAGCACTTTTGGCATCGTGTGAAATGAAATCGCCACTTTGCTCCTCGTTCTTATTTGAAAAGAACCCAAACCACTTTTATGTCAGCTTATCCAGGTCTCTGTCTCTCTTCATTTTGGTCTCTAAAATGGGAGGCTGTGTTTCTGGGTTCACATGTCAGAGTTTGCCAACCGGCAGCAGTGGCCTCAATGGGATTGTTGGTTCGCTTTTCCATTCTGATCTCTTAAAATAAAAGGGTGAAAGAGGGAGGTGGATTGGGAAATAGGTGTTCTCTCTCTTATTTGCTTTCTGGCAAAAGAAAGGAGCAGCGGCCATATGTTCTGATCCTCCCAATTTTAGAAACCAGAAAAATGAACAAGAATCTTAAGACTGATTTGTTCAGGCTTATCTATTATTAATAGATAGTATTAATAAGTGGAGTACTCCACCGACTTCTCTAGAGGATCAAAATTGATGCAGCGGTAAGATAGATATCATCTTGTTTAGTCCAAGAATTTTGCTTTCTTGTCAAAAACCTGGCGCCTGCATTACCAGCAATACAACTCGACCACTGATGGTCCATTTGAAGATTTGGATGTGTGTTATGCTAATGGAGACTTAAAGTGATGGTTTGGAGTGAAATGCACCCTAGGTAATTTCCACCATGACATCCAGCCAAATACCCCCTCTGAAGCATTTTTAGCGATGGTCAACATTGGTCAAGATGTAGGGCTATCAGCCGAATGGTTTAGTACTGGCGTGATGGTACATTATGTATATCTCGTAAATTACCCCACTAATAATGCATGGAATGTTACCAAACTTCTGCAGTAGTACACATAGGATCTGTACTCACTAGCCTGATAGCTTCTATCCTCTGCTGCTAATGCTACCGTTTTTATAAATGCTTGTATTATCAGGTCAACACTTGTTGACACTAGTTGACCTGATAATACAAGCATTTATAAAAATTCAGCGAAACTTTTTCATACTCTCGCGTGAAACTCGCGTGACGGCATCGGCTGGGTAAACACGGAAGTCGCATCGACACAGCAGTAGCGTTAGCAGCAGAGGATAGAAGCTATTAGCCAAGTGTTCTTTTAAATAAACTCCTGGTGTACTTACAAACTTTCAAATGCCTCATTTTGTGAGTACAGACCCTATGTGTACTACTGCAGAAGTTTGGTAACATTCCATTCATTATTAGTGGGGTAATTTATGAGATATACAAAATGTACCATTAGCGGCAGTACTAAGCCATTTGGCTGATAGCCCTATCTTGACCAATGTTGACCATCGCTAAAAATGCTTCCGAGGGGGTATTTGGCTGGATGTCATGGTGGAAATTACCTAGGGTGCATTTCACTCCAAACCATCACTTTAAGTATCCTTGAGCTGCTAGTCTCAAGCAGAGATGAGAAGCGGGCTACAAAGGTCTGGTTAACTCCACATCTGCAGATTTTTTATTTTATTTCACGCAGCTCCGGCCTAGAAAAAAGGCTTTCTAGAACTTTTTCTTTTCCCCACATATGCAGTAGTACGGTACTCCCAAGACCTGTGAACAGATGCATCAAATTAGCGCCCTTTTAAGAATAGACTGAATTGTTTCCAAGAATATCATTTTTTCCACAAAATCCAATTTGATATTGTAGCTCCCATTAGACTACCCAATGTATCCTTATAGTGCTTCTGTATCCCTTTCTGTGATTGCCTTTTTTTGTTTGGTAGAGCATGTGTACGGGGTTTTTATTGCACACGTCCCTGTTAGTGTGGGAATTCTTTTTGGATGTGCACCTGTGCGCATTTGAGTGTGTGAGGCACTTATCCCCCTGACATCACATCTGCATTTCTTCGCAGTGGGAGGTGACCTTGCTTTTGGTTAGAGTGAATCTTTCTTATCAGCTCCTCATCATCCGTAATCACACCCTGACCTAGAATGACAATGAGACGAGCTCCCAGACTGGCTGAGGAGCCGAAGACGGGCCGGCCACTTCGATTTTTGTTCTGTCTTGTTGTGGAAATCTGGATTACTTTTAAGAAGTCGCTGAGGAAAAAGGTCAAACTACAGAGATGCGCAGGGCTCAGTGTGTGTATTAAATTGGTATTTGAAGATATTTTTTTTTGCTTTGGATGTTTGCTGTATGACTGCAGTTTTAGTGAGATGGGTCCATCAAACAAAAAATCTTTGTTTCTATCAGTTTTCTCTCATTCTCCTGTCTGTTTCTTCTGTTCTCATTTATTTCATCTGTTGAAGTCTCTCTCTCTCTCTCTCTCTCTCTCTCTCTCTCTCTCTCTCCCTCTCCCCATCTCCCCTCTCACTCCTTTTGTCTCCATTATCGGCCATCCAATGTGTGTACTTTTCTTTATCCTCACCACCTACCCTCTAGCTCCGAGAATGCTAATTTCTGCGCACGTCACCAAGGTCACTTTGTGCAAATGAGCACCGTTGATAACAGGCAGCCTTTTTTATATTGAAAATCATTTAATTGAATTTGATTCGTGCCACTAGCGTTGACTCTGTAGAGGCATCAAAGTCTCACTAGTAGGGGGGAACAAGGGAGGGAGCAGTAGAGAGAGCGTTCTGTTCCGAACAGCAAACGTTACCTGGTTGAAGGCTCTTACTGAGGACTGATGCTCTCCAGAGTCAGGTCCAGCTGTGTGGTCTCATTACTCTCCTTACAGCAGCGGCCCGCATGCGGGCCGTTTTGCACTAGTTTTCGCTTCGTCCGTTTAATCGCATATTATTTTAAATGCGTCTGCGTCATATTACACATCATTTGAAAGCTACGAGTCTCGCAAATCGAACAAAGTAAGCCGTTTTAGGCTCACAGAAAACACATCAAAAGCAAACACAGCATGTGTGCAAGGAGTGCACAGAAACAAGACCAGCGTTCCCTACCTTTCGAGCTGTCTGGATGTCCAAAATCAACAGGAAGCATGCTAATCCTTATATCCAGAGAACGGTAAGAGTCCAACGAACAAAAGTAGCCACTTCGTTTAGTCCCACGAGCACGGTAACTCCGGTAGTCATCCATAACACGCCATGTGTTGACGTTGTGAGTTTCTGAACAAAATATTGTTTATAGCTAGATATCGCTATTCGATCATGGGCTAACAACAACACTTCGATTTCCGGATTCGATAGCTTCTTGGCGACAAAACAAGCCCCCTTCCACGATTCTGCGATCCGAATTGGCTGAAAAATCTGTCCATCAAGAGAGCCAGTGCGTCACTGCCTCTCGGCTGACCAACCACGAGAATCCCCAGGCAGAGAGCCAGTAGGCAGAGGAGTACATTTTTGACTAACAGGTCTTATAGCCAATGAGCTTACGATTCCAGCGGTATGTTACATGAGGGGAGGGGGCTTGAGGCTGAGAGCGCAGCAGCTCAGAAAGGTCAGACTGTGACCTGCAGATATGATAGTTATGCAGCGTCTCATTACAGAAGGCTGTTATGTACAAAAAACATTAAAAAAATGTTGGTTTTATTAGTAGTAGTTGTAGAACTGGTGAAATAAACAAAAAAAAGTAGAATTATATACCTAAAAATACCCATAATCTCACCTGGAACACTTGTTCCAGATGCAGCTCCGTCTGACATTGCCCTACAACACTGCACTTGCAAAGCTCATTTTTGGGTGTCTTTTTATCTACTTTCTACCAGTTTTTGGTCAGGCTTGTGGCTGTGGCTTCATTCAACTTTTAGGCCTATATATAACAGCCACAGCTAACTTGTTTCATTCAAAAAGAAAAATAATTTAGGCGAGGTAAAAAAATTGCAATTTCCACTATGTTTGAGCTGCAGTAACTCAGTGTCAGTAACACTTAGAGTAAATCTGACACTTGCAGAAGAAAATTCAAAGGGTTATCTTTCAGGAATGCTCAGTGTTGTGCCTGTAGTCATAGGGGTTCAAAAACAGTAACCATTTTACTTTGGGTATGTCGTTTTCAGCCTTTTCTTCAAAAATAGGACGGCAAAGTAACGGGTCGTCACACGGGCTTCTATGTATAATACTCATAGTCGTCATTCTATGTGCAAAATGAATGCATGCCAAAGTGACACTCTTCAATCGCAGTAAAAGTAGGAAGAGGACTAGAAAAAAGAAAAAATGGACTACAAACACGGCAACCATTTTCCACTTTCATTTCCAATATCTCTTTTACTCCACCACTCTTTGCTTTTTTCTCCCTTTTTTCTCTCTTCCCTCATTGTCCCCCCACTATCCCTCCTCAGGTGTCATAACTTTAATTTGCAGACTCTCCAGGGGTTCCTGTTGCTTTTCTGTGCTCTGCTTAATCACACCTCAGCAATAGAAGAGAAGGGGGGGCAGCCAGACCCAGAATAACTTTTGGTAATAACCTCCAACCAGCAGCTATTAAAATGTGCACCTTCTCTGCAGGCTGCTCTACTTGAAACAAATTATTTGTCGCATTGTGTTTACATTTGCTTTGAGATCAGTACGGCCTGAACTGCCGTGGTAGTGCTGTCAGTTTCTCCTTCAAATTACGTCACACAATAGGACGGTGTGTTCTTCTCTTGTCTCACACTTTCTTCACAGTAGCAGACACTTGGAAATCACCCCAGGGTGTTGATTGCAAGGACTGTTGTGAGGTAAACTGCGTCTCAGGTCCCGTACACACAGCTCGGGCGATCTCATCACAAGTACATGCCTCAAAATATGCTGACGGTATTATTGGAGCTGCAAATATGAGCAAAATACTAGGATTAGGGTTCAATAGAATATATTCAAATTAAGTATCACATCCATTTATCAAATGCAAATCCGTTAAGGGGTTTAATATTTAGTCACATTGTCAGTTGCTCTCTGTAAACACACCATTAAAAATATGCCCCTCCTCTCCAGCTCTTCTGGTTGAGCATACTGGAGAGATAATGAAGAGAGGAACGGCCGTTAGTGAGAACAAAACGGCCAATCACTAGAAACTTAATAAACTTTATTATTTTCTGATTGTTTCATGGCAATTCCATTCTAAAACACAAATAAACACACCCACATCTCCTCACCAACCTGTCGGAAGGTGTCAGACTTTGAATGATTGCAGCCCAAGGCACGCTTCATCCTGCCGTGGCCTGTCTGCTCTCTCTGGGCCAGATTTACTAACACATTTGCGTCTACTTGAGGCGCAATCCGTTCACAACTAGCGCGTAAAAACATGGAGCGGTATTTACAAAAAGGCACATGAACCGAAAGAGCAAGTAGCGCTTTCAAGCTGCGCTCGTGGGTGGGTCAGGGGGAAAGTGGGAGTTCCCCGCAAAAAGATGGGAGGATAAGCGTTAATTATATATTCCCGGGTATTTACAAAACCTGCGAGTGAGATGCTCCTCTATTCTGTAGCGGAAATTCTCTTAAAGCAGGTCTAAACCAGGAAGCACCACACAAATCATACTTTATCAATCATGAAACCAGAAATCCTTGTTACAGATGAAGCAGCCATGCAATAACACAGTTACTGGACTTCATCCACATTGTTATGTTGAAATCTCAGGTCTGGATGTCTCAGGTCTGGATGTTTCAGATCTGGATGTCTCATGTCTGGATGTCTCAGGTCTGGATGTTTCAGATCTGGATGTCTCAGGTGTGGATGTCTCAGGCCTGGATGTCTCAGGTCTGGATGGTGCAGGTCTGGATGTCTCAGGTGTGGATGGTGCAGGCCTGGATGTCTCAGGTCTGGATGTTTCAGATCTGGATGTTTCAGATCTGGATGTCTCAGGTCTGGATGTCTCAGGTCTGGATGGTGCAGGTCTGGATGTCTCAGGTGTGGATGGTGCAGGCCTGGATGTCTCAGGTCTGGATGGTGCAGGTCTGGATGTCTCAGGTCTGCATGTGCTTTTTAGTGCTTTATTTTTGTCGTTTCAAGATCCGTGTTGGATACATGCGGGCCCATTTATTACTTTTTTAGAGGCACGCTAATGGTGCTTGAGGGCGGAGTATGTCGCCAACTTTCTTTTTTTTTCTTATTTTCGGTTTTTAACCGAGGAATTGGAAGCTTGTTGCTGCTTCCCTCCGCCTCCCTCCTGTGATAGTGGAACGACCCGAGGGGGGAGGGGCTCTGTGCGTGCACGAACACAGCCCTGCGTGCTGATTGGACAGGATGATTCAGGAGTATGCACTGTTTGCCTGGTGGCTGTCAGGTTTGATAGATACGGCGCACAATGAGGAAGCACGAACAATCCAAGCAAGCAATGAGGTTTGTGAACTGCAATAACAAACGCAGCGCAAACTGCACCACTCTTAGTAAATCTACCCCTCTGTATCGGTGTCAGGCCAGTGAGGTCTGGGAGCCTCGGTACACCGAGGGGTGTAACAAGACCTGACACGTAATGCAAAATGAGAACTGTACTGACGGAGCTACTTGAGCAGTGGAATATTGAACACATTTTATTTTCCGGTTGCCCAAACACTGCTGGATTTAGCTTTTCTACCTGATCACCTTTAATAGAAAATAATACAATTCACAAACTGCATCAGTGATGTCAGATTTTTCCTTTATTTATGTTTATCATTACATTATGTAAATTACCATCCTATTCGAGATGAGGTTAACATTTCAGGGTTTTGAGTGAAATATTAAATGGGTTTCAATGAAACTTTTAGAAACTTTTATTTTGTGTTGATTTTGGCGGTCCCAGTGGGTAAAAGCTGCAGTGTTTCTGAGCCTCGGCAGTGTCAGCGGGGTATGACAGTCTTCCCCACCCAGTCTTGGTTCTGGTTCTCCGGGCCTCTGTTCCCTCCAGCCAGCCCAGAAATTCAGCCTGGGTCTCCAGCAGCGTGGTATCGGCGTTGGCTCCCAGCAGCGAGCTGAAGCTCTACTGCCAGTGACGGAGTTCTCCACCTTCCGCTGAGGCTCCGACTGCTCTGTCGATGGTGACCTGGTAGCTGCTGGAGGCACAGCTGGAGTCTGAGCCGAAGGAGTTTCTAAGCATTAAGAATAACTTAATAGAAATAGCCAATATTCTTGATGATGGTCTTGTTTAATTATGTCGGTCTTAAAGAGGCACCAGTATTAAACTGAGACCGTTTCAGTTTCACATCTGAGCAAAATTAAGATTTTTTGCTTATGATCAAACACCTGCACAAATAATCAGCCTCAGATGTAATTTGTGTATATGCGAATTAGAAAATTATGCAAACAAGCAAACAGAGAGTGGACTTGGAATACTTTTACGTGCTGTACATCAGCATTAGGGCTGGGTATCGCCACTTATTTCCCAAACGATTCGATACCGATTCACAAGGTCCAGATTCGATTTAATCTCTGATTCGATTCGACTCGATTCAATATCAATTAGGTTAGGGATATTTCAGTTACAATACCAATTTTGCTTGGTTATGAAATAGATTCTCATAAAACTAATGCTGTAAATTTTGCAAGGAACCCTCTAACCTTGTGCATTCTTAAAAAAATTCCCAGTCGGCTAGTCCGGCGGATCGAGGGCACTCTGTCAGATTTTGAATGTTTAAAACTCTCACGCTCCTCCCCCACGACCACCGAGCTCCCTCCCCTCAACTTTGTGCCCTTTGAAATCCCTTAGATCACACCACCTTTGAAACGCGGGTCCGATGTTGACTCTGGTTTTATCACGGGCACCATCGCCATCTTTCTTTTTTTTTTCCTTATTTTCGTTTTTTAACCGAGGAATTGGAAGCTTATTGCTACTTCCCTCCGCCTCCCTCCTGTGATAGTGGAACGACCCGAGGGGGGAGGGGCTCTGTGTGAGCACGAACACAGCCCTGCGTGCTGATTGGACAAGATGATTCGGGCTCTGTCGATTTTTTGCAAAACAAACAACAGGCTCTACGTGCACGTAGAGGCATGTTTTTTTTTTTTTTCTAAAACCGGATGATTTATGTTGTTCTATCAGCATAGTGTCGGCTTCAGTGAATATGATCAAACAAATGTTGCCGACTGGGACTTTAAGAATTGACCCCAAAGCAATAACATGAATGTACTTTTTACAACATGACCAACAGCCTGTCAGGCTTACATTCTATCTTATTTGTATCTGTATGGAAGTTCTGTAACTGCAACAAGGAATGTAGTGAAAGGACAAGACACAATCGCCGCTATTTAAGTTTCACTTTCAGTTGTGAATCAGTTTATTTCTGAACGTTTCTGATGTGAGATTCTGTTTGCCGCTGCTCATCACACGGATTGTTGCAGGCTGAGTCATTCTCGTAGAAAAGTTGTACTTTGAAAAGTTAGAATAAACGTCTCAGCCCCGCCCCTCGGTGTAACGGACAGAGAGGAGAGACGCTGGATGAAGGGGTGTGCCCGTTAATTACATTATATTAAAAAATCGATCCTGGGATTTTAATAACCAACATTTAAATGAAGATCGATTATAGTCTGAAAATCGATTATTTGAACCCAGGCCCAATCAGCATTGTCTCAGGGACAGGCTGCAACACCCAGGCCCTTCATGTGCAAAGGAAAACCCACGTAAAACGAAGTGAATACTGCATTGTGTCTTTTCCCAGCCTGGCACTGTAACTGCTCTATCTTTGCCATGTGGCTTCTGCAGCTGTTGTTCTTGGCATAGGCAAAGACTTGTACGGGGTGTCTCTCTGACGGTCTTCTTCTTCACCGTCCAGGCTCATGAAATTGTGTCCTTCTTTGCCTCATTGCTGAAATGTGCAGCGAGGCATTGGTCTAGCTGCCAACCAATGCATTGGTCCAGCCCGGGGTCCGCATGTCTTTGTTGTGTTGTAATGTAGACAAGGATGCAGGGAGAAAAGTAACTTATTTAGCACTAACAGTCATTATTCTTCCCTTATTGAATGGGAATGCATTTGGCAGGGCCTTTTCCACTCAGCTGCTGTGATTTGTTGTGTTATTTTGGAGACTTAATGTGGTGTATAATCAGAGGCTTCTTCAGTAAACACATTTGCCAGGAATTGCAGGACTGCTTGCTGGAAGGCGAGTCTGGATATAGCGGAGCCTTGTCCTCTCACTATTTCACCACTGACGACTACTTAGTGCCCGCTACCTGTTTTCTCTCCCAGAAAACTTTCCATTGACACTTGGGCATGGATTTATCTGCAAAACAACCTCGTAGAAGTGTCCATTAAGACAGAACACATAGCAGCGTGACCTGGAGGAGTCAGTAGAAGGACATCCCTGACACACACGCATTGCAATTCCCTTTGGTAATCCGCTGTAGCTACTGATCAATTAATGGCCCCTGCCTGTGATGGTAGGGCCCTGTCAGTCTGATATGGATTCCCCATTAGTCACGAGGGCCAGTGAATAGCCAGGCCCCTTCTCTGCATTTCCCCAGGACAGACTGTCCAGCATTAGTCTTAACCCATCAATTTGCAGGTCACACAGGGTGTCAGGGAGAAGCAGCTCTAACAAGACAGAGAACAACACACTGCCACGCATGCAGATACAGGACTGAATGCAATCTGTTTTTTTCTTCAACTTTTTTCTAAACACTCAACTAACCACAAGCAACAGGGAAGCAGAAAATGAACAGCAAGCCACAAATCGAGTTCATTCTCCCAGTGAGAAAACAAGTGGGTGTCTTCATGAACAAAGCTCCCTGAACGTTTCTTATCTCTTTCACTCCTCCATCTCTTCACCCCCAGGAACTCTGGCTTTTTCATCCCAGGTCCACTGAGCAGTAGGTCAAGTAGCCTGCTGCTTGCTCTCACCTTTCTGCCTCTTTAGCTTTCTTTTTGCCTTCATCTGTCTACTGGCTGTAGTTTGAGCCATACTTTAGGCATGTGAGCTGCTTGATCCTCCCGACCCCTCTCTCTCCTAGGGGAGGCCGTCAGCCGACCAGTAGCCATTTGTCTGCATGTAATGGAGGTCTGAGGCTGTGGAGACCGATTAGGCCCCTCATGTCCCGGCGGAGAGAGGGAACGGCCACGACAGATGCCAAAACACTCCCCAACGTGTGTCTGTTAGAACAGGCACAGCTCTGTCACAACGGGTCACTGCTGGATTGACACAATAAGACGTGCATGCAGACTGACAAAGTCGCTAGATACAAAGATATCCTCGTAAGCTATAGTTGTTTAAAATAATGAGTCCGGGGACGATCTGTTCAAATAAAGACAGCAATCATGAAATAGCTAAAGCCACAGGTCACCACATCAGATGATATCATTCTAAATATTTTGATTGGTAGTCGCTACAAATGTCTGCGTAATAGAGACCACTGGCATGGCGGCGCTACTTTCACACACATACACTAGACACCAACATGCTACGCAAAAATCACAACTGGAGCAGCATTATAGCAGCTTTGTTTGGTTTAGAGTAAGAAAGCAAAGTGAAATGAGGGGTCTTCTTGATATCAGTGTTGCTGGATCTCTGTATAAAAGGGACCTGAGAGAGGGGGGGGATATGTTGCACGTACATACACCTGCCAATAAAAATATGTGTCAATTCATGCTACGTTCTCATCTCTTACTTTCACTACTTAATATATAACGTTGTTAATGGTACACATATAAATAGGAGGCTTCATCAAATAGACCCCCGTGGTTATCAGCCCCAGAAATCTTAATTTGAGCACTCTTACCAGTGGAAAATGCAACATTTATGCTCCCATCTCTTCTTCATTTCAATCAAACATGAATCCTCATCATCATTATTGATTGAATAAATTGATCCACAAGAAAGTAATTGCTTATGAGACCGGCACTGCTTCTGGCTGCCAGTGAAAAACTGGGATTGTACGTGCAGCTACACACTCAAACACCAAACATGTTTCCAAGCAGTTTTCCAGACTGCCAGCCTCTCTCATGGACTTGCGGCTCTTTCTTGAGAATAATAATAGGAAAAAGAAATTGGGTTGGAATAAAAAAGGACACATACACAGATGCAGGAATAAACATAAAAACCAGACAGAGGCATGTTCACACATATCTGATTTGTCCAAATTTCTCCGCTCTGTGTCTTGATAAATCCCTGCACCATGCCGGATAAGTGCTAAGCCATCATTACAAGAGAGCCTCAGACAGCTGCTCAAACACCACTGAACCACTGAGGATTTGAATAAGGATGACCAAAATGCCTTTAGAGAGATAATGTGATAGATTAAAAGAAAAATAAGCAACATGGTAAAACAAAAAATTACTTTGGGGGGGGGGGGGGGGAACAAACAATGCCAATACCGTTTTTGACCCAAAGTCTTATCTCCCTCTTCCTGCTCCCTTGATATACATGTAGTATCCACTCAGGATAATTGGCTTGCTTCTAATTACTTCCTGCATCATGTAGTCTTTGATCCCTGAGGACCGGGAAGCATGGGGAGCTGTTAGACCTGCTGCACATGCTGTGCAACAAAGTCTTGTGTGGCCCCCACTGCAGCAGCCTGATTGCAGGCTGAGGGGAGAGTGCATTAACATCTAAACTCTTTGCCTCCTGCTCCAACTGTTATTGATGAAATTAAGAATTTATTTGGACGATGGTAAATTAATTGTTGAAACATATTTTTTTTCCAGTGCTTGAAGTGTTGTCGCGAAAATTTCAAGTATTCTGTTTCTTGGTCCATACTTGAGAAAATAACTATCAGATACACTCACATTTGGAGTCACAGATGAGAGGAGAGCCAACCAGTCTTCAAGCCAAGTGATGTTTAATAGTCGATACAGGATACAAGCATCGCGAACACCCCGGGGTGAACTGAGGATTACACTAGTTCATATGCTGTTGGTCCCAGGGGTTCCCCGGCCCTGATCAGGTGGTCCGTTCCACACTTGCATGTCTTTTTCGACTCATGATTCTATTTTTCTCTAAAAAGTCATAGCTGCTTCCCTCACCCCTCCCTTAGCCTGGGACTCTTTCTTGTTAGGCAAGCGTTAGATAGAACTTTCCAGTAATACAGGTCTTTTTAGTGTTGATTTGTTAGGTAGATGCCAAACAGAGCACTTTTAAGCAGATTGTTTGTATACAGTTTGCATTAGTCTTTTGCAGCCAGGTGCAGAGCCACAAGACTCGGCATGACTTGGTGAACTTAGATACTCTCGGACTACAATCAGTATTAACCACTACAGAAGGAATTATTGAGTAGGGGAGTGGTCTTTCGAGAAACAAGAAATTGAGGGAAAGGTTTGTAAGATCACCTCATATAACCAGACATGATAACAGAGAGAATAGCTTTTCTCCGCCAGGTCATTCTGCCATTAATAACTTTGCAGCACCGGCCTGTATATTCATCTTCCAGAGTTTCTTAAGCAACAGTTTAAAAAAAAGAAGCTAAACCTGGGATTGTGTCCCCGTTTTAGAAAGGTCCTGGGAAAGTCACCTGGGATTCATTTAGCGCTTTGGACACTTCCGCTCTGCCCACATCCCTGAAGGGATCCATAATTCATGGCTGTGCGTCCAGGATGTCACCGCTCCAGCAAGCTAGCATTAAATATTTACCGCAGATCATAAGCGGCAGCCATTGAAGCCTGCCAATCCCTTTAGGAAGACTGTTTTCAGTCTTGGCATGCTTGAGGAATCCCAAATGAGCCCGGTGACTGGGACTGCTTTGAGAAAGCGGTCCAGAGATGGATCTCATAAGTCACCATACTGTAAATGCTAACAGCACAGGTAGTTCGCTGCGTCCAGCATGCATAGCACAACGCTCTGTGTGCTGTGTCCAATGCTTTTACCACCTGCCTCCCTGGTGCCTTTAATGTGTGCACACTCCTATATATACTTTTGGTGCTTGCAAACGTTTTTCAATCCCCATTTGAGTTTGTTTTTCTTTGCTTTTTCTTTGCTTCCCTAACAAGGCACCGCAGATCCTTCACTGATGAGATGAAGGTCAGGATGGAGTGGTTGGAGGAGTGGAGTGGGTTTGATTGGAAGAAAAGAGAAGGAGGAGGTCATCAGCTGTGAAACAGGAACATGGCTGAAATGTACATGACAGATTTTCTAAGCTTTTGCATCGGTGAGCAACAAGCAGCAAAAATTATGGAAAAAAGCCATTTCTTCCAGGGGGTCAAATACTTTTTGTAGGTGTCGTTAGCCTACATCATTTGTGCTGCCAATCTTTCTGGGAACTTGAAAGAAAATCAAACTGAAATGTCACAGAGTACTGAGGGTGGATAGGGGACAACCATTTGCCGACTATGGATTTGTTTCTCTAAGGGCTGCAACCAGTATAATCTGTCAATTATTACTTTTACTAAATGCTTATTTATCAGATAAAAGGAAAATAATATTTATTTAAAATCAAAGCATATTCCTCGTCTTGTACAATGCACTTTTACTACAATAAAAAACAATAAATTAAATCAATGGACATCCAGGATGCAGCCATGCGACTAAAAGGGAAATCTAACATATATTTGATCAGATATTGGTGTTTCTGGTTCTATCCCTTTTGTGATGGATCAGTGAAGTCAGGTGTTGTCAACGCCCCATGTCAACGGTCTCTTTCCTCCTATTCATCACGTGAGCTACACAAGGTGCACCATTCGCTGGCTTACTGCCCTCATATAATAGGTTGCCACAGCATGAAACATGTATCATAGACCCATTTAATTGATGACTTTAATGGATTTAGTCAATGAGTTGTTACAGCCTTAGTTTGTATTTTTCTGAAAGATCGTGCTTTCTAATTGGCCTGTGATTTTTTTATTTCCTAGTGTGCAAGATTTGCACTCAAGCATTTAACCATGTCTGTCTCTTCAGGTGAATGTCAATATTTTACCTGCTGTGTTGATTACTGAGTTTATTCCCAAATGTGGTTTGGTAGGTGTGTGTGTCTGTGAGATATCGCTTCCTCACATGGGGAGTCGGATGGAACAGTAGATGGAGGGATAAGGCCGGAGGAAAAGGTGTATGTGGAGGAACGCAGCCAGTTGGAACAGCCTATCTACCGACAGATTGTTGAACAGGCACAGATAATAAGAAAATATTGATTGTAAACATAGTCAGAGGGCTGTAACATCAGGCGAGGGGAGGAAGGAAGATTTCTCCTTCATTGGTTGCTACAGTGACGAGGGAAAAGTCCAAGAGAGAACTTGATAGAGACAACAGGGCACCAGGTATTAGTCCCTATAGAACCTGCTGAAAAATGGATTAGTGTTTATTTATTCAGGCATCATCTCGGCAGCCAACAAGGAAGACGCTATTGTTTCCTGCCAGAAGTGGTTGGCTGCCAAAGTGCAGGCCGCTGTAAGCGGAGGGGTACAAATAGCCAATTAAAAGCTGTGGGTTATTATGCAGGGCTATCATATTTCAGAGCGGACCATAAGGAGAAGCATGAAAAGGGGAGGGGGGTTGTCAATATTTCTGCTGAGCTCGGTCATCACCAACGCTGTGTTTACACATTGTAAATCGATATACCTAATGCAGCTTGAACAGTGTAATTAAAATGTTAAAATGTTTAATGCCCTTTACAGCCGTGGGATTAAGTGTGGACACCCAACCACACTCCAAACATGTTTAGCTCTAATGAGGCACTCCGACGCTGCCTCTGGAAGCAGATAATGTGTTCGTTGTTTCCAAAGATAGTTTCTCTGAATTTTCCACGCTGGACTCCTCCTCCCCATTATCTTCCGTATTTAACATAAAAGAAAAACCCTCTACTTGTCTTCTTGTCTCCCTCCTCAGTGCCATCACTCTGGACAACACACTGGTCATACTGTCCACGGTGGCGCCAGATGCCGGGCGCTACTACGTCCAAGCGGTAAATGACAAGAACGGGGAGAACAAGACCAGCCAGCCCATTACCTTGTCAGTAGAGAGTGAGTAACCACATACTTTAAACACACACACACACATACACACACACACACACACACACACACACCGATCAATCAACTGTTTCTGCCTGGACGGGTGGCGAGTGTCAATGCACTTGCAACAATTGTATCATGCAATGAATTGCGTTCAGCCCCTACTCAAGTGCTGCACTTAATGAAAAGCACTGTGTCGTTAAGCTAATCATATGATGTCATGTAAATAAGGTTACGCTAAATGTAGAGGAATTAAAGGTATATAGAATAAAGTGGTATGAAATGGAAATACTCAAGTAAATTCCCTAAAAATTAGGGCTGCTTCCTTTCGTCGATTAGTCAACTAATGGGTGCATTTGGTTTCAGTCAACGGAGACTTCTTCAGTCAATAAGTGATCGCTGAAATCAAACAAATCGCTCAGGAAAGTCCAGACTCTTCTCTGTACTGGTCCTCATTGGTGGAACGAACTCACGACCAACGTCAGGACAGCATAGTCACTTGCTATCGTCCGAAAAAGGCTCAAGACTCACCTGTTCAGGCTTCAGCTCGACTCTGCATAGCATGTCCCACTAACACCCCCCC
This sequence comes from Eutrigla gurnardus, assembly GCF_963514095.1. NCBI lineage: Eukaryota > Metazoa > Chordata > Actinopteri > Perciformes > Triglidae > Eutrigla > Eutrigla gurnardus. The sequence continues at coordinate 18,421,114 of NC_139933.1, read as the reverse complement.
CCCCAAACAAAAGCACTTCTATGTTTTACCTATAGCACTTTGATCATAGCATAGTTGTTCTTAAGGTATACTTGCTGAACAGCTACTTTACTCAGACGAGGACCTAACATTTGTTTCTATTTTTTAGCTCTTACTTTACTGGCAATGATATGTTGTGGTTTCTTTCTTTCTTTCTTTTGACAAATATACTTATTGTAAGTCGCTTTGGAAAAAAGCGTCTGCAAAATGCCCTAAATGTAAATGTACATTTTTATGTTTTTTTTTTTATTATTTCAAGAGCACATCTCTGGTTCAAACGGGCTGCACGGTGGTGTAGTGGGTAGCACTGTTGTGTCACAGCGAGAGGGTCCCGGGTTTGATTCTCAGGTCGGGCTTGGGTTCCTTCTATGTGGAGTTTGCATGTTCTCCCCGTGTGAGCGTGGGTTCTCTCCGGGTTCTCCGGCTTCCTCCCACAGTCCAAAGACATGCAGGATGGGGATAGGTTCATTGATGACCGTAGGTGTGAATGTGAGCGTGAATGGTTGTCAGCCCTGTGATAGACTGGCATCCTGTCCAGGGTGTACCCTGCCTTCGCCCAATGACAGCTGGGATCGGCTCCAGCCCCCTGGGACCCTGAATACAGGATAAGTGGTAGACGATGGATGGATGGATCGATCAATGGTAAAACAAGATTTAAATTAAATTAGGGCATTTCAATTGGTGCTTTTGTGTAATTTGTGTGAAACTCAGCCCAACTTAAAGCATTACTTGAGTAAATGTACATTTCACCACTGCAAATAATATATATGACAATATAGCACAATGTGCCTTAGTGTGTGTTGTGGATACATCTGATACTTACATTAGAAGTACATTTTGCTGATAATACTTGTGCATTTATTCCATTTTGAATGCAGGACTTTTACTTGGGGAGTATTGCATTGGAGTGTGTCGGTACTTTCGGGGGACAGGGACACAGACAGGCTGTTCTACTGCCAAGCACTTCCTCATATTCGCCAGCATCCTTAGCTGCCACAACCACAACAAACAAAAAATACACAAGTCAAACCAATTTGGTCCGCTTCAGCTCAGCAGAGTGAAATATAAGTGGAAACCTAACAGACAGCAGCTTATGACATGGTAGACTGGAGTTCAGTGTGGAAGGAAATGAGGAGGGCGAGGCAAAGACATTACAGTTGACGACACATGGGAGCAGAAATAGCCTGCGGTACACGTGGAGAAGAGTTGATTATACTAGTGCGAGAACACACACACACACACACTAACACACACACACACTGGTACAGGTTAGATTGAGAGCCTAGCAGGAGGCCTTAACTTGGCAGCTCTCAGTAATGTATGCTATACATTTACATGAACATTCCACTCACGCCTTACACATCCACCCACAGACAGACGTACACACACTGATGTACCTGCTGCTGGTAGAGCCAACACTTGGAGGCTGTGTTGTGTGTGTGTGTGTGTGTGTGTGTGTGTGTGTGTGTGTGTGTGTGTGAGTGCTTTTTACTGTATGTGCACGTGTGTCTGTCGGAATCTGCTACTGCAGCTGTTCCTGCAGCAACGCCTCTGACGATGCGTTTGCCACGAGCTTTCCTGGCGCCCGACAGTACGTGCCAAAGAGAGCAAAGGTCACAGAGACCCCCGAGGAGACTAGTGTTTCTTGTGTTTCAGTATTCGCACCGGACGAAGTTTTGAGTAACTCAATATTAACTTCGGACACAAGTTGAGCAATTCCTTTATGTGCACAGCTCATTTGGTCCGTCCGTCCAGTTGATGAATGCAGCGGCGTTCTCCCGGTGACTAGCAGTCAAACCTTGCCGTTATTTAAGGTGTGTATGTGTCTACGGGAAGGGGGTGCGCACATGCAGCATCTAATGACCCAAGATTGGTTGGATTGAATCATGACAGGCCCCTTTAGCTACATCTGACATATGCAGCCACAAGCACACTCCCAGGGCATGATGGGATTGACGGATCAGTGTGAGTTTATCGCAGACATGACACATCTCAAGCAGCACACGCACACACTGTGCTCTCAACTGCCATCGGCTGTCTGTCTCTGATGCTCACAACACACACACACACACACATACACACACACACACACACACACACACACACACACACACACACAGACATGAACTAGTTTGCACACGCAGGATTTAATACACATATGAGAATATATGTCCACGCGTACGTGCAGCAGCCTATTTATCCCTTCAGCTTTTTGTTTGTCAGGCAGCGTTTTTCTATCTGTTTCTGGTTCTCCAGCAGACGTTTTATTATACACAGTCAGTGCATTGTCTTGTCCTATTCGGCTCATCACTCTGTCACAACTCAGATACACTGTGTTCACTGGTCAGTTTCAATATGTCACGGCGATGAGCACCCACCAAGTGCACTGGGTTGAAAGGAAATGTATAGGATGCCACCAGTCCAGAGCACTCACCATATTCATATATATATATATATATCTACCAAGAGCATTGCTCTCTGCTTAACCTCTCCACATGTGTGTGTTTTTGTTGGTATGTGTGTGTGGCGACCTGTCTGTCTGTCTGTCTAGATGTGGGAGGTCCAGCAGACCCCATTGCCCCCACCATCATCATCCCTCCCAGGAACACCAGCGTGGTGACAGGCACCTCAGAGGTCACAATGGAGTGTGTTGCCAACGCCAGGTAAACATGCTAGAACCGCGGGCTCATATTGTAGAGCGGTTGTTTTTTTTAAAGGATCACTTCACTCAAATCAGTAAGGGTAATTCAGAACAGGAGATTTCATAGCGGCATTTTTTTCTTTCTATTATTATTATTATTTAAAAACGTAGTTTCATTTCTGTAGAGTATCCATAGCAGTAGGAACACTGATTCTGGAAAATTTTCATTGCTGCTCATTTCAAGTTGGTGCCTCAAAACCAAATGAAACCAAACTGTCTGTAGGGCTGCAACGACTAGTGGTAAGGGAGGCCTCCCTGCCGGCAACAGTCTGAGCCAGAGGCATTATGTTTAGAATGAATATAATTATGTTTTTGCTTTACGGACATAATACCATCTATCCTTCTGTCCGCCTGGTCCATTTTGTAAACCTCAGGAACGCCTGGAGGGAATCTCTTCAAATTTAGCGCAAATGTCCACCTGGACTCAAGGATGATCTGATGGGAATTTCTAGGTTTTTTTTGGGTGAAATGACCCTTTAACCCGCTGTGCATACACTTTAGATATATGGTCTGAATGTGTATCAGGATTTAGAAAATAATGATAGTAGTTTTGTTCATACATACATACACTTGGATTTTTGTTTTTTGCACAATCTGTTAAATATTCTTTGTTTGTTGAATGAGAACTGCTTTTAAATCCAATATATTTGCGTTTGTTTTGTACATTTTTTTAGACTTGTTCTTGTATATTGAGTAGATATGTAGTATCAAAACAGGCTACTCAATAATGACACAACTGTTGGCATCAGATCAGCCAGATATAATCAGCCAGAATAATTTTACATTAAGCACAAAACACTAAATTCTCAGTGAGACGGTGAGTTTACGTCATATCAGAAACTCTCCCTTCCCCCCTGTAGGCCTCTTATCAAGCTGAGCATCTCATGGCGGAAGAACGGCGTGTTGGTGACCAGCGGTCTGAGCGACTTCAACCGCAGGCTGACCATCCTCAGTCCCGTGGTGAGCGATGCCGGCTTCTACGAGTGCGAAGCCATTCTCCGCAGCAGCAGTGTGCCCTCAGTCAGTGCTGGGGCTTATCTGCATGTACTCGGTAAGAATTAGAAGCTGAAATATGCTCTCGTCTGTTTGCTTTTTTTCTCTTGTACTATCACTTTGTACTTCTAGCAGGACTTAAACATACACATTTGCAGGTGGCAATATCTTCCAATTACACGTGTTTCCGTTTTGTTCTTTAGTATCTACAAATAAATGCTACCACACTTTCATATAAACGTCTACCTCTCACCAAGGTAGACATAGGTATAAAAACATAGGAGTGAAAGCACAAACATTAAGGGAACGTCCGCATCCTAATGAGCCTTGATGAAAGCGTCAGTATCGTTGCTGCTGCCAAGTCAGAATAGGTTCATCATTCCTTTCCCACATGTTTCTGTTTTGCAGCACTCACCTTCAAATGTTTATGCTCTTGCCTTTTGTATATGATTTTTTTCCCTTCCCTTTTCATTCTTCACTACAATTTGATATATTGCTATTGTGTATTGTTTTTTATTGTGCACAAGGTAAAGAGAACATGATGTGATTAGTCATAATGCATAATTGCTGTATGCGCTTTCATAACAGCATGACATTCTCCATGGTAAAAGAAAAACATGTATCTCATTTTAGCTACATACGGTGCATCATGCAAATGTTGCCTCAAGGTTTGAAAGTTCAAACAAAAGAACTGGAAAATGATATATATATACGATATGAATATGGCAAAGCTTTGGCTGTGAAGTCAAGAGGTGGTGAGGAGAAATCGTTATTGATTTAAAAGGGAGGAAGCTCATGATTGGCCTCAAGAAACTGTTAAATAGCATTGCTTGTGTCACTTTCATTCCACCCTGCTGGAACACTCTGATGTTTAAGGTTGTAATGGAAGGAAAAGGTGTGGTGAACTTTTCCCTTGATACAGCTTTTCTTCTTCCCAGAGTGTGAATGATTTACATAGTGTACCAGTTACTGATTTCTGCATTTAAACTTCTGTTTTTTTTTTTATTTTGCTCGTAGTGTCAATGTACCATTTTATTCCTTTTCCCCTGCCTGAATCAGATGAAAATGATGAAAACAAAGGAAAAAGTTAAACCAGTCTCTGTCACGTTTCTTGCCAAAAAAACTTTTCACAAGATTACTACTTTTCAAAAAGATTAACACAGCATGCTACCTTTGTAATTTACCTGAGGTACTTTGTAAGTTGCAATGATTACAGGTGCAGTTGTGCAGTCCTGCTCCTTCTCTTATCAAACTGTCATCCTGTCCTATCCTTTCCATTTTCCCTCTGTCACTCAGAACCACCACAGTTTATGAAGGAACCGGAGAAACACATCACAGCGGAGATGGAGAAGGTTGTGGACATTCCCTGTCAGGCACGAGGTGAATGAATGTGTATGATATGTGTGCATTTTACTGCAAGCATGTCAGGAGGTAAAACAAAAATGGCTTCCATGTAAATAGTAATACTCAGAAACATTTAGCAACAATTTCAATGCATTTATTTATTTTATGCAATTTTATTCTGAAAAATGCAATGAAAAGAAAGAAGCATGACTTATTTTCACCCCCTCCCACTCCTGCTCACTCGGCAGGAGTCCCCCAGCCAGACATCGTGTGGTACAAGGATGCCTTGCCCATCAACCCGGTGAAGATGCCCAGGTACAGGGTGCTGGTGGGAGGCAGCCTTCAGGTCAACGGCCTCCTGCCTGATGACACCGGGATGTTCCAGTGCTTTGCCAGAAATTTGGCAGGAGAAGTTCAGACCAACACATACCTGGCTGTTACAAGTGAGTCCTCAAGCAGCACTTCAAGAAATGTCTTTTGCACAGATAAATACTGCTATTATAGTTCAATATAGCATCATCATGCATCATCTCTATTTTGAAATGTTTCAAACCAATTAATATTTGTATGATACAGTTGACGTGCTACATTTCTTACATAGAGTGTGGAAAGATTGCCAAAAAACAAACAAAACATAATAATAATAACAATAATAATAATAATAATTGATTATAAATTTTACTGCATCGATGCAGACTCGTTCAACAAAGCACTGCGATGTATCATAGAATCGCTTATTTCTCCCACCTCTAGTAAAATGTGTATGAATAGTATAACATTGTTACGTAGCTCTCGAGCCCCTTGACAAATGCATAAAAAGCCCAGTTGTAATTGCTAACATCTTTATATTAATATCATCGTTATGGGCATGACAGCATACTGTTGTTAGCATTTAACAAGTAGATACAGCCTCACAGAGCCGATAGCATGGCTGCAGACCCTTAGTCTTATTTTTGTTATTTAAATGCTGTCCATCAAATAAAAGAACAAGAATCTATTTTAAAATCCGGTTTATAAATAGCATTTGCTGAGACAGCAATTAAAACGCTGCAAAAACAAATCTGCAAATGCACTTGAACCTGCTTCTGTATACCAGCAAAGAACTACTAGCCGACTACTCGTCTCCCAAGGACCTGACTGAACACTATGATGTGGGACTATGGTGGCCAATGGATGAAACACTCAACTGGGGACATTAAATCTGGAAGAAAAACCTGTTCACCATGGCTTTTACTTCCAAGAAAAAAACTGACTTTCACTGTTAATACAATAAAATAAGTATTCTCACTCCTTCCATCCCTGTCTCCCTCTCTTTTCTCTCACTGACACTGTCTCGTCTTCTTCTCTCTCTCTCCTCCCTCCAGATCTCATCTTATCGCCTCTCTTTTCCCCACTTCTCCCTCTGTCCTGCTCCCCGAGCCCCGATCAACACTGCTTCCATGACAAACTCCCTACTCCGTCTTTCCCCGGGGAGCGATACACTTTTCTGTCATCCTATAAAAGCTGTGATTTATTGCATGTCAGAAACGAGGATATTTCAGTTATCTCCATATTGGCTCCTCTTTCTATGCTTCTTCCTCATTCATTTTCCTTTCTTCCTCTTCTTATATATGCTACCTCTGCGGGTCCAAAAAAATAGGCCGGCAGCAGACAGTTGTGGCAGTGAGGTGACGGCTGTGTCAATCCGTGAAGAATTAGTGGGACAAAGCATTGACTAAACACTGAGAGGCAGCAGACTGACGCTTACAAGAGAAACGTTTGAAGAGGGTTTTGCTACTGATGTTTATTCTCTCACCTCTATAACCCTTTTACCTTTACTCTCTAATGTACTGATCTGTCTCTTTATTCTGTGTGTGTGTGTGTGTGTGTGTGTGTGTGTGTGTGTGTGTGTGTGTGTGTGCTTGCCTCCCCTCAGGCATTGCCCCGAATATCACTGCCGGACCCTCAGACAGCACTGTGATCGACGGCATGTCAGTCATCCTACACTGCGAGACCTCTGGAGCACCGAGACCCGCTATCACGTGGCAGAAAGGTCTCTGTTACCCACATGCACACATACACACACACACACACACACACACACACACACACACACACACACCATCGGATTGTGATGTCTGTTATCTGTTACGCGTGGTAACATAGTTTGCCATGGCTTTACAAATAAAGCCTGATTGGATTCCATGTTTGGATCCCAACAGCAGATCAGAGAAACACTGTTCTTGTTTTTCATCACAATCCCATCCTCTCCTACTCTGTGCCTGAACACCTCCTTCTTTCTCTCTCTCCTTCCATTCTGTCTACCTTTTCTGTATTTGTGTATGTCCTTAAGGTGAGCGTGTGTTGGCCAGCGGTTCAGTGCAGCTGCCCAGGTTCACCCTGCTCGAGTCAGGCAGCCTACTCATCTCCCCCTCACACATCTCCGATGCCGGGACCTACACTTGCATGGCGAGCAACTCCAGGGGCATCGACGAGGCGTCCGCTGACCTTGTGGTCTGGGGTGAGCATGCAGCGTTAGATGGACAAAAACCAAACCTTTTAAAAAAATGGTAAATGGCCTCATTTATATAGCGCTTTTATCCAAAGTGCTTTACAGGAATACCTGAAATTCACCCATTCACGCACCGACGGCAGAGTCAATTAGGGTGAGGTGTCTTGCTCAGGGACACCAGGCACTCAGCTAGAAGGAGCCAGGGATCGAACCGGCAATCTTGCGGTTGCCAGCCAACCTGTTCTACCTCCTGAGCTAAACCCCACCAAAAAAAACACACATGCCTAGTGTTGTGTGGCAAAATAAACCCAGGAAGTTAACTGTATTGGCTTGTTGGGGAACGACGTTTGGCCATACATGAATAGAGCTGCATTCAATTCCTTCCGAGACAAAAGCATCCTCCTGTGCAGGTTTGGAGTCATCATTTAGGGGTTTTTTGCAAGAAGCCATCAAAAAACTAAATAAAAAACAGCAGCATTTGATCTCAACTTCATGTTGATGTTTTTTTTAATATTGTTCTTCTCAGGTAGGAGGCTTGTAAGCTGTGTTCTCTTCCCTTAGTTACTTTTTGTCTCCACAGCTCGCACCAGGATCACCACCCCCCCACAAGACCAGAGTGTTATCAAAGGAACTAAAGCCACTATGACCTGTGGAGTCACACACGACCCCAGTGTAACAGTCAGGTAAGGGTACCTTTACAAACATAGACGGAAGTTATTCATAAAACATTATATGTAGCACTTCTTCAGAAGAGATGTCCTTCACCATAAAAGAGAGTGAAATATAGACACATTGAAAGAGTGAAAAAAGAAACAACGTGTAGTTTAAATTGGTAGGTCTTGAGCTGTTGTTCGTAGGAAATGGCTGGCCTATATTTTTCTTCTTTTCAACAAATTGCCAAAACCAGCTATGTGTTAGTCTGTCTCTGGTTTTTATTTAATTTAATTTCCTAAAACTGCTGGGCACTGTAATTGTTATATACTCAAGTAGTGTAGATGCCTTTGTTGGGCACTATTTTCAGCCATGTATTGAGTGAGGATTGAGTGCAGCGGGTCCATATATATGGGATTGGCTCACCACCCAGTGTTTCTCATTAATGTCGTTTTGCTTGTTTTTGGCCAATAATGGAGCTCTATGGCACTGACAAACATGCTATCTCAGGCTGCTCATGCAATACCTGTACGTTTTGAACGTTTCATGGAATTATTTGACTATTAATAATAGCCAGAGCGGCTTCTTGCAGTCTGTCTGAGGTAAAATGGTTACATAGACTTAGCTACTGTAAACTACTGTATTGAGTTGCCTTAGTGAATGCTCTGAGTGAGTTTGAGTTCAGTTATATGCAGTCTGCAGTGTATATATTAAGGGCCTTTATTGTGAAAGGTAAGAACGAAGGAAGTGGATCTGGCATGAGCTGCCTTTTTCAAGGTTGAAAGGAGTCATAAAATATGCCATCTTGGTTCCAACTATAAAACCTCTGTGTTGTTTTACAAATATAGTGTAGATTTTCAACATCATTGATTGATGACACGTTTGCCTGGACCTGTTCTAAAGCCTTGCAGCTGCATTCTGGACCACATGCAAGACATTAAGGGATGTCTTGCTCAGGTTAAAACAGAGTTACAGAGTTGTGGATGGATAAGTCAATGGATGCAAAATCCATCTGGACACGTCCTTATGTATTTGTTATCCTCTACACATCAAAGTGAATATCTAATAAACCACAGTTGTTGAACCATTTCGGCCTACGGATCTGTTAATGAGAACGCTTCATCATCAGCTATTACTTATTTCCGTACTGTTCTCTACAATGTGGTTACTAATTAGGCATTTACTACCCTGAGCACAAAGTGTTTGTTCTTGAACTCTCTGTGTCTTGTTCAATGCTGCCATCATCCTCGAGTTCCCTCGCAGGCGTTCTACTAAACATAAAAAACAGAACTTCTGCTATGATTTGACACTATAGAAACAAATAAATGAATAGAAATAAATGCTTGCATTCCAATGTAAATACTGAGCAAACACACAACACTGTGTCCCTGACTTAGACCCTGATGTACAGCTTGTGCAAAAACAAACGCCCACACATATGAAACAGGGTTTGTCCACAGCTGATGTGCATGTATGTCGTTAGAAGACCGTCGTCCTGACACCTCCGGCAGCAGCAGCAGCATCAGCAGCAGCTCAAATCCTCACAACATACCTTTACTGAACCCCAGGCTTGTAGTCGACATCAGTAGCGATCAATAGACCATCCTGTCTCTTTCTACTCAGAAGAGAAGGCTTCGTCTGACGCCACGTTTGAGCTGTGGGGTTTTGATGAGTGTGAATTCGGTGTTTGATATGCAGCCGTCAGACGCTATGATATGCACGCGGGCCAGCTCTGGTGGCAAGTTTGAAGAGACAAGAGAAGAGGAGGAGATGAAATACATCACTAATAACATCTTCTCCTCGGCTTCTGGTGGAATAAATAACAAGCGAAACCTCAGTTTACACATTGCTTTATTGTCAAAAGGAGTTAACCTGCGAACTGAGTCTGACGTGACTGTGCATCATAGTTCACATCTCAGCAGGCGGGAAAAAAGATGAGAAGTCAGGTTATGGACATCTGGTGGAAGTCATTTTTATGCATTTGTTCATGCATTAACTGTTAATTTGAGAATGTGCTTTAATAATACACAGTTGCCCATAAAGTGGGAATATTTTCTTTTTCAGGGTGAAATTAATTAATTCATAACATTTGTTTGGTGCTATAAAAGACAAGACATTTGATAAGTATTCCAATTTCATCGGCAACCTTGTTTATTTATATATTATTTCATTTCTTATTATTACTATTTCATATATTATTTTACTGTTGCAAAAAACACATTTTCCTGTCAAGTTTCGCCCCTTTTTTTGCCGCGTATACTTGTTTGTTTGGTTCCAGTTGCCACTCTGTTGCCTCCGTATGCAATCAAGCTTCTTCTAAAATTAATTTTACATTCGGCATACACATATTTGGTTTGGGAATTGCATATTCTGACAAGATCATTGACTGTGTGTAAAAAGTGGACGTCATCACTGAAATTTGTGGGCTACGGTTTTAAAGCATAAAATTTGGCATTTTGTCCGTCACCATCTTGGTGTTTGGCTGTCACTATCTTGCTTTCTTGCAACAAGTGGTGACACTGAATGAGGGATTTTTAGGTGACCAAAACGGTTACAAATAACTTTCGTGAACTAAACTCACTGTGAAAGGATCATCTATTTGACTCTAAATGGGACCGTAAATGACTTAATGAACATCACGCTGTAAAGAAGGAGACTTGAAGCTAGCGATTGAGACCATAAACTCAACGTTGTGATGTGAACTGAGGTAATGAAACCAGTGAGAAGTTGGGGTCATTTTCTATACCATCGAATGTTGTTGCAGCAGATGAAGATGGCAACGACAGGCCGACTGACTGATGACTTTTGCATTCTAGGCACGTCTGGGAGAAAGAGGGCTCGGTGATCAATGTCCAGTCCATCCCTCGCATGCGACTGGAGGCCGACGGCACCCTTCACATTTCCCAAACCTGGTCAGGTGACATAGGCACGTACACCTGCAGAGTTACCTCCGTTGGAGGCAACGACTCCCGTAGCGCTCATCTCCGTGTCAGGTAACCACCACTTGCCTGGTTTTCTAGTTTCTTCTTTTCCTTTTTCTCTCTCACACTCTTTTTTTCCCTGCTATTCTCCAGTGAAAATGTACAGGAAGGAACATGTTATGTGAAGCAAGACACACACACACATTTGCAAGCGCCAGACACGGCACGCTCTCCGCCACCAGCCTTTCACAGCCATTCTGCCTGTTCTTTATTGACACCTCTGACTCACTTCCACTTAATGACGCCCCGTCTTCCCCACCTCCCCTGTCTTCATTCTCACCCGACGCATTTTCCGCCCCACGGGACGCCCTCCCCCTTCTCACCCAACCTCCATTCCCTATCTGTGAGACTACACACTCGTACTACTCGCACAAACTCTTCCGTATTGTTTTTGTGATCTCAAATCTTTCCTTTCTGCAAGACTTTGTGCCATTGTTTTACTTTGGCATCACTGCAGCAAAAGTGACTATGAATGAGACTTTTCTGCTTGCCAAGCTGATGAACTGACTGACTGTGTCTTTCTTTGTCCCCCGTATCGGCCATCTCGTTGGCTGGCTGACTTTTGACTAAGTTACTGCCAGTATTCGTTCATTGCTTTAAGGTTTATCTATCAATCTGTCTGTGCTTATCTGAATCCATGGCTGAATGAATTAATGATCCCCAGCTTTGGCCTCATTTATTCATGTCTTCCTATCGGTCTCCTTATGCCCCCCTCCCCTCCCCCCAGTGATATCTATCTCGTTTTGTTTCCCTGTGTGTTCATCCTGACAAGGAACCCTCTTTGCTGTCTTGTCTTGCCACATTTCATCACCTGTCTAACTGTTATAGAACATTCAGCCTTCCTTCAGATTTTTACGAGACGTTCAGAGAAGACAGAGACGCTCGGTGACGCTCTGTCCCTGCAGAGGATTTGCTGTGATAGAAGCGATTCTTTTATTTATTAAAGTTGTCCTGATGTTCCCCGCAGGCAACTGCCTCATGCCCCAGAGAACCCCACAGCCATGCTGAGCACATCTGAGAAAAGAGCCATCGACCTGGCCTGGGCTAAGCCTTTTGATGGCAACAGTCCCCTCATACGCTACGTCCTGGAGGTTTCTGAGAACAGTAAGTCACGTTATAGGCCACCTTTTGTACTGCATTCTGAATTTTAAGATCTTTGAATTGCATATGATGAGTTAGGTTTGGGTCAACATTGCAGTGGAAAAAGACATTAAATGTGCCTTGTTTAGATTGTTTTACTTCCATACAGCCAGGCTTCTACAACAAAGTTTTTCCCAAGGAGGTTAACTGCAAAGCAAATACGGCAAAGATCTAGAAAAAGCCTGATCAATAGGACTAATAAAGAATGACCATCATTGACTTTAATCTCAAATTGGATTTGTGAACTACACTACAATCTATCACTTAACAGCTTTGCATGCAACAAGCATATGCACACTGTAAAGGAATAGTTCACCCCCAAAATGATCGTTTTTTTAATATCGATTATTCACCCTGTGTTACCTTGAGTTCTTGTTTTTCTCGCATGAATGGAGAATAAAAAATTCTCTATGAATTGTAGTAACTGGACTGGATGAATGAGACTTGGATTAAATGCACAAGTTGTGTGAGAACTAGTTGTGGGAGAGTTTGTAAGTGGATGCTTTGAGATAGTTTTGCTGTTATTTTGCGCGGCACCAATCTGCTTCAAATCATTACGATTTTTCTGTGGGATTCTTTGTTCACTGTGGAGGAAGAAAGTTTTCATCAAGATTTCAAGGTAACGCAGTGTGAGTATACAATGCAAAAGTGATCATTTCAGGTGTGAGGCGTTTAAAGTGATACAGTGTCAAACTGTGTTCCTCAGCACATTGTACCCTTTTTCCCACCGAGACTTGTTTCATTTATTTATTCAATTTAAATTTTAAATTGTGACCTGCCGTGACAAAATGATTGCATTCTAGAAATGTAAGACTTCCTTCCTTCCAAAAGTTCTACAATATATGGGATGTTAAGGTGATTGGTTAGCATATCAAAAGAACAAGATGTGTGTTCATGTGGAACGTGTTGTTAAATGTGATTTTCTTTGTTCTAGACGCTCCCTGGGCCATCCTGCTGGCCAATATCGAGCCAGAGTCCATAGCGGTGACGGTCAATGGCTTGATCCCGGCACGCTCCTATCAGTTCCGCCTCTGTGCCGTTAACGATGTGGGGAAGGGGCAGTTCAGCAAGGAGACAGACCGGTGAGCCAAAGCCAGATGCTGTATCTATTCCTACCACTGAACATCAACACTGTTTTCTTTGCCTTCCACCCTCACCACTTCCCTCCCTCCCATCATCCCTCTACCAGTCTGTCACGCTGCCAGCTCCCTCACCAGAGTGCTCTCTGGTGAGGGAGCTGGCAGCGTGGGGCCTCCGTCTGTGTCACAGGGAGGCTGGCAGCGTACGCTCTGTGACGCCGTTTGGTACTTCGTCACCACCACTGATCTCACTCCCATTCCTTGTACGCATCCTCTGCCCCAGACGCTCATGGTGTATTCTCAGGGTAAAGATACAACTGTGGCTCAGTTGGTAGAGCGGGTTGGCCAATATTCAGAGGGTCGGTGGTTCGATCCCCACCCTTGTCACTGTGTCATGGTCGTTGTCGTGGCAAGACACTTCACCCAGCTCGTGTGAATGTGTATGACTGCTGTATGTTTGAGGTGGTGGTCGGAGGGGCCGTAGGCGCAGAATGGCAACCACGCTTCTGTCAGTCTGCCCCAGCTGTGGCTACTCGTAGTTTACCACCACCGGTATGACTGTGTGTGAATTAATGGAACCCTGTCAGTGTCCAGAAAAGCGCCATACAAATCCAATCCATTATTATTATTATTATTATTATAAGATATAGCATTCAGTTGGCTGTACAGCCATGACTTCTTCAGATGTGGTGTCATGGGCAGGTACAATAGATATTCTGGGGGAGCGAAAGCACACAAGGACTGATTAGGGTTTTAAACACAGACAACGAACTGGTAAGATATGGTCGAGGGACAGAAAAAGATTGTTTGCAATAAGTGCTTCAGTTGAAATTAAACTAGTATTTAGCTTTAAAATGATATACTTTATTACAAAGCTTTATGCTTTTAGTTTGGAATAAACTAAATCTCTGTTCATGGTGAGTTCCAGAGAGGACTTTCACTCTATTTCTCACTGCCCTCTCCCTTTTCTTATCTCCCCATGTATTCATGTGCATGTTCTGTAGTGTCTCTCTCCCCGAAGAGCCCCCCAGTGCTCCCACTCAAAACGTCATTGCTAGCGGCCGGACCAACCAGTCCATCATGATCCAGTGGCAGCCTCCGCCAGAAAGCCACCAGAACGGCATTCTCAGGGGCTACACGGTCCGGTAAGAGACCTCTTCATCCCCCCTCCACGGACGTCTGTGTCTCACTTTTTATTGCAAAGGCTGGAAGTTAAAAGCATATGTTCAGTTAAGCATGAGGTTCGCCCTCATGTCCTGTCAGAATCAAAAAAGCTCTTAATACAGGAAAAAGTAGGGTTTGGGATTGATTTCATTTCAAGTATGAAGAAATATCAAGACATTATCTAGCCCCAGAAGTGTCAGTTACCACCACTGCATTAAAACAATTATTTAGTCTGAGAGAAAAAATAGTTTGACTTCAAAAACTTCAGCAACTCCAACAGGCAGAGTCAGCAATATGCCAAACTGACTGTAAATCCTGTAAACAGGTAATTAGTTTGGTTTTCTGTCAGGCTTTTTATTCATTACATCCAAATGAAACAGCAGGTGTTTTCCAGACAGCAGTCAGTGCTGTCAGTGCTTCTTAATTGCTTGTTTGCTGGTGCTTTGTCTCCCCCTAGCAGGGAGTCAAGTGTACTGACTCAACAAAGTACTCTGATGTCCTCTCTTTGATAGTCAACCATGTAAAATGTTCAACTCTGTGTGCAAATAATACAGCAAGTGTAGTATTCTCCATTCACAAATATATGTGTATCAGGTACCGCCTGACCGGGCTGCCTGTGGACTACCAGATGAAGAACATTTCCAGCCCTGATGTGACTAACCTGCTGCTGGAGGACCTCATCATCTGGACGAACTATGAGATTGAGGTGGCTGCCTACAACGGGGCGGGTCTGGGCACTTTCAGCCATAAAGTCACAGAGTGGACTCTGCAGGGAGGTGAGCTTTCATATCATCAAAGTGTTTCTCAGGTCCTTCCAAGTCGCTCCTACAGAGTTGAGGCAAGACACCCGAGCATTCAGAGAACACCTAGCGAGTGTGTCAGTGTGTGCAAAATAGCTGTGGTATTTTTAAACTTTTTTTTAAACTGTATTTTGAACAATGTTTGACATTGCAATTTATTATATTGATATATTAATTTTGATTTTGCATTTCTCGGAACAATACACACAAAACATGTAGACCTTTTTAAAAACTCATAGTAAAATCAACAGGGATTTGGACAGGGATTATAAATGTTCAAAACAATTCATATGCTCTCCTAAAACCACCAGACTCCATTGAAAAACACAGCACTTTTTCTTTGCCAAATGCATCAAAACTGTATTGTATTAAATAATAATAATAGTAATAATAATAATAATAATAATAATCCATAGGACTTATATCGCACTTTTTTGGATACTCAAAGAAACGTTTACATTAAATCGTTGTGCTGTTCAAAAAATCACCAACTGGTTTGATAGAAATAAATGGTTTATTCAGATGTGAAAAGAAACAGTGCTCTGCTCTCCTCAAACCTTCAGTGAGAAAATCATTCATTTTGCCATTCAAGCAAACCTGAAAGAAACAAAATAAAACAAATCAAAACGGTCTTGGTGAGCCTCGTCTCTCCACTGTTCCAACAATGACCAACTCTGATTGTGTCAATTTAACACTTCATTCACTCGCTTCGATCAGCAACTGGGTTGCCAATTTGTTGCCTCAAATTTGTTCAGAAATAGATTTTGACGGGCTGCTAAAGTGAAATAACACAAAGTTTCCGAGGGTATGTTGCTTGTTTTCAAATTGGGGGTGAGGAAATGCATCATGTGCATAGGATTGTGGGTGTTTTAGGAGCAAGGAGGATACACACATGCATCCTTGAAAATATTTCCCAACGAAGGACTCAAATGAATTCAAAGGAACATTGGAACGAACCTTTGGCGGGATTTGATCCTCGAAATTCGCCCGATGAAGGATCTTTCTTTGATGTTAAGACTCATCCATTGATCCAAGACCAAAGCTGATATGATAACTATTTTCTTTCTGCATTTACACGTGTTCAATTTAAACAAGTTTCTCTTTTAAGCATGGTGATTATGCATTACAAATGCGTTGTTATACTATACTCAAAGAAAATATTGTCTAGTTAGCATTAAGTTTATTTTCATCTCTGAGTACAATCATCTACTAAAAACTAGTACTGGTTGATGTTCAACTCCCGTCAGCATTGATTCTTCTTTGTAAAAGCCACAAAAAGGTGTTGCATCCCCCTGAAATCTATAAGCAGCTCACACAGCCTCAGACAAACCCACAGAGAGCCTGGGATGAGGTGTTTGTGTCATCAGGAAGAGAGTGATGGCGGAATCTGCCCTGACCTGTGCGGCAGCGATCAATACTGACATCAAAATAGATGCAGGCAGACTTCCAACAGTCATCTGAAATGTGTTCTCACACCTTTATTTTCTGTCTTTCCGCCACTTCTTTTTCTTCCCCCTTGTCTCCCTTTTATCTCTTCCTCTCCACGTCCATCCCAGTGCCCACAATCGCCCCCGGCAACGTGCAGACAGAGTCGGTCAACTCGACAACGATCCGTTTCACGTGGACGGCCCCTAACCCTCAGTTCATCAATGGCATCAACCAGGGCTACAAGGTCAGTCGTCGCCGCGGCGCCGTCACCACCATTGACAGAACTGTCAGAGCTGAACTTGTCCTATCACATATCCTGTGTAGTGAGAGGGAGAGAAGAGCCATGGGGCACAAGATATTTGGTGCCTTTGTGAACGATGGACTTTGCCCAACCATTTGTCAGTCAGAGGTCGTTCTCTTTATCTTTGCAGCCATTTTTCATGTTTTATTGTGAAGCTGTGTGCAGGCGATGATGAATGTCTTCATTATTTTGGCACTGGCTCTTGAATATAGTCCATCTCTCTGTCTCTGGTGTATACTTCATTGAAACACATGTAGCCCATGGGGAATCATAAAGCCACAGCCTTAGGGTAGTTATTTACTCTGTTGACTCTGTTGCGACTTAATTATATCATTGTGTTTTTTTTTGTCCGCCTATTCAATAGTGCTCCACAGACGGTACTCGGCTGAGTGGAAGGGTCACCGTACAAATGTGAATTTTAAACACCAGGTTTTTTTCTCCAGGGAGAGACTTAAGCAAAGAAAGACTTTCAGGGAGAGACGGAGACAGAGGAGGAAAAAAAAGAAAATGGCAGACAGTCAAGCATCTATCCTATCTCTTTATTTTCCTGGAAGCTCCCCCGCTCTAAAAATCCGTCAGTAGGACTCATTACCTGAGCAACTAATTGGTTGATACAGGTCCCATTTGTAGATGCTATATGGTCCGCAATCAACATGCATGATCGAATCCCATATGTTATCATGCCTTTCCCAGTCCGTCTTTATGGAGCTATTCCCTCCCCATCAAAATCTCTTCAGGGCATCTTTCAAATATATTTGGGAGAGCTATGATGCCAAATAACTCCTCAGAAGGACTCCGGACTATAAGGGAGCGACACCACTGTAAGTTTTGTGAGAATAAATGTCTGAGAATTTTCCAATTTCTGTTTTTTTTAGTTGCTGGCATGGGAGCCAGGCAGAGAGGAAGAGGTTACTATGGTAACGGTACGACCAAACTTCCAGGATAGTGTCCACGTCGGATACGTGACAGGTCTGAAGAAGTTCACAGAGTATTCCACCTCTGTGCTGTGTTTCACCACACCCGGAGATGGCCCCCGCAGCGCGCCCAAGGCGTTAAGGACACACGAGGACAGTAAGTGACTTTTTCCCACAGTTCCCTCTCTCTGGTTGGTGGCGAGGGGTACACCGAGCATCTCACAGTAACACATCCTCGGGGCGAGATCTATTATTCATGCAGAACGAAGTTGTAGAGAAGTGCTAATGACTGAGTTTATTCTGCATCCAGCCAGGATCATCATAATTGGGACTTAGTTCCCTTAGAGATAATTGGTTAAGCTTTAAAAAGATTTTCCCCCAGCTTGTCATCATACCGTTTTTTCCAGCAATTACCTTGTTTTTGCTTGATTTGTAAACAAATTTCGAATGCAAATGCTGTCACTGGTTTTGCCACAACGCCAGCTGATTAGCATGGAATAATACTGAATGTAAAGTGTCTCTTTCACCCACTGGCTTTGCTCATTATTCTTATTTGTCCCCCATCCAGCCCCTGGTGCTGTGGGTCACCTGAGTTTCACCGAGATCCTGGACACCTCCCTCAAAGTCAGCTGGAGTGAGCCGGGCGAGAAAAATGGAGTTCTCACAGGTAGATTCACTTCACTCCAAAACCGTACCGGTAGGAAGGGAAGAAAGGAAGGGAATGGCAGGTTGTCTGAGGCGGCATCGAAAGAGACGAGATGGAGCCGAGTTGTACATTGCTTTTCAAACACTGCTTGAACTAATTTAGTGAGCCCAGCACATGTAGCTCTGAGGGTACACAGCTACTTTATCATTTGTTTTATTTGCCTCATGCACATATTACTGCCTCC
This sequence comes from Eutrigla gurnardus, assembly GCF_963514095.1. Lineage (NCBI taxonomy): Eukaryota > Metazoa > Chordata > Actinopteri > Perciformes > Triglidae > Eutrigla > Eutrigla gurnardus. The sequence continues at coordinate 18,402,219 of NC_139933.1, read as the reverse complement.
GCCACATGAGCTTATAAGACACGAAATATACCATTTCATCAGCCAGACTACAATAACAACAACAACAAAACTTCTTACATAAACCCTTAGACTGCAAACAAAAAACTGTGTGTCCTCCTCCAAGCTCTGAAGTTAAAATCTGTGATTCTAAAATGTGATTCTTCAAAAATGGAAGAAGTAAGCAGAGATGAAGAAGAGAGAAATCAGTCACAAATGTAACCTGTTTTGATTAATGTTTAAAAATAAAGGTTTTGTCCAGGAACCTGTGTCCTACTTGCATGTCTTTGTAGTGAGCCGCTGTTACTCACGTTCCTGTTTACATAATGCTCTCAAACCTTCAGCAGAGAGCGGATGCCCACCAGTGACATTAATATTCAAGTGTTTACAAAGGTTGAGATTTAGCAGAATATTGTGAAGTGTTTTTCCAAAACATTTTAATGTGCCGCACGCTCCCAGGAGACAAACACTGACATGCCATGTGAAATTATTGATTTGGCAAGAAGTGCTGCCTAATGCCTTATGCAATCACATGAAAAGAGCTGCTGGCCAAGGAGCAAATTGCATTAACTTTGAGAGGCTAAGCGTGTGTGTGTGTGGATGGAAATGGTTAGAGTATGTGTGTGCAGGGAGGTATAATCACATGCTGATTTAATTTGCTATATTCAATTTTTGATGAAGTCAATTTAATATTTCTGTAAGCTCGCTGCGTAGCACGCGAGCTGAGAGTTACCATTGTAGTAAAGCTGCTGTGGAATTTTCCCTGAAAGGATTCTCTTGTCTGCTCCTGTCAACCCATCTCCACTCTGCAGGTTACCGCATTTCGTGGGAGGAGTTCAACCGCACAAACACCAGGGTTACCCACTACCTGCCGAATGTCACTTTAGAGTACAGGGTCACCGGACTCACCGCTCTCACCACCTACACCATCGAAGTGGCGGGAATGACCTCCAAAGGACAGGGCCAGCTCTCTTCCTCCACCATCTCCTCCGGCGTCCCACCAGGTCAGTAACCCGACAAGTACAGATACTAGCAGGAATATTTACACCACAAAATGATCAATTATCACCTTGTGTTTTGTTGAATTTGTGAAGAAAACTGAACTTGTCTCCACTATGAACAAAAGAATCAAAAACACTGTTTATGCAGTAGCGTTTAAAATAACAAGGTCTGTGCGAAGATGCATTTGTCTGGGAAGTAGCGAACGTGCAACAAATAAATGTGACTATTATACAGCATGGGTTATGTGAGGACGGTGACTCTAGCCATGGGGACATGGAATGTCACCTCACTGGGGGGGAAAGAGCCTGAGCTAGTGCGGGAGGTAGAGCGCTACCGGCTACAGGTAGTCAGGCTCACCTCCACGCACAGTCTGGGCTCTGGAACCCAACTCCTTGAGAGAGGCTGGACTCTCTTCTACTCTGGAGTTGCCTGCGGTGAAAGGCGCCGAGCTGGTGTGGGCTTGCTTATAGCCCCCCAGCTCAGCCGCCATGTGTTGGAGTTTTCCCCAGTGAACGAGAGGGTCGTTTCCCTGCGCCTTCGGGTCGGGGATAGGTCTCTCACTGTTGTTTCGGCCTACGGGCCAAACGGCAGTGCAGAGTACCCGGCCTTCTTGGAGTCCTTGGGAGGGGTACTTGAGAGTGCTCCAACCGGGGACTCCATTGTTTTACTGGGGGACTTCAACGCTCACGTGGGCAATGACAGTGTTACCTGGAGGGGCGTGATTGGGAGGAACGGCCTCCCCGATCAGAACCCGGGTGGGGTTCTGTTATTGGACTTCTGTGCTAGTCACGGTTTGTCCATAACGAACACCATGTTCAAGCATAAGGGTGTCCATCAGTGCACGTGGCACCAGGACACCCTAGGCGGGAGGTCAATGATCGACTTCGTGGTTGTGTCATCTGACCTCCGGCCGTATGTCTTGGACACTCGGGTGAAGAGAGGGGCTGAGCTGTCAACTGATCACCACCTGGTGGTGAGTTGGATCCGCTGGCAGGGGAGGAAGCTGGACAGACTTGGCAGACCTAAACGTGTTGTGAGGGTCTGCTGGGAACGTCTGGTGGAACCCTCTGTCAGGGAGGTCTTCAACTCCCACCTCCGGGAGAGCTTTGACCAGATCCCGAGGGAGGCTGGGGACATTGAATCCGAATGGACCTTGTTCTCTGCTTCCATTGTGGACGCGGCTGTTCGAAGCTGTGGCCGTAAGGTCTCTGGTGCCTGTCGTGGTGGCAATCCCCGAACCCGGTGGTGGACACCGGAAGTAAGGGATGCTGTCAAGCTGAAGAAGGAGTCCTACCGAACCTGGTTGGCTCGGGGGACTCCCGAGGCACCTGACAGGTATCGGCAGGCCAAGCGTGCTGCAGCGCGGGCGGTCGCTGAAGCAAAGGTTCGGGTCTGGGAAGAGTTCGGGGAGGCCATGGAGGAGGACTATCGGTCGGCCTCGAGGAAATTCTGGCAAACCATCCGGCGCCTCAGGAAGGGGAAGAAGCCCTCCACCAACACTGTTTACGGTGGAGGTGGGGAGCTGCTGACTTCGACTGGGGACCTTGTCGGGCGGTGGAAGGAATACTTCGAGGATCTCCTCAATCCCACTGACACGTCTTCCATTGAGGAAGCGGAGGCTGGAGACTCGGAGGTTCATCCACCCATTACCCGGGCTGAAGTCACCGAGGTAGTTAAGAAGCTCCCCGGTGGCAAGGCACCGGGGGTGGATGAGATCCGCCCTGAGTACCTCAAGTCTCTGGATGTTGTGGGGCTGTCGTGGCTGACACGTCTCTGCAACATCGCGTGGCAGTCGGGGACAGTGCCTCTGGACTGGCAGACCGGGGTGGTGGTCCCTCTTTTCAAAAAGGGGGACCGGAGGGTGTGTTCCAACTATCGGGGGATCACACTTCTCAGCCTCACCGGGAAAGTCTATTCCAGGGTACTGGAGAGGAGAATTCGGCCGATAGTCGAACCTCGGATTCAGGAGGAACAATGCGGTTTTCGTCCTGGCCGTGGAACACTGGACCAGCTCTATACCCTCTGCAGGGTGCTCGAGGGTTCATGGGAGTTTGCCCAACCAGTCCACATGTGTTTTGTGGACTTGGAGAAGGCATTCGACCGTGTCCCTCGTGGCATTCTGTGGGAGGTACTTCGGGAGTACTGCTAAGGGCTGTTCGGTCCCTGTATGACCGGAGCAGGAGCTTGGTTCGCATTGCCGGCAGTAAGTCAGACCTGTTCCAGGTGCATGTTGGACTCCGGCAGGGCTGCCCTTTTTTCACCGGTTCTGTTCATTATTTTTATGGACAGGATGTCTAGGCGCAGCCGTGGGCCGGAGGGGATCTGGTTCGGGAGCCACTGGATTTCATCCCTGCTTTTTGCGGACGATGTGGTCTTGTTGGCTCCTTCGAGCCAGGACCTCCAGCATGCCCTGGGGCGGTTTGCAGCCGAGTGTGAAGCAGCCGGGATGAGGATTAGCACCTCCAAATCTGAGGCCATGGTTCTCGACCGGAAAAAGGTGGCTTGCTCCCTCCAGGTTGGGGGGGAGTTCCTGCCTCAAGTGGAGGAGTTTAAGTATCTTGGGGTCTTGTTCAGGAGTGAGGGAAGGATGGAACGTGAGATTAACAGGCGGATCGGTGCAGCGGCTGCAGTAATGCGGTCGTTGTATCGGTCCGTCGTGGTGAAGAGAGAGCTGAGCCGAAAGGCGAAGCTCTCAATTTACCGGTCAATCTACGTTCCTACCCTCACCTATGGTCATGAACTTTGGGTCATGACCGAAAGAATAAGATCCCGGATACAAGCGGCCAAAATGAGCTTCCTCCGCAGGGTGGCGGGGCGCTCCCTTAGAGATGGGGTGAGGAGCTCCGTCACACGGTAGGAGCTCGGAGTAGAGGCGCTGCTCCTCCACATCGAGAGGAGCCAGTTGAGGTGGCTCGGGCATCTGTATCGGATGCCCCCTGGACGCCTCCCTTGGGAGGTGTTCCAGGCATGCCCCACCGGGAGGAGGCCGGGTGACATAGTCACTCCAGCGTGTCCTGGGTCTTCCTCGGGGTCCTCCCGGAGGAGCTGGGGGAAGTGTCCGGGGAGAGGGAAGTCTGGGCGTCCCTGCTCAGGCAGCTGCCCCCGCGACCCGGTCCCGGATAAGCGGAAGAAAATGGATGGATGGATGGAGGGATGGATGGATGGGTTATGTGAGAGTCTGTGAACGGATGTTTTTGATATAGTTTTGCTGTTGTCGGAGCGTGACCCCGATTTATTACAAACCATCAACCGTTTGTTTTGGGTGCTTTGTCTCGTGGAGGTATGCGAGGAAAACAATTATTTCAAGAATTCAAGGCAGCGCATGTTTAGTGATTAATATACGAAGTGTTCCTTAAAGGCTCGGTACACTCAAATTACAAGAATGTTCACAGATATTTGTCCAGGTTTTTGAGATATCTGCCTGTACCTCAGAGTTGAATAAATGCTAAAACTTCCAATTTCCTGTCACATCTTTCCAAAACCATGGATCATGCGCAGACCTCCGCTGGAAGGGGCAATTGAGAGACTAATTAAAATAGAATTGTCCAAATTGAAGCAATCCAGCCCAAGATATCCTGCCTTTTAGTTCCTAGTATGGGCCAAGCTCCAAAAATGCAACTCAATGTCATTGTTCATTCGATCCCCTTTCTGCCAGAACGCCCTCTTTGTCTCCACACCTCCAGTTTGTAATGCAGGCTTTGAGAAGAGATTTTTTTTTTTCAGTATTTTCAGTATCTGGGAATCTTTATCATAGCTTCTCTTCCCAAGTGTTTGCGGTTTGACATTAAACAACGCCTGACAATGAAAATCGGACCCCGGTCACCACAGCTGAGACCAATCCAAAAGAATGACCGATACATACACTATATTGCCAATAGTATTTGCTCACCTGCCTTGACTCGCAAACAAACTTTAGCGACATCTCATTCTTAATCCATAGGGTTTAACATGATGTCGGTCCATCCTTTGCAGCTATAACAGCTTCAACTCTTCTGGAAGGCTTTCCACAAGGTTTAGGAGGGTGTTTATGGGACTTTTTGACCATTCTTCCAGAAGTGTATTTGTGAGGTCACACACTGATGTTAGAGGGAAGGCGTGGCTCTCAGTCTCCACTCTAATTCATCCCAAAGGGATGTTCTATCTGGTTGAGGTCAGGACTCTGTGCAGGCCAGTCAAGTTCATCCACACCAACTCTCTCCTTCATGTCTTTATGGACCTTGCTTTGTGCTCTGGTGCACAGTCATGTTGGAACAGGGAGGGACCATCCCCAAACTGTTCCACAAAGTTGGGAGCATGGAATTGTCCAACATCTTTTGGTATGCTGAAGCATTCAGAGTTCCTTTCACTGGAACGAAGGGGCCAAGCCCAGCTCCTGAAAATAACCCCACACCATAATCCCCCTCCACCAAACTTTACACGTGGCACTATGCAGTCAGACAAGTACCGTCTGACTCCTCCATCAGATTGCCAGATGGAGAAGCGTGATTGGTCCCTCCAGAGAACGTCTCCACTGCTCTAGAGTCCAGTGGTGGCATGCTTTACACCACTGCATCCAACGCTTTGCATTGCACTTGCTGAAGTATGGCTTGGATGCAGCTGATCGCCATGGAAACCCATTCCATGAAGCTCTCTACTGTTATTGATCTAATCTGAAGGCCACTTGAAGTTTGGAGGTCTTAGTGATTGACTCTGCAGAAAGTTGGTGACCTCTGTGCACTATGTGCCTCAGCATCCGCTGACCCCGCTCCGTCATTTTACGTGGTCTACCACTTCTTGGCTGAGTTGCACTTTGTTCTAATCCCGCTGACAGTTGACTGTGGAATATTTAGGAGTGAGGACATTTCACGACTGGACTTGTTGCACAGGTGGCATCCTATCACAGCACCATGCTGGAATTCACTGAGCTCCTGAGAGCGACCCATTCTTTCACACACGTTTGTAGAAACAGTCTGCATGCCGAGGTGCTTGCTTGTATACAACTGTGGCCATGGAAGTGATTGAAACACCTGAATTCAATTATTTGGATGGGAGAGTGAATACTTTTGGCAATATTGTTTATATCTGCGCCACGTCTGCAAAAGTATAGCCCCCACGAGAGCATTAAGGACAAATACAGTGTTTAATGATTTCATATTTGCAAAATTGTGTGATAGAAAAACATTGCCCACATCAATTACTGTAGCAGCATTCAGAGCCTGTACATCTGTGAAACCTGGGAAAATGACAGGCTGTTATATATCGAGAGCAGGCTCCAGAGCAGCCGTTATAGTCCCCCGAAGGGTAATTACTCTCATTGTATACGTGTAAAGAAAGCACCTATGTGCTGCTCACTGAGCCATAGCCATCCAGCAAAAAGCCACCTCAATAATCAGTTATGCAAATGATTAAGAATTGGTGATTTTACTAGGACACGTATAATCTGCATTTCATTATGGTTGAATGCACCCGCGTTAAAGCAACCTCGGAAGGAAAAAAGAGTGCTCAGTGTGCCTGAGTGATTCAATGTTTTTGATATTAGGCCACTGTCCTCACTCCAATATGCCACAGTTTGACGTTAATGTCTTCAACTCGGATTTATGTAAACTGTATTGTGCTTCTGAATGGGTGCAGTGTTATGATAAGTTTAATGTTGGTGGGGGGGGGGGCAAGATGAAGAATGAATTATTTAATGCATAAGCACATTCTCATACATAGAGTACCTACCTAGAAAACCGCAGTACACGCAGACACAAACAAAGCATAATATTCGCATACACAAAAATAAGCTCTCCCACTGTTCTTTGAATTCCCCATTTCAGATTTGTTGCCCCTCCAAAGTTTCCTGGGAATAATCCATTCTTCTTGTTTACTCAGCTCAAGTGTAAACAGCTAGATATCAGATTGAATCGTATCTCCAGATAACGGCAGCTTAATTGACATTCATGGCATTGTCTCCGCCTGTGTACTGTGCGTAAGTGTCTTTTTCCAAATCTAATGTTTGCGGCTTTCAATCTGAAGTTTGGAGCACAAGGGAGAGGAAGAAAAGTGAGGGTCACAGAGAAAATGCATCTGTGCAGTATCTGTATGGCCACAAGGGAGCGCTGGGGTAGATGGATTTTCCCCAAGCAAAGTCTGCAAACCAAAATCCCCCTGTGTCAGAGGCAGCCCCACGCAATATATTCATGGCTCATGCTCCTTCCTCTCTGCTTTTCACAGAGCTTCCTGGCCCTCCGACCAACATGGCAATTTCCAACATCGGCCCACGCTCTGTCACCCTGCAGTTCAAACCCGGCTACGACGGCAAAACTTCCATTTCGCGTTGGCAGGTGGAGGCCCAGGTGAACTATATTTGATCCAAAACTAATCCAGATATTGACACAAATAGGATTTCAAGATGGAATACAGATCTCAGAGGCCTGTCGTAGCATCTGCTGTATTTGTCATCGTCTCTGTTGTCTTGGTCCCAGGTGGGTGTGGTGGGAGAATATGAGGACTGGGTGATGGTCTACCAGGTGTCCAACGAACCTGAGGCTCGCTCCTTGGAGGTGCCAGTACTCAACCCATACACCTTCTACAGGTAGCCCACTAGGAAACCGTGTCCGCTTCACACTGTCTGCCTCCATCTATGTGGAATGAGCATCTGAATGTATCCATTTGTTTGGGCATTTATTTTTTGAAATGGGCCCAGACTTAGCCTAGATGTGAATTTTTTGTTATCAGTTTACCCTGTTCAGGCATCTTGCAAATGCAAGGATATAACATTATTTTAAAAACATAAATGAAACTATTGAAAAAGACCAGCAGCAAACCCTAACAAGTACACAGTCAATGCAATATCAGAACATAGTCCCCAGACACATATGATTTTGATCTGATTTTTACATACATGCAAAAACAGCATAGTGTATTATTATAAGTAATGAGCCTGCTCATGATTTTCCCAGTAAATACCAATGCTACATAACATGGAAATGAAGCGTTTGTGACAAACAACAGATAAGGTGTCTGTGCCTTTCAGTATCTCGGCTAATTTAGTATATATATATATATATATATATATATATATATATATATAAATATATATTAGTATATCCCAGGAGCATTATCTTATTCTCCATTCCTTTGATTTAGATACAAGCTTGTTATGGACAGAGTGATTCAAAATGTATTTTTACATCGTGAACATGATCTTTATCTTGATGCAGTCTGCTTGTTTTCCATGATCACATTCAATATCACCAATTTCCCTGAGCCAATCCCCAAAGTCTTACAACAGCCATAGTTCTCATCATTCCAACATCAGAGCTGCCAGTTTACATTTGAGGAGCTTTAAATGCTTATGTCGGATAAAAAAGTTGCTTTTTTTTGCATAATCGGGCTGTAACACAAATAAGCCCTCCACTCATCTTCATACCGCATTCATGTTCAATGCTCTGATCTCAGTTCCAATGCAATAAGTCTCACATAAGAGGATGCACACAGCAAGTTTGTTGCCAGATTCTGAGCTGTGATTCCAGCCCTCCTTTTGCAGAAGTTGCATTATTAACGTTTTATCTTCAAACACCAGGTTCCGCATGCGTCAGGTAAACATCGTGGGCACCAGTCCTCCAAGCCAGCCCTCCAGGAAGATCCAGACTCTGCCAGCTCCTCCCGACATGGCCCCTGCAAACGTCACCCTGCGCACCGCCAGCGAGACCAGCCTCTGGTTACGATGGATGGTGAGCAAAAAATCTGCTATCTAGCTTTATTTATAGAGGTAGTTCCCATTCCTCAGACAACACATTAACATTAAAAAACATTGACACAAAACAACCAAAAATTTGCATCATAGTGTGTTAAATCAGGTCGCCTATTCACATAGTTTATTCATTTGTTCCTGGCTTTGGAAAATCTTAAAGGAGCCAGCCTGATGTTCTGCATCACATATTTGATGCATTGATTGTCTGGTGGAGGGTTTTTACAGCCTTCCATTTAAATAAAACAGAGTGACTAATAGAGAGGAAACCACAATGACCTTTTATAAGTGAGCAGGGACATTGGAGTCATCTGGAACTTAGAATATACTAAAAATAGCAATTGTAAGAGCAGGCATAATACTGCAGCCATAAGTCTTGAAAATGTATTGGAACAAAAGGATAAAGGCTTGTTTCAATCCACGTTTTTTCCTTCCCATCCCCTCTCTCTGTCCATGCCCAGCCGTTGCCTGAATGGGAATACAACGGGAATGCAGATCAGGTGGGCTACAGGGTTCAGTACTCCCGTGCAGGTTCACAGGGCCGGGCGCTGACCCACATCATTGCTGACCGCCTGGAGAGAGAGTTCACCATCGAGGACCTGGAGGAGTGGACGGAGTACGAGGTCAGGGTCCAGGCCGTCAACGGCATCGGGACGGGGCCCTGGAGCCAGCCGGTCAGAGGAAGGACCAGGGAGTCTGGTGAGTCAGCGCCTCCTCCGTCATCCTCAGTGAAAAACACTGCACACAGCAAACTGCACCGTATAATTAGAGTAACAAAACAGAACTTCAGCTGCTTAATTACTCAATAGCACTTTGTTTTTGCTGCCAAGTGTCAAGTTCTTAGTCAACAGAAACAACAATGCAATGAGGATATATTAGGAAAACGACATATTTAGTCATTTCAGAAGTCCACTTTCAGTTTGTGTTCAAGTAGACTGTTGCCAACTCAGATGCTCAAGTCTTTTTGAGCAGCCCACCCCTATTTAAGGGAAAAAAAAAACAAACTATTTTCCCTCCATGCTTTTTGCTCACAGACATTGGGTAGTGGAAGGAGTCTGAGGAAATTGAAAACACATGGACTCAAATGTGAAATTCCTGTGCTCTTTTTTTTTTTCCACTCACTCCAGCAAATTCTTAGGAATCAGCACATTATTTCCAGGGATGAGTGCCAAGGAAATGAAAAGGGCTTATTCTTGAGTCTTTTTTTTCAGCAGGCCCGATGGGTAAACCATGATATCAGAGGCTTTGTGCAAACACATGATATACCTATAACAGATCACTCCAACTGCATCTCTGTGGAACACCTACATCCAAATAAAAAATGCACACACACACACACACACACACACACACACACACACACACACACACACACACAAATAGATATTTTTTCTGAATAAATGGCAAACAATGGACGTTTCAGGGCCATCTGCTCTCTTTGTGTTCCAGTCCCCTCCTGCGGCCCCACCAACGTGTCTGCCTTTGCCACCACCTCCAGCAGTATCCTGGTGCGATGGTTTGAAGTTCCTGAGCCAGACAGAAATGGCCTCATTCTGGGCTACAAGGTCTGTCTTTACTTTGTGTGTATTCACTATGTTTTTACTGAGCAGTCACTCCTAATTGTTTGTTGGCTGTATATGAAGCAGCGAGGAGACAGTGTGTGACTCCGTTCCTCAGACTTGATTTTCTCCTCTTTATCTCCTATCAGGTGGTGTACAAGGAGAAGGACTCCGACAGTGCCGTCCACTTCTGGACCGTGGAGGGCAACGCCACCCACAGTGTCCAGCTAACTGGTCTGGGTAAATATGTGCTCTATGAGATCCAGGTTCTGGCTTTCACACGGATTGGAGATGGACGGCCCAGTTCTCCCCCCATCTTGGAGAGGACTTTGGATGATGGTAGGATGAAGCAACACGCAGCATTACCGTTACACAGCACAGAATATATTGCATATGCGTACCTTTTTAAATAAGTGCACAATATGACCAGGAAGGCGATTATAAATTTCAACCTGACTTGAATCAATTGTGGTTTTATGGAAAAAAGGGCATATATTTTTTTGTTGTTGACCTTTGCGGTTTGATTTGGAAATGTACAATATATTCTTAATTTTCATTTTTTTCACATTAAATGATGAAAAAAAATTGGAAAATATGTCTTTAGTTTGAGTTTCTAAATAATGTCCAAGTTGTTTAAGTATGATCTTGTATGTCTGCTGTTTCCCTGCAGTGCCGGGACCTCCAGTGGGGATCCTGTTCCCTGAAGTAAGGACCACCTCGGTCCGGCTGATTTGGCAGTCTCCTTCTCAGCCCAATGGCATTATACTCGGTCAGTTACATACTAAATACTGTTTTGTTCAGGAAGATGTTATTTCTGTTCACCTGGTGGGTTTTATTTATTGACATTTTACTAGAAAATATTGAATCTTGTCTAGAAATTAGGGTTAATAAGCGACTTGGAAACAACTAGTATTATTTTGATGTAATGAATGTATGTGTAATGTGTCTCTGATGACTTTCAGCATATTTTTGTAATGCTAATATCAAAATCTCAAATTGACAAATGCTTCAAACACACTAAAATCCTTTTTTCATCATCGTTTTACTTTCACCCTTGAACTCCTTCAACATGTTTGTCCCCAACGTCTTTCCAGCCTACCAGATCACGTACCACCTCAACTCCTCCAACAGCAACACGCCCACCGTGGACGTGCTGATCCCTAGCGCTCGCCAGTACACGGTGACCGGCCTCAAGCCGGAGTCCGTCTACGTGTTCCGCATCAAAGCGCAGACGAGGAAGGGCTGGGGCGAGGCGGCCGAGGCGCTGGTGGTCACCACGGAGAAAAGAGGTAGCTCTGACCAACTACTGGATGTGTGCTGCATTCTTACTTCTACCATGTTAGAGTGCCGGGGGATTATACAACAATAATCTGGTTGAGCACATGGAGGGGGGGGCATGGTCTCTAACGGCCTTTTGCCCATTGTTGTGGTGTTTTTGAAGTATAATGGTAACAAACAAGAATCACTGCAACACTTGTCGGCATAATTGTGCGAGCAGAGGCGGGTGTGTGATCTCGGTAATGACACAACTTGTAGAGAGCTGCACTGAGCCTCCCATGCAGACAGTTCAGTCCTGGTTAACAGTCCAGTCAGCAGATGTGTTTTCTAAAGGAGCTCTTGTGCCCTGTGGGTGTTTATCAGAAGTGTGCTCTGATGCAGTTGTGAAAACGAATCAGTCCATCTGCTTCCCTCAAGGCATGTTGTGGATCGTTTACTCTGCAACTTTCATTTCTCGGCTACTTTTCATTCATCGGAATCACACTTTTTTTTCCCCTACCTCGTTTGTGCAACATAACCCATGCAAATATACGCAAGAAGTGTATTTTTTTTCTCTCTATCCTTCCTCGTATTCCTCCGCCTAACATTCATTCCCCATTCATTCCCACAATCCTTTGATCCCACTCTATCCTTTTACGCCACATTTTCAATTCCTCTCATCCAGCCCCTCTGTTACCAGTGTGTCTTTTGCCTCACTTCTGCCTGTGTGTCCATCCTTCCAGCTCGTCCCCAGCCCACCAGCCGCCCCACCGTTCCTCAGAAAGACGTTCAGGCCCGCCAGGTTTTGCTGTCATGGGAGCCCGGCAGTGACGGCCTGTCCCCTGTGCGATACTACACGGTGCAGCTCCGGGAGCTTCCTGAGAATAACTGGACAGTCCACTCTGCCTCCGTCAACCATGAGGCCTCTTCCTACATAGTGTCTAGGTACAGGTTATTTTGATTTGATTTACAACATTTCATCCCCATTTGTTCTCATTAGATGTAGCGGATAATACTAAATTAAATAACACTTTATATTTAACAACGTCCTTATACGAATACTGATCCCTAAGTGGGTTAAAACATTCAGTGGTATAAAATAATTCAACTGCAGCAGTCAATAAGAGAAAAAGAATAAAAATGTGTCTCATAGTTTGCCTGAAAAATGTGTAGCTCCCGCAGTGAGACTACATTTTTTTCCTTTTGATATCTGGGGCTGAAAAGGTTTTAAGATCCAGGGTTTATCATCATGATTGATGTGCTTTCCTGTGCTTCCTTCCCCAAGGCTGAAGCCCTTCACATCCTATCAGTTCAGAGTAAAAGCCACCAACGACATAGGGGACAGCGAGTACAGCGAGGACAGTGAGGCCATCACGACCCTACAGGATGGTAAGAGTGACATCATCAACTTTTTTTTTATTCACTTTTTTTGGCGAGAGTTATATTTTGAAGATGAATTACACTTTCTTTTTTTATACTTTAGTTTTTATTGAGTTTTTAGCACATCTCAAATACACATATTAAGATCAACTTGCAGATGTTAATTCAGTGCAGATAAAACAAACATACAGTAATGAACAACCAATTATAACAAAAACAAACAAAGACGGAGCCTGTGGGAAAACGTGGTGTAGATAAAAAAATGAAATACATACCTATGTAAAGTTTAAGCGCAGCTCAAGTAGCTGCCTTACACTTGAATGCAAACAGACTGTGAGCCAGTGTCCTTATATTTCGTCTAAGTAACGTATACACTTCTGCCATCTCTTAGCATACAAATCTAACCTCAAACGTATCACACAAGTCAGTCGTTCCATTGTCCTTATTTCCTGAATGACATCAAACAATTGTTGCTGTTTAGGTGAATCAGGTTTATACCAGCTTCTAGTTATGGTTTTCCTTGCTGCTGTAAGGAGTACTTTTATCAAGTATCTGTCCCTCTGTGGAGTAACCAGTGAAATGTGACCAAAGTACAAGACAGTGCATGACAAAGGAATCTTATATCCAAGCACATTAATTAAGATTAAATGTACATCTTTCCAAAATGACTTCAGTTTTTCACAACTCCAAAAAATATGCGTGTGGTGTGCTACTAAGCAGCCACACTGTCTCCAACATGGTTGGGGTGTTAAATATGCTTTACTGCTGATTTTAGGTGTAATAAAAAACCGCACCAAATTTTTCCAGTTGAAAACCCTCAGTTGTTGTGAACTTGTGGAAGTATGTTGAGTCTCACACATATCGTACCATACATCTGATGAAATGTCTACATTTAATTCTTTTTCCCACCTTAATTTTAGATACAATGTTGAGTTGCCCTTACATTCCATAATACTGTCATAAAACATGGAGATTACTTTTACACTTTTACTATTTGGTTTATATGCATTGATCATATTCTTTATAACTGGGTTTATTTCGTGAGCAATTTCCATCTTCATTTCTTTATTATAATAATCTCTAAATTGTATATACCTAAATAAGTCCCGATTATGAAGAGAAAATGTTTCTTTTAGTTTTTGGAAAGTCTGTAATTCTTTGTTTTTTTCCATCAGTGTACACACTGCCTTAATACCTTTTACTCCCCATTGCTTAAATATGGCATCATTTTCTCCTGGTTTAAATTGAGTGTCAAAGGCTAACCATCTAAGTACTTTCTGGTCTTTCCTTAGTTTGAATTGCCTTAAAAAATCAAACCAAAACTCCAGTGAGCCAGAGGTTATTGAATCTATTTGACTTTTGACTAATAGGGGGATTTCTTTTTCTCCTAAAACCGACTGGATCTGATAACCCTCAACATATGTCTCAATTTCATTCCATCTAGCAAAATAGTTATCATTACACCACAGAAAAAGGGGACGGAACTGAGCTGCATAAAAGTAATCTTTGAGATTTGGGAGTGCCATTCCTCCTTTATGCTTGGCCAACTGCAGTGTTGTGTATCTTATTCTAGGCTTCTTTCCATCCCAGATAAACCTAGAAATAAGTCTATCCCAGGTAAAGAACTGGTGTTCCCCTACTGGCAAAGCTTGAAACAGGTACAGCAATCTAGGCAACATGTTCATCTTAATTACATTTATCTTACTGCCAAAATCCAATGGATAGGTGGACCATCGTTCAATATTCTTTTTAATATTCTGATTAATCAAATTATAGTTTGCCTCGTATAATCTGTTAAAATGTTTTGTAATGATTACCCCTAAATATTTTATTTCTTCCATATCCCATTTTAAATCCTGCCTATGTTTTATTTCTTCTGAAGGCTTGTAATTAAATGACAAAAGTTGTGTCTTTGTAATATTTAGTTTGTAACCAGCATAATAATTAAATTCTTCGAGGATGTCCATCAATATGGGGAGCGACTTCTCAGGATCAACTAAATGGACCAAAATATCGTCCGCGAATAAACTAATTAAATGATCTCTATGTCCAATTGTGATGCCTTGTAGTTGTTCATGTTGACGGATTGTCTGGGCCAGGGGTTCAATATAAAAAGCAAATAATGTGGGGCTGAGACAACAACCTTGTCTAGTTCCTCTTTGTAATATAAATGATGGAGATAATGACCCATTAATTTTAATTTTTGCTGTTGGTTGTTGATAAAGTGTTCTTATTAAATCTACAGATTGCTCATTGAAGCCAAATCTATCTAAAGTTTGATACAGGAATTGCCAATTGACCCGATCAAAAGCCTTTTCGGCGTCGAGGCTTAGCACTACTGCCTTTTTATTTTCCCTTTCTATTCTATCTATCAGATGTAGAGTCCTTCTAATATTGTCATGTGTTTGTCGGCTTTTTACAAATCCTGTTTGGTCCTCGT
This sequence comes from Eutrigla gurnardus, assembly GCF_963514095.1. Lineage (NCBI taxonomy): Eukaryota > Metazoa > Chordata > Actinopteri > Perciformes > Triglidae > Eutrigla > Eutrigla gurnardus. The sequence goes on along the minus strand of NC_139933.1, from coordinate 18,386,870 downwards.
CTATTAATTCTGGGAGAATATTCTCAAGTCTTTTTGCGATAATGGCTGTGTACATTTTATAATCTACATTGAGAATTGAAATAGGCCTATAATTACTACTATATTCCCTATCTTTGCCCTCCTTTGGGAGTACTGTAATGACTGCCTCATTCCATGATGGCGGAAGTTTACATTCTCTTTTAATCCAATTAAATGTTTTTAGCAGGAGTGGAGCTAGTTCTTCTTTAAAGGTTTTATACCACTCCGCAGGGAAGCCATCACTACCTGGAGTCTTACTTGATTTTAAGTTGCCAATTGCATTATTTATTTCTTCTAGTGTAAAATCTGCTATAATGAAATCATTTTGTACTTTGCCAATACAAGGCAAATCAAGTTCATTAAGAAACATTTGCATGGCTTCCACTTTGGTATTAGGCAAGGCAAGGCAACTTTATTTGTATAGCACATTTCATACACAAGGCAGACTCAAAGTGCTTCACATCATAAAACAAAGTGAGAAGAAAAAGAAAAAAAATTGAAGAATTAAAAGAAAATAATAAAAAAAAAAAATTAAAAATGCATTACAAAAAGAAAAGAGAATAAAAACATATTTGCAATAATTAAAAACAGTGCAGACATTAAAAGATTTAGCAGAAAGCTATGGTGAAAATAAAAGTTTTCAGTCTAGTTTTAAAAGTGGTCAGAGTTGGGGCAAGTCTAACATCTTCAGGAAGTTTATTCCAGCCATTTGTTGCATAGTGACTAAATGATGCTCTCCCGTGATTGTTGTTTACTCTGGGAATCACTAACAGATTGGTCTCAGAAGATCTTAGTGGTCTAGAAGTCTTATGTAGTGGGAGCATATCAGTGATATACTTCGGTCCTAGACCATGTAGTGATTTATATGTGAGCAGGAGGATTTTGAAATCAATCCTCTGACATACAGGGAGCCAATGTAAGGATTTAAGAATTGGTGTAATGTGCTCACATTTTTTGGTCTTTGTAAGAACTCTAGCAGCAGCGTTCTGAACAAGCTGTAGCTGCCTGACAGTTTTTTTCGGAAGACCTGCAAGGAGACCATTACAGTAGTCTAGCCTACTAGTAATAAAGGCATGTACAAGTTTTTCTAAGTCTTGAGCTGACATGAGCCCTCTAAGTCTTGCTACATTTTTTAGGTGATAGTAGGCTGATTTTGTTACTGATTTAACGTGACTGTCGAAATGTAAATCAGAATCCATAATAACCCCAAGATTTCTGGCTTTGTTTGAGGTTTTCAGGGACAGAGAGTGAAGGTGTTGAATTACTTTAAACCTTTCTTTTTTAGCACCAAAAACAATTATCTCAGTTTTATCCTCATTTAGTTGTAGGAAGTTTTGGCACATCCAGTCTTTGACTTGTTCAATGCACTGACACAGAAGATCTATGGGGCGATAGTCGTTTGGTGATAGTGCTACATAGATTTGGGTGTCATCGGCATAGCAATGGTGGTCAATGTTATTATTTTGCATGATTTGTCCTAGTGGGAGCATGTAGATGTTGAATAAAGTCGGCCCCAAGATTGAACCTTGGGGGACTCCACACGTTACATTGGTAGGTTCTGATACAAAGTCGCCAATGGAAACAAAATAGTTCCTATCTTGTAGATATGACTTGAACCAGTTTAAGACTGTGCCTGAGAGCCCCACCCAGTTTTCCAACCTGTCCAGGAGTATTGAGTGGTCGACAGTGTCAAATGCAGCACTGAGGTCTAATAGCATTAATATTGAAGTTTTGCCAGAGTCTGTGTTAAGACGGATGTCATTTACAACTTTAATAAGGGCCGTCTCGGTGCTATGAAAAGGTCGAAATCCTGACTGGAAGTTGTTGTGGCAGCCAGTTGAAGCCAGGAAGTGATTTAGTTGTTGGAGGACAACTTTCTCAATTATTTTACTTATGAAGGGTAGATTTGAAATTGGTCTGTAGTTGTTGATAATAGAGGCATCTAGGCTCCGCTTTTTTAGAAGAGGTCTCTGTATACAATTGTTTATAATAATTTAGAAAAATGGCCTCTATTTCCTGTGGTTGATATTTCAAATGATTTGTTTCTGGGTCCCGTATCTTATGGATGGAACTATCCACTTGTTGTTTACGCAAGTGTCGGGCAAGTAATTTGGCTGCTTTAGGACCTGATTCATAATAGGTCTGCTTATAGAATCGGGCCGTCTTCTCAACTTCTTGTTCTAATAGATCATTCATCTGTTTCCTTAAGGTTTTATATGCACCAGCAGTTCTGGGTCTCTGATTTTCTTATGTTGTTGCTCCACATTTGATAAATCTAATACCAGGTTATTATATTCCATGATTTTCTTTTTTTTGTTTAATGCTGTTAAAGCAATCAAATTCCCACGCATCACCGCCTTCAATGAGTCCCACAGTATAGATGGGTCCACCTCTCCATTGTCATTTATCTTCAGATAATCTTTAATTTCCAGTTTTATCTGTTCTACAGCTGCTTTGTTATTTAACATACCTACATTTAACCTCCAACCCGTCTTCCTCTTCCTTCCTTCTATTTGAGCTGTCAAGTACACAGCACTGTGGTCAGAGACATCAGCTACCCCAATTCTACATTCTTTTACCCTATAACAGTCACTTTTTGGCATAAAAAAATAATCTATCCTGGAGTAAGTACAATGTGGAGCTGAGTAGTGAGTGTAGTTTGTGTCAAATGGATTAATATGTCTCCAGACATCACAAAACCCGATATCATCCCAGGCTGTGTTAATCAATTTTGATAATTTATTTCTATTTCTCGTTAAGCTAGTTGTGTCTAAATGTTGACTCAATACTACATTAAAATCTCCACCACATATGCAGACACTTCCAGTGCAATCACATCCATTAATGATTTGAAAAACAGTTTGTTAGTATCAGGTGGTGCATATACATTTACTAAGGTTACTATATCCTGTTCAATCCTACCCTTAACAATGAGATGTCTGCCCTCCTTTTCTTTTATTTCTTTAAAAGATTCAAATTTGAATTTATTAGCGACCAGAATAGCAATCCCTCTTCTATGACTTTGCACAAATGAATTATAGAAAGTATTTTTTAAAACCAAATTGTTTCAATTTCTCATGTTCTTGTTGGGAGAGATGGGTTTCTTGCATAAAAATAATATCTGCCTTCTCTTTTTTCAATTTTGCCATTACCTTAGACCTTTTAATCGGGTTTCCCAAACCGTTCACATTTAAGGACATTAGCTTTACCTCATCTGGCTGCATCATAACTTAACTGAGTCAATCTTACAACATTATGTTTCCACAGGCTTAACTTAGTAACCAATGATAACTGGAACACAATAACAAGCCCAGAACAGCTTAGAACAAGCATTATAACAGTAAAGTGAAAGGACTTCCAAAGTCTGAAGAGCATTCTCCAGTTTTCAGCTGAGGGGGAAATAAACCTCTCACAAGGAAAGGGCCCCCTCCCCAATTAGTCCGCTACAAACTGTCACTTGAACTTACGTGTGAGACCGTTGATAGGGCCGGACTCTCGCTGCCCCGCCAGCCAGCGCATGACTACAATGTTTATTATTATGTTAAGGGTCACTTGTTTACCATCAGTTTTTTAAACACTACTGTTCTTCCTGGCGTCTATGCTGAAATTTCCGTAGGCGCTCTTTAGCGCGTCTGGCAGTGCCTACATCTGCATTTGATCCCACTCGCTGCCACGGTGTAGCCCGCTGGAGAAGCTCCAACAGGTGACTCCTACCGGGTGGTCTCTCTGGCACCTCCACGCTGTATCCCCGCTGCCGGAGCTCCTGCGCTGCCTCCCAGGCACTGCCGTACACCTGCACACCGCTCTCCCAGTGAATGCGCATCCGCGTGAAGGGCGTCTGGAAACGAATGCCCTTTTCCTTGAGAGCCTTTTTGATATTGGTGAACGCCTTGCGCTGTTGTAGAACGGTAGCTGTATAGTCATGATCGAAATACAGCGGTTTCTCTCCCATTGTGATTTTCTGTCGCCATGCTTTTTGGATAACCATCTCCTTGGTGCTGTATTGCTGGAAATTGATGATAATAGACCTTGGAGGCGAGTTTGGGCCCGGTTTGGGCGCCAGGGCTCTGTGTGCGCGTTGTATTTGTAAATCCACATCGTCGTTCAGCTTGAGTTCGGACCGGAGCAGTTTTTCGACAAACATCCATCACCGAGCCTTGTTCTGCGTCCTCCGGCACACCGTGGATCCTCAGGTTGTTTCGTCTTGCCCTCGACTCTATGTCATTCAGCTTGTCTTCTAGCTTCTGCTGATCCTGTATGGTTTGCTGAAGGGCTGCGTTAGCCTCCGCGCTCCACGTTTCGGTGTCGTCGATCCGCGTAGCCATCTCGTCGATCTTCTCGTTGTGCTCCTGCATGGCTAGCATGTTTGTAGCTAGCTGCCGGTTAACATCTTGCTTGAACTCGATGAGTTCTTCTCTCATGTCACGTTTAATTTCGTCTTTGAACATTTTTAAGTCTTGCTTTAGTTCAGACTTGAGTTCGCTGATCTGCTTACTTATAGTTTCAAGCCCTGTGCGCACCGCTCCCGGTGTTGAGTCGCCGCCATGTTGGCCCTCATCTCCCCGCATGTCGTCCTCGGCTTGTTCTGCACGGTGGGAATCATTCTCTGCTGTATCTTGCGCCCCTCTACCTCTGCCTTTCTTTCCCCCCATCATAATCTTAAAAGAGACCACTTCGTTATATTTTAATTAAGCTAGCGGGGGTTAATAATACGCTGACTCGCGGGAGCAAAGTGCTCAACCTGCCATCTTGTTCTGTAGCCAACCGGAAGTCCCGGATTACACTTTCATGTCTTTATGAGAAGGCTGGAAAGGAAATCCATCCACCTAACAGCACAGTCTAAAGCTCACCTATACTGTATGTCATGTGTTGCATCTGTCAACGTGGAAAAGCAACATTTCTTCTATGTACTGTTTTTGCTCAAAACAGCAAATTAGCGTACATCCCAAAATATCAAACTATTCGTATAAAAGATAAAGCTTCTGCAGGTTTAATATGACAATGTATCAAATATACTGTGCGCACGTATACTTTATGTAGGTATTTATAGGCGTGACATTAACATGCACACTTTAACACTGAAAGGAGTTTATTGTTTGCATGAATTAGCCTATTGTTGCGATTCAGACACTACTGGCAAAGGCAGCAGGTGATGTCATGTACACACCATCTGCAGTTTCCATGAGACGAGATGACTAACAGTAACCGTGGCAACGTTTGCCCAGTGGTGCTTTAACCAACTAAAGAGAGCTTCTCTAAACCAGCTGTTCATCTGTCATCGGTTGTGTTTATGCTCCATGAATGCCACTGCACCCATGGTAGATTTAGCATCTTGCATTGTGCACATTTTCAGGTCAATTTAGCCCATTTATCTCACTTTTATTGCCACAGCGCCTGACGAAGCACCCACAATTCTGTCCGTCACGCCACACACAACGACATCGGTGCTGATCCGCTGGCAGGTAAGAGGAGACAGTCTAACTGTTTTTTGTGATTTATTGTTTGCAAAATCCATGAGGGTCTGAGAAAGTAGCGTAATGAGAAGCAGGACACAGAGTAGACCTGTACTTCCAGTCTTAACAAAAACACTCTCTCCCACACCCTCAGCTGAATTAACAGGCCGTAAACAGGAACACAGGAGGCTCCGAGCCACAATTTGGCTTTTTATGGAGAACACTTGTAGAGTTTATATGGATAGAGAGGTAGTTGTTTGCTCCTGCCCTCTGGCCCTGTTCTCTCATGCTCAACCATTGGGGGATTTCTCCGTGTGACTCATGGTGGATGACCTCATGCGTTTCATTTACCGTAAGTCTCTTCAGTGATTGTAAGTTATGCCTCATTTCCACTAGATTGTTCAGCTAGACTCAACTTAGTTTCGGTCCCAGGTCCTTGTCCACTGTGGATAGTTCTCCCTCAGTGTAGGCCGGAAACTCCCGTTGAGTAACGCTGGCAATGACTATGAATAAAAACATTGCATTGGCTGTGTAAAAATGAGAGGTTTGTGCAGGATGTCCCGTGTCTCGCCAATGGGTATTTTAGTGTCTATCCTCTCTGAAAAATCAGCAGTCTGCAGTGTTTTAATTCTCCCCTCGAGTATTCACTCAGCTCGTTTGGAGCCTCGACCACAAAAAGCACAGGTACTATCACTACCTGTGCTTAATGGGACACCTAAAAGGTTGGCCAAGCCGTACCTTTCAGTGCAGTGGAAATGCAGCATTAGAGACAAGAGTGAAGTGGAATTTTCCAATGAAGAAACATACAAGTAAAAACCATATTACAATTAAATTAGCAATTTATATGGCTGCTTTAGAACTGAAAAGGTGGGGTCGCATTCAGTATGATAAGCTATTTCTTGGGCTCAGCTTTGCAGAGATCTGCTGCGTTAGATCTGAACTCCCATCTCTCCTCTCACAGCCCCCCTCTGAGGAGAAGATAAATGGAATCTTACTGGGCTTTCGGATCCGATACCGTGAGCTGCTGTACGACCGTCTCCGAAGTTACTCTCTTCATTCCATCAGCAGCATGTCCACCTGGGGAGATCTCACCGGTGAGGCGTCACTGCAGCTCACATGACAAATGGTAGCATTTTACCACCAACGCCTGTCAGTTCCTGCACACAAATACATTTTGCAGCAGAACATTTTCATTTAGAACCGTCGGTCTGTGTCGGTATGCTTATTAAAGTGCTGCATTAAGAAATTAACCAAGGGAAAAAAAACTCCTTCACAAATGCTATATTGGGTGTATAAAAGTGTAATTTTCTATGTTTTACTTCAGTAACAAATGCACACAATTATGAGATTCTGTCAAGGTTGATTATTCCTGTGAAGACTATTCAGATGAAAAACACACACCACCCTGTTCTGTTTCCAAGCTCTCCCCGCTGCTCTTGGCACTTCACAGCAAAAACATTTCATCTTGTGATCAGTAGCTATCAGCCGCAAGCTATTATTAGGTTTACTCAGGCAGTGCTCTGTTTCTATTGCTCTGTGTAACTTAGCCTGTAATTTTACTCCCGTTGAGTCATTCTGGGGCTCAATCAGAGGCATGATCACTGTGGTTGTTGTTGGTTTTTATGACAGTGAAGTGCTTCTCAATAAGGAAAATATTAGACTTTGGACAGAAGCATTTTCTCCACAACCTCTCTCTCATTTTACCTCTTTTCTTCCTACCTAGCTCCATACAGCGTCCAGAATCTGAGTGATTCAACCCTCACGCAGCATGAGTTGGGCAGTAAGTTCTGTTATATCTCACACACGCATGTTTTCAATGATTCAATCCACCAATCTCATTGTTATTTTTATATCCAATCTCAACATATGTTCTCAAGTCTCTCGCTGAAGAGAGGTGTCGCACAAATGAACACCTGGCTGCTTATATTCACACAGCAGTGACTTTACACTCAAGGCCAATGGAAGCTCTCTGTATTGGAGAGTCCACAAGGTCACGCAGTCCAACACACTCCCCGGTTTGCTCATGTCAGCTTATTTGGAGAGCCGCTACAAAAGCAGATGGTCACATATTTCTGTTGCAACCCTTGTAATTATTTACAGCAGAACATCAGTGTTCAGTTCCCGGTAGCGGTGTTGTGAGGATTAGTGGCCTGCCAGTGAGAGTTTAAGTCATTGCACTCCAGACTTTTACTAATTGTTTGAGGCACCTGGAGTGAGGTTGAGGGATGTGGAACCGGTGGAGAGATTATTGGCTCTTTAAAATTGGGAGCAAATGGAGATTCAACTTTTAAAGAGTACAATTTATGATTTGTTACATATTATTACTAATTGTATATATCTGTTGGTTTTACTGCAGAGCTAAGTAAACACAAGCGCTATGAGATCCGCATGAGTGTGTACAACGCTGTGGGTGAAGGGCCAACCAGCTCGCCACAGGAGGTGTTTGTGGGAGAAGCAGGTATGTATGCTTCCTTTCATTTCAATCAGCACAGTCTCACACGTAAAATGATTTGACCACATTCAATGCAATTGGAATTAAGCGTTTTCTATACGGCAGCTGCTAACAGAGCCCACAAGGACTCCTGGGAAGCATGCTCAAATTCAGGGCCTACTTTCTCTTTATTACATCCCAGAGCTTTTCTGCCGAGGTTGAATAGTTTAGTTTCTCGTGCTTATAATGTTGCCTGTCAATGAGTATAGTAGCAGCTTGTCTTGTATGGTTAATTTGTGTGATGGCCTTCCACAGTGCCTACAGCCCCCCCTCAGAATGTGGCCATTCAGTCTGCAACAGCCACCCAGCTGGATGTGACGTGGGACCCTCCTCCTGTGGATGCACAGAATGGAGACATCCAGGGCTACAAGGTCAGATTATACCTAATTATTATTAATTATGACTGCATCCAGTAAATGGATAAAAAAAATGATGTATAGCTGTGTAAGAAAGGAAATAAAAATACAATACCAAATACGCACTCAAAATAATAAGAATTTGTGCGCAAATATAAGAGTTCTGTCAGCTACAAGCTACAAGTGCATAGTTCCCCATATAGCCATTCCCACTCACAACCATATTTACCTCTCAAGGTGATGAGGGAAGAACATGTCAATAGGCCCCATTATGTACTTACACTGTAGCTAATGAAAAGGAAGCAAATGTCATTGTTGAGTATAATGGTGTATATAGGGAAGACACATAGCCACATTATATAATAGAGAATATTCCACAGGTTTTATGATGGGAAAACCCTGTTAACACACATCCATACAAGCATGATATCACTAGATTGGGTTACCTTATGGAGTAACCTGAATGAAATGAGAGATTTTGTGGTGCAGCTAGCGTACTGCAGTGACACTGCAGGTTGCAGAGGAGGCTTTCTAGTTCATTACAGTGGAGTTGATTCCCAGCATGAGGGCAGTCCGGACCCAATCTGCATTAGAGAATTGAAATCATGTAACACCGTGGGACAGATACACGCTTTCTGGGCCCAGGAGCTTCGCCTATTATGGGCCTCCTTCTCCATGAGCAACACAACTGGTTTCTTTATCTTCATATAAATACTCAAATACTTGTTGTTTGCAAGAGACTACGTCTATTTGATATTAATTACCATTAAATGCACATGTTTACACATTTAACCCAGAGGGACTTTCACTGAAAGGTTTTGCGTGTTGCTCAAGAAAACATTTATGGGGAATAAAATGAAACTGCTCTCCCTTAAGGGAGTTTTGAAATGGGACTGAGTTTTATGGAAGCATAAGTATCCGTATTCCCCAAGCAGCATCTATAGACTTGCATTAAATTTTATTCATGACTCTTCTTCCATGTAGGTTTACTTTTGGGAATTCCAGCGTAAGAACGAGACGGAGCGGCTGCGGACTCTGTTCATGCCGGAAGGAGGCGTGAAGCTGAAGAACCTGACTGGCTACACCACCTATATGATCAGTGTAGCCCCCTTCAACGCGGCTGGGGATGGACCCCGCAGCCCGCCGACTAGGGGACGCACTCAGCAAGCAGGTAAATCTAACCACAAGACACCAATAAATATGCTAATTCTGTAATCAGCATGAATGTGTGCAACCCGACTCCTGCAATCAAGCAATAAAGGAAAACAAATACTTCTGCATGCAGCGAATGAACACTTGATGGAGAGCTCCCGAGGAAAGGAAGACAAGCTGAAGACAAATGAGCTCACGGGGACAACGCAACTAAAGCAGATAAATTAAAAACCACGTACAGCCGTGTTCCTTCATTTGTCATATTTATGTGCTGTCGGTGGTGCTGATGTCAGTTTGGAGAAACCTGAGTGTGTTTTTTTGGTGGAGGAGTCAACCATGGGGAAAGAATTTGATGTGAAGATGAAGCTAATCGTTGCTGTCAGCGTGCCAAACGATGTTAGCGGAACCACACACTGAGCATAAGTTCCTAATCAGCAAACCCCTCTCTGAACTCATTTGCTGAATCTCCCGTTTCATCTGAAAAGTAGATCCTTTGAGCAAGTTTTCTCTCGACAGCAACGCTGTGTGTACAGACAACATCGCCGCCTCCCCATGCTCCTTACCCAACTTTCTTCTCTCTTGTCAAGCCCCTGTGTAAAATGAGCCATGTTTACAATGTGGGTGCATTTTAATATTGTTAACTTGGCCCAGTTAAAAAGGAAGGGAAAGAGCATGTTCACAGCCTTGTTGGGGTGTTTTCCCTCTTGGGTCACTGTCGTGGGAGGGGGGAGCAGATGATGAGATGGAGGAGGGGGGAGAACTGTGGAGATAGTTAGAAGACAAAGGAGCTTTTGTCTTTTATTCTCGTCTTCTGCTCGACATGTTTAAAGACAACAGGGCAAACTGGGTTTGGAGCACAGCGGTTGTCACAAGTCAGCTGTGCTGCGGCCCGGAGGCTGAGAGTTCATCGTGATGGTGAATTAGTACGGCTGGCAAACAAAGACACGGCCATGGGGACTCGAGTTGCACACTCAGCGACTTGATACTTGACCTGGACTTGACCTGGACTTGATATTTGGGCCTCATTAGCAACCATTCATCACATCAGTTCATCATTTTCAGACATATGCACACATTTTTACCACCAAAAGTCTCCAGCATTTTTTAACCAAGTTTATTGACCCCCTTCTGCATCGTTTAACCTTTGACCTCTGAATGTTCCAGCTCCCAGCGCCCCAAGCTTCATCCACTTCAGTGAGCTGACCACCACCTCGGTCAATGTGTCCTGGGGCGAGCCCACCTTCCCTAATGGCATCATTGAGGGTTACCGTCTGGTCTATGAACCCTGCACACCAGTAGATGGTGAGTAGCTGTCATTCTAACCTACTGCTCCAAATTGCTGCTGGCTTCAATTAAAGCTGTATGCACACGACAAGATCTCATAGGATTATCGATACATTTACCCTAACCTGGTCAAAATCTTGTAGTGTGCATTATTCTCTAGCTGTAAGCTAATCATCACCTAACAGCTTATATTTCATTGCAACCGTTGATGTACCTTCTTATTCTACTCATCAATAATGATCTGTGACTCCAGTGCTAACTCCATGACTGCGTGTGTTTACCTGTGTTGAGTGTGCTCCCACATTGCCTGGCCCGTGTAAGACCTGCTCTAAATGTTCGTTTATCTAGAGCCTTCAGTGGCCTGTGCCGACTGTCTCCACTCCCCCTCCCCCCCAGGCGTCAGTAAGACAGTGACAGTGGATGTGAAGGGGAGCGGCCCCCTCTGGTTGAAGCTCAGAGACCTGGCCGATGGCATCACCTACAACTTCCGCATCCGGGCCAAGACTTTCATCTACGGGCCCGAAGTGGAGGCCAACATCACCACCGGCCCGGGAGAAGGTAGGTGGCCCGTCACGTTTGTTTATGAAACTGTTGCTTAATTCTTTTTACTTGAACACTTATTTATCCTTCCTCAGGAGCCCCGGGGCCCCCCGGTGAACCCTTTATCACACGCTATGGTTCGGCACTGACAATCCACTGGACCAGCGGGGACCCGGGCCGGGCGCCCATCACCCGCTACGTGATCGAGGCCAGACCTTCAGGTGTGTGCCTCACCAGTGCTCTCCACTCAATCATGAATTTGCAAAGCCAAGCCTGATGATAGCCTCCTTGATAATTTGATTTAGGAAAGTGTTGCGTGTCAACTTCTGTTGCCCCGTCGTCTGCCTCATCGGTATTTTAATGGGTTATTGATCACGGTGCTGCGGTCGAGACAACTGGCATCAGGTTCCAGTTGTGATTGACAGGCCCCGGCGGGGTTAAGAAGGTGATGAATGGAAGGTGACTCACAGGGTGGGATGTGTTTCACCACCTGTGAGGTAAAATTGAAACGGGTACTGAGTCCTAGATTTTAAGAAAAGATTAGCAATACTGTTGATGAAAATATATAGCGTAGATTAACGCCTAGGGGAGAGGAAGATGGTTAAACCAAGCGTCCCCTCGTCTTCTCATCTCCATATGCCAAGGGCCATAACTCTCTGTAGTATCGTAGAACATGATGACTTGTTTTTGTCTTCAGATCAAATTACGTCAGCCTTTTCTAACTTTTGCCGAAGTTTAGCAATGTGACGGATCAGCTCCAGTGCTTGTTTATGTCTGTGTACTGCCATTAAAAGAGTCAAACGTACATTGATGTTTACAAGCAGTGATGTGTAATAAATGGTCCCTGGCAGGATTTCCAAAGCAAGCACCAAGCCATCTAACATTGCTTCGTTTGAAATATGGCTCCACCACTATTTATGATGTAGATTCGGTGGTTGTAAATTTCCACGGGTGCGGTGGAACTGATGGATTGTGTAATATTTGCAAGAATTATGAATTACCCCGGTAGCCGCCAGCCAGACTTGGAGCCTTATATCAAACAAAACAACCGACCTGTTAGCAAAGACATATTGACATTGTTCACATACTTTAAAAGTTTAATTTTCCTCGTCAGACCCCGCACTCACCCAAAATTACAACTTAAACTCCATTACAGATGAGGGATTGTGGGACATCCTAATCAAGGACATCCCCAAGGAAGTAACATCACACACATTCAACATGGACATGCTGAAGCAAGGAGTCAGCTACGACTTCAGAGTCATCGGAGTGAACGACTACGGCTATGGCTCCCCCAGTCTACCGTCTCCTTCTATATCTGGTGAGCTTTCATGGATTTCTTGATGGTTGATGATTTTACATTGTATTTACGTTATTTTATTTTTTCAGACTAAATTGAATTCCCTACGGTTGTTCAGACATAAATTTGGCCCTTTTTTTTTAACAAAGATTTTCTGCGTTTTTTTTCTCCAGCCCAAAAAGTGGCGCCTTTCTACGAGGAGTGGTGGTTCCTGGTTGTGGTGGCTTTGGTGGGGCTCATCTTCATCTTGCTGCTGGTTTTCATCCTCATCATCAGAGGACAGAGCAAGAAGTATGCCAAGAAGTCAGAATCCGGTGAGTGAACACACTTAAACAGAGCCTCTAACTAGTCTGTTATAGACGTCTTGTACTTTCCAACCCCAGTGGAATGGAAAGAATGTGATGACTTGACATTTTCCTCATAGGAAGAGTCGATTTCATTATATTTTTAAGTTTTCAAATAATGAGCAGTGATCTTGAGATAACTTTTTGAGAGGGTTTTCTTGTAACTTTGAGTGATCCGATAATTAACTTAGTAGCAGGAGAAGGAAAACAAGCAGAGAAGGAGGGAAGCAGGAGCATACTTGTCCATCCAGTACTGCTCTGACATCAGCGGGCATTTCCCTCGGCTCAGCACTTCTGCCGTTGCTGTTTAGCTGCCAGCAGGGGAGGGGAGGGGGGTCCCTGCGGGTCACTGCCCATCTTTGTGACTGACAGAGGGAAAACAAGAGGTTCCTTCTCACTCTAGCACAAAGAGGCTCTCAAAGCCTCCATATTCCTCTCCAGGAATCTGGCCCGAGCCCCTGGACCTCCCCAGCGGTTTATCTTCGTCTGTGTGTTTGCGTATCCACCGAGTGACCTCGAGTAGCCGCGGAGCGACCGCGGAGGTCCTGGCCCTTGCTGTTGGTCCCTCATAAGTCTCAGGATGAGTGAAAGGGTTTTTAACCTGCGGCATGGCAAGCAACAATGGCGCCAAACATTCATCTACTACGCAGCATTGTGGCAAGCCCGTCACTCTCAGTTTATAGAGTTGGCGGTTTGATTAATCACGAGGGACGCCTGGGAGTCCATGCAAACACAGTTGTGTTATTTGCCCATTCATTGGTGATCCACTGAGGTTTACACTGAGAGGTGCACTCATTTATCATATTCTGATGTATTTTTGTACACGTCTTTCTGTGAGCTTGGGTATATTACCTGTGTAATTTGTACTCATGACTTTGTGATGTTGTATTGGAAATATCCTTTGTCATTCTGGGTTATTGTGTTATAGACACGGTGCTTAAGAAACAAAGCTGCAGACGTAAGCAGGGCTGTAGTGGTCAAATCAGAGGTGGGTAAACTCTGACCTCTGTGATCAGATGGACCACGATGCAGCAAGACAGACCTGGATATACCGCGCGATGTCTGCCTATATTTTGTACCATACTGGACTGGTGACATCAGGGTCAAAATAATTGGTTATGGTTATAACATTGTGGTTATTTTTGAATGTTGATTTTGTGAAAAGAAATGGGAGACTACCTGCAGTCTATTACCAAGGACATCACTGAGTCTCTCTCATGCCTTCACTCAGTCACTACATCCAATTCTGTTATTAAAAGTCATGTTGAGTAAGGTTCCAGAATGAATACATCTGTTGTAGTGTAAGGTTTTATTTAATCAAAAATAAAACAGCACAGAACATCAGCAGGTCTAAAAAAAAGATCAACCAACTGTGTCCTCGAAAAACAAAACACACTAAATCAAAGGCACCTCTCTGGGAACCACAAATGTAATTACATTACAGAAACATGCTAAACTTTAGGTGTTCCTCCTCTTTGTTCCTCTTCTCTCTGTTTCTCCTCTCTTTCCTCCTCTTCTCTGTTTCTCTACATCTGTCACGTCATTCTCTCTTCCTCCTCTCTCCTCTTTCTTTATTTCCTCTTACTATCCTCCTCTCTCTTTCTCCTCCCTCTCTTTGACCTCCTGACCCTCCTCTCTCATCACTGCTTGTCTCACCACTGCCTGTAAAATACATGTACAATGAATTGTATTGGAGAATTCTGGGTACAGCTGTTAGGCAGCCTGTCACTTCATTCAGCCTCCTGGCTGATCTTCCCGTCGCTAGAAGCATCAAGTGTGAATGTGTAATCAATGCTGCAGCCCAGCTCCACGTTCACACATGTTTCTGTTAGAAAAGCATCAGAAGAAGTAAACTTCCAGCCAGAGTGCTTGTTCTTTATTTCCCTACAATGTGATGACATGCACCGACATCATCCACACCTGCTCGTTGGGACTTTATACTGGAAGAGAAAAAAAAGCAACGCATTCAACAGAACTCGTTAGCAAAGAGCTGTGTACAACAGTGGTGACGTCATCGTCACTGACTGAATGTGTCATCTTATACAAACTAAAGCAACATTCAAAAGGTCAAGTCTTGCTTGTTGGACTTTGTAATGGAGGCCTTGTGCTTGTGTCTGTAGGAGGTGAGTCACTGCAGGACGCTTCACAAATCACCTAATATCATTGTCCAGTCCATTCTACAAACCACACCAACGTGTATCGAGCTACTGATCCATAGAGACAACCTGCCGCTTCCTGGTAGCGAGTGATTGGTCACAGACAACAGACCATAGCACCATAATGCAGCTGAAAACATATTTAGGGAAGACATAAACGGCATGGGAAGGTAAACGTGGATAAAGTGGATACACGACACTCGTGTTCAGCCTCCACTACAGCCCTGACATAAGAGTTGAGAAGTTGAAGTCCATTCAGACAAGAGTAGTTCATGGTTTTGGGAAGTAGGCTTATCATGAAGAGAGTGACATGAGAGGATTGATACAATGAAGGTAAGAAATACTACCTCTACCTCTAAAATTCACTAAATAACACCCAAAGCTAGACATATTGTGGTATTGGATCTTTTCATGTAACTCAGCTTGAAAAAAAAGCAAATAATTTCTCATTGTGTGTTTAAAGCTGTGCTATTAACACTATGGAGAATTGTGAAAAGAAAATATCAAAATGAACTTATACTTTCCTTGTGAAGACATGTACTCCCCGTTTTTCTTCAGGTTTATTCGCCCATGTTGTCATTTTGCAACAAAATTTAATCGTCTAATCCCCATATTTGTGGTCTCTCCTTATTCTTCATTTTGTTCACTCCTTCACCCAGCGATCACTGGGTCCTGGGTCATCAATCCTCCCCGTGCACTAACCTGCTCTCCATCGGGCCTGTGGTCACACAGTGTCTCTGTACGTTTCTCCAGGGAACAACTCCAACTGTAACGCTCTGACCCACGGAGACATGGTCAGCCTGGACGAAGGTCGCTTCCCCGCCCTGGAGCTCAACAACCGGAGGCTGTCTGTGAAGAACTCCTTCTGCAGGAAGAACGGCGTCTACACCAGGTCAGTGATTTACACGCAGCATCAAAACCACACATTAAAACGTTCTGTTGATCATATTCAAACCAGAAGCTCGATTTACGGTCAAAATGAAATAAGATTAAGATCATTTGGCTATCAGAGGAAACTTTTTCTCATGCCTGAAAACATTTCAGTCTTCTCCTCTTGACAACTAGACTAAAAGCAGTACTAGACACCATGTAGCTTCTCCTGTTTTTGAAAAAACATAAACAACAGCTGTCAGGACATTAAACACCAATGACCTGTTGATCTAGAAGGATCATCGTGTACCAGTGGCATAGACGTCAGTGCTGGAAAATAAAGGAAAGTGACTTCTAAAAGGCAAATTGAATCTTGGATCTGCAGAATGGTGACCCCCCTAAAAAGACTCACTACGGATTCCCTTCTAACGAGCTTCTGTATTTCGGTGAATCCCACCTGTAGACATGCAGCATGCCGGGTCCGTGACCTTGTTTCAAGCCAATCTTAAAAATAGCACATCTGGGCTAAGAATACTGCAGGGTCCAACTCTGGATCCGACTTAATCATTTGCATTAGATCATTAATACCTTTTGTGGTAAGAAGTGGATTTCGAGGCAGCTGCAGTCATGTTGTTAAGGACGAGATGGGAGTCGGAGGAGACAGGTGCACTCTGATGTTTCACCAAAAAGGAATTAGAGCCTTGTGTGTGCATGAGTCTGCATGTTCATATAGTGAAAAGTACATTTGTTTTGTGTGCGAAAATGTCTATGTATGTGTGGATGTGTGTGTGTGTGTGTGTGTGTGTGTGTGTGTGTGTGTGTGTGTGTGTGTGTGTGTGTGTGTGTGTGTGTGTGTGTGTGTGTGTGTGTGTGTGTGTGTGTGTGGCCTTGAGGACAGATCAAAGCAGCTCTGAGTCTTTGAGGAGCTTCCAGGCAGCTTCCTATTATGTCTCTGGGTTTGAAGGGGGGGTGGGGAGTCAAAGAATGCGCAGATGTACTCTCAGACTCAGCGCTCTTTGAACTCGTCCCATAGCGGAGGAGCCCAAATCCCAACACCTGAGCCCCCCGATTATAGATTAATGCCACATCTTGATCCCCGGTCTCAGAATACCAAAGACAGGATGAAGTCCTCCGCCCGCTACCAGGATCAGAAATCAAACATTCCTAATCCCACTGTAGTCATTGTAATTCAGAGCAGTGCCAGGCAGCAAATGTCATCCGTGTTTGATTTTGGATACAGAGATTTTCTCTGTGTGAGGACCATTTGTCCAGAGTTTAACAAAATGGCCGAGAGGCATGACAGTAAATTCAATCACTGTTGCAGGTCGGTCAATGCGGTTCGCTCTGAGCCACTGTCAACGGAAGCTGTTGCTACTTGAATTGCCTTTCTGTCTTTTTAGTGATGTAAGGATATAAAATGAATGGTAAGAATAGAATACAGTACCACTGACTTGAACCATCTTGAGTATTATGTGCTCTACAGCTGACAGCACATAAACACCTGCTAGGATTGACACGCAGGAGTGCAGATGTGCTTTGGGGTTGAGGTTCAGCATCCAGAAGACCACTGTTTTACCGCCGCTGTGATGAAGAGGGATTAACAGCATCATTCCCCTATCATATCATTCTCTCTCTCTCTCTCTCTCTCTCTCTCTTTCTCTCTCTCTCTCTCTCTCTCTCTCTCTCTCTCTCTCTCTCTCTCTCTCTCTCTCTCTCTCACAGTGACACTGATTTGTGGTTTCAGGAGGTGTTTTAGTGAAAGTCATTTCATTGTAGATTAACATGGTTTTAAACACCGTTGAGTGACAAAAGCTCATGAACACTCAGGACATGTTAATGAGCCCCTACAGGCGATCGCAGAGCCTGATAATAACTCAAATAAATCCCTGGTTAATTTGTGTTGATTGTCAGCACAGTCACATAATATGTCTGTAGACACTTGAGTTCTGTAGAAAACCCTCAACTGGACGCAGAAACCTCTCCGTTCGTTAGCAGACCTGCAGTACATTTTATGCACGTAGCTCTCTGGTGTACACTTTTCCTTCCACTCAAGTTCAATGAATTAACTCTAGTTTAATATAACTCATCAGGTGTAATTGAATTACAGCGTCCTTCTTTTATTTCCTTGCAGAGCTTTTCCATTTTGTCCACACCACTCTGAAAATAACACTTGTGAAACTGCAGGAATTTACCCACAGCATTTTTGAAATGCTTTCAAAATGTGTTTATTTGGAAAAAATGCTAATGTGGTCTCGACGTGTACGGTGGCTATTCCGCTGGCAATGGATGGCGGAGCCGGCGCTGCAGACCTGGAAGTCTACAGGAGCCTGCGTGTCCCAGCAGTCTCAGCCAAACCAGCACCAATCAGCAGAAACAGATGGGTGTTTGTTTAGCAGGACCGGCGACAGTGGAAAGTGCGGAGGAGCTTAGGCACAGAGAGCTTTTTTTCCCCTCTCATATTTACTTAAAGAACGCCTGACTAGACCACACCATTTAAGGGAATGTTTTTCCAGCATGTCATCCTTCTCTGCCCTCAGTTTCTCCCTGCTCCCTCTTTTCTTTCAGCTTTCAGGTTAACTCAACACCTCTCCTCGACCCGATTCTCACTCCAAGCCAATCTCAATGATATATTATCATATATTAACTTATTTGATCACTGTAGGATGCCACTGATAGACTAATGCAGGCAGTCATTCACATAGGCTCAGATTACATTTGCCCTGAAGAAAGCCCGAGGCTGCCATTTGTCTGATGACCCCTTGAGCACCGCGAGAGTACAGTTCATGATTTAGTCACAAGGGCCCGGTGGTTTGACATTCCACAGACCACAGTGAGGACTGGATCAGGGGGAATGATTTATTCCAGGAGAGACTGGCTGTAGGGAGCCATCTCATGAGTGTCCCATGATTCTCATCAAGCTGCTACACACCCAGACAGACAGCGATACACAGACTACAGAGGAAGTGCTTCCCACCTCGGGACATTGCACGGCTTATGTTGCTTGTTTATCAGAATGTGATTTAATAAGATTTCTGAATTCAATAAATAAAGGCCAAAGGTTATTTACAGGACAACAACTTAATTTGCACAACTTTGACTGCTGTTTCTATTAGTTATGGTGTCATTGTCCTCACCAAAGTCTGCTGAGAAGAAACACAAAAGTTAGCAGGCGTTCAGACCGCAATCCAGGCCCTGTTTGGGTGAGGCGATGGGTTACAAACCAGCATGTCCAGTTTAAAGTCCCAGTCGGCAACATTTTTTTTGATCATATTCACTGAAGCCGACACTATGCTCCGATAGAACGACATAAATCATCCGGTTTTAGAAAAAAAAGCGCGCCACTACATGCACGTAGAGCCTGTCGACCGGCCCGGATCATCCTGTCCAATCAGCACGCAGGGCTGTGTTCATGCACACACAGATCTTCCCTCGGGTCGTACCACTATCACAGGGGGGAGGTGGAGGGAAGTAGCAACAAGCTTCCAATTCCTCGGTTTAAAACTGAAACAAGGTCTAAAACAACCAAGGAAAGGAAAACACCGGTGGAAAAGAAGGAGAAAAAGAAAGATGGCGACGGTGCCCGTGATAAAACCAGAGTCAACATCGGACCCGCGTTTCAAAGGTGGCGTGATCTAAGGGATTTCAAAGGGCACGAGTCGAGGGGGAGGAGCTCGGTGGTCGTGGGGGAGGAGCTCGGTGGTCGTGGGGGAGGAGCTCGTTGGTCGTGGGGGAGGAGCGTGAGAGTTGTAAACATTAAAAATCTGACAGAGTGCCCTCGATCCGCCGGACTTGCCAACTCGGACTTTAAGTAACAGATTTGTGAATGTGATAGAATGTGTCCGCACATGACACTTCAACCTGCCTGATTGGATAGTAATCAGATATATTTCGGGGTCAATGGAGCGGCTGTAGAACACATTTAATTTCCTTTAAATTATTAACAATAAAAGTCTTAGAAAGTATTATTGTCTCCTTACTCTTCCTCCCTGCAATATTAGTGGACTTGTTTTTTCGATGGATACGCCCTAACAAAGATAATCCTCTGATAAGTACATTTAATCTGTCAAGCCTATGTTTGAAAAGTAGTTCAGGTTGTGCCCACATGCTGTCTGCACCTCACTAAGATGAGAACACAATGCGAGGCAGGGCACCTTGGCAGGTGGTCTGGCTTATCAGATCCCAATGCAAGCAAGATCCAATCTCAGCACGTACAGACTTGGCAGTTGACGCGTCCTGGCATGGTCACATGACAAAAGTCACCTTGAAAAGACACGTGAAGCCTGCATAGTTATTGCAGCTGTAACTATTTCATCTTTTGTTGCAAAGTAATGTGTAGGAATACGTCATTACTTTACAGTCCCATGAATGGGTGTTCGGCCACAGCGGCGTTGCAGCAACATTAATATCAGTGCATTCACTCAAATGTTAGAAATGAAGACGGGAAAAAAAAATAATAGTAATAAACTGGATTTTGAGTGATTTTGAAATACAGTGTAAAGGTAGACACAAGTCTACCAAGGTTGATTTGGATTATTCTGATAATCGGTCTTTATCTTTACCCAGGTCTCCTCCTCGGCCCAGTCCAGGGAGTCTTCACTATTCGGACGAGGACGTCAGCACCAAGTACAACGACCTGATCCCCGCCGAGAGCAGCAGCCTGACTGAGAAGCCCTCCGAAATCTCAGACTCACAGGTGCAGTAGCAGCTCCTTTTTTCAAGAAAACCATCTCGTCTTGTGTCTGGGTGTAAAGTGTTCAGGGTCTGTCTGCGTGTCTGTGTGCACGCTGTCTTCTCCTTGAATTCCGCTTTGCATTGTCGGCCGTGTAGTGTTTCCTGTCCATTCATGTTTGTGTCCGTATGTTGTGTTTTCTCTGTCATTCAACTGAATGCAATTTGGCCTGCAGAGGTTATGATATCAGTATAGCAATGCACGAGGCGAGATGAGAGATTAATGACTCATCTTTGATGGCAAAGCGTTTTTTTTGGACCAGGCAGTGACCTGTGGAGGACATCACTCTGCAAACAGCCACCTGCGATCCAGGCCGCTGCACTGAGCTCTACTGTTATGTAACATGACGAGAGCGCATGCACTCTGCAAAGTTTATTTTCAAGTTACATACTGGAAGGTACCTCAGCCAGGCAGCCTATCCAACTTTCCGACTGAGTTTTCTGTTACTAAGGTCAGAGTCAGTAATACTAGACTCTGAGGAAAACTTAAATACTGTATTGGCTTTCACTCATCTTCTGTGGTAAGATGATCTAAGTCAAATATCATGGTTTTAAATCTCTAGTTTTAGAGTCCTCTATGCAGACACTGTCAGGACAAATATTGCTAGAATATCTCACTTTGCTATGTGCTGAGCCAAGTAAATGAGTGCAATCAATACATGTTGTCTTTCTCTCTGTCTCTCTATCTTCGTATTGATCATTCTACGTGCCGCCCACCATTATTTCTCTGATTTCCTGACTTGAGTCTATTTCTTTTGGGGAATTTCCTTCATCCCTACATGTTCTTTTATCTGTGTTGTTCCCCCCCACTCCCCCGTGTATTAAATGCATCTATGTTGTTTCTGTTCTGTTAATGTCGCCTCCCTCCCGCGGCTCTCTTTGGTTGAACCATGTTGCGGTATGCAGTCTGGTTTTGATCCTAGTCAGAAGAAAAGGCGTCAGGTCCTGAGTTCCCCTCGCTTTCAGGCTTCTTTCAGTCTTCTCTTTTATGTACAAATTCTTTACTCTCTGCATTTCTCAAATTATCTCGGAGCATCTTTCAGCTCGATGTGTCCCTCGTGTGAATTCCGCAGCCAGAAATCTCTCCCCACCTGGCCTTATCGGGACCTAAGTCCTATTTCCAGATCAAATGAAAATCTCCCGACAATGAATCGTTACAGACAGGACCTTTCACAGCACGATAACATCCCCCTCAAATGAATAAATTTGGAATTTCATCACCTGTCCTGACATATCTACTGTTGGCACTTGTGTATTGTCAAACACCGCCTTAATACAACCCCCCCCCCCGCCCGACATGACGACGCCTTCCTGTTGCATCTCTGCACATCATGGCTTTGATGGGCGACACCACACAGCCCTGCCTGCCGTGCCCCCTGACAGGCCACCAGATCAGCACCCAATGGTGCTTCGGTAAAATCCAGGAATGCTCTTTGAAGTTTCATTGAGCGGATAACTCTGAGCTATCAGTGTGACATTGTGATGTCTGTCCTCTTTAACCCCCGGAGGCTCCAGCAGCAGGTATAAGATGACTATTGTACTCCTCCTGAAGAGGGGATGGAGGAAGCTAACATTGACTAGGCAAGACAACGAGGTCAATGCAGGGAGTTGCCTATTGGCTCAGTGACCTTTAGAGTATGAGCGTTCTCACTCTGTAAGGTTGTCTCTGTGACATTGTGTTTATCTGTCATTTAAGGCCGAAACCAGTCAGAGATAGATGATCTCTGAGTCAGAGATTGTAGATTACACTCTCTCTGCAGTGTGGCATTCCGTGGGAGAGAACTGAATATGTCTGCTTTCTCTTACATGCTTTCTGCCCCTCCCTGTCTCTGTCTATCTCGCACTTCCTCCCACTCCTCGCCTTTCTCTGGCAACGGAAGATTTTTTGGCTGGGCCTCAACCGAGAATACTTGCTGTAATGTTTGGATTGTCTCTCGTGACAGCGCGCCACATTGTTTTGACTGGCCCGGTCTGAAGTATGATACCATAACCGAGGATGAAGGGAAAAGTATGACAAATAAATTTGATTTAACTTGTAATAATTCAGAACTCTGCACATTAGACAGGAACGTGGGGGGAGAGAGACGGAAATGGTGGAAGGAGGAATTGTGAGATGAAACCTGGCCTCACGTAGTTCATTAAACTACATACGGGTGACAAATTCTGAAAAGAAAAAAATAACGAGTTGGAAAACGCAGGAAAAGCATATGCTTCAATTGCTCTCATTAAAGTCTGCCGGTCTGGGACAGCACTAATGCCCAACAAAATCTCAAATCCCTTGATCATAGTTGTTCTGAAGCAACATACACTGTAGAACTACGAGGGGATTGGAACTGCTATATCCCTCCTTTTATTTTTCCTTTACTTTTGATGCAGCAGCCATTTTAATATGCCAAAAACACATCTTTTAATTCCTGTTTTTCCCCTCCTCTCTAATCTTTTTTTTTCTACACAGAAATGGCTGAAAGAGTAAAACATGTCTGTACTCCGAATGTCTCTGGTCTTTTTAATCCCCCTCGAGCCCCACATATACTGTCTTTGTCTCTGTGGACCCCTGCTGTGTTCACTTCATCAATGAGAGTGACATAGGCAGCCCCCCCTTGCTTCCCCTCCTCATTGCAATAATCCATAACTAGAGGACAAAGGACTGACCCACTCTGAGGTAATGGGGCTCCCCAGGAGGTTGTTGTTTCAGTCTCACGGCATTACCGTATATAAACCGTAGGAAATACTATTATTAACAAAGCATTTTAACCCTTTTTGAATAACTTATGGCATAAATATAGATAAAAACAAGAATAGCGTTAATGCTAATATGACATGTTAAATTTTCAGTTAAACTCTGTCTAGATGGAGATCAAAGTTCAGGGGGACAGATTGTCCAAACACCTGCTCTTTTTGCCAATAATGACCAGTTTATCTCCACCGTAGGGCAATGTTCTCCTATATTTAATGCACAGTCATTGTTGTGTTCTCCCTGTTTTCCCTCCCCTGCTTTGTTCTCCTGCCTACGATGTCAGAGATGCTAAAACAGGAACCACAGGGCAACTTTCTAATACCGATGAGAAAATAAACAACCGTCAAGAGGTTTCACCGGTTAATTAGATAGATGTCTTAATGTCTTTCTCTGCCTGATTTAACATCATAACGATGTAAAAAAAAAAAAGCTTTATATAATTATATAATAGTCCCTGGCAGGCTGGTGTGTGTCTGTCTTCCACACAGCCTTGAATACATATGACGGCTGTTCCCTCGAGGCTCAGGTGCAATGCTGCATTTCATGCCTGGAGTCTCTTCCTTTCACAGCGCTCGGCTCCATAATTAGCGGCTAACGAGTTGAAGCATGGAGCTGTTTCATGTGCCGACAGCGTCTCCACGCCGCTTCCTCAAGAGTCAGAGCAACTGTTGAGCAGCTAGGCAGCGGTAGGACACCACGCGCTGTGTCAACACTTGGTCTGCACTCACTCTTCCCCACCACCACCACACACACACACACACACACACACACGCACACACACACATCTCAATGCTGTGTTAATTCTTTTAGAGTGAGGTAACGCCACTTGAAGTGGCTCAGCATATCTTGTTGGTCCACTGTAAATGGATGTCGTTGTGTTGCAAAACACACTGGCAGGACTGGAATGCGTTTCAACACTGGTTGGCCGCAACTATTTACTATTGGGCAACAATGTAACCAATGTACCGCAAACATGGAGAGACGCTGATGCATCTCACACCCCTGCTCACTTTATTGAGTGGAAAAACAACATAAAAGAAAAGCCTCAAACCTTGCTGGACAGAATGTCTGACATTGATTTGTTTGTGGAAAAGTATGTGCGTGGGGTGTGAGTGGGAGACTTTCCTTTGTGTAGAACCAAAGAACCAAAAAAAGCAGGATATTCAACACAAGCGTGGCTTGTTTGGACATTTAGAAGCTCTACTGGCAAAAGAAAAGTCTTGCTGTAAGGGGTTGGTCAAAGGAGACGTGTTGAGGCTGAGGGAAATCTGAGCCTCCTGCCATATGTATCACATATGTGCTGTGTAATATCCAGCACAGAGAGCTGAGTATCCTTGGAGAGTGTGTGTGCCAGCAGCCGTGTCCATGCATGAAGAAGATTGAGTGGGATAATGTGAGGGATGAGAGAGAGAGAACTTTGAGACAGTCACAATCATCGGCAGCACGTCTGCGGTGTACTTTTCTGAAAAGAATAAGCCTCTTTGGGAAATTATGCGGTGACAATTCTTGGCAGTCGGCGGTGTATTAAGTTCTTTGCATCCAGGTGATTAATCACAGGCTAGTTAGCCAATTGGCAACTTCCTTTCAAGGCAATTAGTTGACCATGAGTAACCCCTCCCCCGCCCAATGTTCAATGATGACATCGCTTTTTGTTTGACACGCGGAATGTAACCTGACATCTACACAATAGCACCTGGAGCTCAGCCCAGCTCAGAGGAAGGTCAGGCAGGAGGATGTGCTGAGGTCACTGTCCTTTTCTTCACAGATGGCTTCCCACGGATTTCAAAACTGAATTCTTCTTCCTTCCAAATTAACTCACAATTTCTGTCTGAGAACGTGCTGCACCACCTACGTTGCTTTTTTTTTTTTTTTTTGCATTTCACACCATTCACACCAGAATGGCACAAAGGATATATATTTCTATATGTATACCATATTATGATATTCTCATCATCATGACTGGGCCATTTGAATCATTCTGTTACGGTGATGTACTGTAAAACCCATTGTTTTGTTCACCCATAGGAGGCGCTGGTGTTTTCATATGGGACAGGTGGCCTACATACACTTCCACTGCATTTGGTGAGGTTCCTGTGGCTGCCTGCTTTGAATGTTTGTCACCCGATAGGTGACTGGTTCCTGTTGCTAGTCCCCCATCCAGTCCTCTCCCCCAGATTCCCACTACAGGTTTGAGGTGGCGCACTGTGCTCCACAACCCCCAACCCCTGTCTTGCTGGCGCAGTGGGGGGTACTAAGATCTTAGATCCTGAACTTACTGATTAAAAGTCCCGAAGATAAATTGACCTTTGCCATCTTGTGCTGTCCATTTAAATGCACGCTTCAGTAACATCCTTTCGTATTCATGCTTTGACCATTTTTGCCGTCCATGTGTTCCTGTGCTGTGTTGTAAATGTGTGTGTGCGTGCGTGTGTGTGTGTGTGCATGTGTGTGCTGTTTAGACAAGGGTGATTGTTAATTGATGACTTTGCTCAGAATATTTCAATAACATCATGTTCATTTGCATTTGTAGCCTCAGCATCTCTAACCGCTCCACATGGAAACACACGAGTCATCACACGCTCACGGCATTCATCGCTGTGTGTCTGTTTGTTTTACAGGGCAGCGACAGCGAGTACGAGGTGGACCCCAACCGCCAGAAGACCCACTCCTTCGTCAACCACTACATCAGTGACCCCACTTACTACAACTCCTGGCGACGCCAGCAGAAGGGCATATCCCGCGCACAGGCCTACAGCTACACCGAGTCCGAGTCGGGCGACCCGGATCACTGCGCCCCCCCGCCACTGCCTCCTCTTCCTCCGCTGCCACCCCAGCTCAGCTCGCCTAGCCCCCAGCCTCAACAAGCCCAGGGCCAGCCTCAGGGCCCGCCCCAGTGCCCACCTCAGGGCCCACCCCAGGGCCAAGGCAGCCTGTTTAGGCCCAAAGGTAGCCGGACTCCCACACCATCCCAGCAGAGCTCCAACCCCCCCAGCCAGCACAGCACCCTCTACAGGCCCCCAAGCAGCCTAGCCCCTGGCTCGCGGGCCCCGATCGCTGGCTTCTCCTCCTTTGTGTGAAAAATGCTGAAAAAGGACATGAATATTTCTGGAAGTATCTACCCACCTTGTGTTGAAGGAGAACAGAGTAAAGCGCAGTCAAACCCATTCATGTCATTAACGCCTTTCTTGCTTTTATTGCTCTTCTTTTTTTTCCTTTTCTGTAGTCATTCTGGATACATGCGGAACAACACTATGAGACTTATCAGAGCACTGTTTTTATTGTTTAATGTGTGGAAGTGTGCCAGTGTAGATTTCTCTCACCAGTTGATAAAATACTCTCTGCATCATCTATTCACTTTTAATTTTGCGATTTGAACTATTTGCATGCGTGACTTTATTTCCTTTTAAGTACTTTTCTTTAAACACATTCAAAAGGTAAATCGCTTTGATTCTGTACAGTCACAAGAATCTCTGAAAACACACACTTATAAATACATATATAAATATATATACATATATATATAGTAGATGTACCCAAAAGACTAAATCAAGTCAATGCAGAGTCCACGGAGATGAGAGTGGAAGTAAAAGGACAAGTGTTCGTTGGGACTGGATGAACTGGATACAAAAAAAACAAAAACAAAAAAAAGAGGAAGTGATAAAAGACAGACTTGGATGTGGAATTCATGCCAAATTTGTAAACATTTTAACGTGCTGGCCGGGAGAGAGTTCATAACGGACATCGGCGAAAAACAATCGTGGGCTTTCAATGGAAACAGCTCTCTGGCCTTCAGCACACAAATGCATAAAAGAATTGGATAACTGGCCAATGGCGGGGTCCAAATGGCGATGACTGTGCCGTTCCTGAAGGATCCTGCAGATATATGAAATGAGTGTAAAATCTGTTCAAGTGAAAGTGTTGAAATGTTTTTTTTTGAGTGTGTCACAGTGGATCAGAGATGCCTTCATAGAGAAAACCCTTTTTATTTATGATATCTGGCACCACGTTGTTAGGGGACTGCTGACGGTGCCCTCGGCTGCAGCGTCGTCATAACGGCTGGCCTCGCGCTCCCAGCGCCTTCGTTTAATCCTGACAGATGTGGGCTGTGAATTAATTTGCATTCACAACTCATACTTTTACACCCTTTGCCGGCTCACACACACACACACACACTCATATCAGACTCATTCTGCGTACATCGACTGAAATGCTTTGAAATCCAACTTAGGAGCGTCAGAAGTGTCTGAAGTAGAGCGGCACAGTCACATGCGGGCACAGCTGCTGGTTCTGCTAAAATATTCATTGTGAGAAGAAACAAAAGGTTGTGGTTTTTTTTGTTTTTTTCTCTGTCACTGCTCACAATCACGGAGCAGCGCTGAGCCCTGCACCAGGAGATGATGTCATTGAATTGCTTCACCTCTTTCCCTTTTGTGTAATCAATCACTCTGTACTATTCAGGTGTGACTGTATTGTCCCAAATGCTAATGCGCGTGTGCGTGTGTGTGTGGGCATGTGTATGTGTGCGTGCCATTACACTTCTTGTTGCGTAAGCTTTACCGATCACTCACTGTGTGTCTGGTTCTAAAGAGATTGTCCTGCAGCATCTGTAAACCTGCCTGGAGTGATGCCAGCAGAGGGGCCGGCACTATCCAGCCCACCTGTTGAGGCGCGCTCATAACGCTATAGTGAAGACTCAGTGGTGTGTTCCTAGTTTCCATAGTTCAAAAAAAGCAAAGAAAAAAAAAAGTCACCTTCTTTTTTTTCTGTGGGGTGATTTAATTGTACGCAAACAAGCGCTTATCATGCAGAATCTGAATGAATATATGATCACAGTACATTTCTGAAATAAATTATTTTTGAATGTTAGCAGTTCTGGTACTCAATTGGTAAAAGTGCACGGGGGGAGCTGGGCTGAGGCGGCATAATCTGCATTCAGTGTGATTTCAGCATATTCATTAATGAAGAGAAGAACAAGAAGTTACCTTGACATATATAATATGTGAGTATCCCACCAGCACTCTATATCAGTAGGAAATGACAGAATGTAAACTGTACAGTGTACATTCAGTCTGCATGCATTTTAATTGGTATTTATTGGTATTTTATCTAATTTGGTATTCTATAACAGTGAGGATGTTAAACACAGAGGGGTGGTGGTCAGAGGCCACCCCCACTGAGGAACTACGTGGATGATGTCACCAGCCTCCTTCAGACAGCAGCATGCACATCGAGACTGCTGCAAAGGATGGATGAGTTGATGTCGTGGGCAAGAATGAAGATCAAGCCCTCCAAATCTCGTGGCCTGTCACTGAGAAGGGGAGTCAGAAATGATAGCACCATCTTTGTCGTTGGAGGAGAAAAAATCCCACTCCTATCTGAGCAACCCATTAAAAGCCTGGGGAGGCAGTACACTGCAGAACTGTCTGACAAACAGATGGGGAAAACCGTCATGAAACAGCTCTCTGACAGCCTGACAAGGATCCACCAAAGCCAAGTCCCTGGGAAGTATAAGGTCTGGTGCTACCAGTTCACACTCTACAGGAGGGTAATGTGGCCCCTGAAAATGAGCGAGATCCCCTCATCGACCACAAGCCAATTAATTCATCTGAAAGTGGTTGGGGCTGCCATGGTGCCTATCTGAAACCGGTCTCTTCGGGAAGAACACACTGCAGCTGCCACTGCAGTCCATAAGTTTGGGCTACATGCAGGAGAAGACCAGGCTGGTTCTCGAGCTAAGGGAGTCCACAGACCAGTCAGTAAGGAACGCAAACGCCATGGTTCCAACCGGCCGCAAGTGGAATGGGCAAACCGAGGTTGACCAAGTTGGTCGGCTGCAACACCGGGACATCGTGGGCAGAGTCCAGGCAGGAAGAGCAGGGCTAGGATGGGGAGAGGTGCCACACTTCTGGTCCAAGGCCAACCGTAAGGAGAGGAAGGAGATGGTCGTGGCAGAGGTGACGAGGATGGAGGAAGATCACTACAAGATCCAGGCTGTGTCGCAGGGTCGACAAGGAAGCTGGACAACCTGGGAGGTATTGTTTACCAGATCATCAGTTGGTCAGACCTGTGGAAGATTCCACAGGCAAGACTCAGCTTCCTCATTCGCTCAACCTACGACACACTTCCCTGTCCTTGGAGCCTTCACCAGTGGTTTGGGAATGAAGAATGCTGCTCACTCTGCAGTGCCCCCAATGCAGGCCTCCAGCACATCTTATCATGCTGCAAGATCATGCTTTCACAGGAGCGCTACAGATGGCACCACAACCAGGTCCTGAGAAAGCTAGCCAAGTGCTGGAGGCGTGTCGACAGGGTAGCGAAGAACCACCATCAGGAATGGACCACACCAGCTTTGTCTCAGAAGGAGGGGTAAGGAGAAACACCAGACCAAGAGAAATATCAAGGCCCTGCTCCCCCGACCAGGAGTGGAACATGAGGGTTGACCTCGACAGGCAGCTCCGGTTCCCTACGGAGATCACCACCACATTTCTCTGGCCACACATAATTGTGTGGTCAACCAAGGCAAGATCTGTACACCTCATTGAGCTCACAGTACCACTGGAGGAGGGAATTGAGGCCGCCTTCGAACATAAGAAGTCTAAGTACTGAGTGCCAGGAGGCTGGCTGGAAGGCTACCATCTACCCAGTGGAGGTGAGATGCCGAGGGTTTTTGGGGTTGTCAACCACACACTTCTTGAGGGATGCAGGAGTGACTAGAGGGAGGCTAAGGAGGGCAACAAAGGACCTGGCAGAGGAGGCTGAGAAAGGGAGCTTTTGGTTCTGGCTGAGGAGGAAGAATAGATGTTGGGGAAAGAACACCTAACCCCAGACAACAGCCACAGGGGAGAACAACTATCAGCTGCAGGGGGTGAAAGCGTTGGTGAATGGTTTCTGGGTGATGACCCTGCAGCTGAGCCATGGGCACCGGAGGAGGTGCGACAGGCAGCAATGCCCAGCAGGTGTTACCATCTTCCTGTACATTTACTGAGGGGTGGTGTCACAAAAAGTGCCTTACCTCTAAGAACGTGTCATGAAAAAAATCAAAGGGGGAATCCTGCATACATGTGGGAGCATCAAACACACTGGCAACCCTGTGTACATCAATGCTTTGCGTAAGCTCAGAGGTCTGTCGTGGCTAATTAGTTGATGAAATTCCACCTAACCTCGGTGTTACTCAGGGCAGAGATAAATTGGATCAGTGTTGGATGCTGTGAAATCTTGTTATCTCGTTACAAATGTCCCCTCAGGACTTTTTTCATCTTCCTCTGTGCTCCCCGATAACCGCAATTCATTAGCTCATCGTTAGTTCCTCGGTCGAACTTAACAGCCGGCCCTTAAAACTCATCGGGTTGCACATAAAGCGATGCTAATGCTAACCCGTGTGTTTACCACGTAAGCATCGTGTTTGGTTTTTGGAAAAAACACAAACTAACACACACACACACACACACACACACACACACACACACACACACAGATACTGGCATGACAGAAGCACATGCACAGTGCCTGCTGGTGCTAGATGCTAATTGGATCACATTCAACTTGATCCAGGGCTAACCTACTAAACACATCGGCATGAGAAGAGAGGAGATTAGACGGGATAGGATGAAACAGGGAATTGGAACGAGCATGTCCAGAGCGCTAATCCCTTTTTTTGAAGACACATGGGAAATTTCCCTCTGACAAGGAGAATCACAGACGGGAGGCATTTCACTTGCTGAAAAAGTAATTTCCATCCGTCTCTTTCCCTCTCTCTCTCTCTCTCTCTCTCTCTCTCTCTCTCTCTCTCTCTCTCTCTCTCTCTCTGTCTCTCTCTCTCACTCTCTCTGTCTCTCTCCCTCTGGAAATGAATGACAGAAAAGAGTGAGCCGGTGGTCCCTGTTAAAAGGGGGGGGCAAGGTACTAAATAGCCCTGATGAGTTTGAGAACCCACAGTTGGTATAATAAAGGATTCAGACAGAAGGTGTAGTTCAAAGGAGTTTGAAAAAAACCCTGAATTTAATTGCCTCATTTGTGAGCTGGTTTGGGGATATGACGAGGATGGACTGGTGGTTGGAGAAAGGATTCTAATTTGGGGAAAGGGGCTGTTCCCCTGAGTGCCATTCATGAATGCCCTTTCTAATGTACTGATTGGTGCATGCTTTAAATTGGTTTCTGACTTTAATGTGCATTATGGGAGTGTTAAAAAAATGTAGCCATTTTGGTAATTCCCCTCGCCCCCAAACCTCCCTCCCTGCCTCTCTCTCTCTCTCTCTCTCTCTCTCTCTCTCTCTCTCTCTCACCCTTCTTTGCAGTTTGGACACTAGTTTCCACAGTGTGTTGTTCCAGTAAGATCTACTTCTGGGGATCTGAGGAAACTGAAAATTGTGACAGTAAATTGCTGGATGAAGTCATTCGGTCACAATTATTTTTTATCACTGTGTGGTTTGTCCGGTTGACAGGTTTCCACTCGAAAGGAGTCCCTTGCTTCTCAATTGCTTACAGCGGCCGCTCCAGGCTGTATTCGTTACATAACGTACGAGACAAAGCCACACAAGGAAGCGGTAATTGAATGAGGGGGCCCCGCTTCAGGGCTTGTTTTTTTTTTCTTTTTTTTTTACCCTCAATGAAGTTCTGAAGGACCCAAACGGAGTGCCCCATAAAACATTGCATGATATTCTCAGGTGGGCGGACCAGGCGTCGGCATAGTGCAGATCAAAGTTCACACCTGAGGACCAGATGACTAGTTAACCACACGGGGGCACACGCCTCATTTCTAATGCATGGCCCCTTTTTAATGGAATCTGGAAATTGTCAAAAGTAATTGGAGTATAGTCACCGAGTCAACCCTAATTACCTCCATGGCTATTATGAGTCAGTGACTAATATAAATCAATGTGTTTGGACCTAATTATAGTACTATCTTGCAGTACATTTTGCCTCTAATGCTACAAATCATACGTGGGAAGAACATTAATGCATGCAGAATATTATGGACTCTGCTCATGCTAACACAGCATACAAGTATTTTCAGCTGTAAGCTGAATGTACTGTTGCAGCTACCACATAAACATACTATAAACAAGCGTGTATTTCTGTGATGTATGCATAAAAATGAAATGCGTGGCTTTTATCATGCAATGATTTTGTATAATTCTCTTAATTTGTCACCAACATTCAGCCAATGCATGGACCTGTACATGAAAAAAGGCTTATATATTTGGGGAAAAACACTTACAACGCTCACAATCTTATCAAGAGTCCAAAGGCAACCAAACATGTCTACCACCACCTATAAACCTCGCTGGAGAGTCTTCTTATAATCACAACAGATGTGGATTTAATATGCACCCATATACCTTCATCCTTTGCTGGTACACACACACATCACTATACTTGTCCAGGTGTTGTCTTTATGTTAGTTTGTGGAGTCGGGTAAATGATGAGACAAGAGACGGAGATGGGTCGAGTCAGCTTTACTCTCCACATCAAAACAAACGAGTCTTACTCGCACATGAGTTCAAATCGTAACTGAAGTAAACACGAACTGTCGTAAACCGGAACTGTTTACCTTAAAGGTACAGTCCCTTGGTGAATGTCTCACACAGCAATTGTGGGTCACCACAAGTTGTCTTTTAAACATTATTTTGTTTGTCAAATAGGGCACTATTTTGTGAGACCAAATGAATCCATGTTATTCTGTGATTTATGAACAGAATGATATTGTTCATATTGGCTTCTGCTGGGGTGAAAAAGGTTTGGGATCCAAATGACCTTAAAGGTACAGTCACACAAATGAACATATCGCTTCACCTTGGGTGAACGTTCAGCATGAATATCGCCTTTGTAGGCAATAGGCCCTTTTTCACAGTATCCATGTTGACATGTAATTGCAGGTTAAACACGTGTAATTGATAAAACTAAAATTATATTTTTTAGTGTCACAGCCCTTTAATCGAGCCAAGCATGCACAATGCCAGGGGCCCAGCGAAATGGAACAGGGCCATAATCCATTTTTATTAAATCACACCTGAAGTTACACCTCATAACCCTCTAATCTGCCTGTTGTTGTGCAATGTGGCTAAATGAGGCGCTGCCTCTTTAAACGCAGCAGGGGGCGGGGCCTATAATGCGCACGAGAGAAGGGTGGAGGGCCGCTTTGTGCGCCCCACACACACACATATGCAAAGTAAACCGACGCTGGAGCACTGACGAGGGAGAGCGTCCTGCCGAGGGAAACTACACGGACTCCGGACAGACACAGAGGCTTCCTCTCCCTCTTCACGGAAACTTACGTGGAATATAAACCCGAAACTTCGCAGCTGCCCGGACCGCGAAGGGAAAAGGTAACGTGTCTTCCTGTTGTTGTTGTTGTTGTTTTTAAGTGTTGATTGAACCGTCGTGTGACACTTATTTAATGCGACGCTACCTCACAGAGACGACTTCCAGCTATAATAGTCGGTGTGTTTAACGCGGGTTTCTCAGAGAGCGGGTTTTTATGAGGACTCTGCGGGGTCAGAGAACAGACGCTGGTGGCGTGAAGTTGGAGTGAGGAAATCTGCATCTCATTTGAATGTCAGTCCTGCCTGTGGTCAATCAGCGCGTTGCAGTCTCCCCGAGTCCCCGGATGGAGGGACAACAATGAGCCCTGGCGGGTCTCGGACGTCCCCCATCTGGAGACTAGAAAGTAAAAGTGCAAACCATAACAGTGTGCATAACATCGCCTTCAGGGTAAAGGGAGTATCTACAAACTCTGGGAGTCTTTTCAAATGGATCACTGGAGAAACGTTGCAATTTGGTCCACTTTTAGTTAGTTTTTAGTTGCATTCAGTCTGGCTGAAGTCGGGCAGATATTTCATGTCATGGGATCTCCAAATATATACTGTTACTGATTACATTTTGGCACTGAGAACAAGTTTTGCAAGAAATCCTACTTTTTGTGTAAATGCTTATGAAATCTTTTGAACACCATTTGGGATCCCCATCAGTGTTCCCTGAAGATCCGCAGACCCCTGTAAGCAGATTTGCAATCGTGATGCATTCACTGACGGCTTGCTTTTTTGGTTTGTTTGGCGTAACAGTGGGAACTTATTGCAGAGTAACTATTTCCAGCATCGGGACAGGATATGATTTAATCAGAGCAGGCAGATGGGCTCAGAAGCATCAGTTCTCTTCACTGAGAGTTACATAACATTAATACCCTGCTTCTCTCTGGGAATCTGTCTACTGAGAGCTCAACAAGCTGCCTGGCTACTTTCACCCATCCCTCACTCCCAAATGTGTCCACTTTACCGCGTCATTAGCAACACACTTCCTGTTTGGTGTTTTGCAGACCTGGCTCTTTCCTCTGGTCATCATCATCATTCCCCGATGAACCGGGTCATTTACTCCTTACTCGCCGTGGTTGCATACCTGCCCAGCCTCGCTCGTCACATCCTCCGTTTTAGTGTCTGCCTGACCATAATGTCTGCAGTTAACTTTTGCAGTTTAATCAATCCTTGCTCGTCGTCTGTAATCGAGCGTTCGTTCTTGTTTAACCGCCAGTCTGGACCACAGCAGGAGGACATATTGACTAATGGGGTCGGCTTTGGTGTTGTTTTTGTCAACTGTTGCCCTTTTGACCCCCCCACACACACAGTTCGCACAAACCCACAACCACACCCTAACGATAGCCCTCGGGTCAGTCAGTGTCATTTTGCTTGATAAATCATTAACCCAACACTACATTGGTAGCTCTGCAATTTAAAAAAGAAAAACAAAATGAAAAGGGGAACGAGGAGAGATTTAGGCCAAGGTCGGACTCTGACTGCGCGATCACCAGCGGTGCCACTTTTCACAGCTTTTCTGTCTCTTTCCCAGTGCCAAAGTGATGCATTATCACACACACTTTAGGGCCTTTCAGCTCCTTACGAGTTCTCTGGGCTGCCAGCCGCTATCTCTCCATCAAGATCTATTGTGTTCGCTGCAGTCAGGTCTGTGTGTGTGTGTGTGTGTGTTCTGACTGTGCTCTTTCTTTTTTGCAATGAAGGCTATTTCAGTTAGCTCTGGAGGATAGTGCTGCTGTGTAGCGAGGTAGCTGGCTACCTGCCCGACTCTCGACTGCACTGAGGTCATTACAGTTTTTTATACTGGAAAAGAGGACGTGCAGGAGTGGGGGTTGGTAAGAGGCAGTTAGACTCATTTGCACTCCAGAAAAAACACAAACTCCAGGCAGTTCCACGAGCAGTTCGTTAAACCGGAGGGCAGCCTAATTTCCTTGTGAAGAAACAGAGTCGGTGTTTTATTGCCGTGTGTCTGGATTTCATAAACTGTGTCGTTTTTTTAATGTACCAAGTATGAACTTTTTCGCTTGTTTATATGAGAGAAGAAATACAAATGAAGTTAACTGGAGTCAGATGCGATGGCTTGCAGTATATTGCATGTTCTTGTTGCTTCCCCTGCCTCAGGAAATGCCGATGTAAATTGTTGGTAACCTCTGTAATCCAGCCACCTTTTATCTCAGGCTCCATAGGAGGCCGACGGGGGGATGATGGGAGAATGTCTTTACATTTGGTCCTCTGCATGGCTTCGGTGCAGTTGCATGGCCTGCAGGAAAAGGTCCTGTTTAAAACTCAGTGATGAATCTGAATAATTGTAAGCATGTTTTGAGAGAGTCAGAAGTGATTTTTGAGGGAAGATTATTGGGCATGCGCAAAATGTCATGTTTTAGTTGGCACTATAAATGGATCACCTTTGAAATGGCAGCTGCAATATGTAGAAAACACAACTTTTTATAGAAAAATGATTACATTGGGAGTGTTTCAGTAATGCCCTCCAGAGCTCTGAAGCGTGGGAAGCCTCCCAGTTTCTGTGAATTATTAATTCCTTCATAGGAAGACGGATGTGAAACATTTCAGCTGTTGATACTGGAATGAGTTGAGGTTTATGTTGATTTCCCAGAGGAGAGTTGTTTTGTCTCGGACAATTACAGGATTCACCGCGCCTGCAAAGAAAGCACCAACGTTTCTTGAACTTTTGAGAAATGATGCTCAGGTTGCAGGAGTTTTTACAGACTGTATGGAGGCAGAATGTTATGCTAAGCCTTCATGTGGTTTGCAGAACATATTTGACTTCTTCTCACTTTGACTTCATCTTTGATGAGAAGAAACAAGTGAACCAGATCAGTATCCATAAAACAGGTTCTCTGTAGCTTTGGAGCTTGTGGTCCCGTAACACAAAGTCTACTGGGAACCCTTTGTTTCCAGTTGTGTATGATGGTCAGCCAAAGCCAGTGTCATTTGATTTTGGTTTGTTTTTTAGAGGAAACATTATCCCATAACTCACATGAGGTAAAACTAGGAAATTACTAATGGGAAAACCTAAAAAAACAAATAGTAATATTTGGTCTTGCAGAAATATGTATTTGAGCTGTTATGGTGGCCCGGTGGTTAAATGAATTGATTTGTTTTTGGCCAAGCCCCCTGAAACAGTATCAACATTCAATATTCAGCACGAAGCTGTTACTCGGAGGGAACCGTAGCTGATTCTGGCACAGTGGCGCCTGGCCTTTACCATCCCATTTCACAACAATATATCACAGCTGTTAGTACAGGAAGAGGCGCCGCTTTCTCTTTATTCCCCCTCTCTTTTGTGCAACGGCATACATATGCACCTGTCACTCGATCTCTCAGATCCCTGCCTGTTATGGTTACTGTGTAATGTGACCATTGTGGAGGAAAATAACCAGTTTAACAGGAATAATAATTTCCCTGTGTGGTGTACACACCACATCCAAGTCATTTCACTGCCCTTCTAGAAAACACCGGCCACAGTTTGACGTCAAAGCTCCTAAAAGGACACATCACACAATACAATGGAAGTTTCCTTTGTGCCTTAAAGCACGTCGCCGTCATTCTCGCATCACGTCGTCATTCCTCTCTGGAATTGCATTGTTTAAAACCAGTTTGGGTAATTGTAATGAGGCAAAGGAAGTTCCAGTGAAGCTACCTGCGGTCAGCCTGATGGGTTGTTCCCACATTGTAAAGTTTGAGAACATGCCTTGTGGTGTCGGGTTTCATACACTACAGAACAACATCACCTGTCATCAGCCGACACACCTGCGTAGCTCACATCCTCAGGAATCCAATCTGAGTACAGGCTTACTTTGGAACGCCTGTCAGCTTCAACGCTGACTTGCCGGTGGTCGTACCCGTGGTCGTACCCATGGTCGTACCCGTGGTCTCTTTCATTATGTGTATTCTGTTAGTCACGAGGATAAACAACCAGCGGTTACAGGGATTTAAAGGGGACTACTTTGTGTTGACTTCTAGTCGTTCCTAGAAAGGTGTTTTTGGATATTTGGGATGGGAAGATATTAGACTTGGGATTGGGATGAAAACACTAACAATAAGTTCATCGTTGTGAATTTCCATTAACGGGATAATCATAAATATCGTAGGAGTGACTTGAAAAAGCTGTCTAGCTCACTGTCATGACAGTCACTTTTAAAAACATAGAGAAAGTAGCATGTAATAAAAACACACTCACAATGTTGCCATTATTTTTTTTATTGTTTAGATATGCAGGGAGACCTTACCTTTTTTATCATTTGTTTATCATTAAAATGGGATGATCACTTAAAAAAGATGTTATATCTGTGATACTTTTAGCATAATAATGTAAAGTGATCCCAGTATGTTTTAGTGCTATTTTTAAGAGTTGTAGGAATATATTGATCATAATTGGGATAATGTGAATTATTTTGGCCGTGATAATCGTGATACGACATTTTCAAATCATCCCATGCCCAGTTGGATGTGTTAGCAGTCAGCAGTTGATGTGTTATGTGACGATCCATCTAATTCTGGTTTCCTTGTTTGTATGAGAGACTCCTGGTCTATTTTCCATACTGACATAAATAACTATCAGTAGCTTCAACAAGGGGTGGGACTAGGGATGCAAACAATTAATTGATTATCGATTAATTGTCGATAAGAAATTACTCGATTAAAATAAATTAATTGCAATTAATTGCCTTTTGAACCCGTAATTACCCGCCAGTCCACGTGAGGGCGCGCTTGACGCCAGACGTTCTTGACGCACATGCGCGAACACAAGCGAGGCAGGGCTCTTACGACAACAACAAGGCGTACGGGAAGCGGGACGCTGGCAGCAGTGTTTCACACACATTGACCATAGTCTCGATGTTCGCCCAAAATTATTTCATCAAGGCAAATGGACTTAACTAGCGGCTCTAATGATAGGCCTAAACAGGAGGGCAGCAGCGCGTATTATAAGGGGCAATCCTCGCGGCTGGTTTGGCTCATCAACGTTCTGTTTTCCCCCGTCCCCCGCGCCGACCCCCCCTCAGCTGGCGAGTTTGACAGCGCGTATAGCCCCGCTCACATACATCGCTACTCGCCCGTCACCCCTCGCTTTCTCGCTGAATTCTACTCGCTGGCAAAAAAAAATGTAACTGCCGCCGGCGGCTAGTTTCAAGCGGCAACTCTGTGGAACTCTCTGTAGACGTCAACTGTCAATCATCTCTATTCTACATTCCGATTGGTACTCGCTTCACTCGCATCGCAGAAAGTTACAATTATTTAATTTTATCTCCGTACCCGCCCACATCGCATCGCCTGTCCTGGCCACATCCCGCTAGAACACATTCAAATTCTTTGACAGTTGTCACTCAGAGATGGGCGAGTGGCGACGTATGTGAACGAGGCTTCAGTCAAAACCAAAACACCAAGGAAGGCTGAGGAATAGTCACCCACTTATATTAATAATAATAATAGTCATAATAAACTAATAGTTTAAAGGCTCAGCACTGTGTTTTAGTCATTTTTGTTTTCATCTTTTCTTGAATGCTTAAACTCCATGTCAACATTTGGATCAGTACCAGCAGTTTGTAAGAAATTGGTCAGTAATTGATATGTCATATTTTGGTTCTCAAAATTCACCAAATTGATGCATTAAAATGAAATAATTCAAAATATGATTTGCATTTTTCTTTATATCATAAGGAAGATAGCATTTTATGTTACGTATACAGTAGATAGAACCTATTCAGAGGGAAATTCATCATCGATCGATAAGATGAAACAACTATCGATTTAGGGCTGCATAAAAAATCGTTAAAAAATCGCGATCTCGATTCACACATACACGTGATCTCATTTCTACACACAGCGATTCTGAAGCATTTTATATCTCGAGCTGCATCACAAATGCTCCTATTTCCTTCGGGATTTTTTGAAGCGCCCCCAAACGCAGCACTGCCGCTGCCTCCTCCCTCAACCTATGGTAAAGCGTCTTTACAACACGTGATTTAGTGGAGGAAGCCGCCTGCAGTTGAGTGTTTGGAAAGATGGTGCGTGTCCACAGGCAGCGGTGTTTCCCCGCGTCCCATTCATTGCGCCGGGCTCGACTCGCCGCCTCGGGAACGCTCGCGAAAATCTTCTAAACTGAACGTTGTCGATCTAAAATAAAGACAGATTCAGCAACTGCATAGCTTATTTCTCGCTTAAAATGTTTTCAGAAACACCTTTCGGTGAACTATTTTCGTAAAATAAGAGAAAGTTTCCAAACGAGCCGCCATGTTGGTCTGCGTGAACTCCGGAGCAGACAGGACAGCAGTGAAAGCGATCGTCCAATCAGGTGCAGCCATGAAGTGTGCGCGGGATTGTATGAAGGAGAGCGCCTGTCAATCATCCTAGATCGACAACATTCAGTTTAGAAGATTTTCGCGACCGTCCGCTTCCCGAGGCGGCGAGTCGAGCCCGGCGCCTTGATTAGCATAAAGTAGATTCGACTTCAACTTTATGCAAATGAGGAGCGGCCAACTCGCGCGCTGTCTCTCGACATTCGCAGCGACGCTACCAGAATGCATTGCACGGCTTTTCACATAGACAATGAATGGGACACGGTGAAACACCGCTGCCTGGAAACACCGCTGCGGGGTGTTTTTTGTTTTGTTAAAGTTCATCAGTGCAATAAACATTTTGTGAAAAAAAATCGTGCAAGAGAATCGTGATCTCAATTCTAAGCAAAAAAATTGTGATTCACATTTTTTCCAGAATCGTGCAGCCCTATATCGATTAATGAATTACTCGATAATTTGCATCCCACCGTGGGACGGTATGAAAATGTCATTGCAATTCTTCTGGTCATAATAATTCTGATAATCAAAATGTGCCAAAAACTCTCAAAATTGCACTAAAACACAGTCAAATAATCTTAAAAATCATGACCAGATGCATTAGCTACGTCATTCCTAGGACCAGCATCGTTACTAACATCTCTAATCCATCAGCTGTGTAGTCAGACAGTTGAGCATGACCCACGTGTAATCCTGGTAAGCAGCCTGCCGTGGTTGGTGTAATGTACGTTGACCATGACTGGTCGACATATTGAAAACAAACGGCTGTGCAGCTGGTCGTGTTGCTGTAGGATTTGGCCTGTTTACAGCCCAGCGAGCCCTCCATTGTTTTGTCCCCTGTATGCACAGAGAAACAGGTGGTTTCTCTCTCAAGCGGACTGAAAAGACAAAGCAGGGCGGCTGGCATCACTTTGTTACCTCTGCGCCCACTGGATGACAAATTCCTGCTGGGAAACCAGTTCAGATGATGGGAACAATCACACGAGTCATTGTGGGCTCTTATCTTGTTTGTCTGATGATCCTGTGAGAATTTCAGTTTTCTTCATATGAATATAAAAGACTGTATCTTCCTGCCCGAGCCTCTGGAGGACATGTTTCTGTTCTGTTTCAGTGCTGTGAATGGACTGTGCTGGAAGTCACAACACCCGGATAGATAGGCATCTTAAGCCTTTGTCTCAATGAAGGTGAATCACTGGTGTCACTCATGTGGGTCACCTTGTGTCCGTGCGTATCTGTTTTCCTTTAATAGCTACATGTATGTGCCAAAAGGGTTCGGCTCCCGTCTTCCTCTGCACGCTGCTGCTTTGTTTTTTGTTCTTTAGCCTCGATTGTTCTTTTTCTGAACAATGTTGCAGAGAAACATTTGTCTGCCGTTTGGGATCAAGGTGTGTGTGTGTGTGTGTGTGTGTGTGTGTGTGTGTGTGTGTGTGTGTGTGTGTGTGTGTGTGTGTGTGTGTGTGTGTGTGTGTGTGTGTGTGTGTGTGTGTGTGTGTGTGTGTGTGTGTGTGTGTGTGTGTGTGTGTGTGTGTGTGTGTGTGTGTGTGTATACGTACGTTAGTGACTCAGATGACCCTTGAACTTACTTACGGCGGTTTGAGCTGGGGGGACTGTTGGTGGACTTTCAACTTTGTGCACACAACGCAGTCCGTAAGCAGGCCATCTGTACACACTTCACCAATGGAGGCTTTATGCTCACAGACATACGTTTCCAGGAAATCCAAGTCGTTGCCTAATTGCCAAATCAAAGTAGCATGCCAGATGTGAAAGCTATCTTTTAAGAACTAAATAAAAGAAAGATGGGTTGTGGTAAGGAGACACTGATGATACCTCAAAGACAATGAATAATTAGGTGGGGATTCCCTGAAAGCTCTCAGGATGTTCCACTTAAAGCATGTGGCCAACAGATATGCAGGTTTGAAAAGGAGTCGTGTTTACTAAAATGTTTATGTGGCTTTTGTGTTGTTTAATAATCTGTAATGTGCTTTCCATGCATTTTTGGCTCAAGGCGACATCCTTCAAATTGCTTGTTTTGTCCGACCCACACTCCATCGTTATTTCAATTTACAATCTTTTAAAGCAAAAATCCCCCACGTTTGACAACTTGGAAGTAAATCTGAAGCAAATGTTTGATGCTTTATCAAGGACATGTCATTCAATGCTAGTCATGCTAGTCGAGGTGAAGTCTGAACAGGTGAGTCTTGAGCCTTTTTCGGAAAATGGCAAATGACTCAGCTGTCCTGACATTAGTCGGGAGTTCGTTCCACCACTGAGGCGCCAGAACAGAGAAGAGTCTGGACTTTGCTGAGCGACAGCGATTAATAAGAGGACTTGAACTTATTAATGATAGTGTAAGCCAAGCAAGCCTTTGGCATCCTGGCTGCAGCAGAGTGTTTAGTTCTCCCTCTTGTTTTATTTCAGCTCAGCCCTCAGTAGAAGTTCTGCTTTTGTTTCTCCCTTCCAACAGCTATCGGATGGTTAATTCAACTGCTTGGCTCGGATCCTGCACTCTGGTACCAGGCGTGAATGCTGTCTATTTGTCAGAGACTGATGGGGCGGATTTCAGTGATTAATTAGACGTGTACTCGCACACACACATGCACATGCACAGAAGAGGACAATCCCTCCACTGTAGGCGTAATGAGGGTTTGAGCACATTTCATGCAGGACACGGAGAAAGAGCGTCTGTCACTGCGCTGCCATGACTGAGCGGATCCAATGTGCTGACACCCTCCGCCGCCCCTTTGAGGGTGTTTCTCTTCACTGCCTCCATCTGTGTGCTTTTTTTCTGAAAATCCCTGCAGTATTGTCGCTCCACATGGGTGAGGTTGGCCCTGCGGGATATTATTTTCAGGGTCTCATTCATACATTTCCCCCCCAGAAAAACAAACAATTGGGAGATTTTGTTTTAGGCATTTGTTCTATCAAGTTTGTGGTTTTAGCCAAGGTGCTTCTTTTTCCCTCTCTGGCTGGTGCTCACAGCATGACAGCCCACCCAGTATCTGAACAAACGGCTTCATAAAAGGCCGATTTGACTGGAAAACGGAGAGCAGTCATTCGGAAGCCTGTCCTCGGTTTCTGGATCTCCAGGATTTGGAAAGATTTTAAAGAAATCACTCCATCTATTCACGTGGTGATTGTGTTACTGTGTGTTAGGAGGACCAAAAGTAATAGAAGATTGCATTTTGGAGTCAGACAGAGGAGGGCTGGCTGGTGTTTTGGGTTTTGTTTTGGCGGGGTGGACAGAGGTGTGGAGTTTCCCGTCCCGAGGTCCTGTGGCACAGAGCGGAGGGCCAGCTCAGGCCTGCTGGGTTTATTTGCTTTCAGCGAGCACGCTGCCCTTAATCCGCCTGTGTTTC
This sequence comes from Eutrigla gurnardus, assembly GCF_963514095.1. Lineage (NCBI taxonomy): Eukaryota > Metazoa > Chordata > Actinopteri > Perciformes > Triglidae > Eutrigla > Eutrigla gurnardus. The sequence goes on along the minus strand of NC_139933.1, from coordinate 18,343,467 downwards.
TTTGTTTTTTTTATTTTGCTGGTGCAGCATTAGGGGCCCTGGAGGCTGATCCACTACAGTTTACAAACACACATACAGTACTAGGGCAACGGCCCTGCTGAGATAGGTATATTTTCCCAACTTGTCTCCCAAACAAAGACGTAAGATAAAGTTTATTAATCCCGCGACGTGGAAATGAACCTGTTTCAGCAGCTCAAAAGTCCAAAGGAGGTAGAAAAGAGCAAAACAAGTAAGAAAAAATAAGATGTATGTACATAATATACAACATGGTTTAGATCGATGGAGATCGCACTTTAAGTATATTATGTTGCACAGAAGGGCTGCACGGTGGTGTAGTGGGTAGCACTCTCGCCTCACAGCAAGAGGGTCCTGGGTTCGATTCCCGGGTCGGCCCGGGTTCCTTCTGTGTGGAGTTTGCATGTTCTCCCCGTGTAAGCGTGGGTTCTCTCCGGGTTCTCCGGCTTCCTCCCACAGTCCAAAGACATGCAGGATGGGGATAGGTTCATTGGTGACTCTAAATTGCCCGTAGGTGTGAATGTGAGCGTGAATGGTTGTTTGTCTCTACATGTCTCCCTGTGATAGACTGGCGTCCTGTCCAGGGTGTACCCTGCCTTCGCCCAATGACAGCTGGGATCGGCTCCAGCCCCCCCGTGACCCTAAATACAGGATAAGCGGTAGAAAATGGATGGATGGATGTTGCACAGAAATAGATACATAGAAAAACAGCAGCGCGAGTAAGATGAGTAGAAATATCAATGAGATGAGTGTTCACCATGTTGTCGGTCTTCTGCTGATAAAGCACTCAACATTTCAGGGTGATGAGAACACCTCTGACCTCTGACCCCCGGTGTCCCAGGTCCAACACGTGGCAGGTTTCAGGTTTCTTTAAACTGCTGTGTCGCCACTGTCTTTCAATCTAATCATGAAAACCACTGGCGTATTAGAATAGTTGCACAACTGCTCATTTTTCCAAATCTGGTCATATTATATGAAAGACGAAGCAAAAGTGAAGAAAACCTGCCAGCATGACGTGTTACAGGTCATAACGGTGTCAATTCCCACGCCATATAAACTTTATTTTAACACATTCCCCGTGGGAACACACGCCTTCTAATTAGGTTGTTAGGTTAAGTATCTCTATTATTTATAATGATCAGTTGGTTAATTATTTTAGCATATTATTCAGGACAAATAATTTTCTCTTATCAAAATGCTTTAGGGTGCAGAGTTTAATTCGAGAGCACAGTGTTATGTGACGACTAGTCTGTTGATGCTGCAGATTTGGTTTAATTAAGGCATTAAGTGACCCGTGGGAGATTTAATTCTAATCAAATGAGGTTTTGTTTACATTCAACTTTTCTGTTGCTGTTAAATGTCTCATCAACACGTGGCACACAAACAAATCTTCACTTGGTTTTATCTCAAGCTTTCATTAACAATCTTCCTCCAGCGAAGATCCTACGACGATGTGTTAATAATTGATTAATGATGATCTACTCAGCCAAGGAGGGCTGTGAGTTGTGGTTGGAGCTGCCGGGGAAAACGTGGTAATTGGATAATAATAAGATTCCCAAGGTCAATAATGTTTTTTTGTGCTGAATTATGCTGAACTCCACTTAACTGCTGCACCCAAAATGCATATGTTTAACATGCTCTACTGGACCATTCCTGTCAAAAAACACCACAATCTAGATTTAATGAGCTTAAATGATGAATAAGCTCTAGAAACACAAGTCATTTAAGTTTACTGTTCTTTTGTTTCAGTTGTGTGTTCAGGTTTTTTTTACATTTGTGCCTGTTGAGAAGCAGCAGCCTTTATGTTGACGCTCGGCGTTTCCTCTCTATACTATAAACTCTGTACCATGTGGTAGTGTTGAATAAGCGAGCGCTCGGGGTTAATAACATGGCTTGAGCCTGTTTACCATAGCAACCTTATATAAGTACCCAGCTGTTGTGAAATAGGTGTGACTCTGCAGCTTCTCTTTTAACATTCACATCCTGCCATTCGTCTGTTTTCTGCCCTTTGTCACACGGGTTAGCCTGACAGCGCCGTGACTAGATATGGAGTTGAACAGGAGGAACGGGTTCCCTTCTCGGGCAGTAGCATGTTAGCACAGAAGAACAAAGGGGCGGCTCGCTCGCTGCATGGCGGTGGCTGCACGGCGGCGGCTGCACGGCGGCGGCTGCACGGCGGCGGCTGCACGGCGGCTTGCTGCACGGCGGCTTGCTGCACGGCGGCTTGCTGCACGGTGGCTTGCTGCAGAATGCTTCTCACATCTCATGTGTGCGGTGAGTTAAGGACAGCGAGTAGATGTTGGTCTGGAGGAAAGTCCAAGGAAGAACATGTGAAGTGAGATGGAGGCTTTGCTAATGAGCTCACACCGGCACCAACATGATGCAAGGCAGAATAGGATTCATGCATAGTTGATGAGCTCTCCTATTTCATGCATTTTGGCACATTTCTAGCATATTTTAAATTAGTTTTATAGTTTTAAATGATTTATTATTTATATATAAAACTTTTCATTTTGTGGTCAGACGCCCACAAAGGTACTCATAAAATAATTATAAAGTATGATTAAAAAACCACCCAACCCCAAAGTATTTATGTTGTTACATTCTAACATATTATATATTCTCGCGTGCGTGCGTGCATGCGTGCGTGCGTGCATGCGTGCGTGCGTGCGTGCGTGCGTGTGTGTGTGTCCTCTCCCCCGTGGGAATGCGATGTTCGGGCCGGAGGTTACGGGCCTCACAAAGTAGCTCCAAATGAAGTTTCAGACCGTCTTTGTCAGAGTTCAGAACTTTGCATTCTCACGCAGCTCTGCTGATAAATTGATTAGCGTTGTCATAGATGGCGTCGGCTGACAGCCATTTGCATTTCAATGTTGCTGACAATAGGGTTGAATACTGGAGCAGACTCAAGGTTTTTTTGCTACTCAGACAGCAGAGTCTCTGTTGAACTAGATGTAAAACTACTCTAAAAGTGAGTACTAAAGTTTTATACTGCTTTCTTGTCTAGAATTAAAACAAATCCTAGTTCTATCATACATTTTCCATCTGTCCCAGTTTTCTTTGTGCGTTTGTTTAACAATGGAAGTGTTGTCCTCGGCTTCTATGACTAGACCTGAATGTTGATGTCAAACTAATGAAATACTAGAGTTGATATGCAAACATTCCTACATGTTGTGTACCATTTACTACCTGGACATGATTATTTGGGTTTTGATAAAAGATGTTGGTTAACCAGTATATGAGCTCAACATTGTCAACATTTTTATACTAGTATATAGTATCTCCTTGTAGCTCTTGCATGGAGACTTTCCTCTCGTGAATAAATGATGGACTCTTTCTTGTGTCTCTCTTTTTAAAAACTGTAACTCACCGTCAATAATAAACCAAGGCAGCCAGCGTCTGTTAGCTTTAACCAGACAGTAGTGGAGCTGTGATAGGATAAGCAGCCAAAGCCTCTTTCCTCCTGTTTGCCGGGGGGGGGGGTGATCCACAGACTGAGCGATGGTGATGAGTATGGCTGGTTTGTTATGTCATTCTGCGTGCGTCAGAGCCGGCGACACTAAGATGCTCTTAATCATTCATGGCCCATCGCTGGAGCTGGAGTCATGTGACACGTTGAGTGTTTGGTTACATAAAGGGCTTCGTCACTGGCTGGCACCATGGCTGAGGCAATAACTCTCGACTCGAACAAACACAGTATCACCTGTTATTACCTCTTTGGGCATATTTAGTCCTCGAAGGCAAACGACTGTGTGTTTATATTGATGGCTATCTCTTACAAGTATGACCAGTTTGTCTGTTTTGAACCATGAGCCGTTAAAAGAGAGCCGAGATGGCCCCCAGCTGAACGGAGAACATGTCTTTAAGGGCCATACAGGCTCGGCTGGAATCCCTGGTCACTCAGTTGACTTGGGCAAAATGTATGTAGCAAAGACAGAGCTATGACTGTATGTTTTTATATCTGTCTAGACACTGAAGCCAAAGAGTCGTATAGTTCCCCCATAAAATAAAACGGGCAGCACCAGCAAATGATGTAGAACATTAATACCAATCCATACTTCACCTCCCTCCCACTGGAAATAAGTAAATGGAGGAAAACATGAGGTACAATAAGGTAAAATAGTGGAATAGTGAAGGAAAAGGGTCCCAGAAATGAATCAGTTCTTAACTAACAGCCTAAAGATGGGATTAGATTTTCTTGATAACAGAACACTTATTTTCACAGGATAGAAAAAGAGCGGCTATTGTATATAACAGATATAATCAGACACCAGGTTTCCTCGATATGCATTTGGAGACAGCATGGATATGCTTATAGCATTCATTTAATACAACATCACTTTTATATGCAGGACATCAAACAAACAGTTTCAGACTTTGAGAAATGCTCCACATTATTTTTGAAACAGTAGAATGCACACATCACTGCCATTCACCGTGATTCATCATGTAAAAGTACTGAAAGGCTAGAAATGAATATGACGGGACTGCCTGCGGGCCTTTCTCTGCCTTTTGTTATGCCAACAATAATGGACTCTTGATGATCCTGGGGGTGGAGTTTGAACCTTTCCTCATCAAACACCAAGGGGCCCCAATAGACATTAAATGGGCCACTTCCTCGAATGACTTTAGGTGTGTGGTTCGACCCTTTTTGATATTTGAGCACCCACTGACTTATTTTACACTGAGGTTGGATGTCTCCAAGGGACATCAAAGGCATTCCCCTTCAGCCACAGCACCGTGGTCATTGTCTCATTGCTCTGCATGTGGCCACCAGGAAGGGTTAATCCATCCATCTGAATCCATCTGAATGGGCCGATCTCTCCATGTAGGGGATAAAAACTCTCCCCGGCTGTCTCCGGCCCGGCTTAGAGGACAGGAAGCTTGCTCGGTAGCCACCGCTCTGCTCCCATGTTGCCATAGAGAAACACAAAACTATGGGCAGTGGGGAGGAATACATCGTTTGAGTTGTCTTGAGTGGTCAGTCACACGTTCAGCAGCCCTTTTGTGCAGCAGATAGTAATTGGCTACCGCACAAGGCATGACGTAATAAAGGCTTTAGCTAAT